>NW_027468718.1:30021016-30583516 GCF_046254945.1 Alosa pseudoharengus | reverse complement strand
AATTGATTTCAAGGACATAGGGCCTATTCCACACAAACAAAGAGCAGAAAAACTGTGACACCCTCTTTGACCTGTGCTAACGTTACATTCTATGTTTCGTTGCATATATACCGTCATGCTTTGCGACTGTGAGAGATGCGTTTCCACGATGATGCCATGATTACTCATCCTTGCTCTAGTTGTGACTCACGATGCTTTGGAAACCTTACACGATGATGTCACCTGCTGGCATTTGGGTAATATCCACGTTTCCTGTCATATCAATGTGACCTTAGCGCACCTTGCAGCACCATGTCTAATGGTGTGGGAGAAACCAGAGAGACCAACAGCTGCCTGCACTGCCATTCTTGGAGGGCATGATGCAGTCGGTCAACTGAGAAAAAAAAAGTAATTTGACCTTAAAAAAGTCAGGTTTGACAGCTACCTGCTCAGATGCAGCAGACAGATCATGGCAATATCAGGTGCATCTTGCACACTCTCAGAGTGGAAGTGTGAGTGTGACTCTTGTGGAGGATGACTGTGTTATTGGATTGTTCTTTGAATGCTCCAAGCAGGCTTTTCAGTGACACTAATACAAATGTTGTATGTAGCAAGCGGACAAACAGTGCCCTCGACAATTATTGTGTGTTTTTGCACGTGTTTTTGTTAAGCTAAAGATAATAATTTCTTTATAAGATATTCATTTTTCTTAGACTAAATTCACTTCCCTTCAAGGTTGAAGTTTGCCTCATTGTTTTCATTGTGAGATTACAATAAATGACCAAAAATCTTAGTCTTAGTCAACTACACCAGGGGTGCCAATAACTGTGGAGGTCACTGTACTCTCGTCCACCTGCTACTGCTCCCCGCCCCCAGCCCCACTCACCTCCTCCCCAGCGTAGACACCTGGCCAGGTCATTCCCCGTGCCCAGCGGGAGGATAGCCACAGGTGGATCTCTGGCAAAGTTAGCTTTATCTGGAGACAAAACAAACAAACAAGCCGCAAAACATGTTCATCCAGAGAAGTACAACAATAGAAGCAACACAGACAGGTTGAACACAGAACACACCACTTCTCTATGACAGCAACGCTGAGCGTGAACAAGGGTCCGTTTCCAAGACATCCAATTGTAGAGAGCTGCCTCCTCAGATGTCTTCCCTTGATTCGAGTGATGCTCTCGCAGCCAATGAACAGATTTAATTAGTACCGAGCTCAGTTAATTTCATTTTGCAAACGGCAAAACAACAACATTCATCTCCCACTGAAATGACTGGGTGGTGGCCTAGTTCTGAAGAGGTGGGTGGGTGGAGGGGGGCATTTACCGACTGTACTCAGTCACACACCCTCCTTCTTTCTACAGCGTGATTATGATCGTGACAGAACAAAATATCCACCCAAACACGGCTGATCTTATTCTCAGATCATTACTGACAAATTCATTTAAGACACAAAATGTGCAAAAACTGAAGTCACCAAAAGAGAATTCGCTCGACCTACACCGTATGTCCTTATAATGCCACATATAGAGACCTACACCCAGGGGGTAAAGTGGGGGGGGGAAGGGGAGGAACGCAGTTCCGCCACCTCAGATAAATTAATACCAACGATATAGCGTTGATGATATTGTTAAAATAAATGGTGAGTTAATTTTTCATGTGTACAGAGGTGACCAAGAAGCTAGCAATTCTTGTCCAAAAAGTATTGCTACACCACAATACTCAATATGTTGTCCAACGGTGAGTCATTTTTCCCCGTTGCACCAACACTGGATTTTAGGGTCCCCCCACACCTGCCAAATCCCACTTTAACCACTGCCTACACCGTCTGTTCTTATAAAGCAAGTCACATATAGAGACCTACACTGTATGTCCTTATAATGCAAGTCACATATAGAGACCTACACTGTATGTCCTTATAATGCAAGTCACATATGGAGACCTACACTGTATGTCCTTATAAAGCAAGTCACATATGGAGAAGCTGGGCAACAAGAGGACAGTAAAGATGGTCCACTGTCATTCCAACTGTGCCTTTCTGGGAAATTCACGAGTGAGTGATCAGGTTCGGCAGCACCGGTGTGTGTGTGTGCGTGTGTGTGTGCGTGTGTGTGCGCGTGTGTGTGTGTGTGTGTGCGTGTGTGTGTGCGTGCGTGTGTGTGTGTGTGTGTGTGTGTGTGGCTTGAGACTTCATTCAGTGTTCAGTCTCCACCTGTTGTGGCAAAGCAGCACGCCACAGGGGGGGCTCTCGCAATAATCAGACCCCTACTGCCAACCAGGCATTATCTGCTGCCAGTCAAAGGACACACACACACACACACACACTCTCTCTCTCTCTCTCTCTCTCTCTCTCACACACACACACACACTCTCTCTCTCTCTCTCTCTCTCTCTCACACACAAACACAGAAGCTAAGAGAAGCTACTAATCAGGAGGCTGATGTGGAGTCTTTATCTCTTCACTTATTTGTCATCACATTAATTCATAATAGAAAAATACCTTAAAATACAGATGTTGTGGTGTAAGAAAACAACAAGCACGCACGCGCATTCTCCGCTCAGCATGTGTGTTAGGACCAGGTGGACGGTGAGCCGGAACAGACATGCTGCAAACCCGCCTTTCCTCCATGAAAAGCTCACAAAAGAAGTTTGTGGAAAGATCCATAGTGGTGAACCAAAGCCTTTTCATCAGCCCATTAGAAACTATTAAGTGTGACTCAGAAAAATCCAACTGTTGTAGCTGTTGTAGTTGTTAGCACCCTCCATCAGAATGTTGTGCTAGTTTTTACAGAACAAAGCTTTCGCCCCAGAGACCAAACTACTTGGAGATCATTTTCCAGGCTCAGAGTTTTGATTTTCACAAAAATTCAGAATCAAATTACACCTCCACAGAAACAAATGAAATGCACATGGATGCACATATGGTAGCAAATCAAATCAAATGGTCACATATGGTAGCAAATCAAATTCAAATCGTAATTGAAAAGTATCAAACTAAACTCACTTTACAATGCAGAGATGGATTAACTCAACCATGCCCATATGGTTTTGATTCAAGATAACACTATGGTGAACTTACACTATAACGGTTATTAATACAGTATGTATTTGTGAATATATCCTCCACAGTATGATAACTATATCCAGTACCTACTTTTGATCCCTTTTACATTTTTGAGATGCCATCAGTTGAGAAGACCTGGCTTCTTTACATACAGTAGACCCTTTCAATCTATTTCTGTTTCCGGTTGAAACGTTCAAAACTAACACAGATACTTTTAAATTCAAATAAATCGGACTTTAGCGCAATACTCAAAATGTCGACTTTAAAACTTTTTATTTTTATTTGTCCCCAAGTAACAATTAGCTCAGTGTTGTTTTCTGTGCCACCGGAAACAGACATGTTGAAAGGGACTATATGAATCAGATGGGATGTAAGACTCTGAGGCCCCTCTGGCTCTCAGCACTCACCGATACAGTCCAGGATCCAGCCCACTGTCCCGTCCCCACCACAGGCCAGCACACGGAAATCAGGGACGTCACGGAAGAAGTTGAGCCTGGGAAAATAAAATATGGCCTCAATCAGCATGCGACGCAAGTGGGCTCAGAAATTCCAACCTGTGGCCCACAGTAGCAATACTGCCCACTGATTTACACTTGGTGACTATGATACTGCAGCATTTAGAGGACCATGGTACTTTTGGAATGTGTTTCCTTTTGGCCATAAGAGAGTGGACACTGATGGCACAAAGGAAGTTGCACAAGGCATGTCTTATTTGAATTGTTAATATGACAAACTGAAACATCTGATGCGGGTGTGTTGTTTCTGCATCTGGCTAAGTACATTCACTAGAGTTCAACTCGGAGTGTTGAGAGAGGGCTAAGCAACGGCAGAGACCAGACCCACATGGACACATCACCCTCTGCTGGTCAGTTCAATGAGGAGGAGCAGGGGATGGGGTGGAGTTGGAGCTGGGGATTGAAGGGGGTGGGGGGCAGGCAGTACCACTACTTACGCACATCCATACGCACTATAGGGACCCTAATCTGCACTGAGCGTAATAGAGTCTCGCAACATGGCCTCGTGGCATGCTTAAAAATTCATGCTATTTAATGTTAGCACGGCAACACAATGGCACTCCATAATGTTTTATGCATGCAAGCTCGGGAGACACACTGTGTCAAGTTCAACAATGGGGCTCCAAATTAGTGGAGACAATGCCAACAAACAACACTTTTAATCCACTCAAAACAACTAATTGCGAGCCATCCAAAGGGCCTCTGTTACTCTGACTAAAAAGCTACGCAAATCCGTTGCCATGGCTTTTGAGCGATTGGAGGGAAACGAGCGGAGCGTGTGCAGATTAACTCTTCAGTGAGGTACGTTAACCACATCGTCTCTGAGAGGATTTCATGGATCTCTCCTGACAGGACATTTCTGACACACAAACACACACACACACACACACAACACACACACACACACACACACACACACACCTCCAGGCAGGACATCTACAGCAAATTACAAAAAAACCCAGGATTAAGCTCAAAACAATTAATTTGGAGTTGGAATTTGTTTTTTTAAATGCATATAAAGTGTAGCTCCGGAGTAAAAACAACCTAGGATATATTTACAGTAATTAACAAGTTGAAACTTCTGATTGAGAGCAAGACCCTTTGTTCTATTATCACTGAATGGGCTTATAGTGGCCTTCTTACTAATAAACACATACACGGCAAATTAATATGAAATGAAAAAACCCATCCAGGATGAGGAACAAACGTTTGTTGAACATCTGAGGTGCTGACTCATTAAGGTAGAGGAGAGACTAAAGTGGAGGACGCCACATCCAAAGACTTCTCTTAGACAGTCAAGGACCCTTTACAACATCTTTTATTCTCTGATGACAAAACAGGGTCTGTTTTTAATGGCATGCCTGGACTGACAGAAGACCTTTACATTTCTAAAGGATACCAAGAGATCTCCAACAAAAAAGCAGAGGACAAGCAAAGGCTGAAGCCGCCAACAAGATAGTGCATGCATGTTGAGAAAACGGAGAAAGACAGAGGAGAGCAAAATACTGAGAATGGAGAGAGAGAGAGAGAGAGAGAGAGAGAGAGAGAGAGAGAGAGTACTGCCAAACAGGATTTTTCCTTTTAAGGTCACAAAGAGTCTTTTAAGTTCAGGCACTGAAAAAAAGGCATGTGCTCAGTTTCACTCCAGGCTCCACAGGGGTACAGATGGGGGGGGGGGGGGGGGGGGGGGGGGTTAGGAACAATTACTGTTTTACTATTAGGGGGGCTACCCCAACACCTCACCCCACCACCCATTACAAACATTACACGTACACATACAACTGGTTAAGTAAACAGTATAAATGGCATTCAGAAGACCAGTGCTGACGCCCATTGGTGGTATACTGCCGTCTTGTCTGAAACTGAGCAGCATCACTGAGCGTGTAACATTACTCGGTGTGTTCCTACAGCGGCTGCTCTCAGCGCCGATGCCTCTCCCGGGCCGCGGGTGTGTACACTCTATTCCCACTGCAATTAGGGCTCACTCCACAGCCACTGCTTATCCGCCGTTACATCACTCCATTTTCTCCTACTCGCCCATTTCCCAGAGGTTTGCTATTAACTTCAGCTACGTCACTGAGACCTGCTTTTCTCTCTCTCTCCTTCCCTCCCTCCCTCCTTCCCTCCTTTCTTCCTTCAGTCCCTTGCTCTCGTTCTTGTTCTATTTCTCCCTCACCCTCTCTCTTTCTCTCTCTGTATCCCAAAGGGCTCTTTGGTGTAAGAGTGGCTAGTCGTGACTGGCTGTGGGAGGGGAGGCCCTGCGGACAATAAGGCAGGTCACTCTCCTTAAAGAAGGCCATTCGTCTTGTTCTCAACTTCTTTTAATGAAACATCCTGTTGCACAATGCGCTAAGGTACAGAGTGTCCTCTAGTGTGGTGTTTACAAGCATGTATGCCTTTGTGAGTGTGTGTGTGTGTGTGTGTGTGTGTGTGTGTTTGTGTGTGTGTGTGTGTGTGTGTTTGTGTGTGTGTGTGTATGTGTTCGGCTCTCTGTATATGTGGATATCTCTGTAAGCAGAGCACTTGAATGCTGAAATTAGTGGGAGATGGGAGAGTATTAGAAACAAAAGGAAAGAAAAAAGTATTTCACTCTGCAGGACGTTGAGCTAAGACATTTTAGTTCAACTCATGATTAATGATGAAGGCAGGTTCAAGAACTTATTGGCAGTATATAATGTACTGTACGTAAGATTGTAAGTTGCAAAATTGTAGGATATTCTTTTGTCCATCCACATGGTTATTAGTTATATTTATTATTATTCAAAAACTAGGTACTAGAAATGTAAGAGTGCCATCATTTACATTCTCTAGAGACATACCAGGTTGACCAAAAATATGTCAAATACATATCTCAAATCTAAAAATCCAAATCCAATCCAACCCTTTCTTAACAATTGCCATTCAGTGATTCATTGACATCCCTCGTGATTAATAGTTTTCGCAAATGCCACAGTGATTATGCTTTTAAAAAAATAAATTAAAAAACACACTGGCACACATGTACACAAGGCAAAAACAGTGAAAATAAAAGTCACAAACTATTTGTACTTTCTTGAGGGTAGATTTATTCAAGGCCAAATGTTAGGAATGATGCTTGCAAAATCAACCCACACAACGCCAAGCACGGCACTCAAATACAAAAATAAAACTCCAAGTAACAGCCAAAAGCCATCACTTCACCTCAATATGGCAGTCATCATATTACCACAATGGACCCAATCCAGAATGCTTTGCAGGAGGCACAGGGTTGCGGTGGCAGAGTGATGAAGACACCACACTCTCTCTGTGGTGTGCACCAAAATGAGTCAAGAGGGGCTGGTCGTGACTGATGAGCTTATGAAAGCGCCCGGCTCAGCCAACAGGCTTTTTGTGCCCAAACAGCGGCGAGAGGAAGCTAGGGGGAGATATTACATGGCAGGGTGTCGGGATGGAGAAGAGGGGACTGAGTCAGAGCCCACACACAAGTGTGAAAGGGCGTTCGGAAAACACAGCACTGCTATACACATCCTTGCCGTTTCAGTTAGTGTCACTTTGTCCCATTTGACAATGTAATTTGAGGATCCTAATTTTTTGACCCTGTCTGGTTAGATTGTGGGGGTGGGGGGTGGGTGGATGGGCAGAAAAAAGATAAAGAGGCAGTGGAAGTGGATGCACAAGACTGTACGTTTTGTTTTTTCCTTTCCTTTTGTCTCTCTATCTCTCTCTCTCTCTGTCTTTCTTTAAGAGACTCACCCCACCATGGGCCCTCCGAGCTCCAGACTGTAGACCTGTCGGGGGTTCAGCAGATACCGGAACTTCCGTAGCACCCTGCCAAGAAGAGGCACACACACACACACACACACACACACACACAGAGAGAGAGAGAGAGGGGGAGAAAACCTCTTTAAATCAGGTGAAGAGATCACAAGAACTAAAAGAAGAGAGAGAGAGATGGAGAGAGAAGGAAAGAAATGCAGAGATAAAGAGAAGCAGACAAAATATTAGAGAGCAAGGGAGAGAGACAGAGATAGAGAGAGAGAGAGAGAGAGAGAGAGAGAGAGAGAGAGAGAGAGAGAAAGAGACAGAGGCAGAGAGACAGAGAAATAGCACAAGAGCAGCAGTTGCTGTGTAACCTTCACAGCTGCCGTTTAAGATGACTGCTGAATGCCCCACAATGTCCTTCAAATCTAATTGTGTTAGCTTCCGATGGCTCCACACCCGAGGAGGTGGGAGAGGAGCGTGAAAAATCCAGCAGTCTGATACCTGTCACCGGCATCTTTCAGACTTTAAGAGCAGCTCATTAAAGGGAACGATAATTTGAGCTCTTAACATCTCCCAATGACAGAGCAAATAAAATAAAGTTATTGTGTGGTTTGAAAGCTTGTGTGTAGGCTTAGGGAGCACACACCAAGCTCTTAAAAAAAGAATAAAACTAGCATTTCAAACACAATTATGTGCGGTGCTATAAATGCATTAACTGCAGCACTCACAGTTTCTCTCTCTCTCTTTCTCTCTCTCTCTCTCTCTTCATCTTCTCAATAAAAAAGTGCCTTTCTCAAAAGGATTTATCTTTTGGATGTGGAGCAGCTCATGCTGGGAACATCTAATAATAGGGAATAAGCTGGCCATTAACAGCATTTTTAAAGTGTGTTGCTATGGCAATGTGTGCCTAAAAATCTGGACAGTTAGACCACATGGTGGGCAGTGAAAACACCTACGTACATTCATCCCCGGCCTGGACAGCACTTTGATTTTCTTTCCACCATTTGCTTAGATTAGCAGGAGGTATCGGACACTGCTATCGACCATAAAAGGGTTATTAATATGGAAGAAGGGTCATTTAAACTGCAGAAATCTACAAGAGATTCTTTAATCTACGTCTTAAATCTCTTGTAGTGTCTCTGCTCACTCTCTATCCCTCACTTGCCACCATTTGCCAAAATTCCTTCTTAACCACATATGTTGTAAAGAATAATGGTTTCAATAGATGAAAAAACACTCAGATGCAGGACCCAGAAAATGCTGTGTACCCCCCCCCCCCCCCGCCTCCTAACCTAGTCCTGTGCTGAGGCCTCATTAGCAGAGATAAAAATGGCTCATCATCACCACTGAATACTGGGTGAAAATGACTAAACAAAAAACTTGACTTCAGCGAGAGAACATTCTGGAAGGCCGGCCCACTCACCTCTCCCCCTGCCGCCCACCACTCTTTGGGTTCACTAGCACCAGCAAGGGATGCGTCCCTGGCAGCGGCGTGATCTGGACGGGGGAGGACAGGTCAGAACAGTCAGTCCAACACAAACACACACACACACACACACACACACACACACACACACACACACACACACACACACACAAACGCATAAACACCTATGCACACACACAAACACATACATCCTTTGTTGCAAGTCCAATGAATGAAAGGCTGAATTTATTTTTTTTGTTTCTACTTTTATTTCCGTGTTCATCTAAATATTGTATTGTATCAAGTACATTTATTTTGTAAGTACTTCCTGTGGGTCATATAACTCTGTTGTTAATGTGTTCAAATCAAAGCCGCTATATGACAAATAAAACATAGCTGACTGTAGGGTAAAATACATTTCTAATGATACTGATTTCACCAGGTAGCATAGTAATTCTTAACAGTCATACTACTACTACAACCATGGTCACAAATATAAACACACACACACCCACACACACACACACAAATAGTTGCGGTTAACTTTTGGCAATGTTGCAGCAAATTTGCAGCAATGTCATATGCAAATTAAGTTTGTCACCAGAAGTTCACTAGAAGTTTGCCATTATTGGTGTAAGTGTGGTGGCAAATCACTGGCCAAACACATTTGCTACTAATGTAAATGTAAATGTAAATGGAAATGGAAATGGAAATGTAAATGGAAATGAAATGTAAATGTAAATGAAATCTCGGCCAAGTATACTTGAGTATACAAGGAGCAGCCAATATTGGCAAACTTCTGGCAACATTTTCTAGTGAACTCATTTGTTTCCCAATCACTCACAAGTTTGGTGCAAATCTGCGACAAACATTTCATTTTTGTAAGAGCACACACACACACACACACAGTCTGTCTTATCTCTTTTAGCCCCGGCTCACCTGAAGTGCTTGTCCATCTCCTGTGAATTTGAAGCACTGGTTGGAGTCATCAGGACTAGTGCTCGGTGGAGACTCACTCTCACCTCGCTTCACTACAGAGTGTCGGTCCTGCACACCAACACACACATACACACACACACACCACACATGCACGCATGCACGCACGCATGCACATAAACGCACATAAACACACACACACACACACGCACACACGCACACAGACACGACACACACCACACACACACACACACACACACACACACACACACACACACACACACAGATAACAAACAAACAAACAAAAGAAACATAAGTGTCATCCAGATGCACTGATTGTACATCTTATTGTAAGAGTCCATTGCAAATTCAATGTTATTTCATTTTGGATCAATACTCATAGTAATCTTGAAGTGTTTGAAAAGTGCAAAAAGTAACACACTAAGCTTATCGAAGCATGGTCACTATGTTATTTGTTCTGAGGACGGAACACACTGAATAAGTATCACTGAACATTTTACTCACAAGTTTGTACACTTCAATGAGAGTAACTCAGTGTGAAGGTTGTCTGACTGGAGGCCAGAGGTGTTAGGGTGTAGAGGAGCGGAGTGTCCGGCAGACTGTAGGACAGACTCACCAGTACGACTGGACAGATGTAGGAGGGCAGGAGTGTGTGATCTCTCAAGGATCCGCCGTCACATTCTGGCTTCACGTTGGAGGCACACTTATTATGGAGCTGAGGAATGGGAGAAAACAAGAGACAGCTTATGAACACATGCAGAGGGAGATAGATAGATAGATAGATAGATAGATAGATAGATAGATAGATAGACAGACAGATAGATAGATAGATCGAGTGTGTGTGTGTGTGTGTGTGAGAGAGAGAGAAAGAGAGAGAGAGAGACAGAGAGAGAAAGAGAGTGAGAGAGAGCATATTTCATATTGACCAGTGATATTGACATTGCCAACAAAAGCACACCAGAGAGCCTCTGTCAATAAATGTGCAACCAGCACTTTGTTTCAGTAACTGGGCATTCGAAATGTTATTCTTCAAGACAAGGAAGGAGATAATGGACATGCCATCTGAAGAAGATGCAGGAAAATTAATGGCAGTTTCTATGAGCCATTGAGAACATGTTCCATTACAAATATCAGATAATAACAGTTATGAGATACTGTCTGTGGCACTCAAGGATGGCTCTGACTCAGACAGAGTCAGGTTTCATGTCAATTCTCAAGCTCTTAACAGCTGTAATTCAAGTAAGGGATTATCATATTACTGTGAGCCTTGATGTGGTTGTCATAAACTCAATGTGCTGCAGGGGCTCCCTCTAGTGGCAAGCATAGGTAAGGCAGTTAATGTTAACAATTACATAACACCCTTAACTAAATGTGCGTCACTACCTTTGTGCAAAACAATCACTGTTATGTTCGTGCTGCTTTAGGTTATTATCAAGTGGGCACAGAAGCATGCCCTGGCAACCTGAAAGTCCTTCCTTCCTTTAACCGTTAAACTGACAGTTAAAATCAGCCATTTATAACAATATTGAAAATTGAAATACAGAGGAATTGTATAAGAGAACTTAGAACAGAGGTTCTATTTGAAGAGGTAAAATACTTGAGACTCATATTGGATGGTGAGTGTGCATGTCGTTCTGTGATGAGTCCAGCAGAGGGCACTGTAAACACTTACAGTGATCTGACACCAGACACAGTGCAGGCCGGTCAGGCCCTGGTAGCACTTGATACTCCTGTGGCAACGGTCACACTTGGTGGGTGAGTTTCCCTCCATCCACACATGCTGCATAGCCTACACAGAGAGAGACAGAAGACCAAACACCAAGTTAGCAATACAGTTCTTCCATCAATAGCTATTTGAGAAATTGAAACACATGTATGTCTGCTGAGAAACAACTCCTACCAGAACTTTAGAACAGGTCTCACACAGACACAGACTTTAGAACAGGTCTCACACAGACAACACACACACACACACGCACACACATCATGTCCACAGACTAAAAAAAGCTCCTCAAAAAAGCAACTTCCTTGATCAAGCATAATGCCATTACTTAATTGATTCTAACTAATGTGATTAATTGACACCCCATCTGATAAATGAGCCAAGCCGGAGCGGCCTCTCTGAGCCAGGTTACATAACCCTCTACAGAAAGAACACTTAGAGTGCTACACAGCCCAGCGCATACTTCCTTTAACTGCTCTCTACTCTCCTCTTACACTAACACTGTTAAATGAAGCAAGATAAAATAATACAAACTCAAATAAATTGCTCAATGAAAAAGAGTCTAGCCTAGATATATAGTAGATATATAAGTTTAGAGTCTAGCCTAGATATATAGTAGATATATAAGTTTTTTGCATTTTGTGTTTACTGGATGGAATGGATGATGATGGAACAATGGCTATACTACCAGCTAATTCCACATTCAAAGACAAAAAAAATCATTAATTAAATATGAAATTAATTAATAATGAAATAACATTTAATAATACATTTTATTTATAAAGCGCCTTTCAAGACACATATAGATACTATTTCCTTCAGAAAAGAGTGTAGAGCAGCCAAGAAAGTTTTCATAGTTTAGTTGAGAAGAAAAAAAAAACTGTAACCCACATAGAATCTTCTGCTCCTCATGATTTAGCTTACAGTACAGAATCTCCATTGAAAACCAATCTTGTTGTTGGCAGGTAAGGCCATGAGGAAGTTATAAGCATGCCTGTCTGAAGTCATGATATAATATGGCAAGTGTTTTCCCCTTTTAGCATCCCTCATTTTCTCTCAGAGCTGTGAGACGGATGGATCTTTCAGAGCTACTGTTCGCTGGATTAAAGACACACCTTCCCCTGACCTCCTGTGAGCTCGTCAAGGATTGGTTATGACACATGTCAGTCCGAAACCTCTCAGAGACATCACTTTCATGTGCTAGAGGGGAGTTTTGAACATACTCCCAGAACAATATGATCAGCTTGTGTTTCATCTCCAGACACACTTAATGTCTTTGCTGCTGTATCCTCCTCAGGGGGACAGCTCTGTTTGACAGATTTCACTCTGTTTGAGCCATCTGGCTTTATGTAATTATGCAAAGCACACCGACTGTGGGGCCATGAAGGTGGTAAGAAGCTTACAGGACTGAAGTCATATGTGAGTCATTCATGAATTTGTGATAATGGGGACACACTACTTCTTCAAGATTAACCAACAGTTGAAAAGCTATTTTTTAAATTTCAATTAAAACATTGAAGTAATGTGTTTTATGTAAGCAGCAGGCTCCTACCTAATGAATTATTGTTGCTGTGTGGTAATTTCTCAACCATTATTATAATCATCCTTGGTTATATAAAGTAGTGAGCAACAAAAAGGTATAATTTAAGCACAGCAGATAATGGCAAATGACAGATTTCAAAGTTTGAATCACCCTCTCTGAAGTCATGTGCACAATGCATCTCTGCATATTTGTATGTATGTGTGTGTGTATGTGAGTGTGTCTGCATGAGTGCGGTTAATGTGTCAGCATCAGTGTGTGTGTGTGTGTGTGTGTGTGTGTGTGTGTGTGTGTGTGTGTTTGTGTGTGTGTGTGTGTGTGGCCTGTGTCTGTGCACGTGTGTGTGTGTGTGTGTGTGTGTGTGAGCATATGAGTGTGAGTGTGTGAACCTGACCCAGCATATTGAAAAATTGCTGGAAAATGTGTGTGCGTCCTAGAGCTGCCACTCATGCAGACAGCTCTCAGTCACATTCTGTGGATCGCCGTCCAAGGCAGGAGGATGTGGACGTCTGTGAGACAGTTCTAGAAGAAGAAGAGCTCTAATTGAACCACATGGGAGATTATCCTAAATATAGAGACGCGGTTGAACAAAGCGAGCATGATCCCGGCACGGTTCATTTGGACGACCACGAGCAGGATGTTCTCATAACCTCACTGACACGTTTGTGGAATATTAGCTCGGGGTTAGCGCAGAGTGTGGTGGGGTTCCCACTCAATGTTTAAGGGAAAGGTTAAAGGTCAAACAGGCAGAGGTCAAACACATAGAGCAGGGGTCTCAAACTCAAATGAGCTGGGGGCCACTTCTGCCAAAGTCATCTGAGTGGAGGGCCGGCTATTTCTGAAAATGCAATGTTCTTTTTTTCAAATACCACACAAAACTGCAAACAGAAAGTGCAAGTGTTTTTATCTAGTTTTAGACACCTGTGCTAGCAACCTTAGCTTATAAATAAAATAATGATAAAATAAATATTAATACAAATTATAAAACAAACAAAAAGCATAAAAACGGGTATGTGTGAGTTTCACACCAAATAAAAATATTTTCCTCTCATAACTTTTTTTAAACCTGGCAAACTAGGTGTCAGGGTTAAGAAAGCAACACCATTGGATTTTTATATCAACATTTTAAAAGGCCATGGCTTGAAAGTGGTATGGCTTGAAAGAGTATAAACAAAAGTTTATGAAGGGGATAAATGTACCCATCACTGGATGGCAAGCACCTCAAATTATGCACCTTTCAGTAAATACTGGATGAACATATTTGAGCAGGTTTACTTTCCTTTTTTTTTTTTACATATTACCCACATAACAAATTAACAGGAAAACACCTAAGATGTATACCAACACCTAAGATGTATATGGTTTAGTGATGTATTACTAAACCACAAGGCCTTCTGGTCAAATCAGTTCCTATCGCGGGTAAGAGTACCCAGAAGTTCGCATCATATTGCGGGTGACTTTGTAGTTCTTTAGAGCCCTGTTTCTACTAGCCCTGCTGTCTGTACCACGTCCATTACGGACACTTTCATCACGATTACCACTCCAACCTCGAAATAAGCATGGTATGCTTAGTGGACACCGTCGTATACACGCAAAGACGCACCTCCATTCACAGACGCACTGTGACTATCAATAGACGATCGATCATAATAAGGATATTCTCCTTCAGAATCAGAATAGGTGAATAACATAGCCTATCTAAGACTTCATCACAAGTGAACGTTTTTCAACATTAGGTGTAGGCCTATTTCTGCTTCAATTTGTGCAAAACTATGGCCTGCATCGCTTCCGCGTCATTACAAATGCACGTCTTTGTGTTTCTCGCGTGTAATAGCCTACAAGTATTTCCTGAAAACTTTGCGCAGCGATTTTGGGTTTGAATCTGGATGTCTAGCACATAGTGGAGCAGAGTAGGCTACAAATGAGATGTCACCGTACTTGGATCTATCGTCTACTTTAATCAGTATCGTTGTTTGTCGCAATTAAAAATAGCCTCAAGGGCCGGATTACATTATTATTTTGACATACATCGCGGGCCAGAATTGGGTCGGACGCGGGCCGGATTTGGCCCGCGGGCCGGGTGTTTGAGACCCCTGACATAGAGGGAGTTTGGCCAGGGAGTTCGGCAAGAGTGTGGTGCAAACCCAGTATTGTCACAGGATTTCTATGCGCACATGGTACCATGGGATTTTTCTTAAAAATGTCCCCCAAAAACAAAAAATGATCAGACCACTTTTTGAAAACATGTTTAATTTTAGAACAAGTTGCGCTGTGTCAGTTGTCCTTGGTTTTTGGCATTTCAACAAGTTAATCACACTATTCATTGGGCCAGATGTTACACTTGATTGATTTTCAGATTTTCAGGCTGATCCTAAGACCCCCAAACCTGTTTCGGAATGTGACCAGAATTCCTATTCAAAAGTGGAATCTTTTCAGAGGACTCCTTCATAACTTTCGTAGAAGGACATCGAGGCGTATGTAAGTGTGTCTGTTTTGTGTCTACTTAGGGTGTGTGGGGTACTTACGTTGGTGTGTCTGCGGGACTTGGCATAGGTGCTGATGCAGGCAGCAATGTCTTTGGACACACAGCGCTCATGGACTGTGTACTTGCATACTGCACCAAAGAGGGACAGACACAGACAACAACACACAACTCATATCAACATTTGGATTAACGGACATAGCCTTGCATAGCAGTGCAACTATAGCACACAAAGGGAATGAACTTTGCTAATGAATTTGAGCTCAGATGATAATCTGATGTTCATGCTCACGTAAACACAACAGATCACCAAGGAAACCTAACCCAGATACCTAAGCCAGATGGGAGTGGCTTTGTTTAATGAATAAATATATTCTCTACTCCAGCATTTCACTTTCTCATGGTTTTGTATTATACACCTGAACTATTTTACTCTAAATGCTGGTTTATAATGCAATATCTTGTATGAAACAAAAATGGTAGCAATTCATGTGATTCTGAACTTTGATTTCTGTTCCTACAACAGTCTGTGAGCTTCTCTAAGTTTGTTGACTAAATTCAAAAATGTTGAGCGTAAACAAAATCAATTATAGAACAACTTTGTGACGACAAACTACCATACAAGATGAGAAAAGGAAGAGGCAAATTACCAAGAGATCCAAACAACAGATGGGGTAGGCATATAATATCTACAAATGAAACAATCAGGGACAGACATGGAGCTAAAATACACATGCCTAAATAAAGACTCAACCTCCCCAAAGAAACAGACTCTGCATTTAAAACAGCTTTACTCCGGGTACTGCAAGAAGATGGGCCATGTATAAAGAATACAAAATAATAAAACATCCTTTTGTGCGTATCCCACTTTAGGGAAAGGGATAGTGTGTATGCAGGGCTACCCATTAAGCAATGTGACAGTGGGAGTGGTGTTGGTACAGGGTATCGCCATGGCTGTCATTCGGCTATAGGTACGATTACATTAATTGTCCATGGATATTTTCCTTTGAGCTCAGTGATACACCTGACAGTACAGAGTACAGTACACTCACAGGAGCAACAGAGGCCTTGTTTGCGGACCCCCAGGAGCATGGTGTGGCAGTAGTTACAGTAGGCTGGCTTGTTGAAGTGCTTCAGTCTCCAAACATGCTGCCCATCCTCCTGGTCATTCTACAGAGCGAGAGAGAGAGAGAGAGAGAGAAAGAGAGACAGACAGAGAGAGAGAGAGAAAGGGGGGGTGGGGGTGGGCATGAGAAACTTGGATGTCATGGGGGAAAGAAGAGCCTGTATTTTAGTTAGCGATCAAATACCTCAAATACATGTAATACCATTTGCCCATTTTCATCTTAACGTTGTAATGTTTGTACTGCAGGCTGCCATGCTGAGCTTGATAATGCTCTGTAATATGAATACCGTACACTGGGTTCTCTAAATACAGCGGCTATATTGGTAAAGAAATTTGTGGTTGGTGGGAACCATGGGCACTGCTTACAAAACACACACACACACACACACACACACACACACACACACACACACACACACACACACACACACACAAAAGGGTATGCAGATACACATGTATGCAAACACACACACACACACACCCACACACACACGCTCACGCACACGCACACGCACAGCCACGCACACACACACACACACACACACACACACACACATACACACACACACACACAGGCATAAACATACGTACACACTAAATACACACACTTCATCACACTCACCGTCTCCATGCCCAGTAACACCAGAAGGGGTATAGTGGACATTCCTCCTCTGATCCACTCCTCCAGGGTAATGGTCCCATCTTTGTCAAAATCAATCTCCTCCATCATCTCCTTCAGAATCTACACACACACACGCACACGCAAACGCACACGCGCACACGCACACAAACACACACACACACACACACACACACACACACACACACACACACACAGTGAGTGAATGAGATGAACGCATTGAGGCTACGCTATGATTGCACAACAATTATCCATATCCATCTGCATGAAATTAATCCAGTAATGTGACAAGATAACAAGTCATATCCCATATCAAGACGCATATGACGCATAAACATGTGCATGCATGCGAGTCCTTACTGGTCTTAGCTCTGTGGAGTCCCACTCCAGATACTCTGCCACATGGACCATTTGATTGATGATGCGGTCCACTTCCTGAGGACAGGAAGAGAGTTTAGACACAACTGGACCCTCCCATGATTGTATTTGCTATAAAGCTGTTAGCAAACTGTTTCCCGAGTGTCTGTCAAATGTGCTCACAACAAAAAAGGCTGTAATGGATGGATATGGATGTGTCCTACTACTGAAATCACGTCTACATGTCCTAAGGTGATATGGTGGTATGTAGGATGACAGTTACTGTAAATGACAACATACTGATCAACTGACCAAAATGATGTCACTATGCTGATGATGTAGGTTTTGACTACTACTAAATGACTGGCCTACTACACTCACCTGCTAACCGATGACCACTGTGGTCATCCAATTACATAACATATCCTATCGCCTAGAGGAGCCAATTCTCCCGTGTCCAGCGCACTTACCGAGCTGTCCAGTACACCATTGCCGTCCGTGTCGTAGAGCCGGAACATGACTAGAGGGGGGCGAGAAAGCAGAGAGCCCATGATGACTCAGTTCAGTAGCTACGGTCCCCACCTATCATCCCCGAGAGAAAAAAAAACATCCCCCGGAGGGTGGGAATTCATCTGTCAGACGGCCGGCTGCTGTGACAAGTGTCGACTGTCACTAGTCAAAGTGCTAGCGGTGGAGATTAGCTGGTGTGTCGTGGTGTTAGTGTGGCAGATTTAGCCTCTGAGCTCTAAAAGAAGTCAATTGGAAATAGAAGCTTAAGGTGATGTCAGTACACGGTGACAAACGGGGTCATTACTGAGGCAAGCCAACCAGACTCACTAAGTTTGCTGAGCACATTGGGAGGCTGAAACTGACTGATGGCACATAGGTAGGTAGAGATCAGGGGAAGAGCTGGTAATTGGTCTTTGGTAAAAAGCAAGGACAGCACAAACCAATCCGACCTGTCTGTCTGTGCATGGATGAGGACACGTATACACTAACTAAAGTAGGCTATTTTTACTAGTAAGGTAAAAAAGAGAATGCTTTTGAGGACCTTTGACTATTACTGTTTTTCAAAACTCACCTTAAACCACAGGTTTAAATGTCTGAGATTAACATGACCGACAAATCACTGGAGAAGTATTTGGGGATTTACTGTAAGTTCATCTAAGTTCAGTCCTCAAAGACCACAGCATGTTTTGGTTGTTGTTGTTTTGAGCAAAACATGATCTCTTTTCCAGATGACTCGGCCATTATGACCTCATTCATTCATCAAATGTTTTCACTGGTGTTAAACCAGACATTGTATAGCCATTAGGGCCTACTATGTACTGTAGGTAGCTTGATTAGTAGAATATATTGTAGGCTACAGCCTACTACTCTGTGGTTTTAGTGCCTCCTTGTACAGAAGGCTACCCTAAATTACTTCAAAAACATTTTCAAACAAATCCCTAGTAGCCAAGTAACCTCCAAAATTCTAAATAAGACTATACAATCATATCATACAATCATGACCACTGAGTCCTGGTGCCACTTACACTCTAGCTTGTCCTCTGGTGTGCCCCTCTCCAAAAGCGACAGGTAACACACAATGTCCTTGAGGAAGACCACCTGAGGGGAGGGCAGAGGAGAGCCCTTCTGAGGCGAGGGGCTTCTCTTCTGGGACACACACTTCTCACTCCGCGTCCGCTCTGGGTGGAACAGATCACACAAAGAGATCACTCAAAACTATTCTTTCTGCCACTGATAGTGGGCCTACCTACCTAATATACAAGTATGCAATTGGTTATTTTTGTAAAATGAACATACAGATCAATGTCCACTCTAGCAGCAGGTTATTGTAGTAATTGTTGAGCAGCAGAATAAACCTAATTGTCACTATTATTCAAGACAAGTAAAGTGTAACAACCTTACCCTCCAGAATTATTGGCACCTCTGCTAAAGTTGACTAAAAAGAGGAATATAAAATCATCTTTTGGAAATTGATCTTAATGCCTTAAGTAAAAAAATGAGGAAATATACAACCTTTATGGACACCAATTTTCTTTGTGAATGTATCATAAACAAATAAATGTTCTTCCTTAAAATACAGGGGTCATAAGTATTGGCACCCCTATGTTAAATTCCCATAGAGGCAGGCATGGATCCAGGATACTATGCATCCTGATAAAGTTCCCTTGGCCTTTGGAATTAAAATAGCCCCACATCATCACATACCCTGCACCATACCTAGAGATTTGCATGGTTTTATTTTTATGCTCATTTAGCTCAATGCAATTAGCATCAATGATTTTATATTCCTCTTTTTAGTCAACTTTAGCAGAGGTGCCAATAATTCTGGAGGGTACTCTATATACTGTCTAATACAGACAAGCCAACAACAGACCAGTCAAGTTAATCAGGTAATTCATTTGCATCCCTCCGAGTCCTTACACACACCACTCACCAGGTGAGAGCCGAGGGGAGCCGGTGGTCTTTGCGGGGGCCAGAGCGTTGCTGCTGGCCCCCACGGGTTTGGACTGGCCGCAGGGTGAGCGGCTGTGGCCCTTGGGCGTGTGGCCCCCGGTCCCTGAGCGCTGAGAGGAGGAGCGGGATGAGCAGGGCGACGTGGTGGCGCCGGAACTCGGTGTCGGGACGCCAGAGTGCTCGGGGGTGTGCCTGCCCATCGCAGACAGGATGCTCTTTCCATTCATGCCTGAGAGATAAGAGGACAGGAGGAGAAAAAGAAGAAGAAACAAAAGAAAGAAGAAGAAGAAGAAGAGGAAGACAAGAAGTTTTGAATGAAAGGCAGGAAGTTGGAGTTGAGAATTGGAGTGTAATGAAAGAAAGAACAAAACGAACAGGTGCTTAATTAGTTCCTGTTATTAGATAAATAGATAGATAGATAGATAGATAGATAGATAGATAGATGATTGTCACTGATAAGCGTCAAGAGATACAGTATAACCGATACCAGACAGGCATGCTGCTATCACTAAGCGACGGTGAGATGTGGCGACACAGCAGATAAAACCTGAACATCCAAATCAACAGATCCACACTGACGGAGAAGCCGCACAGCCTCCCTTCTGTGGTTACACACAGAAAACACAGATACCAGATACTATACACTGACAAGACCAAACAAAGCAACAAAAAACGGACGAGACACTGAAGGTATCTTCAGCGGTGATGGCTGATGGACAGGATGCTTTTGGCTTAGTGGGAGGGGAGGTGGGTGATATTATGGCCACACCAATGTGGTGGTACCTGTAATTGGAGCACAGGCCACTTCGGTCTGTATAGAGATGCCTGCATCGATCGACATGGGCTCTGCAGACACAGGGGGAGCAAAGAGGGGGAGGTCAAGAGCAATGAGCTGAGTGCCGACCGGGTGACTCCAGCAGAGGAACGGAAAGGAAGGAGAAGGGTGTTTTGGGGTGAGTGATTCGCTTTTATACTTTGCTAGGTGTTGGTTTTCTTCAAGTCAGTTAAAAAAGCGGCACAGTCGAAATGATCAGTGATGTTGTTAATACTGTTGAGCTTGATGAATCATTTCACGCCTCCTTAATTTATCAGACCATGTCGAGGAAATTCTGAGGTTTTTGCTGAAAGCTAAGGATTTTCATGATGATTGAGGATTTAATTTCCCATCCGGTCTGGTGAAGTGTTGCTCAGGCACCAGAACTTTTTGTTGGGATTCTTTCTAAGAGTATTTGAAAAAAATGCAGTGTCATCGAACAAATGCACCAAAAATACTGAGCTACACCACCGACTTCATCATCAGCTTCAGCTACTGAAACATACTGTAGGCCTACATGCTTACAGTTTCAGAAGAGAGACAATTATCCAGAAGTACTTTACCAAAATCAATTTTCAGATATTATACAGTATGTTTAACGTCACTAAATTCATAATACTAAACATACTGTACTGTATGTTTCAATGCTTCGGAAATATAGTAAGAGTCAAGACCAGCCTCTTAACACTTGCAACACTAGGTGGCACTGCAGACCATAGCCTTGCTTCCATCACAGCGGTTGAAATGGCAGTCTACACCAGATTCTGTTCACAACAGGGTTACTGACCATCAGCATTTGCACTTGTTAAGGTTGTATGTATATGTAGCTTGTACAGAGGAAACCTTATAGAAATCTACGACTAGTCACACCGGACGTTTGGAGTAAGTATAGTATACTGTCACATTTTAATACCAACTAAACAGTGATCCATATTGTATGACATGCAAATATTGTCTTATTTATTGTCTTATATATTGTCTTATTGTTTTCATGGACTATTATTTCTTGTAAATGTGCCTTTTAAAGGCAATTTGAAGGCTATGTTATTTAACCACGTTCAGTGTTATTCAAGAGAGCTCCACAAACACAAAAAATGAATCCGACACAGTAGAAAACCATTTTGCATGGTCAAATGACGGTTATGCCTACTTATGCCAATTCAGCATACTCTGTTCACAAAGCATACTGTAGTTATAAAGCAAAAGAACTGGAAAAAAATCCCAAAATGATTGGGCACAGTGCGGCCCAGATCAGTCATCTAAATGCATGATTAGTCAGAAGACTTGAGCATTTACGTCATCGCCTTCAGGGACGTCTTCCTTGCCAATATTGATTTTTGGGTCACCGTTCTTATTTGAAAGAGAAGGTAAGAAAAAAACACACTCACATAAAATCGACAAATTCACTGTGAAGCTCATTTTCTCATTTCCTGTTTTCTTTTGGCCAGAGACCCCCTGATGGAGAGCGAGTGAGCCAGACGCCATCCATCTGTCCCAGTTAGTGGGCCGCCGCTATGCTGCAGAGCAGGATGAGTTTGCTCAGCTCTGCTCTGAGCTCTGCTGGGTTTTGGCTCTGCTCTGTGCTGAAGGCCGGGATTAAGGCTGCATGTCACACTCGGCATTAACAACACACTGAACTAATCAACCAAACACCCTGCGGCACTGATTGTGTGGTCAAGCAACTCCAGCTGCGTGCATGTGCGTGTGTGTGTTTGTGTGTGTGTGTGCATGGTTGAGATGACCACCATTTCAGACGAGGAGAAAAAATCTAATTTGCAAGCGCACCTTTCCCATAAAGACAATGGATGCCACAAAACACAGACCAGTACCTCAGGATGCAGTGATACCCCACATAACAAATATTTATATTACTCAAACCAATACAAACATTTTACCAATAACGAGACTTACTAAATCCAACAGGCTACAACCACTAACATTATATAATCCAACACTGTTACTACTACTACTACTACTACTACTACTACTACTACTACTGGTAGTCCTACTGCTAACAATAATAATAACAAAAACATTACTAATAATATCACACTCCCTAGAGGCCTGTTGTGTTCATTTAAATAAATTCCACACTAATGAACTGGGGGCCTGGATGCTGTAGCAGTAGGGGGGGGGGACTGCTGCTGATATTTACCCAGCATGCTGGCTCCGGCGCGGGGAGCCTCTGGAGAGCATCCCCCACCTGTCTTGCTCTTGAAGGAGGTGAAGAGGTGCTGGCACAGGTCCTCAGGAATGTCATTCTCCAGATAGGTGGCCATGAAGAGCTGGAAGCCCTCATAGTCGATGGGCTGCGGAGAAGAAGCAGACACAGGCCAGAGGACACATGATCAAAGAGAGAGGAATTACAGTGGAGGGAAATACCTCCAGAATACAACCATAAAGCCCTGTACACCCTCCCCCATATCCCCACCACCACCCCCACCCTCATCACCCCCACCGCCATTCCCTTGTTTGGAGATGATACAGGAGCAAGGGCACCGTGGTGACACAGCAGACAGATACACAGGTGTGGAGGAGCAGGAGCAGGAGCAGGGGGCGTCAGAACACACTCTCCAGAGCAAGAACAAGACCTCACCCACTGGAACTTTTACATACAACAACTCTATTGTGAAGAAAAATAATAAATAAAACATGAGGGCTATCTTATCTCAAAAGCATTGATGATAGATGATAGCCTTTACCTCCACACACATGCACACACTGGTGTGCCAAAGGTGGAGCATATAATGGGACATTATTGTTTACAGTGTGTATGTTTACAGTGAGCAGATGTAAAAAGACATTTTTGTGCTCTTAGGGCAAAGTAGTGAAACTGTGGACCACTTGGGACACTTCTGGACAGACATGGAATGTAGTGGTCATTCACTGGTATGTACTAGTACAACTCAGACAGCCACACAAAACAGTTGGACAGCAAACAACCACATTTTGACAGACAATTATGATCATGCCCTGTATGAATGCGTATTGCAAATACTGTACTTGCATGAGAACAGTAGACGTCAGTGGGCCACAATCAGTGTTGCCACAGTTACCTTGAAAAAGTAATCTGATTACTGATTACTGATTACTCCTTTAAAAAGTAACTTAGTTACTTTACTGATTACTTGATTTTAAAAGTAAGTTAGATTACAAGTTACTTTATTAGTTACTTTCAGCAGCTGCCGACAACACCCCCACCGCCTCAACATAAAAATGATAACCGGTTTTGCCAATACTCACTATACTGGAAGTGCATTTTAACAGTAATGTCAACAATGTATAGCAGACATCTCAACCTAACCTACTTAGATACTGAAATTCAAATGTTTGTTCAATAATGTCAGTACACCAAATAAGGAAGGCCTATTGATAGAAATTGTGATAGTAAAATATGTAGATTTTGGAAGTTTGGCCTTTTCATGTAGCTTAGGCAACTAGCCATCTAGTATAGGCCTGAGTAATATGGAAATGAAATTACACTTGTTAAACTCACCTCAACAAGTATTTTGCAATCATTTAACCCGCCGTGAGCAATGCTAAAGTCACTGTTACAAACAGTGTAGTGTGCAAGACTATCATTATGTTTTACTCTTATGAGACAATTGGGTACACTTTTGTGTAGTCTGATGTGAAATGGGTCTTAAATGTTCCTTTTTGCGGGGCACTGACTCTGCCATGACACTCCTGTTCCTAGATACACTGACTGAACTGATTAATTAAGTTCGGGTGAAAAGAGATATAAGCCCACCTACACTGAAAACTGATTGGTTGATTTAGCAAAACAGACCAGGATGCTCTCTGTCTTGGATGCTTCAGGCACGCACCACTCCTCTCTCTCTCTGTTGTGTGCGCGTTAAACTCAGATGCACACGCGATTTGAAGTCCGGTCTGGCTTGCGTGCTCTTGTTCGCTCTAGGTTCCGGGATATTTTATGTAATTTGCGGGCGTCAGGAAGCCGCTATCAATATGTGGGAGACTCGGAAAACGTCGGGAGACGATGTCTAGCTAAACAGCACTTTGTCGCCAGCACATAATGTACAATGTAGCCTACCTTAATGTTGTCATGTTTAGCTGACACAAACTCAAAATAATGACTGTATAGATAAAAAGTGCATCTCTCTCCTCCCTCCATTGTTGTTTACGTTTGTGTTGCTGCGTGGTTTTACACGTGAGCTGTCCTCATGCTGAAAACGCATAGCCTACAGTAGGCCTACATGACGTTAATCCCCGAGACAAGAAGAAAGCAAAGAATATATCTTTTTACTAAGGAAAATGACAAAAATAGTAACGCACAGTGACTTAGATAAGTAACTTTAATCTGATTACTGGTTTGTAAATAGTAGCGCGTTAGATTACTCATTACCGGAAAAAGTGGTCAAAATAGACTAATGCATTACTAAGTAACGCGTTACTGGCATCACTGGCCACAATCCAGTTTCTTTGAGCTGGAGTACTACAGCATAATACAGTCACAGTGTTTCATCTTTCGACTGTGAAAGTGGAGCTGACAGGTTCACTCTTTGTCTGAACCCCCCCACCCACACACACACACACACACACACATACACATACTCAGACATACAACCTACCCACTCACACAGATGCACGCACACACCCTTCGACACGGAAGACAAAAGACACACAGCTGAGACACAAAAAAAAAAGCAGGACGAGAACTTTTGACCTCTGGGTCTGAGCGTGATCCCTGGCGAGTGCGTGTGTGCACCTCACTCTGGGGATGGGAGAGAGAAAAAGGCAATGACGAAGGAAAGCTGTGGGTTACGGGAAAGGGTTATGCTGTGTTTGGGCATGCAGTCTGTAGACACAAAGAACCACAGAGCATGCAAACGCAGAGAGCTCCAGGGCTTACTTGGTTGAGAACGTCTTGCTTCTGTTTGGCGGTCGAAAAAAAGAACAGGTACAAGGATAAAGGAAAAGATGACGTTAACCTTATGTCAGTGCTGTTGGCTGTGTGCTTGCTGTGGAATTAGGGATGGAATTATTTGTTCTGATACAGTAAATGTTGATTTGTGTTCCTTTATTCACATAACGTGGATACTGAATGAATAGAGCCGATGCATATTTTAAGACAAGATTACATGTTTGAGTAAGCTGCTCCAAAACAACTTTGCAGATTGCTGACTTCTAAAATTAGTCATCCAAACTCGTCCACTCTTTCTGTCTCCGGTCTCCATTGTGGCTGGACTCTGACCATTACTGTTTTGGGGCTTTGTTCACATTTCCCCCATTTGTTTTCTCTTGCCTTTTTTGGGCATCACTCGCTCTGAAACGCTCTGCTGACAATACGTAAGAGAGACAGACATTAAAATAATTAAATGTTGAAAAAATAAGAAAAGCTACAGGTTCAGCGCAAGACAAGGTGTTTGGTTACGACCTGCTGTGGCGTGTCTCTGGAGCCTGTCCAAAGTGGCCTTAAGACGTGAGCTGAAGTACTACAGAAGCATGTGTTTACTGAGTACTGATGTCCTTTTGTTGTATGAAGTATAAGTAGGAGACACACTGGGTTAAACTTTATGTAGAACTGTCTGTATTCTATTCAAGGAAATGTGTTTGCGAGTTTGTGAGAGTGTTTGTGTGTATGTGTGTGTTTGTGTGTGTGTGTATGTGTGTGTGTGTGTGTGTGTTCATAGTGTGTGCACATTTGAGCCAGTATGATCTAAGCACAGTTTCGTGTCTACAGGAAGTGGTTAGAGGAACTCCCTTCTTGGCAGAACATGAGTAAGGCAACATCCATAACCATAATCACCCCGCATCACCCGAAAACTTCTCTTCAAAATGACACACCAACTAAAAAAAAGTTACCAACAGGGCCTTTTCTTCAAAACATGTGAGCAGAGGATCCACCACAGCTTGAAACGAGAAGGAAACAAATGAGATTTATCCCAGTCTTTGTCTCATAAATCACCCCGTGGCTGAACTGACACTTCTCCTACACCCCAAAAACCTCCAGCTTCATGCCCATCATTGTGGGCTCCCTCACACCTGCTATTTACAGCCCAGCGCTGGCTCATCTGTCAGAGAGACATACGGGCGCTGTCACGGCGCGGGCTGGGAGAGGGAGGTCGCGCTGATAGCGCGTTGCCCTCTGCTCATGGGCTTGGGCCTGGTGTGGCGCGGGGCGGGGCGCGTGCAGATTGATGAGTCGTTTTCCCCCGTCCGTTCTACCTTCCAGCGTCCATGTAGGGACGCAGGCTGGCTGGGCTCGCTCACTGGCGCCTGGGCGTGCATAGTCTCCTCTGACCCCGCGGCTGAAGCGACCCCGCATCGATTCGCCCCCGAGTGTCTCTCACGAGGCGCCACTGACCGGCGAGCCGGCAAATGGGGCCGTTCGTTATTCTGAGAGGAAGGCCACCGAGAAGGCACAGACGATGGATGACGATCCACAATTTAATGGGATAGCGTGTGAAAAACCCTAAAAAACTACACACTGATGTGTCCTAAGTGCAGCGATGTTGCGGTGTTGGCACAGAACGACTGCCACCGCGTTGGCATTTGAGGATATAAACTGGCATCAGCGCTGACCATTCCTCATCAGCTGGCGGCAGATGAAGGGAACTTAGTGGATGTGAAGGTGAGCTATGTGACGTCTGCCCCTGGCTGGGACCTTGGTGCCCAGTGGCACTGTGGCGGCCACTGGGCACCGGGACAAGGCCATTATTTCTCACAGGGGTAGTAATCTACTCTGCTGGTGACATACCTGCTCCGGGTTGTACTTGGAGAGGACGCCGTTGCCGTGGAACTCCTCCAGGACATCCTTCAGCTTCTTGGTGGAGTCTGTGGTGACAAGAGAGAGAGAGAGAGAGAGAGAGAGAAAGAGAGAGAGAGACCGAACAAAGAAATGAGAGGAAAGATGAACACAGGAAAGAGGAATGCAGCTTTCATTTCATTTCATTTCTCGCTCATTTCCTGTGTAGGAACAACACACTGATCAACATTTCTGTAAATTTGCCAGAGTTAGCCAGCTGGATAATTCTCAACAGCTGGCCTCTGGGGAAAAATGTTGAGAAATGATCAGTACTGATAGGGGTAGCATTTAATAATACTACTAATAATAATAATTTAATATAAAGTCTACATCCAGCTTGACTGATATTGAGCCTCCCGGTGGGCATCTAAGCAAAAGAAAGGAATGCTGGGGTAGGATGTAATTTGTATACAAGAAATATATTGGTAAGAGGTGAGCTCTTTATTCTACCAAAATAGAATGTGCAGGTAAACAGTGTACCTCAGCACGATTCCTCCCATCACATCAATGTAAATTTGACATGTTGCATGCTTTACTGAACCCACACGTAACATGTTGCGTAACACTGTAAACTGTGTAAACCCTCCATCTTATATGCATATGTAAATCAATAAATAAGCCAATTTCGCAGACCAAATATTGACACAGTCAGACATTCAATTACCAACACAGATTGCATTGTGTTGCCTCACTCTCGCCAGCTTCCTCCTGCTTAGTGTATTATGACTAGAGGAGAGCTGGGCTGGGCTAAATGAATTGTGCTAATAAAGAAAGCCAGGCAATTAAACTGTAGACAGCAGTCGAGAAGAAATATCACCCTGTCATATATGCAGTGGCTCGGGCAAAAAATGGGACACTCTCCCATTCCCTCCTCCTCCCTATCTCTCTCTCTCTCTCATTCCCTCCTCCTCCCTATCTCTCTCTCTCTCTCATTCCCTCCTCCACCCTATCTCTCTCTCTCTCTCATTCCCTCCTCCACCCTATCTCTCTCTCTCTCTCATTCCCTCCTCCTCCCTATCTCTCTCTCTCTCTCTCTCTCTCTCTCTCTCTCTCTCTCTCTCTCTCTCTCACCCCTCTTCGCCTGTCTCTCTATCTGTCTCTCTCTTTGTCTTTCCACCTCTGTGCATTATGAGACAAATTGTGAGTCATCATGGCTATCATATCACTGCCCCCGAATGCTGATGCCCCGCAGCACCTGGGGTTGTCCCTGGGTCATATCGTGATTACTCATCTGCCCAGTTACTGCTGAAAAGCAGTAGCATCAGCAGCAGCATCAGCAGCGGCGGCAGCAGCAGCAGGCTGAATCACCACAGGATCATAAAAAAAACAAACAAATACTACGATTTACACAAATATTTTGCCAGTAAACTCCTCTCGGATAACAAAACAAGCAACATAAAAAAAAATGGAACAGGCTAGGTAACAACCTAATTTGTGTTTTGTGCTGGGTTTTAATTCTTGGCATGACATGCTGCTCTAAGCTAGATGAAAATTGGAGAGGAAAAAAAAAACAGAGTTGAGCACATGGTGTGTATAGTACACGTGCACTTAGATTCACACAGACAGACACACACACAGACACAAACATACACACAGACACACAGACACACACACACACACACACACACACACACACACACACACACACACACACACACACACACACACACACACCATACACACACACACACACACACACACACACCATACACACACACACACACACCATACACACAAACCCATAAAATATAAAGGAGGTCAACAGTGATGGAAAACTAAAGAACTGCCTATGCACATTCATACATTAGATCTCTTTCATGTCACGCAGTATTGCGACTAGGCTTCGTATGAGAGGCTGTGCGACTGAGATGGAGTGTGGGTTTGGTGTCACATGTATAACAGTGTGTGTGATAGTGGCTTGTTGAGAACAGATGACAAAAGAGTTTGATCATTAACAGAGACAAAATAAACAAGCCCTTTAGCGCCTGTTTCCAGGCTGCTCAGCCTAAGAGAGAATACAGACACACAGACACAGACACACACACACACACACACACACACACACGCACACGCACACACACACGCACACGCACACACACACACACACGCATACACACGTGCACAAGCACGCACACATGCACGCTCATCTCCTGCGGCAACCATGTATCTCCTCTACCACAGATGCACATAAAAATAAGTGCAACTCAACCGCTACAACATCTTCAGCCTGAACATCATGCGTCATCAGTGTCACACACTTAAGGTGGGGATGTAAATAAATAAATTAAAACACCACTGTGGGTCCTACTACACCTCCCCCTTTACAATCCTTATCTAGTGGACACTTTTACAGCTTGAAGGTCTTGCCCCATGGGTAAAAATCCTTATCATGGCACGCCCAGTATAACTTGCGTCATTTCTCTCGAGGATAGAGTCTGAATTGAGCCTGTAAATTCTGCTGAAGTGCGGGCAGAGGCTGGAAACTGAATATAACACATATTCCTCAGAAAGCCTTGTGGTGACAAACTGCTCTGAGCTGTCTTTCCTGAGAAACGTCCCACCAACTGTCCTCATCCACACCCAAAAAAACCTTCTACACTAAGATCTTAGTCATGGGAATGAATCTCAATGCAGAACTTACTTCTCCAAAAGAGGAGAACACTAACCACACAGGGAGTGATTTAAAGGACACCTTTTAAAAGATAGCATCTGACAGTTGGCAAGGCACATTTAAAGATTTAAAGGCACATTTAGTTCCTGGGTGAAATACGCCCCAGAAAAAGGTTGGGAGTTCTGATGATGGAGGGAGGATGATGGACCGGAGGATGAGTCTGTGTAAATCAGTCTGGACATCATACCTCTTTTATTTGCCTCGTCAATCTCGGCTCGCTCCAACTCTCATTACAGATGTGATGTACTCTACCAATTAGCATGAACATCCCATAATAAGTCAAGTCTCAACCCACCAATAAAGGAAAATACCATAAAGCTGTTTGAGCGGTTGCCTTAGAGATCTTGACATGACATCAGAATGTTCCATGTAAGAGGGGCACCAGGAAGGACAAACATGCTCGGAGGGAGTACACATCGTAAGTACTGTGCTAAGAGCTAAGTCTATAAAAAAAGAGCTTTCAGACGTAATGAAACATTCATTACAGGATAACAGGACCATTAAAAAGCACGTTATAAAGCTCTTAACTCATCAAACCATTAACTTCATATCATATCATATATTTCAGAACAGATATATTTCTGAAGTCTGTAATTTTTGGTGTGGCTCAAATGAATAAGAAGAACTAACTGCCTCACATTACAAGACAGACTATTGTGAATGAACATGTGCAGCTCTATGACAATCTATACACTAAAATAACAAATGGAAGGGTTTCTATTACAATCTCCACCCAGAGATGCTGTTTCACATTTCGGCTATCATCTGGGGAAATAGCCATTTTCATATTTTAATTTGCCTCTGACTATGATGGCCTCTGACATTATGATGGCCATAATGCTGGAACTGCACATTTAGAGAAGGTAATCACATTGGCAGACATTGGCAGAATGCATTTCCTGTGCAGAAATGGACGCCGGACTGTTGGATACTCACACTCACTGTACTGCTGCAGTTGAGCGAACTCTGCCGGACTCAGACACACCCAGCTGCAGTCCCCCATTTCACACTGCATATGTGCACGTGTGTGTGTGTGTGTCCGTTCCTGCGTATACGTGTTTGTATCTATACGTTGGATATGTGAGCATACATCTGTGAGGTGTGTATGTGTTATGTGTATGTGTGTGTGTTTATGAGTGAGTATAGGGGTATGTATCACAGTATGGGTATAGTGTATGTATGTGAGTGTGTGTAAATGTGTATGTATGTATAGTGTTAGGGTGTGTGTGTGTGTGTGTGTGTGTGTGTGTGTGTGTATTTGTGTGTTTGTGTGTGTTGCCAGTGACGGTTATCCCTCGTTGAGGTGCGCTGAGAAGCTGCTGAGCAGGGCTGGCCACATCTCGGCTCCCTGCCTGCCGAGCCGGACGATGAGACGGGTCATCTGAAGCGACGCAGGCGTGCAAAGAGGAGACCAGAGGCAGCGCAGGAGGACAGACGACGCACCGCCTGCTGGCCTGGGTGGGTGTGGGGCGGGCGGGAGAGATCACAGAGAGGGTACGAGTGTGAAGGTCAGGCTCAATGAGGACGAAGACGAGGATGATGAAGAAGAGGCAGAGGTGCAGGCGGAGGTTGGAGGCAGAGTTGGCTCAGTGCGACTGCCAGAGGCATGCAGGGAGATGTGTCGGATCCACCAGGGAGCTCACAGCGGCGCCCGATAATCTCTCCGTTAACCTAGAGAGAGAGAGACAGGGAAAGAGAGGACAGAGAGAGAGAGAAGTGGGGGGTGAAGGCAGAGAGAGCGAGAGAGAGAGAGAGAGAGAGAGAGAGAGAAGTCCAAAAATGAACTTGACATCAATAGCTCTACTTGAACCGCACAGATACACTTCTGCATACTCACACGTAAACACACTTCAGAATGTAAGTGAAAATAGAAAGGGGGAAAAAAAGGTCTGCTCTTTCCACTGACTGGCAGCATAGAAGGTGACGCAAAACACTGTGGTGGTTTGCTTTTGTCATAGTACAGAGCCCAACCCTAACCAGCAAAATAGCACCAAAGAGTTCTGCTGAAGAGTTCAAAGGGCCACGCATAGAGTGAGTCACATGGCCTGTGCCTGGCTCTGTGCATAACAGAAATCAATGCTCTCTCTCTTTCTCTCTCTCTCACAGTTTTTCTGTCTCTCTCTGCCCCACCTTTCGCTCATTCTCTCTGTCTAAAATGCTCAAAGCATACAACAGCCATAGCAAGAGAGAGAGAGACAGAGAGAGAGAGAGAAAGAGAGAGAGGGAGAGGAATGATGAAAGGAAGTGAGGAGCAAGCAGAGGATTACTCTGAGAGCCAGACAGTCAGAGTGAACATGAAATGACAGGCCCTGCAATGAGCTATCCTTTTGCTTGGCTGAGTGTGTATAGGTGGTGGTGGTGGTGGTGCTGGTGCTGGTGGTGCTGGTGGCTAGCACTCAAAACCAGTTGAGCGGTAGATTAGCATCAGTACCTGACAAAATCCACACACAGGGCCATAAAAGAGCAGTAACAAGTCGCAAGACTACAGTGTGCGTGTGTGGTGCACCACATTTACTGAAGTCGTGTGCAGGAGGCCAGATCACAGGATAGAAAGCCACCTAGGTGATCTCAAGTGTGAGTCGGTTTGAACTCAAGTCCTGGAAGCCATGTTCTTATGTTTTTTTTTCCTCTACATGTGAGATGAACACTTGGAGTGAAGAGTCACGCAATCTGGTAGTGTCAGAATGTGAATCATGATTTCTCATATGTGCAGCATATGAGTGATAATTTTCACTAATTGGTGAAATGTTCTACTTGTTTGAAGTCCCCAGACATGGAGAGAGAGAGGGAGAGAGAGAGAGAGAGAATCTCCCCAGAGTGAAACATTTGAATCACTTTGGGAAATGAGGCTTGCGAGACCATTACCAAACAGCCCTTCGCTGGAGCATCAATCAGTCATGCATACTCACTAACACACACACATACACACAGAGGGAGAGAGAGAGATGATAAAGGAGTGAGAAAGAGCAGAGAAATTTTCATCTGTATCTATCTGATCTGTTCACTTTTCCGTGAATCCATAGATATGCACAGAATTGACAGATAAATTCTATACTGAGGCTCATTGACATGCTTTGATGATTGATATAATGTACAGTATATACATGGATGGAATATATGGGAGGTTAAATAGATGTATACATGGCTGTTGCATAACAAGCTAGTAGTAGCCTGGAAAGCCAGCCCGAACTTAGCCCAACCCACAAAATTGGTCGGTCGGAAGTTCGGTCTGGACTGGGAGAAGCAACTATGCCCAAACCAGAGTGGTTCGAACCAATCAAATTGTTTGGGCTGGCTTTGTACGATGATGGACAGATGAGCAACAGTGCCTATCATATCTATCATATCACCTGAGCACGCTTCGGTTGATTTTGTTTGCAACAGAAACACTGTCGCTAGAAGATAGACATTTAGATTTTCGCTATTGTGTCTATTGTACAAGATATTGACAGCTCAATGAATGTTAAAACAATGTTAAGGCATTTGTGGAGAAGAAGGATGGTTCAGGTGTTCTTCCTACAGGATTCACGGTAAGCTATTTTGTTGCTCTGATTGGTTAGGTCTATCCAATTAAGTGCAGAGGCATTTCCCCCCTGTATCGGTTGAAACATGCCCCATAATCATGTCCCAATGGAGCAGTATCATACTCAAATTCTGACTAGAATTGAGTATGACGATGTCAGGCTACGCTAGGAAGGGTGTCCAAATGTTTTTCAAGTGGTTTCAAAGATTGGGTCTCCTGAAAATATCTGAGACAGCCTGTGCATTCCCTTGTGTCGGTATACTAGGCTGGCTGGTGAATTTGAGTGCAAAATAATTCATCAGTACTAGCTATGACTAGTTTTACATTAAATACGTGTACCTCTGATTAACTCCTGGATTAACCCCATAATTACTAATTGTCAGATACAGTGAAGTGTACCAAATCAAAACAGTCTCATACATTGGGAAAGAGGCTGTGGGTCATTTTAAAACTGGTCGGGTGCCACATTTGGCCCCCTTAGCCAGACTTTTGGCATGCCTAGATTCTATTTGGTATGTAGAACAAGGAAAGAATGGTGGCAAATGGCAAACATAAAAAATAAACAAAAGAGAAGCATCCAGAGCTCTCTGAAAAATGAATGACAGCTATAGGAGGTCAATGTCCCCAAGGTCTAGGCCTAACCCAACCCTAAGACCAACTCATACTCTAACCAAAGTATGTACGTTTATTACCAGATGAGTAGGCCGACAAGATGAGGAGAGACAGCACTCGAACTTGCCGGATGACTGCCCAGACTGGGTGGTGTGCCCACTGAAATAGGCTGTAATGGGCTATGCCAATATTGATGCCAGGCATACCCACTGCAGGGTCTCATAGTGGACAGTGCTCAGGAGAGACTTTGTCTACCAGTGTGTATCAGTCACTGAGATAGCTATACGAAGTCTGGACTGGAGGAAGCAAACAGCAAACACAGCGACAGGATGTGTTTGGTCGAGGCCAAGGCCCAAGTGAGTGCGGTAAAACCTGTGGGAATGGGGAGGAAGTGCTGTGTCTTTAGTCTTGGAACTTGATCTGAGGACATCAAGTTACAAACCTTAGGATGTGTTCAGCTGTGTCCTAGGATGTACTTGCTGCCCGTTGGCATACATCATATAATACGCATTGATTTCTGAGGTTGACATAGAGGCAAGAATGCCAGTGGATGCACAGAAGAGAGCTCCATAAGGTATCAGCGTTTCAGCATGTTCAGCATAGAGCCTAAAAAGGAAACAACGGCAGAGGTCCTCAAAGTGTGGACTCAAAGTGATGGTCGATTGACTGAATGATTGGCAGATAACATGCAGCAGCTCATAAATATAAAGGTCAAAGAGACTGATTAGATGGCATTAGCCTGCCACTCTCTACATTTTCTGTCTCAACACCATTTTGAAAAAGAGAAATAGTAAACATACATAATTTAAAAACCTTACACCTAACTAGTTTGCATGTTTTGAGGGGAATATTTTCACAATATGACTCTCTCCAGATGAAGCTCCGCCTAGCTCCACTCACATCCATCTGGGATTGCTTCCGTTGAGAGTGATTTCGGCACCAGATTTTATGGTAGAGACAATCAGGACGCAGGGCGGGAGTTTCATAGATGTGAAACTGTTCTCAGCGTCACAGGTTAGCTTCGATGTGAGTGGTTGAAGTAGCACGTTAATAGATGACGGACAAGTGGCTTATCCAAATCATATGCAAGGATTTTTGATAAGGCCCAGCCTTCTGAAACACCTCTCCAATGGATGGATCCAAGATGGATGAGTGGAGCTAGGCGGAACGAAATTCATCTGGCGAGAGTCAGGTTAACATTCTACCAGGGGAGTTAAGATTCAACAATATTGACATTGGTTGATGACGTCAAAAGTCAACCAATCAGGGCCAATCAGGGCAATTTCTAGAAAAGGTACCTTAGTCGTTGCTAAACCACCGTGGTGCGCAGGCATGAATGAGTGCATGTTGTGAACGTAGTTGTATACAGTATAACCACTATGGCTATCTCTGCTGTTACACCCCTGTACTCAAGATGGATGAATGTAAATTTAAAACGTTATGATAAGTGAAAAGTTCCTGTCAAACACTCACCGTGACGAATAAGTCTGAAATGCAGACGTTTTGCCCTACACACTTTTGTCATCTGACTTTGAGTGTTTTTTGTGATCTTTGGTATGTTATCAACAAATTTTGACAGGTGCAATTATTCAAATTCCTCATGTTATTTTCCCGCACAGTTATTTTCCCGCACAGACCCGGATTTCCTTTTATGGGCAAAGATGGCTGCTTTTTTTATAGAATAGACGAACTCCAGAGATCTATTCTTATTGTGATGGCATTTGCATTGCAACAACGTATTGCTTGAAACTAGTAGGAAACATACAAAGAAAAGGGGGAAAATGCTGTTAGAGCTCTTTCTGCTCAACCAATGCTTGCTTTACATTCTGAACATAAATCTTGGTTATTTGTGGTGCTCTCTGAGGCAGGATTGACATTATTATTGCCATTAACCCTAGTTACTGCTGCTCATCACGTAACACAAAACCAACAGCAAAATTGTGTTCTGCAAGGTAACAACTACATTAAAGCAACACCAAAGAACTTTTCCTCTGTCGCATGCCCTATTTGTTTATCCAGCACCAGCTTTGCAAATAACAATGTCCACAGACAAGGTATAATATGTTGCATGATTTTATGAAAGTACGATGTATTGCGACATCGGATGCAAGTCAAATTTGTAGTTTCTCATGTCTCATTCCATCGAACTACAGAACCGCTACCCGATCCGGCAAACTTACATAGTGCGGTTATAGCCGATAGAGGGCCGCGAAGCGAATGCAGAAAGTGCCGTTCACCCTGTTACGAGTTGATGAACCACTGAAACGATTTTGGAAACATTATTTTAAGGTACAAAAAACTCTTTGGTGTTGCTTTAATAGTCATGAACCCCTACACAACAAGGCAAGAAAGATGGAGCAAACATCCATTAGCACTTTCAGTGTAATTCCAAATGTGTCTATTTTGGCTCAAAGATAGCTCACATGGTTAGCTATGATGCGCATCCATACTTTCCACATGGATTTTGTATAAAAGGTCACTTTCATTCATGATTTGAGAGTATTGCAGAGGATTGTACTCCGTACCCTTTGTCCCTCTGTTTGGATTTTGACCCTGCGCAGTCCTTGCAACACCTCAGACAGATGGGCTGAAAAACTGGCCACACCGAGGTGTTATAAATGCAAGCAGCTACGGCACACCACGTGAGAACTTCCCACTGGGTCACCATAAAAGAAACACACACAAGCGGTCACCATAAAACACACACACACACACACACACACATGAACACACATGCATGCATGCGCACGCACACACACACTAAGTCAAAGCAATGCGCCTTGTCACAATGCAAATCAAGAGCTCATGGATGTAACAACCTTTCCTTTTTAAGCCATCTTGTCTTTGAGAAATAACATTTGAGGTTATCTCTGTGGACTTAACCGAAGCATCTAGTCTGGCCACACTTCTCATTCTGAACAGTATGTTTTGCTTAGTCTATCCTGAGACACACAATTCGGAAGACTTCCAGCTTGTACATGCAAACATAGATGTTGGTCGAAGAGGTCATCAGAAAGGAAAGGTCATTTGTGTGTTTACGTTTGTGTGTGTGTGTGTGTGTGTGTGTGAGTGAGTGAGTGAGTGAGTGAGTGAGTGAGTGAGAGAGAGAGAGAGAGAGAGAGAGAGAGAGAGAGAGAGAGAGAGAGAGAGTGCGCGCGTGATTCATGCTCATCAGTAGGCCGGGGCCTCCCCTTTGTGCAGTGAGGGATTCTGTTTGCTCAAGCAGTTGCCTGGCAACTTGACGTCATAAGTGAGTGCAGCAAGAAAACAGACTGTAAAATGGAGTGGTGTGTTTCTGTTCCTCGTGAGCATGTTTCTGTGTGTCTGTGTGAATTTGGTGTGTGTGTGTGCATCAGTCAAATGTTGAGATGAAACACTGACAACCAAATGATAATGCAGGAGTTGAATACCACGTATAATAGCACACAGTGTCAAGTTCATGGTGAATGAACCGTAAACACTGCAAGACACTTTGATATCTGGACATGCCATCTTGGATTTCTTAGGATGAAAGCTTTTTTTTTCGTGTGTGCACTCCTTTGGAAAGGAAAAAGACACAAGGTCATGGACATGTATGGGTGACAATCCATTCCCTATCCTCTTCCTGTGCTCGTCCAAACATAGATCTGACAAAGTCTCCTTTTGTAAATCATCTTAATTGTTTATGTTATTTAAAAAAAAAACACACCCCTTGTAGAAATAGTTCCACCTAAATGGATTCTACACTCTCACCATTAACAAACGTCTGTGATGGCTTTACAGTCAAGGAGTTGCCCTTGTTATCTACCATCATAGGCTGACATTTGTATTTATGCTGCCACAAACTGATCCAAAGCATTTGGCAAATGAGCAAGGCATAGTGTAATCCTATGGTCAACATTATGCTGTTAGAGTCTAGTGTGTTAGTGTCTAATGACCTGTTTTCAAGAAGGTGGATATGAGCATAATGACCAGGATGTCTTTGTAAATGAATCAGCGTTCAGGTCTGTAAAATCACATCTTCTCCTGAGTGTACCACCAAGCAACCTAAGCACTGACTCACCATATCTCTCTCTGTAGAGAGACACACTCTCTTTCAGATACACACACACACACACATACACACACACACACACACACACACACACACACACACACACACACACACACACACACACACACACACACACACACACACACACGTACATACACATGGACACACAAATGCAGGCAAACAAAATGGAAAATGTTACCGGTACGAAAGTGCACCCGTCTATTTCCGAATGCAGCCCCTGCCAAAGATAGAGCTGTCCTAACAGACTTAATGGTGTTGTGGTGCATCATGACACATGCATCCATTTAAAAAAGAAAGGGAGCAGGAGGGCGAGAGAGAGAGAGAAAGAGAGGGAGAGGGGGAGAGGGAGAGACAGTGACCAAGAGACAGAGAGAGAGTGAGGGGAGAGATACCCTGTCTAGAAACCCTGTGCTGACATTAACCAGGTCTGCCTGGCAGTTTGCTCATTCTCTCATTTCTCTCTCTCTCTCTCTCCCCTTCTCTCTCTCTCTCTAGAAAAACAAGCTCAGCTTTTCATGGCCCCGGAGTTCGGTGAGGGGATGTCGGCTCTCTCTGTGTGGTGGACAAGCAGGAGTTTGGACTGACTTCACCCTAGCGACGTTATGGGGACATTACTACCCCCCCCCCCCCACTCCACACACACACACACACACACACACACACACACACACACACACACTCTCCACATCAAATCCCCTACCTCAACTGCTGGGCTCATCTCAAATCATTTGTGCTTTGCTCTTGCAGGGGCCTTAACAATATCTCATTAGGGATTAGGGAGGGGTGTATTTCCTCTCTGCCCAATAAACGATGAATGTTTCATGGCTCGTCTTAGTCCGATCGTATCTCTCACACTCCGCCTCGGTCCCAATCGAACCGAACGTTCCCAACACAATTTAGCACTCCCTGCGCCACTGACACTGCCATATTGCTGGCTGGAGTATTTGTGTCTGCTGTGCTCATGCCTCTGTCTCTCTGGTGATCCAGTATTGTTACATGCCTCACTCTCCGCAACATAGCTGCGCCTCATTTAGAATTAATGTGACCATGACCCCCTGACCGCACACACACAAACACACACACACACTCACACAGTCTTTATCCTTGTATCACCGTCTCACTAACCAACACATATATGTATAAACCACTAGTATGGTAGACACAATCACATACTTCCTTTACACACACTGACATACCACCCCCCCCCCCCACACACACACACACACACTGTGACTTCTATTCCATGTATAGCCCACCGGATTTCCCTCTGTTTTTACAGGTCAGTCATTTAGCGAGGCCAGTGACTCAGAGAGCTTTTGCCTTGTCCTTAGCATCTGCCGTGTTTGGTTATTGCGCTCCCACACGCTGAGAGACAGAGAGAGAGAGAGAGAGAGAGAGACAGAGAGAGAGAGAGAGAGAGAGAGAGAGAGAGACAGAGAGAGAGAGAGAGAGAGAGAGAGAGAGAGAGAGAGAGAGAGAGAGAGAGAGAGAGAGAGAGAGAGGCGTTAGGCGCCTCAGCTCTGGCTCCTTGAAACTCTCCAATTGAATCAGCAGAGGCACCTTCTGACTTGTGATTGGATTAGGAGCGATGCGGCACCCACTGCTGTCCCCGAGGAAAAAGAGCTCGACTAACTGCCATTACACCCACATCGTGCACCCGTGGCACGTCCCCCCTCGGGAGGGTGCCACAGCATCAACATTACTGGTCCTCTGATTTCAACACAACGGTCAAACACGGAAACTTGTCATCGTTTTTGTGACCCGGTTGAGATTTTCCTCAGTAAATAGTGCTCACACTGTCTGTCTCTACTGAGGGTGCTGTTTGATATTTGAGTGCCATGATACTTCCTATAACAGCTATGGTCAAAAGTCAAAATCCACATTTTGCACAAAGGGCGACTGGAGTGCTTGGTGTAATCCGATGCAGTGTTATTGCAATAATCAGCACAAGGAAGGAGACCTGACGGAACAGAGAGGTCACATCGATTTTGATCTGATATTACAACTGCTATTCTAACCGTCTGTTGCATGGGCTCTAAAGCCTAGATTTAAAAAGTCTTAATAACACTCATGTTCTTCAGGCATTTTATAAATATTCATTCATCTATAATTACAGCATAATGTGGAGTTGAAAAATCATTCACACAGATCTATATTTAGAGATTTATTTACATTTAGGTCTATATTCAAGACAATGAGGATAAAAAACTTTTACGAGGATGAAGATAATGAAAATACTGATGATGACTAAATTGATAATGAGGATGGAAATGCTAAATAATTTACACTTTTCTTGACAGTAAGAGCAGTATGCAGACCAGAGGGATCACACATGTGAAAGTTTAATGTTTTGCATAAAAATCTAATTTAACACACTAGACCTCTCTCTGGTCATCAGTCTTATTTAAAATTTTATATAACAGAAAACTTATTAAAGAAGAAATTGATGAATACAATGAGGATGAAAAATTAGTTAACCAGTCCGAAAACAGCACAGCTTGACTTGCCTGTTCAATAGTTTAACAAATATCAGAAACTGACATTTGATCATAAATTTTAAAAACTTTAACAAATGAGATGTGACTGATTTCGACTGGCTCAGATGAGGCTATCCTCCCTTGTCCTTTCCAGTAATGCAAACACAGGTGCTTTGACGTGGCTTCAACACGGCCTAGATAAATATGTTTTTCCGTCTTTTTTTAGCGGCCGAAATGTTTAACTATTCCCTCGAGATGTGTCTGCGAGACATTCCAACTTAGTCTCCGGTCTCTGAGCCTGAGTGTAACAAGTGCCTGGCTATACCAATCACAGGCTCAATGGAGCATGTAAAAACTGTTGCACCGTCACATATGCGCTGCAACAACCCCCTCCCCCCCGAATATCTTTGTTTCGCTATGGCAAAATGCAAAGCAATGGCACCACCTGGTCTTCATGCATTTTCCCTTTGCCAACTTACAGCATGCCTCTCTCTCTCTTTCTCACACACACACACACACACACACACACACACACACACACACACACACACACACACACACACACACACACACACACACACACACACACACACGCAATAGTACACACATTGGCAAATACTTGTGCCATAACTGGTTAGAGTTTGCTGGGGAAGACAGCACTGCCAAATTAGGATGCTGATCACCGCGGAGATTAAAGCGTAGAGAAGGTTCTGTGTTGAATGTAACATGGATGACGTCATCCGTCTCCCGATGGGATGCAAAGCAGACATGGAGACGAAGCTGGTGCTGCTGCTTAAAAAAAGAGAAGGGCACTGAGCGAGGAGGTAGTGTGTATGTGTGTGTGTGTGCGTTTGGAAATGTGTGTGTGTGTGTGTGTGTGTGTGTGTGTGTGTGTGTGTGTGTGTGTGTGTGTGTGTGTGTGTGTGTATGTATGTGTGTGTTCTGAAGGCCGCAATGACACTAGCAATTATCTGTCATCTCTGTAACAAATAGTTCATACACAGTGACGCATATTAAAATGAATATTTGTCGTACAGAAATCACATGGAATTGCATGTGGTAAAACGAATGGGTTTTGTGCCGTTGTTTGTGCTGTTTGCTTGTATTTATATAGCCTTGTTTTCAATAGACTCTTTGTGTATCTGGGAATGCTTCATACAGTACTTCATAGATGCCTCCACTACATCAGTGACACTGACTCTATTGCCGCAATTGTCCCATAATTGGGTGTGGAACCCAGGAAGAGACAGAGAAGAACTGATAAGGAATTACCACACATCAGAGAGGAAGTGGATGATCGTGAGTGAGCGGATATCTGTTATGACAGACAAGCACTCCTCATGGACATCAGTCATACTGAGTGTCTTTCCACTGTTCATAAGGTCTGTGGCTTGAAGTGTATGCCTTTTAGGGTATGGTGTGGAATATGTGTTGAAGAAGCAGCATCCTGAAGGTGTGGAAGCCCAAGTGATTGATGTCATTATTGATTATGTGCCAAGCGTTGTACACAACATTGAAATAAGCAAGCATACACTTAGTAATGTAACTCACAAAGCTGTTTTTTACTGTGTGATATCAATGTGTTAGTGTAGTCTAAATCACTTTGGCTTTATGAGTACTCAGGAATCAATGCAAGAAAATTGCTAAATGCAAGGTCGCAAACAATCCACTCCCAGTTAAGCCATATTTGGACATACAGTACTAAGGCTGTGTGAGTGCATTAGCAACACATGAGCACCGCCTCAAATTAGAGTCCAAGGTGGTGTATGTTGGTATGTCTACACACTCTCTGTCTAGCACTTCAGAGCAATTGACGATTGTTGATTTGAGAAGAAAAAAGAATGTGTGAAATTAGAGGTGTAGATCTCTGTAGTAAATGTTGCCAGGCACAATCTGTTAGACACAATCTGCCTTTTTTTCCATTTTTGTGTTGAACTTGAAAATACCTCAGTGGAAAATATGTGAAATGCCATCTTATGCAAGGTGTTTTGCAGTAATTACGACCTGGTGTTATGTATCCCCAGGCTGCTTTTGACTGACGGCAATGCTATCATGAACACCAGAGAACCCAATCTATGACAATGAAGACAAATAAGCGGTTACGTCAAACAAAATGTGGAGATGTAAGGAAAGGAAAAATAAACAGAAACCACTACCGACCACGTCATATTCATGGATTCACAGAGATAGATGTGTTATATTTGGAGATAAATGAGTCAAAAGTTAAAACAAACACAGGAGACACTTCTCACACGTCTCATTAATCACATTTTACATACATAACTACACCATATCATTTTTCTTCGTCTCGTCTCTCATGCCAGTCTGTTAAGGCATACTGCCATGGTTCGGTCAAGTACACACACTACAGAATTTGAATTTGATTAATTTGATAATGTAGCTAAATGTGTTGTGTAAAAAAAACAATTCTAGTTAGTGATTGACATCAGAGGCATCCTCCGGTAAAGTCACAACATAATCTAATATGTGATACTTGGCTCTGGTCTAAATACTAAAAGGAGTCATAGCTTTCTCACTGTACAAGCACTTCAATTAGTTTTATATGTTCACACTGTTAATGTGTAACTAGGTGAACATCTTTAAATTTCTTCAGGCCACGGTGTGAATGGAGCTATTGTAGGCATTCCATCCCATTTAGAATAACAGGAATGAAAACAGGAATACGTTCTGAAAATGGTGCAGCATTTAGGCCCATTCATATGTGACATGAAAGCATTTTCTACAGCATGACAGATCAGTTTCCATCCAGGCAGTGTGTCCCCATCCACAAAAGCACAGACGACGCAGCACACCACAACACAACCACATACAGAAACAGCTCCATCTCACTAGATACTACATACATATGCACAGCATGAACAGATTAATGTGTTACATGCTCTACAAAGCTAGAAGAAAGGATTGTTTAAACATGAAACTATTACTGGTACTGTCATCAAACCATCAAAGAACATAGATGATATTACCACAAGAAAAAGTGTATACTCCCCATCGTTAAAGCAGTCATAAACGGTAGGCTTGTTATTGAACTTCAATTTTTGTTGGGTGGAAGTTTTTGAAAAGCATGCAGCCCCTCACCGACAAACAACATGTCAAGGGGAAAAGGGAGGGAAAGAACCTATTTCTAGCAGCTATGACCTCACTAAATAATGAAATATTAGCTGTATAACTCACGGGGACAGACGAAAGCTCAGACAAGCACGGAGTAGCATGAAACCAATTCCTCTGACACCTGCAGTGAATCCTATTCATTTGTTTGTCTGTGGCGCCTGCTTTAAATAACTTTGCATTTCTCCTCCACTCTGGAGCACTCCATCTCTTTTGAAAGCTTTAGGTCTACAAAGCTTTGCAACAGCTTGTAAGACTTGTGAGACAAGATCCGATCCAGAACATTTCAAAACATTTTTCAACCCACCCCACCCCCGAAAAACAAAAAAAGTCTGTCAAGAAATTACAAGCGGATGTGTAGAGTGTGATTCTCTACAAGCACAAAGACAAAGACCACAGCATGCTGATTCTTATCTGCGCTGCATAAAACAATGTACACTGCTTACCACATCTCATCAAAAACTGATGTAGAGCCGTCATCCAGCAGCAAGCAAGGGCATACTGGGCATATGAGTAGCATAGCTACAATAAGCAAACTCATATTGAATCATTTGAAAGTACAGCAAACATATACAACTGTCTTTGACTATTTATGCATGTTTTAAATTCCACCATATTGGCAACATGATATTCACAGCTCATTTCTAATAAGGCTTCAAAATAACAATACAGGCGAAAGATACAACGTACACATTCATACTAACTGCTTATATATTGAGTAAACAGAATGTATGCAAGGGGCATTTTTCATGCCCAGTTTAAAAGCTATTTATTTAAAAGCTATAATTGTGCTCACACTGTGTATATATTTAAAAGCTATAATTGTGCTCACAGTGGTTCACATGAAGGTACAGGCAGAGTGTGATTGTTTTGCATTTACCTAAGTTGAGGCCTCCACAGGGATGGCGTATCAAATACTCAGTGTTTGCTCTGAATATAGTAAGGGCTTTCCCAAATAAATGTAGCCTTATCGTATAAGAGACTATTTGGTCATTAAAAAAAAAACCTTCCATGGTGTTCAATGACAAATGTGCTGATATATCTAGAGAAAAGAAGCCAAGAATATCTATAGTCTGTTAGACGCATCCAAGTTACATACACATAGGAAGAAACGTTCACCACTATTTTTAGGCACCTCACTGTAAAGTCACACAAGGCTAAGAGCCATTGCTATTTTTAAACTCACTATAAAGTGTACGGCCTGCCATGTCTTCTTTCTGCACATAGTGAAAAACATGTGTGAAGGCTCATGCTCCCGTCTGCTTATTGTGATAGGTGATGTAGGAATGAAAGCATGCTCCTTTCCATGATATGATGGTTTCGTTTAGGATGTTGTCTCAGGAGTCCACACCATGTTGTAAGTCGTTAAGCTGCCTTACTCTGCGGTGCATGACGTCTTTACATGATGTACATTTACTTTTACGAACCTCATCAATTGCCTACATTTTAAAAGGGGACATGTTTGTGTAAAAAACCCCAAAAACAATTATGTTCAGTAAGGGACAATTCCACCCATGTGTAAAATGCAGTTGAAAAACTACTATAAAGAAAAACACACTGCAGCCATGTCAAACATTTTCTGGAAAAAACACCCCAAAAAACATGCTGTTTCTCATTTTAGAAGCTTTGTCGAGTTACCACAAACACTACAATAATATCTGATCTGAATCTGACCATGAGGTGAATGAGTCCATTGTCTGTGAGATGAGCTGAGTTTAGGGAAGCTCAAAAGAAGAGATGTCATCCGCATCAGCCAGCCAGCCAGATCTCCCTTACAGACACGGCTCGGCTCGCCTCGCACACAGCAGATTCTCACACAGACCAGCAATCAGCACTTTTTTTTATTTACTAGGCCGATTACGCGTGACTTCGGTTAGTCCTAAACACATTTTTGGCAGTTTTACACTCTGATGGTTTTAGCACAAACACAAACTCAAGGGTATTTCTAACTCAATCTGTCCATCTCTTTCTCTCTCTCTCTCTCTCCCTTTACTTGCCCCCCCCTCCTTTACCCAGCATGGAAAGATCAGGGATATTTATGTGGGGGGGTGCTGAGTGTCATGGCAACGGGCAGAGTTTGATTTGAAATGGCAGTGAGATGATAAGACGCAGCCCAGTGAGACCAAGCTCCGCTCCGCTCCACTCTGAGAGGAACACCACAACAGGGTGTCTGGGGAACGGAATGGCCGTGGCCAGGGTAACTGGAGGCGATGGGGAGTCGTAGCTGGGTAGGCCAGTGCAGGCCAATTAAAAGAATATTTATAGAGGTGGTATTAAACCTAAACCCACTGGATGGTCAATTCACAAATCATGTGTTTAGGGAGAAGATATCTGCTGTCACATAACACTACTCCAGATGATGAGATTGCGATGATGGATATCACTGGTTAGTTGGCGCATTAGGGCCCCTGAGAGTTCTCTACCTTTGAATGTAAATTCAAAATCAGATATTAAATCATCATTTTAAAACATACATTTTTAAATTTCAATGTTTTCATTTTATGCTACTACAATATTAAAACTTTTTAACTATGACTTATTTTACTTCTCCAACCCCATAACTATATGGAGGGAGTAAGGAGTGGAGTACACAAAATGACACATCTCTTCAGCCTCAGTCTTGCTAACATTTCCTCATGTTGTTGTGGGTTGCTAGAGTAGACTAGACTTATGTCTGAATTAGCACCAGCAAAAATAATCATAAATTCTATAACAGCATGAGGGTATGTTATGTCTAAACAATACAATGTTTTAATCACTTCTGCATATTGGCAATGACATAGGCAACAGTACATTTGCCTGGAGAATCCTTAGTACTGCATCATGAATACTGTGGGGCCGGCCAACCACATATTGTGTATTTATACAGTGTGTATTTTCACATCCAATTCAAAGAAGAGGCCTGTTTTGAACAAATGCAAAATATATAATTTCTATCTTCTGTCTTTCTAAAGTTGCATTATTCCATTGAGAAAAACAATATACGACTGCACTCTGTGGTTTTCCCATGTACAGTAGATGTGTTATGTGAAATGTTCAGTGATCAACAATTTGCAGTATACCTCCATATCTTATACACCTATTGTAACTGCTCATCATTTACAAATGTTAAAATGTGGGCAGAATATGTACAACAATATTCTTTTGTACGTAGTAGCTACCTTGAAAACTGTGCATTCAACAGATGCACCCTTCAGGCTGCATTTTCCTGCTTGCTACTGTATGAGTGATCATCTAGAGGAGCAACACGACGGCCCATTTTCAGACGGAGGCCAGCTTATTCATGTATTGATCTCCATGTCAGAGCAGGGCCGCTGAGGAGCCTGGGGGGTGGGGTTTGGGGGGGTGGGGTTTGGGATACAAGCCACAGAGGTGCAGGAGTGTATCGCTAGTGAACCATTTCCGACATTTCCATGAAACGCTGGCACATTCCAGCTCCTATTTATCATGGACATACACATGCAAGGGGGAAACTACTCTACAGAGTGACTTCCTCCACACACACACACACACACACACACAAACAAACACACACACAGCGCATCATTCTCTCTTCATCCATCTCCCTCTCTTACTGTGTGTGTATGTGTGTGTTCTAGGGAATGTGAGTTGCGTCAATAAGCGGCCATAAAAGAGAGAAGAGAGCCATCAGACCCGGTGGTGACAAGAAAATGAGAGAAAATGAGAGAGTGAGAAAGACAGAGAGAGAGATAGAGAGAGAGAGAGATAGAGAGAGAGTGAGAAAGACAGAGAGAGAGAATAGATAATAAAACAAGGGTATGAAACAAACAGTTTCCTGTCCTCATAGTAATCATATGCAGGGACTAGAGAACCTTGCTGATCAAGGATTTCCGTCGAGGGACTGCGAAGAGATGGCACAGGAACCACCCCGGATGCTTGCGTGTCAGGGGTTAATTAAGTGAGGTAATTCCAGATCTGTCAAAGTCAGCTCTCCTGCTCATCAGGATGGAGGCAGGGGAATTAAGGGGAGATGGTAGCGATGCGCCCAGAGCATCAGCCCATTTGGCATCTGTCACTTGGCTGTATTGATCTATTTCCATTGAAAAGGAAGAAGCGAGTGAGTCATTTCATTCGACAGAGCCCCACATTACTCACACACACAAGGGTGGAAAAGAAAGCATTTGGTGACCACCTCTCGGAGCAGCACCAGAGCATGCATAAATCCCCAGTGTCTGGACTATCACCAGCCGAAGCATTTAATAAACAGACGTAAAATGCCAGCGTTGTTGCAGTAAAATGTAATGCCGACTTACGCATCAAACCAATGCAACAGAGATGTAAACAAGCCAGAAACTTGAAAGAGAGGATTGTTTTCAAAATGAAAGCTTACCGCACATTCAATTATAGAGATATGCAGACATGTCTTTCCAAGAGAGAGAAGCAGACATGTCTTTCCATGTGCCTATCAGGGTATAAATAACAGCCAGCCGATGTGCAATTACAAACGCAGCTTGTGCTCAGCATCAAAATACAGATGGAACATGGAGCATGAGAAACAGATGCATGATGCTTAACTGTCCATCAGTGAGCTGTTTAGGTGGACGCCCGGCGACAGATGTGGCATGAGAGAAAAAGAGAGAAAAACAGCTTGACACAAACAGAGGAGAGGAGAGTGAAAGAGTAAAAGAGAAAAAGAGAGGGAATGTGAGGGAGAGAGAAAAATTTAAAAGGAACGTAAACACTCAAGCCTACCTCAGTGATGGTGTCTGCTCCTCGTGTCGGTGTGAGAGTACAGGCTTCCTCCAGGCAGGGCATGGGGAGAGAGAGTGTGTGTGTGTGTTTGTATGTGTGTTGTGCGTCTCCGACTTGCAGTCTCCTACGAACAGGCTGGGTGCTAGAGACAGCCCAGCCGCGGTGGCAAAGCCCCTTCACTGAGTCGCCGTAACATCCCTCCCCTTCAGCATGAATTAATTAAGCCTTTTTTCCCCTCTTGCTTCCCTTTCTCTCTCTCTCTCTGTGTCTCTCTCCTTCCTGCTCTCTCGTGATTGTTCTACCCAACAGTTAGCTTTGTGGCTGTAGTCAGGTTAAAATGTCCCTGCACTTTCTTTTCTGACACGCTGTTTACACCGCGCCACTAGCTCTCTATTGCTCTCCCCGCTCTCTCTCTCTCTCTCTCACACACACACTCGCTCAGTCTCTCTCTCTGCCTCTCCCTCCCACTCACGCTCTCGCTGTCTCACTCTCTCTCTCTTTCCCTTACACGCACTCTTTCTCTCTCTCTCTCTCTCTATCCCTCTCATCGACTGTGCAATGTCACAGTGCTTCAGAGAGCTGTCTCTACCTCATAAAGCACCAGCGCTCATGTCTCTATGCATCCGTCTCTCTTGTGCAGCTTCATGCTCCGGTTCCTCACCCATTACTCTGTGTTTCTTCACCTCTCTGTACTTTTCAACCACGGTTTTTCATGCCCCCCCCCCCCACTCTCCACTACAAGCTCTGACTAAAAGAATGCAGAAAACACAAATCTTTAGTTTTCAAAAACTGGATCACAATAGGACATTCTCTAATAGTTCAAAATTCTGATGTTGAAAATATAATTTTTTATCTTAAATTATCAATTATCATAAATGTAATAGTGGGTATTTGAAATATATGGCAAATTTCCATTAAACATACATAAATATATTGGAACTCCCCCTATTACCGTCGGTCCCGTACTTCCACCGTCTTGCGTGTATGTGTCACTTACAGTAATATCCATTTCTATACAAACCAAGACGGCGGATTCCTAAAGAAACGCAAGCACCCACACCATAGGTGTATCTAAATTAGCTATGTACCAAAAATGACATTTTACTGTGACTCGAAGAGCTGTAAACAGTGTTGTAAGGCTGCGTGTACACATCCACTTGGAGCTCCAGTGGAATTTTAATTTCATGACGAGAATTCTTGGTCTAACCGTTCATGTGCCGTTGAAACGGCGTAAATAGGCGACCCATCAGGCCAGCACTATAACTCTGAGCGTGGTAAACAAAATCAGATATTTCAGGCAGTAAATGCTCCTGTTAAGAACCAAACCAGATTTTGTTCAAATCTACACACATATGGCTACTGAAAAATGTAGGGTTCATTTAGCAAATGTTATTTTGAAGTGTTAAAAACGTTGTTTTAGAATTTCCGAACAAAAGTGGTGATAATTGGGGGCGTTACGATAGCTGAACTGGTGATTCCGGCAATTTCTGTCGGTAGGACAAAAATCCTGAAAACAATTGGTTCTACCTAGCTTTTCGAGTTGCGGCAGCCAATAGCTAGAGCTACCAGGCAGCTACAGTGCTACACTCTGGAGGCATGTTCAGTCCCCATGAGCCCATATGTTCATTGAAAGTCAGTGAAATATGTTGAAATGCCTAACATAATTGTGTGAGTTCAGACTTGTGATAACTTTCCTATTTGATACAATGTTATTCTGTGGTAGAATATCTAAGTTATTATTCATGACAAATACAGTAGATATATGATATGGAGAACAGGAGTATATAGTTCCCATCCGATTGCATAGGACAGATATGAGAATTGAATTGTGTCTAAAAGTCTTAAAAGTAAAAAGGAAGAATGTGTGAAGTTCAAATGACACTTTTCAAATGATACCTCTCAGTAAGTGTCATATGTGATGACGTAAGTTGAGCAAAGGTCAGCCTAACAAAGTGTCGGCTGAAAGGGGGAGGGAGGGCGGTGGAGCTTATCAAATAAATTTTAGCCAGCTGTGATGCGAGCTAAGCTTTTGCAACTCTGTTGTTTTGCTGTTTAATTTGAGAAAAAGACAAAAGGCCAAAAATAGCAAAAGTGGACTCCACCCCTACAGCATGATCAAAAAACACACAGTTCTTGTCTGGCTAGAATTTTGGTTTGAGAGCCCCCCCTCCCCTTTCAACAAAGCATTGTTACAAATCTTTGCACAACCAATTTACATAAGGATATAGACGTCAAACCACTCAGGACATGTGAAAGCTTCCCAGTGCTAATGTCATCATACAAAAACGTATATATAACAAAAGTTCATGATAAAAAAACATCCATTGTTCTTATAATGCTTGCTACACCTGAAGCAGCTAAACTAAAACAGCTGTCTGCAAAATGCTGTTGTACATAAAACATGCTATTTTACTTAAATGCAATGTTAAGTGCATTAGACAGAATTACTGGATAAGTACAGTGATTTCAACTGACAAGCCAATAACAGCTGTGAAACATCAGGAATATCACATGTAACTAGAAGGGCACTTCCACCAAGGGCAATATCTGACTACAGCCAGACCTCTGCCAAAGGCCACATCTCACAAACGTGAGCGAAAGTGAAACAAACCTTGTTTAGGCGCTCCGTCTTGAAAATCAGTCAGGTTTTGCTTCATATTGCGCACAGACACAACAACAAAAGCAGACAAACGGAACTTCAGAAATATGACTTCCTTGATCTACTTAATGAAGTATCAGATTGCTGATGGGGTGTTACTTTCAAAAGTCCTTTCATACTCCATTGGATCTGATAAGCATTGCACCCGACATGAAAACAATATTAGCTCAGCAAACAACTCAACTAGCACTAATTTCACAGCAGAACCGTATTCCCAGGTGGTTTTATTTTTTGCGTGGAGGGACTTTCCTTGCAGTAAGACCATGTTCATTCAGAACAAGTATCTGTTACCAGGGGCATTATTGGGGAGACACTGGGGACCCCCCACACCCCTAAAAACCACAATGGAATTTCGGCATTATTAGAAATTGATTCAATCATAACAAGATCCTGGCGGAATCACAATTTTCAGAATAAAAAGACAATTACAGTTTTTCTCGATCGCTTTGATGCTTGTGTCAACTCTGACATCACGTTTTCAAAACAGTTAACACCCATGCCTGAACAAAAGTACTCTGGCCAAAATGGCACATTTTGCTTGCAAAAGGCTCTTACTCTCTCAAAACACTTAAAACATGCAGCAAATTTTGCCTTCAAACAACAGATCCTGTCGTCAAATCACTGTGTGATTTCAATCAATCATTACTGGACAACAATATACAAAATATAGTTCTCAAAATTAGTTATTTTGTTATGTCTGTTCCATTTCTTTCTCATTTTTCTGATATCAGAAAAAAACTGTGAAAAGACAAAATGTACTGAATAAAAAATAATTGTATTCATTCCTAAGATGTAACTGTCATTGATATGTAAGACCTACAGTAAGCATCTAGACAAGACAAATTTCATTGAACTATAACTTGTAATTTTTCATCAAAATAGACCTACAGTAAACACCTTGTACTGTTTTCTTCACCAAATAGGCAATACAGTACTTTCTCTAAATGTGCCTTAGATCTATACTTGCAAATAGCAACACAGAACAGACATATATGGATAATATAATGATATATAATGGATATATAACGATTGCTGATTGAAGAATTGTGCAAAGGAAATCTACACAGGTGTATCAGAGATTCAGACGTATGCAACAAATCTCTCCCACCTGTGAAAAGATGTTTTCCTTTTGTTTAGCATGGGGAAACCAATAAAGGTTGGGGTATTTGAATGACATCTGTGTTAACTGTTTTGCAAAAGGGTGTGAGAAATGTGTGAACCCAATGGAAACGTGTGAACATATTCGTAAGAGATGACTTCTGCTGTGCAAAGAAGGTGTTCATGAATACCAAGTGGATCCCAGTTTCTTTACACAGCAATCGAGAAAAACTAAGAATTTCTGCTGCAAATTCAATCAATTTTAGCTGCAATGATGACAGAAATCCCTGAAGGGACTGGTAATCCATACATGGATAACATTTAACATTTCAGTTTCACCTTAGTCAAAAGTGACATGTACTGTAGCCATTTTATGCTCAACCTCCCAGTTAACTACAGTTATTTTCCTATTTGTCATTAGCAAGACTACGCATCCACCAAAGTGTACCAGTTAACTACAGTTATTTTCCTATTTGTCATTAGCAAGACTACGCATCCACCAAAGAGTACTGTATGCCTCAGCTGCAAGGTTTACTGTTACAACAAAGTTTTCCATTTTTATCTTCACACAGAATAATATCAGGGTACTTTATGGTGGCGAGAAGCACCAAGCACTGTCAGTTGAGACCAGCAAAAAAAAAATTTCCAATCACAAATGGACTGCTGTCACATTCAAAGTTACAAAGAGATAGGCCTACCTCTGGAAAGTTATCAGTGTGGCACTTTATGTGTTTTCAAATGAGTTGTGCACTACACAAGGGGCCTTGGGCAACTCAGGAAATACCATTCTATTTTTACCCACTCACCCACACAGTTCCCTCTTTCTTCGCAGTGAGTAGCTCAACCGTCCACCTCCCTTGACCCATCTGCAGTGACATATCTCACCCCCTTAACGGACAGTTAAAAGGGGCAATCCCTGCAACGGACTCTGTAGGAGGAGTCCCCTCTGTGCTCCTTATGACTGCTAATGGAACAGAGATTGTGTGGGAGTCCTATGGCACGAGTTTAACTACATTTCTGTATGAACTTTCAGAAGTTCTGATGCAATATGGTCTGTATTGATACTCAAGTAAGGGTACAAAGGTTTTTGTATGAGGTTGCATGAGGTTGTCAGTTTCTTTTTTTCATATTGCAGTTATAATATAAATAGTCTTCAGCCCATTAAATAGCTCTGGTTGTTGATCAGCCACTGTGGAAAATCCTCTAACTACAACACAAGGAATTTAACACCTCTCCTAGCCTGGGTGCCAGCCGAACTTAGTCCCGCCCACAACATTTGAGGTCGGGAAGTTCGGTCTGGCATTGCTCCGTTGTGGAGCAACTATACTCGCCCCAAATCTGGCGGACCAATCAAATCGGGCTTTACGATGATGGACAGGTGAGCAACAGCGCCTCTTCTATCACGTCATCTGAGCACGCTTGGGTTGAATATGTTTGCAACAAAAACGCTGTGCCTAGGAGACAGATGGCTTCTAAGACCCCATATGGAAAATGCATATTATTTCAATGAAGTTTTATCACTGAAAACGATTATTTCTGAAAACTTTGGCCAAAGTTAAGATGTGGGAAAACTCATGGTTTCACTTTTATCAAGGGAAAACAGCGTGTTGCATTGTGACATGTTGTTCTCTTGTTCGTTTGAAATCTCTGATTGACCACCTGTTCGAGGGATTTGCGACAGCCTTTCCCAGCTGTTTATAACATGTTTGTAGCATATCAGTGTTCAACAGAATTATTTTTAAAAACGGAGGGGATATAGGCTATCAGTTTTTTCCTAATAGCGTACCCTAGGCTACTACGTACAGTATCTCTTAGATTTCGCTAATGAGTGTTGTAGTGTTGTAGTATTGACGGCACAATAACTTTTACAAAAGACCAGAAAACAATGTTAAGGCATTTGTGGAGAAGAAGGATGGTTTGTGTGTTCTTCCTACATCTCACGGTACTGTAAGTTATTTCGTTGCTCTGATTGGTTAGGCATCCCCCCCCCCTGTATCGGTTGAAACACGCCCCATAATTACGTCCCAATGGAGCAGTATCAGACTCATATTCTGACTAGAATTGAGTATGGCTACGTCAGGCTATACCTCTCCTATGTATCTGGAAATATATTAATAATTGAACATTAAAAACATGTTGTCTTGAACCTGCGCGATTCAGCCTTGCACACGTCCGGACTCGAACCCGCGAACAGCAGCACCTCGGATCGGGAGGCAAGCATGCTGATAGTTGAGCTATTTAGCTAGTTGAGGTTTACTGACGTTCCACACGCACAGCTAAGCTAGCTGGCATCCGTTACATGTGCATGCTGTGATCAACTTTTAATTATTTGATATGGAAAGCAAATTCATTCTTTTGGGGTGCTATTACATGAGAATTCCAGCCCAAGTTGGAGACCATGTAAAGATTTGCAGCAATTTCAAAACTGGATTACTCAAGAACGTACAAAAGAATGCTTTATATCTTTGTATTTGGTAAGGTCTGCTGTTTATTTTGATGTGTCATGTGTTATGTGAAGAGTCTGTGAGATATTCCACCTGGAAGAATGGGTGCGGAGATGGATGCAGAGCTGAATTTAAATATGGGTTCTCTACTAACAAACTCTTCAGTCACTCCTCTTCATTGCTGTGGCCATTTATGATCTACTGTGTTCCAAATATCCAGAAAATTTGTCAATTAAGTGCTAGTGATGTCATGACACTGTAGGTGTAAAGTTGACCTGAGACTGAGCCTCTCTCACTCACACAAACTCGGAACCCCCCCCCCCCCCCCCCACACACACACACACACACACACACCAACCCAACCACACACTGAGAGGAAATAGAGTTCCGCAATGTTACCATGCAAAGGTTTCCATGCACATTGCCAGGCTTGTAAATTGTACTTTGTGGGTTTGTTAGATTGAGCAGGACAGGTACAGTTAGTTAGTAGATATGAGTGAAATATGATGTGCAATGTTTTGTGGCACTTCATCTCACTGCACCACAAGGCTCTTAATAATAAGCTTTCAATTTACAGCAGGAAATAGTGCTGCTACCAGTAAATAAGCAAGTGTCCTTGTAGTTTTAGTTTAGTTTTATCTTTATTTGCATTACTAAGGAGCTAGTGATTATTTTTTTAACAGTAGTAAAGTAAAGTTTACTTAGTGGAATGGTTAAGATGTATTTTGCATTATTGAAACAGACTGTACCCTGATCTCATTCTCAGCATTGACAGTGTTTTTTTTTCTTCTTCCTTGAGAGTTAAACATTTCCGAGTTGATGCTCTTACGTTCATGCAGTCTACAGTATGTGTGTAGCCTGCTTCTAAGTGCTTGACACCCACGCACAAACTGGGTGACAACCCACAGGCAGACCCTGCTTCAGCAGCTCTCCGCAGAGGCGCGACAGTTTGTGGGTGTGCACCAAACACTGCAAGAAAGACACCAAATTGGCCACCTCATCAGAAATGATGTGTGAAAACATGCTTTAAACCTTCTTGGCCTCTTAAAAACTTGTTGAAAGTTCTTTTTACAAATAGTTTGTGAATTCAATTTAATTATATCTGCCTATCTATTTCTGTTAACAGACAGGAGAACCTTTTTTCCACACCGATACATGTGTAGCTGAAAATACGCCTACAGACTGTTGCATGCTGCAAGGAGGCACACGGCAAAAATGACTTCCTTTGCCTGTCAACATGAGAAAAAAAGTTACAAATCTACAATGTTTACCACAATCACCACGCACACATTTGCAGACATCCCCAATGTTTCCTTTGTGAGGACATGGTGTTCACACCATAATATGTAACTGCATCAGCGTTATACTTTTAAAAACGCCTCTTTCTCTTGAGCCGCAGTTTTGAGACATTCAATGTGAAGTCACAGACCATTCTGTAAATGTCCCTCTTTAGGTCCATACCGACTCTAGATGTACTGTAGCTCAGTTTGCATGTTTTCTGTAATTAGTCAGCAAGGTTAAGGAATCCAAACACGTCTGGAAGCCCAAAAATCAATGGAGCCTTGGCCCCACCTTGACAAATGACGTTGTCATTTCTTCCATGCAATAATGTCTTTATAATAATGCCTAATCCAGTCACAAATACACAGGCACCAATAAAGCACACACAGTGTACTCTCAGATTTAAAAAAGCTGCTTACTGACATTTGAGAAACATCACCAGGGACCACTGGTTCACAAGGGGATGTCCTGGTTAACCACTACAGTATCACCAACATCACGTTTAAACACACTCTGTGAGTCAGTTATGCTGAGGCTACGATGACAGCTATAATTGAAGCCTAAAATCAATATATGAATGGGCAGATGCACAAAGGTAAACTATAATACAGGACTTATAGCAATCCACAAACTATTGTACTGATACACAACACAGGCCATTTAGGTAAAGGAAAGAAAAGGGCTTTCTCACTCTTACAATTCTCGCAAAGATAGAAAAAAAAATATTATTTCCATATAAATAACAACACTGTTGTTTTGTCACATGAAGATGTGAAATATGGGTGGCCATCTCTGGCTTGCTTTCAAGTCAACATTTAATATTTAATGCCGGGGCTTTTTAATTATTAAAATCATAATTTAGAAATTGTAGATATACCATTAAAAAATGCACTTGTGTATTTGCCCCGCAGCCACTGTTGGAGCAGCAGTGGTGTGAGATCGGTCACAGATTCCCTGCTCCCACTGATCAGGCCACAGTTCCAATTAGTCGACTAATTAGAGGGTCACAAAGACAAATGAAAACGAGGCACCTGGCAAGCAAACAGACATTAAACACCCCTGCAAATGCAAATGTTCAGTTTCAAATCCAGGTGCCCAGCTCAGCTCTGTTCAAACACATGACGACAGTAACACATTTCCTTACAGGAGGACAATCAGAATTAACTGAACAGTCAATATTATAGTGGAGAGGACATCCTAAGCCTAAAGCACAACTCTGTTTAATCACTGGAACTAACACTCACCCTAGAACTTTACCGGCAGTCTATGATTAGTTAACTATGTTTCCATATTGTGTTTCATTATACTGTTTCCCCTGTTCTCGACTAATGTGGTTTGTTGAAGCTCATGCCAGATTCACATTTCGTCATTTACTGATTCAGGGTGAATCACATTGTTTTTTTAGATGCGGAGGCCTGTCTGTTGGGGATATCTCTGTGGCATCACCGAAGGCGGCTTTGTTTATTCAAAAACCAGCAGAGAGGAGGTGGTGGAAAAGTCAACAACTCAGAGCACAGCATCAGACTGGGATGTTGATGTTAAGGGCGAAGGTGGGGGGAGGGGCATAAATAAAAGGTTTTGTTACAGAGGCAGGTAGAGAGGGTAGAGTAATTGTAGAAGGAATATCACTTAAAGGATCTTCAGGAAAAAAGCTGTCCTTTACCACTAAAGGGTATAATTACTACTGTAATCGCATAACCCAACAAAACAACGATGCACCTGTGTTACTAACTGTGTTTATGAATGGTGTCAATATATTGATACTTGGGTAGACTATTGAAGGGAATATTTTGTATTCATATTTTATGTGAATGGTTTAATGATTCAAGTCTTTATGACTTGAAGACTGTATAGTTCTTATGGTCATTTGTGATTGTGTACCCATGTGTACCCTGTGTGTGTGTCTTTGGTCTGTATGCAGTGTATCCATTGTTTATGCCTTTTGCCCATCACCAAGGTGTGAATGTTTGTAGAACAGCATGTGTCCAAGCCTCTGAAGGACTTCCCAGGAAAGGGGGTAGTTTTAATTAGAAGATAATAGAAGCTGACCAGACCTGATGAAGGCCTAATCCTCATCCTCCCTTTCTATTGCATATTCAAACTGGGTTGGACCTAGAGGTCACTCCTTCTTTGTGTGTAACTTTAAATATGGTCTCTGTTAGTCAGAGAAGTTAGAAGAGAATATTGAGAATCTGGTGAAACCCATGATGGGGTTACACAAACATGTACTTTTCTCCCTTGAGGGGCACTAGGCCCCTCATTGAAAAGAATAAAGCCTGGATTCTGACCTGCATCGTCCTGATTAAGTCTCAAGAGAAATATGGTAGTAAAAATATATTATCAGTTATGGAGGTTCCAACCGTGAGATAAAAACTTTGGATTTAAATTGGATTCAACGTTTTGCTGAAAGAGATCTTCATCATCGTGTTTGAAGGCACACTCTTAAGGTAAGGTAATTTATATTTTCTGGTGGTGAGATCTAGGGAGCTCCTAAACAGTTCTAGTCAGACTGGTCGGGCGTTAGAAACAGTCTTTGTTTCTGGAAATGGCTCTAGGTATTGAAATAAATATCATATCGGTTCCATGAATCTAAGCTTTCGGCGTTAGAAACAGTTGTGTTTCTGGAAATAGCCTATGCATTTAAGACTAAAATGCAGTCGGTCCTATGGACACTATTGAGAATTTTGGGGTCAAAATTCTGGGGTAGTTAGGAGAAATGACCAATCTTCTGTAAAAGTCTACCAAAAAGGGGGACTGCTCGCCTGAGGATCTCTCACCTGAAAATGAAATTGCATAAGAGTGTTGCTGGTCATAACAGATGTATGAAACCATCTTTAGATTGTGTAACTAAGATCACAGTTTGAAATAGTCTATAAAGATGTTGAACTAAAAGCGTAATGTAATAGTTGGGGCGTCGAATGATGCTTTCCACCGTTTAAAGTAAAAACATTAGAGTGGATATGATACTGTGTTCTTCAAATTGATAAAATACAACTAATTTGAAATTGGATTGATAATAATAACTTTTTAAATTATGGAGACTTATTATGGATGATGAAACCAGGATTCATGTCGTAGGCTAATAACCTTTTTCAAGTGTGCAAACATAGCATAACCTCAAGAGAGCATGGTTAGGCCTCTTTTAAGTACGCCTGAGCTAACTAGCTGCCGCTAGAGGCGCCTCGATGTCTTTGTCAGAGCTAACATGAGAGCACATAACGAAAATGCCTTCTTTTGTTCCGTTTTTTAAGCAGGAAAATATTCTTGCAGCCCGTTTAAAGTTGTCCTCCAGCTCCATGGAGCTGTGTGTGTCTGTGTGTGTCCAGTATGAATGAAGGCGCGTGTGGGCCGGCCCTGTGTGTGTGAATTTTTTTTATTTCTTTGTATGTGTCTGTTTCCATTTTTGTTTCAAGTCCTTCTGTTTTGAAATGTATGGGTGAGGAATTGTTGCAAGTTTATAATCTTAGCAGGATCAAGGACTTAGTATCAAGTACCTTTTCTTTTCCTGTAACTTTTATTTCCCAGCTGAAATTGATTGCTGTTTATGATGTTTTAGGCCTACTTTATTTTAAGTCTTGAACTGTTGAAATTATGTTCTTTCTTTTGTCTGTTTTCTTGGGTCAAAAGTTTTCACACCTTTTGCTATCTTATCTCACTGCCTTTGTTTTAGCACCACTGTATTCTATAACCACCCCCCCAGCTTCTTCCCCATGGACACAAAGGAACTTCACTGGGGAGATATAAACCATTGTTGATTTCAACCATTTGTCTTTCTTTATTTTGTCTTTTGGGGTTTAACATGTTAAGACAGATTTTTATTTTTGCTTGTATGCCAATGGGAAATGTTTGCTACATGTTTACGCCTTGTTTGATGTGGGCAAATGTTCAATTGAATGGATTCATACCCACAACTTGAGTTTCTTTATGTTTGAAATGACTTTTATTTGGTTATAGTTAAGAAACTATAAAAAGGGGGAGATAGATGGTATTGACTTGAAATACTTTTGTCTCTAAAGTTTACTGGTTTTATTCCTTAAATTGTCATTTTTAAATGCTTAATGTTTTGTTTTACTGACCCTCACTTCTAATGCAAAATCTCTTTAAAAGCTGTTTGGAGGTAAATAGCCCTGAAAACATTTGCATACTTTTGTTGACGTGTGAAACTGCAAGGCACTGCTTGACTCTGTAAGATTCTGTTGCTTTAAAGCACCTAGGCTGTACAGATGCTGGTAGTAACTAATATCATTTCTATACTTTCCTTGATTTGATTCTCTTTGACTTTGAATTTTATTTTTGTTATTCTGTTGCACCTTTTATTTCTTTATGCTACGGTTTATTTCATTTGATTTCCTTTTCAGTTTGTCCTGACTAGGAATACTTGTTGCTCAGATGATATGGTTACAGATTTCCCAAATCCATTATAGGTGCTAAGATAACAGGAGGATAATTTTATATGATCCTCATTTGAGCCTTTTCTGGCTGTGTTGCTATTTTATTTTAATTTTATTTTTTTCCTTGTTCTCATTGGTTTAATTTCTGATGGTCTGTTTGCTTGCCTTAACGGCTGATATATTTTAATTTCATTAGAAAACATATGGGTTGAAGTTTCATTTTTATGTTGTTTGTTTGTCGTTGTGTAATGATTTAATTCATACATTTACAAGCTTTGCTCCTAGCCACCCATCACCGGATGATAGTTGATGTCTACAAACAGACCCTTACCATGTTGATGGTTTTTAACAATGGTGATGTGTGTAAATAGCCTGTTACATTACAGGTTGAGGACTTGAACCTTGTACTTCTCAAGAACACTGTTTATTAGATTTGGACGAGATGTTTTGTTACCCGTCATAAGAAATGTTTACATTATTACTAGGAATTCTGTTCTGAGGCATCACAAGCCTCAAAGTTCATGTACTGTATTGTTTGCGTGTTTGGAGGTATAACTGAGAGGTCAAGACAGACCTGACTGCAGCTGACGTCATCTTTGAAAAATGTTGAACTCCACTGAATAATAATTTCCTTATTAGTACTGGAATGAAAGCTTAAACCTTTTGCTCCAAAGCTACATGTATTTGCAAGATCTGTTTACAGACTCAGACAGTCGCAGACCCAGAAACATCCTAACGACGCATATCTCACTTCCCCCGCTGGCTTCAGAAGTGTGACGAGACACAACTTATCGAAAGGGGGAAAGCAACCAACACCTCCCCTGGAGACCCCAGCAGACTTCAGTTTTCCTGGGAGAGCAGCATTTGGAAGTCCTGTGTAACATCCCACAAAAGGACCTTAGTCAGAACATCACGAGAAAGATTGGTAGAATAGTGGACCTGCTGTGGGCAGAATAACCCCCAAAAACAGCAAGGATCCGAAGGTTCCAGGTAGTCGACCCTGACCTTCAGACTAGAGAATTTTTATTTTGTTGGTATACTTTAACTGGAGAAGGAAACATTGAAGAAAAAGAAGAGGAACACAGGGTGTGGGGGAACGCCCCCTATTAATAGAGCCAAGCGCCGCCCTAAGCACATTTTGCACACACATACACATACTAAACATTGTGCACCACACGAAGAATGGAAACTGGCTTTGGTTGCATTTTCTTAGCTGTTTCTATGATAGACGATGTCAGTCTTTCTACTGTTGTTATTTTTATCTGTAACCTCCTTCCACACCCTAAAAGTCCTCTGTTGTTAATAAGCTGATTCATAATTTATGTAAGCAAGTTTAGATGTTCAAGTCTTTAAGGACTTGAAAAGGGGGAATTGAAGGGAATATTTTGTATTCATATTTTATGTGAATGGTTTAATGATTCAAGTCTTTATGACTTGAAGACTGTATAGTTCTTATGGTCATTTGTGATTGTGTACCCATGTGTACCCTGTGTGTGTGTCTTTGGTCTGTATGCAGTGTATCCATTGTTTATGCCTTTTGCCCATCACCAAGGTGTGAATGTTTGTAGAACAGCATGTGTCCAAGCCTCTGAAGGACTTCCCAGGAAAGGGGGTAGTTTTAATTAGAAGATAATAGAAGCTGACCAGACCTGATGAAGGCCTAATCCTCATCCTCCCTTTCTATTGCATATTCAAACTGGGTTGGACCTAGAGGTCACTCCTTCTTTGTGTGTAACTTTAAATATGGTCTCTGTTAGTCAGAGAAGTTAGAAGAGAATATTGAGAATCTGGTGAAACCCATGATGGGGTGACACAAACATGTACTTTTCTCCCTTGAGGGGCACTAGGCCCCTCATTGAAAAGAATAAAGCCTGGATTCTGACCTGCATCGTCCTGATTAAGTCTCAAGAGAAATATGGTAGTAAAAATATACTATCACTATGAAGGTACAGTTAGAGATAACATCTCAGTTAGGGTTGGGTAAGTACAAAGTACTTACAGTGATCTGTTAGTTCCTGATAATGACTGTATTAGACTTTAAGCAGCCTACTGAATTATAGGTTTGGTTAACGATAAAGAGCATAGGAGACTTCTACACTGTATTATTTAAAAAAAGAAAAAAACCTTTTAGCAATATTTAAACATCTTTGCCTTTGCACTTCTAAAGGGCGTTAACGCTGCATCTTATTCTCCCCTCTTCTCTGACTGAAACAGACCCTCCAAAACATTATGACATCACTTTTGTAGCAGCTTTTTTGTGTTTACTTGAAGTCATACATTCTTTATGTAGACCTCTGTCCAGTAATACACAAATTTCTTCGGCTCTCTTGAATCTACACACTTTTAAGGCCTTTAAAAGAACTTGGATGAATTATTAAGCAATATTTCACCTGTCTACAAAGAAATACTGTGTTATATTGTGAAGGCCTTTGGAGTTTGAGGGCAAAAGGGTACAAGAAACTGAGTAAGGGATGAGAAGACGACATGTCCAGAGCATCTAGTACAACAAATGTCACCAAGAACATGAATCAGGGTGTCTGGCTGGGAGCTTTCTGTGTAACTGTTCAGCTGACACACTTTCACTTGCAGTAACTACAAAGTCTGAGGAGGGAAGACAGACTCCCCAAGACTTGACTGAAGTCCCAGGGCAAACATTTTGTCTGCAGTAGCCTTACTGAACGTACTTATAAGATTTGGTGAAGTGGAGAGGAATTTAGGCAATTAATGCTGGTCATGTTTGCGTAATTCAACAGCAGTGCACAGCTTGTTTGGCCCACTTTTGCTGCTAATGATTCTGCCTGGCAACATGCAAACATGGTTTCATGATCCAAAGGGTTAATTGTGGAAGTGATTGGTAAATTAATTAGCATGTCAGGCGTACTTTGATACATCCTAAAAACATTTCCTTGCATTTCCCCCCTCCCATTACTGATTATATTCCAGCTGTGTATGCAAATATGCACCATAGCCTGTTCCCTATGTTAAAACAAGTTACAGTAATAAAGCTCTAATGTGATTGCAATGCTCCAGGGCTCATTACGGATGCCTTAATAACCAACAGGGGGAGAAAACAAGAACTAAGTAGGGCACTTGTGTCTCTCAGTGGTGTGTTTATATTTATTTTCTACAGTGCTTCATTCATGGGCAAGGATAAAGCGCAGACAGCAGAGCACCTTCACTTCCAGAGGCTCAGTATTATTTATTTTTTATCTATTTTTTCATTCAAGGAGGAGAGCGGCAGATGAGAGTGTGGGCAAGCTGGAACGCGGGAAGACGTGTTTTTCTTTTTTTTTTCTACCTACCTTTTTACCCGACCCTGGTGACCTGGCCGGATGACACACGAAAGGCTTGCTGTCACCACGGCAACAGAGGTCTTCCAGGACCTGTGGGGAGCCGCGGAGGTACGTGTGTATGCTCCGCTCCCTAACATCTCGCTGGGACAGCTGCATAACGATGCTCTGGAGGCGGCTGGTGGGCTGGCCTGCCGAATGGTAATCAGTTCTCCTGGTGGCCACCACAGCAGCAGCAAAGAGAATCTGGACTGAGAGGACATCTGAGACCGTCACGACACAGTCGAGCCGATTTGAGCACGGGTCACTGGTATCACAGGGGAAAAAAACATAGATTTTTAATTACATATATACAGATTACATAATACACATGCAATCATATAACTTATTACATCATTATACCTCCATGGACATTTTGCATGGAGACAGAAAATGACTGAATAGGTGATTGTTTACTGTTATCTTTTATATGGCAATATCAGCATTGAGGACATCAGGTCATCTATCAATAGAATTTACAAATTATACAGTGTTATTTAGCTTCTGACATTCATACATGGACACGCCTGCCCAAAGCTGTTGTCACCTTGACAGTCTGCTAATGACGAGACTGAGTTACTCCAAGCTTAGTGATTCACTCTTGTTTGTTTTGATTTGAATGTAGTGGTGAAGAAGGCTCACAAACTCATAATCTGTTAAAGCTATTCAACCAGATGGCCTTGTGTGTCATTTGTGTTCTATTAAAGGCCATGATTGTTCACAGCTTCGTAATTCAAGTAAATAAAAAACAACAACTCATGAGTTAGGAGGAGTCGGTGGTTTCCAATGAATGAGACATGGCCAGTTGCTATTGCGTTTAATTCTATCTTCCAACACTATGTCAGTAACTGTATGCTGGCTTGAGCACCAGTAATTAAAAGCCACCCAAATTAATCACCCATTCTGGGCAAATCATGACTATCTTAGATCCAACATGAGACCTTTATGGAAGAGCCATGAATGATGCATGTATGCCCCAATAGTGGAGGTTACTACCCTCTTGAATCATACCTATGCAACTTCCTCATTACAACTTTGGTTAACTTTTTGTCAACAAATGTTTGTTTTTTCTAAAGTTTGTTTCTTCTAAACATGTGGAAGCTCTAAAAGTTATGCTAGCTCTGAAAAGTATCTGAAAGGTTAGCTTCTGAACTTAACAAATGCGACTAGTGAATTACCATCTAATCCAATCCACTTTATTTATATAGCACAGTTTAAACAAACACAAGGTTCCCAAAGTGCAAGATAAGAAACACATTAAGACACCACAGAAGCACAATAATAGGATAAAGTATTACAAATAAAAGAGATAAAAACTAACTAAAATAAAACTAAAAAGACATAAAAACTAAAATAAAAGTAAAAAGAGATAAAAACTAAAAATAAAAGTAAAAAAAGATTAAAAACTAACTCAAATTCAAATAAATAAAATCAAATAAAATAAATAAAATATACTGGCCACATAACACATCTACATACCATCAACACACTACCTGGGGTTAAAAGCCAGAGAAAAGAGGTGAGTTTTAAGATGGGACTTAAAAAGAGACAGTGAAGGGGCCTGTCTGATGTGAAGGGGCAGATTGCTCCATATTTTCGGAGCGGCAAAAGCTCGTTCCCCTCTAGATTTTAACCTGGCTCTGGGCTCTGTCAGGAGCAGCTGATCAGCTGACCTGAAAGAGCGGCTGGGAGTGTATGGGTGAAGCAGCTCAGAAAGGTAAGGTGGGGCAAGGCCATGCAAGGCTTTAAAAGCAAATAAAATGGACAAGCAACCCGTTGAGTGAAGCTAAAATAGGTGAAATGTGCTCATACTTTCGTGTGCTAGTTAAAAGACAGGCAGCTGCATTTTGTACCAGTTGCAGACGAGCAATGGAGTAATCCATTTGCAGTAATTGCAGTAATCCACCCGGGTGGTCACAAAGGCGTGGATTACTGTTTCAAAGTGCTGTTTTTGAAGGACTGGTTTAATTTTTACCAGCTGCCTCAACTGGAAAAAGCTTGATTTTACCACAGATTTAATCTGGCTGTCAAATTTAAGGTCAGAGTCCACTTTTACCCCCAAATTAGTCATGATTGGCTTGTGGTATTGTGCTAACAAACCCAGATCAACCAGGGGGATCACAGAAGTGCCACCAAAGACCATGAACATTTAAAAAGTTAAGAGACATCCAGGCTTTAATGTCATGTTGCCACTCTAGCAATGACTTAATACTGTAGGCATCTGACTTTTAAGAGGGACATAAATCTGTGTGTCATCCGCATAGCAATGAAAAGAAATGCCGTGTTTCCTGAGAATTGAACCAAGGGGGAGAAGATAGAGAGAAAATAAAAGAGGACCAAGTACAGAGCCTTGTGGCACCCCATATGAGAGGGTGACAGTGGAGGACACAGAGTCACCAACGCTAACACAGAAGGTTCGATGTGACAGGTAGGACCTGAACCATTCCAGAGCTGTGCCACTGATGCCCACCCACTGCTCCAAACGGGCAATCAGGATTTCATGGTCCACTGTATCAAAAGCAGCAGTCAGATCGAGCAGTACAAGGACAACGCAGTGACCAGAGTCAGTAGCTAAAAAGATGTCATTAAAAACTCTTAAAAGCGCTGATTCTGTGCTGTGCAATGTTTTAAAGCCAGATTGGAAGATCTCAATAATATTTTGTTAATTTAAAAAGTCCATGAGCTGGGAATACACAATCTTTTCTAAGATTTTAGACAGAAATGGCAATTTGGATATAGGCCTGAAGTTTGCCAAAACAGTAGAATCCAGCCCAGGTTTGCACAACGGTTGCACAACGGCATGTTTAAAATTACCACTCCAGAGGTCAGACTGCTATTAATAACTGCAGTAAATGATGGTTCAACAGTCTGAAAAACCTCCTTAAGAAATCGGGGAGGGACATTATCCTGCTGACAACAAGACCTTTACCTCAACTAAAAACAGTATGTATATATGTGCAATCTGAACTTATGCTGTTGTGGAGGTTTGTATAATGATTCATCCTGATAAGAAACCAGTACTGCTCTGCAAAGGGCCAGTAAAAAAATCATCAGGCTTTTCATACAGCGCACACTAAAATATTGATACATTTTCTCATGGATTTATATATACTGCAGCACAGAGTTAAGGGGCCTGACTGCTTGGAAAGTAAAGCACTGTGACAGCAAACCCTACCATTTCTGACAACTCACTCTTCTTGTGAAATACTGAATATTTGATAATGCTGTTGCATTAAACTGCGAACAGTGCAACAGCTATCATCTATTAGTATTAAGTCTATAAATTGCTTTAATACAATACATTAATACAAACGTATTGCTTATTTCTTTTGCAAACTTAAGGTTAGGATCACAAGGGGCCTAAACTGACAGAGGCCCTAAAGAACTGCTTTTATTGTTGGGGGGTTCAAAGACCCTACAATCTTTTAAATATTGCTATTTACATCTGTTGACGTAATTATGTGCTCAGGATGTTAAGATAGCAGTGCCCTGGGCTTAAAACACCACCAAAAACATCAAATTAAAGGGGAAGAACTTTACTGCATGATTTTGCTAAATATATTACAGAAATGAATCATTTAGGATGCCAGCTAGCTTTTGTCAGCTCTGCTATTATGGGTGTCAGATGCTGTAGACCAGCGGTTCCCAGCGTTTTTTTCCGTGTACCAACACCTACATCCTGACTCGGCTCGCGTACCCCCCGTACTTTCAGACAGAAATTGTGAACTTCCAAGAAAGTAGAGGTAACTGGAGAATATTGCATTATTATTTTTGAAGGCACATTTTTCATTTAGCAGTCGCAATGAATTCATCTAGGGTTAAATCATCTGCTTCACACATTTCTACATGTGTTAAAGGAGAGGTCTCGACAGGGTGGCAAACCATGCTCAGGTTTCACATTGGCATTGTTGTTTTATTTTTTTTTAATTTTTTTTAAACCTTTATTTTACCAGGAAGGTCCCATTAAACAAGATAATAGATATTTTGTCAATTGTGCTAGATTTGTAGCCTTGGTTTTCCCATGCTGCCTTACGCGCGCGATTTTATTCAAGCTGCTAGGCAGCCTGGATTCTATGGACTTCATTTTCACCTCAACGAAGGAACCAATCACATAACGGAGGGAGGGCATCAAGATGATGACGACACACCGAAGACGTTATGAGCTACGTACAGACGCATTTGATAGACATTCGTAGCGCCCAATCAACGGCTCTAGGCATTCGTAAACCACATTTCAAATACGAGAAAATTAATGTCTTGTTTCCAGACCCCATCTCAATGAGATGAGGTCTGACGTTAGCCAGGCTAGTAGATTTGCACAATAAAGTGCTAATTTCTGTGTTAAATTGGTTCTACAACATTGGTTCTAAGTAAATCTAGTAGGCCTAGAGCCATTTGTAAATATCTTTGATCCATCTTTAAACCTCTCAAAAACCGAACTGCTGGTCCTCCCAGCTAAACCTACTATATCATCACATCAACATCAAAATTGACTCCCTGTCTGTTGCACCTACCAGGGCTGCAAGAAATGTAGGAATCATGCTCGACCAACCAACTAACCCTCTCCGATCATGTTGCCTTGGTCGCTCGGTCGTGCCGTTTCTCACTCTACAACATACGGAAAATCAGGACTTACCTGACTCAATATGCTACCCAACTCCTGGTAGCCTACACTTGACTACTGTAACACACTCCTGACAGGTCTCCCAGCCTGCACAGTGAAATCCCTTCAGATGATCCAGAACTCCTGAAGACCCAGCTCTTCAGAGAATATCTCCTCTCGTAGCACTACTTACAACTAGCCTTGCTAATTTTAGCACTTATCACCTGACTAGAACTGCCACTTGACTGTATGAAAACAGCACTCACTGATGCACTAACTTGTTCTTATCGTACTCTACCTTTTAAATTGTTTTAGAATTGTTGGGAGAATTGTTTTAAACACTTTTAAATTGTTTACCATGTTGTAAGTCGCTTCGGCTAAAGCGCCAAATGTCATGTAATCTTTGAAAAAAAAATCCAATAGGTCATCCCTATTAGGCTGAAATTGGATCATGTGTGATTTTGGCCATTTCTTTGATATAATATCGATTCAGTGTTGTTCTGGCTTAAACACACCTCTGCACTGCACACTGTACATGCGGCTGCCCTGTTGTTACCCTTCCCATCCAGTCACCTGTGTTTACTGTGATGAACTGTAAACAGTACTCGACCAGGACACACTGCTTGGTTTGGAAATGGTACACACTCCTTAAGTGGGTTCTAAGTTTGGAAGATGATATAATGATTTTTGGCAGATTCGGAGGTTCTTGCCCATGTGACCAAAGCTCTGGCCCTGTCTCATCACCAGCCAATGTTGCTGGCGAGGGCTCTAATGGATTTTCCGGGGCTTTTAAAGAGATGACACATTCGGTGTACAGGGGGAGCCGGTGCAGCTGCACAGATGTGAACACAAGCCCCAGCATTTCAAACAGAGATGACCTGGGGATGATCACACTGCCTCAGCTCTTACTGCTAGTGGCTAGTGAGAACACAAGCACCAAGGGTGACGTCAGGTACTCTTTGGGGGCACACACAGATGGGTTGCATAAGAGGATACAATCACGGAAAATGTTGACACCTCTGCACTTGTGTTTTTGAGCATGTGGGTGTAAGCACCTGATTTTGTCTGGAAATGTGTGTGTTGGGAGGGCAAATTATTGTGTTTGAGGGACACTTACTTTGCACGATATAACATAATCCATTATATTCCTGTGGTTTCATTTTCAATATATATCTGGTGGTCCTGGAATGATGAAACCATAGCATACCTAAGGAATGTATAATATTACATTGAATATTGGGAATTTGATTAATTGAGCAGTTGGTTGAGAAAAAGATGATCAATTCAAACATCAACACAAACACAAAAATCACAACATAGGCCTCATGGTTTAATGCCCAATATTGAACAGTGGAGGCCCTTTTTGTTTTGGGCTGTAACTTGAATGAAGCATTGCGACAGGGAATGTGTTTTGTACTTTAAGATCTAGAGAACATGATGGAGGTTGACTTCAAATGAAAGTGTGAAAAAGAAATGTGTCTTTTACAGACACATCTAGGATTTGCGTCGACCCACCTGTGTTATGTGTAGGATTGTGCACATGGGATTAAATTATCAAAGACACGTTTCTGTCCCACACTTTCATTTAATGTACACCTCTATCATGTTCTCTAGATATTAATAGACACATCAACCCATTTCTGCTTGATTTCGTCAAGTTGTGTCTGTGTCAATACATTAGCATATTGATAAGAGAATAATTTTAACTTTAGAGACAATATGTCCCTTTTTAATGCAAGTTTTTAGAAGCTACTAGACCTGGGATCATTTTAAAAAATATTTTTTTATTGGAATACGGTCATGTGAAAGACGAGTAAACATGTCTGTCTGAGTTTGTAATATTGCCCGTCTTTTCAGTTGCTGTAATTTCACCAAAACTCTTTCCTCCTGCTTTTTTAATTCTGGTAGACGCTGTTGTTGTTAAAGTCGGGTGCAATGTTCTGACACCCTCAGCAACAAAAACACAGATGGGATCAATCAGTGACATTTGGTGGAGGGTGTTTTTGGTGGGAGTCAAAACAGCCCAGCCATTTTACAGGCACACACAAGCAGGAGCAATGTCTATAGGAGCAATCATCTCTGATTTACATGTACCATCTGGTCAAGCTGGACTTCATAGCGAGCAGCAGCCATCCGCCCATCCTGCAGCCACAGGACTGTAAAACCATTTTTAATGAACACAACAGAGTGCCTGTAGATGATTTCACAGATTTTCATGGCTGGGAATTTTATTGTGTTTTGGCGATACTGACCAGTTGAGTACAAACGCCAGTGATTAAATGTGTTGTGCATTTACAAAGCTTATACATCAGGAATCAAATCTAACTATCTAAGCTCATAGCTGTTTCCGACGACTTTCTCAAATGTGGCATCATGCTGTCCCTTTTATGACATTTTAAGAAGACCTACACTACTTATCATGATCAGTTATAATAATTCATCTTCTCAAGGTTGGAAGGAGCCGGATATGTTTTGTTTGTGTTTTTTTCAAGATGAAACCACAAGTGGTGCATTTGTCTCGGGGGAAAAAGCCTGGCATGCAAACATCCCTCCGCCTCCTCCTCCACCACCACCTTCTCCTGCATCCCTGTGTCTCAGCAGTTTTTAATTAAAACACTCCATTTGTGCCACCTACCCTGCCTGGCAAGGGAAATATAGGAGAATAAATTACTGCCTCCATCCCCAGGCAGCTGGCTTGGGTCCTGCAATTTCACTACATCACATTAGAGTTGATATGCACTGCTTTAAAGGGAACCTGTGGGTTTTCTTTATCATCATGGCTGGCTGACGTTCAGAAATGTTTCACGAAGGCAAGTGATATAGGAAGCATGAGGCAAAGAGTGCAGGTACCTGACTAGTGCTGCCACTAACGACTAATCTTTTGACTAATTTTTCGATTAGTAACTAATCTATACGACTAATTAAAAAATAAAAATCACAGAACCGGCAACCCTTCGGTTCCAAGGCCGAAGCCCTAACCAGTAGGCCATGGCTGCCCACTTATTGACATGTATCCCCTTACTTCTGTGTTGTGAGTTATGCTACGTCAATGTATTATCTGGGATGCTGTCTCTTTAATGATGCGCACCTTGATTGTTGATTCATGCTTTCATGATTCAGGCTTCATGTTCGTTTTAGCGATTTTTTGTATGAATAAATAAACGACGTGAACGTGAGACACTCTCTTCACTTCCATTTATTGCAATTTCCACAATAGGCTACCAAATTAGTCGGAGTCTGGACTAGCCTAGCCTACTACGTTTAGCTTAGTTCCCCCTGCTTAGCTCTGCCTAATAATGAAAAGCTCTGATAGCAGACAGACATGCAGCTAAATGCAGCTTGCGTTTACACTTGCTTGCATGGCGGGGTTTAAAACATTATCCTGTTTAACATCCAAAGACATTCATTGTACTTCTCAAGAGTTAATAACGTAGAGTTAATAACAATACAGTGAGCCTTTTGAGATGGGAAACCAAAAATAAATAGGCGGTCAATAGTAAAACGACTCGTCGACTAAAAAAAATTGCCGTCGACTAATTTTCATGGTCGATTACTAGTCGACTAATCGCAGCAGCACTATACCTGACAAATGCTTGTGTGTGTGTGTGTGTGTGTATACATATATACAGTTAGGAACAAAATTATTCGTACCCCTGGCAAATATTGATTTAACGTTGGTTTTCTCTTGACCAATATGTTTGTTCTGACTGAAAATGATACTGCCACATGGCTAAAGGTTGTAAGACAATGTGGTAGAAACATAGAATCAAAAAAGAAGCGTTTTCATCTTTTTTAAAACATTTTTAAGAAAAATGGCATGGCAAAATTATTCATACCCTTTTTAAATAATCTATGGAAACATATTTATTTGCATCCACAGCTCTTGAAATGGTTCTTATAATACCTACCAAACTTCTCCATGTCTCCACAATGACAGTCTGCCGAGAGACCTGCCCCAATAGGCGGCATTGGACCATTAAACCACACAATGATCCAATACAGCCAAACAAGGCAAGAAATGGTTAACAGTGAACAATATCAACATGAGTGTCCCAGCCAGAATGCAGACCTCAAATAATCGTTCCTGCCTCAAAACCTGGATTGCTGCTAAACAGGTGCAGTCTAGAATCATTGTGGACACATGGAGAGGCTTGGTAGGCATGATAAGAACCATTTCTGAGAGTTGTGAACGCAAATGTTGATGTTTCCATTGATTATTTAAAAAGGGTATGAATAATTTTGGACATGCAATTTTTCATAAAAAAAAGATGAAAACCCTTCTTTTTTGATTCCATGTTTCTCCCACAGTCTTACAACCTTTTGGCATGTGACAATATTTGCCAGGAGTATGAATAATTTTGTTCCTAACTGTCCTGCAGTTTAGAAACTATGTGGCTAATACACAGGAAATATTATTCATATATATATATATATATATATATATATGAGAGAGAGTGAGAGAGAGAGAGAAAGAGCACAGTGTTTACTATGCATTAACACAAAGGTCTGACAAAAACCACACAAGGCTTATGTGACAAAATACCAGAAAGCAATTTATTTGAAAAGTACCAAGAATCAATCCACACACCCCCGCATCACGAAGGTCCTAAGCCACATTAACAGAGGGGATTAATTCTCTGATTGAATCTTGTGCTGTCCCGAGCGAAAAGCCCCTGTTTTGGGACCTGGGTGTGATAAATATTAATCATTTTTGCACATGGCTTTACACACTTACTTCCAAAATTGTATTACGCCACATTGTACACCTCTCAGATGATATTGCACCCCTGATTAAAAAAAATAACATTACAAACCAACAGGAAGCACATAGCTCAGAGCAAGTATACCTGGTATGGTTGCAATCGATTAAAGGTTATGTTTAAGAGGGAAGTGAGAATGTAACATGTAGGACTATTATGAACATTAATTGGAAAGTGTTGATAAACACACATAGACCCCTATCTAAGGTGGCGCAAAGAACATAGAAAAAAACGTATTCTTATCTTAAACCCAGTCAGTGGCAGATTTGAAAAAACTTTTATTAAACCTTGCACCCAGGGGTGTGGTAATTAGCAACATAAAGTGTGGTCTGGCGCATGATCCAAAAATCGCTATCTTACACCCTCTAAAAATCATTATGCCACCAACCAAGAAAAACCTGGTCTATAGTGAAAGGCGCATATAAAGCACAGCTGAAGATGTATGAGATGTAAGCAGCAACTCCTCTGCAGGATAAATATCCTTTTTTATTCAGTCATTCAAACATTATTGGGGTAAGTTTCAGGCTATGTTTTCGATGGTAACCTTGTCAGTCAATAGTGAAAGTAATTAACTGTGTAGAACTGTTTTGTCGTTGACTATGAGACCACAGTGAAGTTAGTTTCACTTTGCCTATGAGTTCAAATAATAGACAAGTGCAGATGTGTGTAGTCTATACTCTGCTAGTCACAAACAGGTTTTAGTAAAGTCGGGTTAAGTGGAATACCTGTTGTAAGCATGTAAGCAGATTCCTTCGAATGTGCCGCTGACTATCAAAATACCGATGCACTGTTGTGCTGCTTGCTGTTAAAGGGAATGACAGATGTCATTCTTATTGGTTTAAAGGATGTTACGCCCAAAACACACCCGTGACTGACTAAGAAACATAAGAACAACCTTTTTGCACCAAGCGCAGAAAGAACAAGGCATTTTCTGTTTATATGTTCCTTTTCAAACTGATCTTGACTGTTTACAACACATCTAACAATGTCTTCAATAGTATATGGACCATATTCTCCCATTTGTGTGTAAGTCCTTTTTTTCACACTTCCAGTTACGTACTTTTGAGAAGCACACATTAGGGCAAATTCTCCCATGTGTGTTATGTCTGTCACTTATGCGCCATGGAGCCAGTTACGCGCTTTGGGAGGAGTTACTCCAAAATCTGGGGGCTTCTTATGTATATAACTCTTTCACGCATTCTGCCACTGACTTAAGTACTTTTCCAGCTAAGCACTTCTGAGGGCTTCTGATCTGATTTTTTTTTAGATTTATCGTTCATATTTTTCTGTCTCTGATTCGTTTCTAATGGTGGCTGGTATTGTTATGCCAGTCTCTCCAAACTGCAGGTGTCAGTCTACAGCTTCGTTGGCATAGATACATTGATATTATGAGAAGCAGCTTCTTTCTCAATAGTGAGTTATAAATTATGAATCTACACACCTCAATCACGTCTTGACTCTTTATAACCAAACCTCAGAGCAAAAGTGATATTCCGTTAAGTCAATTCTTTGTGATGACAAATAATTTTACTGTAGGCTGTTTGCTATGTTTCCAAAATCAAAGACTGGTTTGTGTTCTTTCTGGATTTAAATGGCATTCAGAATGTCAGTGAGAAAGGTGGTGGATCAGTATGGTTCTATTTTAAATAAATCACTCCTCTTTCATAAGGCCTGACCTTGACCTTAATACAACTCTCAGGAGTGCATAGCAGAGAAGGTGCATAGTCAGTTGAAAGAGCGCGCGTAAGAATTTTTAAAATAAAAAACGCCCAGATTTTGGAATAGCATCTCTCGACGCGCGCAACTACCTTCATAGCGCATAATTGACAGAATTAAGACCAGGGCAGAATGTTGCTGTTACACACTGAAAAGTGTGTAGTTATGCACCTTTTTAAAATTAGGTGCATTGAAGGAATTAACCATTATGATGTTTTTCGTGCTGTCAGTGTTGTCCTGGAGATGTGCAAACTTATTGTAAGCATGAGCAGCAAGCAAAAGGTCATAAGGTTGTGCAGTAAATTATTCATGCCACAAATATCATAAAAATCTTGATGGTCTGTTGATGTTATGTAGAATAGCCTGCAAAGCTCTTGACATTTTTGTTAAAGTAGATGTTAATGCTGAAATATGTATAGCATTTTTATGAATGTTTATGTCTCACACCATGGTCTAGAAAAACCTTTCTGCTGTCCTGTGACCGACACTTTCTGTGTGATTTTATATAGCAGTATACAATCGAGTACCATCTTTGAATTGCTGTAAAAACGGAGCTAACTACAATATAGAACTATATTATATTAAAATGCCTTTAAACCGGCAAATTGTACTGTGACTTGTGTTGTGACAGATGACATTAGCCATACAGCATTGCCATATCATGCAGTCAGGGGACTGCTCAACATCAAAATAAAACAACGCAATTACCAACTGCATGCATCTGTCACTGAAACAGTTTTACTTTTTCTAAATTAACATCACACCACAGAGGATTAGAATGAAGATTAGGAAAGGACACAGTTTATACAGTCGAGGAAACAATGGCATTTTCTTGTACAATTGTTGTTGTATGCATAAACAGGCAGCTCTATCCAACACAGATATAGCCTGGCGACTTGGCAGGCAAGTCTGCGCAGCCTGCGCTCCTCACATGATGGAAAATCTCAAATGTGCTCGAGAAAGTAATGTGGCTATTTAGCTTTCATAACGGGCCACGCCATCTATCTCGCCTGCCCCTGTTCATTGTGAGGCTCTACAGAGAGAACTCCGGTGCTGTCTGGTTGTCAAGATTACACAACTGGCCACAGAGAAATACTCTGCAGCAGGGCATGTCAAGAGGGCCACAAACTCAATTTCTTTTTCCAGGAATAGTTCTACCACCAGAAATAGCCGGCCTGTCCCCTCATTAGGACCAAACAACAGATGCCTTCAGTTAACAACAAAATGGCCCAGAATGACAAAATGCAGAAGTAGAAACACAACATTAAAATGCAGAAGATGCATTATTGTTTATTCTATCTACGCGCTCACAAATTGAGTTTTTATTATCTGTCTGCATGCATTTTGTTTCTAAGGCTTCAAGGCCAGCTTTTAGCTCCTTTTCCTACACAACCATTGGCTTTGGGTTATGTGAAATCTCCTTTTGCCTCTTTGGAGTATGAAGAGATCAAAACCAGATCTCACAGACACGTACAAGGTGTATGTATGTATGCTCGCTTTTTTCACACAAGTTCACTGACTATTAAGAATTAATGTATAGGATAGGATCAAACACAGATGGTACTTCTGATGAAGAAATGAGACAAATATTACCATAATATAACCAAGCAAACAATATAACATGCAAATACAGTTGAATGTATTTGAATTTTGAAAGCCATAATTTTGTCATTATACTGTATTGATCTCTCTCTGCTAAAAAAAAAAAAGTTACTGTAAATCAGCACAAAAAACCTCAAAACAGAATCTGACCTGACTTCACCCTCTGAGGACATAGAATGGTCATATTTCCAGCCATCTTTTCTTCTTTCAGCACAATTATTGGGAAACCATGTTTATTGTTTGGGTGATTTCACACAACGCCTGCACAGGCTCCATTTCCTCCTCACTGCAGGAAGAAGAAATGGTGGAGAAAAAGAACGATAGAATGAACGAAAGAAGGAAGGAAGGAAGGAAGGAGGGAGCGAGGAAAAGACAGACGGGGGCCCCTTTTCTCTGGGCCAGCGTCACGACTCTCCTTCCCTCTGTCATTACTATGCAGCCCACAGCTCGGCGCTGCGCGGAGGAATGATGAAACACGGGCTAAAAATAGCAGCCTCCCAGGATCCCCCTTCGCACAGCACTGTAAACACTTCATGCCAGCAGCAGCAGCAGCAGCGCTCCCAGACGCACTGCAGCCTCACTCACCTTCTCAAAGACAGCATTTTGGGGTTAGAAAGCCTTTTATTTCATTTGAATTCTCTGGTGAAAGTTTATGGCAGTTGACTGTTGGTTTGTTGAGTTTATTTGTATTTAAAAAATGTTTCCCTTTGGTTTCATTTTGAATGTGATTTTGTCTTTGTATGTTATAAGTTTAGGCCGGATCAATAAAGTATATCCTATCATATCTTATCACACAGAAACATACAGTATTAAGATGGTATTAAGTCTTAAAAAGGTTTGTGGTACCTTACAATAACAACAGTTAGAGACGTTGGAAAACAGAGATGCTCTTTAGTGTGTAATATGGTGTGTAGTTTTTAGATACAGAAGTTAGGGCTTAGTGAATTGGTTGACAGATTGATTTTTTTTTTTTTTTTTTAAAGGTGCCCTGCCACACAAAACCGTTTTTACTTTTTTTAAACATGTTAGGTCCATATGTGTTTGTGCTATGTCGTGAATGTGAAAATGAACAGCTAACTCCTCTGTCAGCTCTAGCCACTGAAAAGAAATAAGCGGAGAAATTAGGCCAATTGCAAAAGCTCTTCAGATTGACGTGGAATTGATGAGCTCATTACTATTCATGAACTCGCCCAGTTGAGACCTTGCCCACAAAATTCGTTTAGCTCTGTGACCATTTTCGTAGGCCTATGCAAGGATGGCTGAATGTCAACGGACTTGTGCGCTATGCACAAATAGAACTTCAACAATGCATTTTGCCCAAGAACCCAGACTTGAGGATCAAATGGCTTCAGTTTATTTTTTGGAACAATGCCACAGGCTTTGCAAAAAGATTGCTGTTGAAGCCTGGAGCAGGCTACCATCGCAGTCTACGACCAGTGCCTGTAAGTAAAACGTAATTGTCAACTCAAGAAAGTGCTATGTTATACAGGTTTAATGAACTCGCTAGCCTAGCAGGTTTTATTTATGCACATTTGAACAATGCTAGCACTTGCTAGCCAAGCTAAGTTCATGCCATGAAGCTAAAATTAGTTGATAATGGCTGTCATGTTATGGACGAAACCTACTAGCTGTTAGCCAATCAGAGTCAAGCAGCTTAGCTTGTTGAATATTAATGAGAACTGGCGCAAATCGAGCTAAGTCTTCATGCAGGCTTTCAATACCACACTAGAATGGCTTGAAACAAGGTAACCAAGGCATGTTTTCCACAAAAAATGTTACCGAGTCCATGGTAGAACTTCAGACATTACCACAAAGTAATGAAATACGTGTGGCAGGGCATCTTTAAATATTGTAGGAAGGTACAATATAGACAAAATGTTAAGTTCATGAATGAGGCCTGGCAACTCACCATTCTCTGACAGAGTATATTTATTTTTTTACAACCATTGATTGTTAAAAAATCCATCATAATGGATTGATATACTGTAACATGGAATCAAAATATTAAAACTGAATAACTCACACTCTGTGCAAAACAACCTATGCAAATGTTAATTTCCTGTTTTATTCCTCTCATTCAGATAGCAAGAATAATTATTTTTCAAATCAAGTTAAGCTCTGTCCAAGACAATAAATATGCGTGTTTAGTACTGTTTTTCCTGTCTAGATTGTTTTTGTTCACTTTCAAATATCCATGTACTTGGAATGTACCAAAATATAACAAACATTTTAATATTTATTTGAAATTTTAGTTTTGGGTCTCAAATTTTGTTAGGAAAAAAACAGTATTCATTTCATGATAATAGTACTTCATTTAAGGAAATACATTTTTATTTTTCAGACTCGGCATAGCTAAACGATCAAAACGTGCAATCGATTCACGAGGATAAAAAGTGAGCTGTGCTTCTTTCTGACTACCCCTGACAGAGAATTAAACTCAGATGTTACATGTTAGTGTGATACAGTCTTGATATTAACTGCTAATTCATTTCTGCAGTATGCCAAGTAGGGCTGGGATAAACAATTATTTTTTAAACGATTAATCTAGCGATTATTTTTTCGATGCATCGATTAATCTAACGATTCATTTTTTCAGTCCGATTCGATTTCGATTCGATTCGATTATCTCCCCATTAATTCACTAATAGCAACTTATACATATTTATTTACATATCTGAATGAAAAAACATGAATTCTTTAACATTGCAATATATGTTTATTGCTCTTAAGATTCCAAAATAAAAGACTGAAGTGCAAGTAGCCTACAAGTGCAAAGTAATGCATTCTTAGTCAGAGGTAGCATTCAATAAAGTTCAGTAGGTTAGTGTATGTCTAATTGAGTGCCTGTCATTTTAAGACGTTCGTGTGGGAATCCTTGCAATTAACATTAACACAGTTAAAAGGCTGCTGATGTGTGGATGCAATTCATAACGTAGTTTGTTCAAACAGTTCGTACTTCTCCTTTGGACAAGCACTTTTGAGTCTTGGAAAACACTTTTCCATTTCCATCAGGATTTTGCAAACAGAGTCAATAAAATGAGCCCTGCATGAGTAATACAAGCAGCTGCAAGTAAGCATGCTAAACTTGACATCCAAACAGTATTCTAATGTTAGCTTTGAGATAGGGCAACTGCTTGATTGCACACTGTAACTTAACTTTGTTTAGTCTCCTCAATGTAGGCTACTATGTTGTGATAAGACCTTAGCAGAGTTTACTTTAACTTTAATGCAGTGGTTTTGAACAAATTTGCGCAGCATGGTCACGATGCTAAGCGGATTTAATAGCAATTTAGCCCACTGTGTTCTATGCAGTGCTTCTATGTGGCAACAACAATCCTTTAACAATCGTGAATATTTTGTTAAATGCACATGCGGAGGAGGAGCAGCGGGCTCGTTACGAGAGAGAGCGGGCGGGGCGAGGAAAGGCTGTGTGAGTAAAAAGTGCAGCTCAATTAAATTATTTTATCTTATCTTTAATTTAAATAGCAGGCCTACAACATAGAACATCAATGTGTGGTGGCCGGTTTTGATTTCGTGGTGCCCAGCCACAGATTAGTCAAAGTATGGAAAACACTGAAGGTGTAAAATTAAAAATATTTAGCAGCACACGTTATGCTAGACGAATCGACGCTCATATTTTGCGTCGACGTATTTTTTGCGTCGACGTCATCGATTACGTCGACGCGTTGTGCCAGCCCAAATGCCAAGCATATAGCATAGTCAATGATTATTTTCCTTAACTAGGCCTACATTACACAAGGCAAACAAGTAATCATATGACTTTGTATAATGTACAATAGTGTAAGTTCTATATTATTGCCAAAGGTATCGTTCAAAGGTGTCTTTAAATTATTAGTGTCTTCCACCATTTGTAAATTGCCAAATTACATGTGTGTATTTCTGAATTTAATTCACAAAAATAGTTATTACTATTATACAGAGGTGAATTGATTGAGCAGTTCACATCCTCATTTAAGACTATTTCAACCAAGACATCTACCTGAAAGCCAAAAATGTGTAAATCCACACTGTAACTTGTGACAATTAAGTATGATTCACAACCTATATAATAGCAGTAACATTAAACTACAAATATAAGATGAAAGCATATAATATTAATAACTTGATTGACTTAAAATACAGATTTAGACAAAGGTATACATATGACAGCCTTTGCTTTGATGGAGTTGGGGTTGAAGTCAGGCGTGTGTTGTTTAGCCTGAGCTGTCTACAGAAACAGACCATGATGGGGATAGTGGGGGAGATTGGTTTCCATGGCAATACTTCATACTTACGTCACATCAGCCACTCTGGTAAATCCTTTACATCAAGGGTAGTGAGTAAGTGTGTGTGTGTGTGTGTGTGTGTGTGTGTGTGTGTGTGTGTGTGTGTGTGTGTGTGTGCATGTGTGTATTCATATGTGCCTGCCTGAATATGATGAAAGTATGACATGTTTTTACCTCTAAAATATTGATCCATGTGAGTCTAATTATCAGGACACATTCTAACAGGAGGAGCATGAAGGAGCTGAAATGAATGTATTTAAATAATGGTGTACTGTATATCCATTTCCTGGCATGTTATTTTTTGCATGACACCTTATGTGCAGATGTGTCTTTTTTGCAAGCTAAATATATTCTTTTAATATATCGGAAACTCCCCCTATTACCGTCGGTCCCGTATTTCCGCCGTCTTGCGTGTATGTCACTTAATATCCATTTCTATACAAACCAAGACGGCGGACTCCTAAAGAAACGCAACCACCCACACCTTAGGTGTATCTAAATTAGCTATGTACCAAAAATGACATTTTACCATGACGAAGAGCTGTAAACAGTGTTGTAAGGCTGCGTGTACACAACCGCTTGGAGCTCCAGTGGAATTTTAATTTCATGACGAGAATTTCTCGGTCTATCCGTTCATGTGCCGTTGAAATGGCGTAAATAGGCGACCCATCAGGCCAGCACTATAACTCCGAGCGTGGTAAACAAAATCGGATATTTCAGGCAGTAAATGCTCCCGTTAAGAACCAAACCAGATTTTGTTCAAATCTACACACCTATGGCTACTGAAAAATGTAAGGTTAATTTAGCAAATGTTATTTTGAAGTGTTAAAAACATTGTTGTTTTAGAATTTCTGAACAAAAGTGGTGATAATTGGGGGTGTTACGATAATATGCCTCTGTCTTTGTCAAAAAGCAACACAAATATAATCATGTTGCTTCTAAATACATTGCTACAAAACAAACATGCCTGCTTTATTACCTGCCATCTACCCCATAATATAATGCAATACCTGCATATCAATACTAAAAGAAAAGACATTTCCAACTTCAAAATTCAACACTAAAGCAAGGACAGACCTGATTACTCCTGAAAAATCAACAAACATGAAAAAATAAGCAATGCTGCCCCCCAAAGGAAGAAAGAAGAGCACTGAGACAAAAAATAAAACTCAAGAAATCTCCTAACTCATTCCACTCATTTCACTCCTCTTTGTTTTACATGAGAACTAACACCACTATCTATCAACTATAGAAGTCGCAGATACGGCGTGATCATGTGTATTCGTAGTGTATTAGCACAGTGTGCTTGCAGGCCCTTGGACACCAGTGGGGAAGCTTCATACTAATCTACACTAACACCACAGAGTAGCTGGAGCACGAGGGGATATAATCCTGCCCCTGTAGTGCTTGATGCTCCGGAGGTTTGAGGAAAATCACGACTGACGGTGGGGTTCTATGTGCCTAATGTGGCGACCCTAATTAACGTCCCAGCATGCCGTTCTGTGTCAGGTGTGTGATGGAAAGCCTGCTATCGAGGGTCAAGCAGGCTGTGACTCTGGTGCTCCGCCAACATAGTGTATTTTTGATACGGTACCTTATTCACTGACGCATTTTCTCTAAAATTATAACAGAAGAGCCACTGTACTGTGCAGATGTCTGTAACCAACTTATCAAGAATGAGAGGCGAAGGATGAGAGCGACATAACGGTGGATATTATAACTAATTCATGGAAACTGTGGAAAGATAGCTGCAATAATTAGCCTACTGCATATTTATAAGAGGAACTATTTTTGGAGTCAATACTATTATAGCTGAGCACATATACCAAATATATAAAGGCTTTGAGAAGAGACTGCATAGGCTTAATTTTAAGAATTACTGCACATTTCAGACCATAAAAGCTGACTTCAATGTAATGTGCTGGGACTACAGAGTTCGTATGATGAGTGTTCATCAGAATTGGACAAAATTGTCATAACATCAGTTCTGAACCATGATACCCCCCGCTCAACAAAAACAAAATACTGACAACACACTAAAGCTGGAGCAAACTATAGCCAATACAATTTGTATATAAAACAAACTAAAGTTCAACCACTTGACTACCTTCAATTAATAAACCACAAATAAATATTGCAGAGGCTGACACTAAGTCTTACCATCTGCTTATTTTGTTAGCGTGTAAAAATAGCATCATGAATCCACAAAGGAAGGCTAATGAAACGTATATTTTCTGTTTTGCTTTAAATGTTTGTACGATACGATACTACGATACTGAATTGCATTACATATATTTTTCTACAATGCATAGACTATACCTCCTGGTTGTCAAGAAACTATGTGGACTTTACGTATATCTACCAAACTAATTCCCTTTAACTTAGACTATGATCTCATTGTTTTGAGTGTCAAACTCAGTTCAGTTCATGATGTAAACTCACTCGCTCTTTATTTCTCTTTCCTCCTTCTCTTTCTCTCTTTCTTTCATTCTCTCTCTCTCTCTCTCTCTCTCTCTCTCTCTCTCTCTCTCTCTCTCTCTGTGTGCAGCCTTACATGGCAACCCTCCCATGTCTGGAAAGTTTATTTTTGCATTCTTTTCCAGGGATTAAAGTAATTCCTGTCAGCTGCGAAACCCTATCCCAGAACCCATCAGATAAAAATAGCACAGGGCAGGGGCAGGCAAGCCTGGGACTGGGAGAAACCAAAGGATGAGAAACGTGAATCAGAGACGAATCCAGGAAATGGAGAAATGAAGAAGCCTGTAGACAAGCCTTGTCAATATTGTACAGTATCTTTCAAAACATGCCCAGCTAATTTTGTATTTATTTTGTATCATTATTTGTAAAGCTTATTACACATACATATGGAGTAAGTGCAAATTAAGTGTACATGGAATTGTGGTTCTGTCAGGCAAGTATTGAACATTCACGTTTTGTGATGACTTCCTGCATTTGTGTAAATCTGTGTAAGCTATTAGAGCATTTATATAAGCAAAGTCAAAAAGGTTAAAGATCATCTCCGGTGAAAGTCAAGATTTTAACCATGTTAACATAATTATCTGTATGATGTCTGCAAAGTTTTACGAGACATATCATGAAAGAAATAAGTAGTCAATGTCATGGCTGAGGAATTCTGCATTGGATCTACGCTTCGACCACAGCCTATGCGGTCCATTAGTGTATATCGTCAGAGGTACAGAGCCAATCCTATTTGGGTGTGGGACAATTCTTTATAAAGACGCAGACAAGCTAGCTAATGTGTCAGCTGCAGCAGCCAGAAGCAAATGAATAGTGTGTAGAAAGTGGGCGGGAGCAGATAGGTCCCAATTCCCGAAATGAAGAAGTGTAAAGTTACATTCATTTGAAGGCCATTATGAACTAAAAGCCATTTGAAAGCCATTATGAAATTATCCACTGGAGTCCGTCTTTAAGCCACAGAAATGCCAGGAAATTACTGCATTTTCATATTAATATTTTGTTGAAATCTATCTGGTTTCAGGGAAAAAAACCCTAAATAAAATATATCAGCTTCAGTATTCTGATATTTAGCATGCGTTTGCCAACCCCCTATTTGAGCACCCCTTTATGCATTCATTTGCACCATACATATATATATATATATATATATATTTTTTTTTTTTTTTTTTTTTTTAATCATTCATTAACAGCATAAGGCATTAAGTGATGAAGGGCTGCAGCTATGGCATACATGTAACTCAAAGTAAGTCTGTATCCATTTTTTTAGTCATCATTTGTTGTCCCAGGCTATTTAAGTTCTCCTTGCGAAGGACGTGCACATGACCTTTTCATCCCTGGTGTCTTTGCGGCCGATTGAGCTATACAGGAGCACGTCAGCGTTCAAACATCACAGCAGGTGAGTCTCACTTGTGACCTTGGGATCCAGGGCCTCTGCTACCAGGTAATTAACACCTGCTCAAACCGTGCCAGATTGTTAACCGCCGCCAGTCTCTATCCTGAGTCACTATCCTGAGGGGCCTAGCGCAGTCAGAGGCAGTGGAATTTAAATGAGGAAGGGAGGCATACAGTATCATTACAGCGAGCATGACTGAAAGAAATGATCAGGTTGAGAGAGGTTCAGATAGCTAAAATATTGGCCCATGAGTAATTTCCTGACCTAAAATAGTATAATAGAAAACATGAATAGCCTAACAGCAACATTTACAGTGTAGGTAGTTGGAGCTGTATCAGAGACCATCAGGTGTAGGATTGTGCACTTGTATTCTCATTCCCTGATGCGCTAGTGACTGACACACTTTAGATGGCCACTGTTGGCTCAATATTTTAGGCCATTTTTAGGGTCAGGTGACTACCACTTCTGGCCAATGGAGGGCGCTGTGGGCTATGTGAAGCTTAGCAAATGCTCTCTCTTCCCTAAACACACTGTCACCAGGATTGGGTGCAGCTGCCAAACAAAGAAGAAAAAGGACAGAGGATTTGAACAAACAGGGACGCGGCACATGGTGGCTGGGTAGAATGTGCTGGCCCGTTCTCTTTATGTTCAAAAGATTGTGTTGTTTCAGCAGGCTCCGGGCTCGTGGACCCGTTTCCCTGCCGACATCAGCACTCCGAGGTTTTTGGCATACTCACGGGCCTCCCAGCCGGCCATCACCTAAATCAACACGAGCCCAGCTTTTTGTTGTTATTGTTTGAACCATTAGGGGCACATCACTGGAACAAACTGTTGTTGTCGTCTCTCTCTCTCTCTCTCTCTCTCTCTCTCTCTCTCATTACCTTTGGATGTTGGATGGCATTGCCTTGGAGCAGCCAGGTCTCTCCACATTGTTGGGTTGTTCAGTTAAGGGCCAAACAGCAGTCTTGAATTAAAGTAAAAAAAGTGTTACTCTCAGAACTCAAAGCCGTAAAGGTGTTTTTACCTTAGGATTTGACCAACATTAAATACATTGCTTACTGCTGAAATGCAATACAGTCATTTAGAATGCATCTCATATTAGCCAACAGAGGGGAGTATTGAGTAATAGAAATGTATATGCTAAAGCGAGGGCAAGATTTGACCTTTCCATGCTACTGTATGTAAACATTTTGAGAGGTCATGGAGGATTCTGATTGTGAAAACAGTAATGTAAGACATAATACATGGCCACTGGTCATTATCGGAAAATAAATCCCGACAGGGCGAACAGGACTCCGACACAAAGTGAAGGGGTCCTTCATCCTTGAAGGGGCTAATTTTCTGGTAATGGCTGGGGGGCATTACATTCTACCACTTATTTTACAGTGGCAAAACAGAAAGAAACTTCACACAATTTGTCTTTACAATAATTAGTTACCATTTCATGGCTTTGGCTAAGAAATAGATAGTTTGTCACACAAATAGAACTTTCAGGTGTTGTACAGAAACATATTACTTGTTGCCTTTCACTGTCAAAACACACAGAACTATAAGTGCAGCTAAAAAAAAAAGAAGGGCGATGGAAGAAGTGATAAATGAACTAACATATATAAGACGCAACTAAATGTAATTTGAGACATATGCAATATCTGGACGTAAGGACTAAAATTGAGACTATTCAATTTTAGACTTTTTATCAAAGACGGCAGCTATTTCATCAGATGGTGGTTTTGTAAAAAAATATTATTTTCAAGGGTTAGGTAAAAATATGTACAAAGAATGAAAACATTACTGTCATTGTCATGGCAGCCTGGACCCGCCCACCTAGATCTTCTTTCAATTTCAATTTCATTGTACTTATAGGGAGATCAGGGAGATCTAGGGCTCTATTTTGGCGATCAGAAACGCTTGGTCACCGGCGCAAAGCTTAAAGATGTTTTTGGGCGTGACCACCCCACATTCATCTTGATTTCGTTTGGGCGCATTGTTCAAAAAGGTTGTACTCATTCTTTTAATTAACAGAGATGTGTTTTGGGCGTGACATGCAATAAACCAATCAGACCCTCATCTCCAATTCCGTTTAAAAGCCAGGTGTGTTTGAACAATGGCGAATTGCTATTATAATGGCGCAGTTACCTGGACGACAGGAGCGGTTCACCCACCAAGAAACCGACATGCTCGTGCGTGGATGATTTATAGGGATGCGAGGACACCACCAAAACTCCCTGAGGTTAAGCAGGCGTGGGAGGAGGTCATGGCGAGCATGCACAATCAGGGGCAATTCTAGACCTAAAGCTAGAGGGCACAGGCCCCCAACTCTCAATACATGAGAAAAAAAAATGTAAATGTGCGCGCAATATGAAATAAATGGCTAGCCTACGGGTACAAGCTTCAAAATCATTATTGTCACTGTCATACTGTACTGTAGGCAAGTACAATATAATGATATTTATTTGCACATGCACACCTCAAATATTTACAAACAACATCCTCTTACTGCAACCAAGATTAGAAAGAGTCAGATTCTTTACTACCTAAACCTCAATCCACGTTTAAAACAAGTAGTTCAGGAAAGCAAAGTAACTAACAAACAAAAACAAAAAGTATCTTTCTTTTATATTATGCAGGATGCTCCCTTCTCAGGAGAAGCTGTTGTGCATTATTAGGCTAACAAACTCTATAGGCTACTCTGATTCTCTGTAGATTAGGCCTACTATAGGCTACATTTGCAAATGCAGCAAACTTATTTAAGTTTGCCATTAAACCATTGATCAAATCACAACACTATGTGTATCTTATCGTTAACTTAGATGATCAAATCACAACACTATGTGTATCTTATCGTTAACTTGGATATCTATCTGATTGTTTCTCGTCCCGTCTCCTCTCCTCGCTCGTTTCAGGCTATCAGTTTCTTCCCCTAACATAGCCTAAACACGCACGTTAAACATTATGATGCTCCGGACCTTTGTTTGAGGAAATTTTCCGTAACTGGACCTCTCTGAAGATTAATTGAATACCCCTGCTATACACTGTGTTCCAAACTATTATGCAAATTGAATTTAGGAGTCATAAACATAAACATTTGGATCATTGAAAACAATCTCAGACACCTGTGATAATTAGTTTGCCAGGTGAGCCAAATCAAAAGAAAACTACATAAGAAGGATGTTCCACATTATTATAGCCTAGAAATCTAGACGCACCCTAGCGGCAGCAAATTACATTTGCTTCCAGGGCTAGTCTAGCAACTCTCCGTTGGCTTGTGAGCTCGAAAAATTTAACTTTTATCAGGCCAATCAAATCGTATATAGTCGTTAGGCAGGCTTAACATAATGATTGATGGCAGAGTTGCAACGGTTTGGCTTGAATTCCCTGCTACTTGAAAACAAAGAAGATGGATGTTGAACCTCAAGGTGTAGGATCCTCAAGAAGTATGCAAGTGTGCATAAACCTACTATTCGGCCACCCCTAAACAATGCTCACAAGCAGAAACGGTTGCAGTGGGCTCAGGAATACATGAAGACTAATTTTCAAACAGTTTTGTTTACAGATGAGTGCTGTGCAACCCTAGATGGTCCAGATGGATGGAGTAAAGGATGGTTGGTGAATGGCCACCATGTCCCAACAAGGCTGAGATGTCAGCAAGGAGGTGGCGGAGTCATGTTTTGGGGCAGAATCATGGAGAGAGAGCTGGTAGGCCCCTAAAATTACCTTGGCAAAGTATGTAGAGTTTCTGACTGACCACTTTCTTCCGTGGTACAAAAAGAAGAACTGTGGCTTCTGTAGCAAAATCATCTTTATGTATGACAATGCACCATCTCATGCTGAAAAGAATACATCTGGGTCATTGGCTGCTATGGGCATGGTGTGGCCCCCATCTTCCCCTGACCTCAACCCTATTGAGAACCTTTGGAGCATCATCAAGCAAAAGATCTATGAGGGTGGGAGGCAGTTCATATCCAAGCAGCAGCTCTGGGAGGCTATTCTGACATCCTGCAAAGACATTAAAGCAGAAACTCTCCAAGAACTCAAAAGTTCAATGGATGCAAGAATTGTGAAGGTGATATCAATAAAGGGGTCCTATGTCAACATGTAACTTGGCCTGTTAAAGTGTTTTTGATTTAATTTATATGACCTCCTAATGCTGCAAATTCAACAAATGACCATTTTTAGTTCTTTACAACCTATAAAATGCCTGGAAACTCTGTTGTGCTTAATAATTTGGAACAGTGCATTTTGAGTTTTTTATTTTTGAAACAAATACTGTTATCATTGGGAGGTTTGTTCAATAAAATTTTGAATTATACTCGGTTGATGACTTGAAAATTATACTGACATTTGCATCAACTATTTAGAAAAATCTGAGAAAAATGTAATTTGCATAATAATTTGGAACGCAGTGTAATTTTTCTATGGAATGAAATTGACATTTACCTCACACAATATTGAGTAATTATTAGCCCTCCAGTTTTGTCTCTTGTCCTTCTGCTCTCATACTGCCTTTTTGAGTCACAGGGAAGATTGTGCAACTCTTTTCCACTTCCCAGTCCTGCACTGCAGTCACACAAGCAACAGTTCAGTATTTTTTAAATAAATAATTGTAGTTTTTAATAATTTAGATTAGATTCAACTTTATTGTCAATGTCACCTCTGTACTATGTCAATGGGGATCTGCTGACTGTTGGGATGAAACATGGCGTCAAGATAACTCAGAGCATTCGATTCCCTAGTTGTCGCAACTCTCTATATATACGGCTCTGATATATGCATGGTACTATATTTATAAAACGTCTTAATAATCAATTAAATGTTCAGGATTAAAAATAAATCAAACTATTTGGTTGCTTACCAGACAACAGATGTGTCGGCTCTTTTGCCAACTGATCCCTCCTCTCCTGTGCTGCTGCTGATGCATTTGGGTTCATTGGCATCGGCACTTGCAATTCAGCATCACGTCTTCTAAAGTCCTGTAATGTTTCCTCATTTATGTCTACAAGACATCTATGGCGCATGGCAATGTTATGCAACACAAAACATGCCACAAAGAATGCTATGACTATCTGAGGTTTGTACTGTAATGTGCCACCTGACTTATCCAAACATCTGAAGCGCATTTTCAGCAACCCAAATGTTCTTTCAATGACGATGCTTTTGCGTGTTTTCAATTGAATGATAATTCATGCGCTGTTGTTTGCATGATGTAAAGTGTAATCAGCCACGTTGAAATACCTACACGTCTTGCTACTTGGTGAAGTGCCAACTCAATTTTATCCATCATTACCAATTTGCAAATGATGGTGACTAACTGCTCATTGTGAGATGTATTTCCTAATATCTTTATCATAATGTTTCCCATTGTAATCATGTCATTTGTAATGTTTTGCATGGATGTGCGCTGGTGCAGGTTCCTGTGGATCAGAGAAGCAGGGTGTATGCGCATTATGCACCCACCCATATTGTATCACTGTTGATAATGTGCTTTTAAAATAACATGTGTAAAGGATGCCAAAATCACCTTTTTACATGGTTGTTTGAATGAAAATGTGTTACTATTTTCTCTCTATGTAATATGCCATGTATGTAAATTTGATGACAGCTGACTGTTGGACGCGCGTTTTGGGTAGGAGTGACTATTATTGCACTTAGTTTAAATCAGACATGCAAACTGGTCAGGGGTGAAAAAGGTGAGAAGAGTGCGCGAGAAGGGAAATGGCCGTTACGTCACAAAACAAATGCGATTGACATTGAGACCAGTGCATAGTTAACTTAAGAGTAAAAAAACAATACTCAAAACCACACATTTACAAAGAGAACAAACTACAAAATGACTCATTTACAGAAAAGGCTTGTATTGTGGCATACTGTACCTCAACAACATATCTCAATAAAAATGGGAATTCACACTGAAGGAGAATAGTGGCATTGAATCAGTTAGTAAATTAGTAAAATGTTGTAAATGTTGTGTATGGATGTAGTGTATGCAAGGCAATACTGTATAAATGTAAAAATGGCAAATAAACACTATCACATCAATCATCTCACAGTAGTCAACAATGACAATGTAAGAGCAAGTGCAGTTCAGTTGTATTGTTCAAATAATAAGAAAAGTCCTTTTAGGTATTAAAGAAAATGTAGAAAAGTCCTTTATGGTATAAAAATAAATGTAAAAAATGTCCAGTGTGCTCCTTTCTTCTACATCTTCTACAGTGAGATCCCTCATTCTGGAACAAAGCCATAAGAACAAAGTTTAGGTTCAAGCAAAAGTGTAATTTAAATGCTGGTCTAATATTATTTAAGCAATAAACCCCGAGAGGCCATTCTATATCGTGAATATAGCACAGCTAAGGGGTGTTGTTAGGCACTAAGCGAGCGAAGATATGTGACCCTGCAAGGCGAAACCAGTCGCTTTGGTAACATTTAAAAAATTAAGTTATTGTGCTCACATGAACTGCCATAAACTAAGCTTTCCAACGATTTGTAGCGTGACTGAGTGCAGTTTCAACCGTGCAGTGAGTGTCTTTTTCTGCCCCCTAGTTAATACCTGGAATGGTCATAAGGTGTCACTATAGAATATACTTAATGTATTTCGGGGGAAGTAAGGGGAGAGGAAGTTCTGTGTACACAGATTGTGTATACTTTTAAAATGCGTTAGCCTACGTCAATGGAAAACTTCTTCTAGCCCCTAAAATGACGCCAGGAAATTTCTAAAAGTTCTGCTTTTGACCGTTCGTGCCCTGAAGGGCAAGTCTTTCACATTCATATTCGGTTACATCATCTGCCAAGAATGATAGAGAGCTGACACATTGAGTAACGAGTAATGAGTAGCCTAATGAGTAAATTGTAGCTCTACCGTAAAACCTTATAGCGGCGTGGACAAAGGGAATGACTGCTAATGTGTTGAATCTTCACCTAAATAAAGTAAGGTTTAACAGTGAAAACGTATGTTTATCCGTGAAATTTGTTCACAATATGAAAGTGTAGAGGAGACTGTATACCGTTGACACTGTATACCGTGGATTTTCTCAAACTAGCACCTTGCGGAAAACGACTGGTTTCGCCTTGCAGGGTCACATAATGTCATATCGTAAATGTGCTAATTACCAACCATTTCGTTCGAAAATTCTTAAAACAATGATGTTTTTTAATACTTCAAAATAACATTTGCTAAATGAACATTACATTTTTCAGTAGCCATAGGTGTGAAGATTTGAACATATATGACATTATATGTTTATTTTGTATCAATTTAACTCATGAAATTTAAAAGCTATTTCAGCTACAAATGTCCATTCTTCCGCGGAGTCCCCATAGAAGCTTGTTGATTAGATGAACTCCATCTTATGTATATGCAAGGTGCCCTAGCCGCTAGCATTCAGTAGAACCTAGCTAACTTAAGACACTGGCATACATAGTAAAGTAGTGCTACGGCTAGTTCACTTTTCTTCAAGACTGTGCTTTCCTGTTTGATACAAGTCAGCAAGCAAGGTCGTTCATTTTTTATATCTTACCTCAAATTTGCTTTCCCACGTTGATTCTCGCTCTTGAAGTTCTCTTCTATCCAAGGCAGAACAGCTATGTGGCACTTCTACAGCGATTCTCGCTCGCTGCTGGTCAGCTCATTTATTGGCGCCACGCGATGTAGCAGTAGTCTATTATCGCGTATTCTAGAATCAGAGATGCGTTGGCTTCCAATCATTTATTATACGGCTCTTCACAATGCTAGTAGAACGCTCCATTGATTTGAATGGGATTTCCCAACGTTATACGGTAAAATAAATTCATGTAATTACCGCTGCAAACATATAATTAACGGGTTTTGTGCTGCTGATCATATCACTCCGCAAGTATTCTGGTCACTTCTTGCATTGGAACTTCATTCAAAAGTGAAAGCAAACAGTTGATCAGCTGTGTTCTAAAGAATGTTTGATTCAAGTTCAGCGTGTGTTGCGAACTATTTGTTTCTCAGCCAAAGCCACGACGAAACGGTAACAAATAAGTGTAAAGAGACATATCGTGGAGTTTATTTTTTCATTTTGGCAAGTAGCCGTATAATAAGCGGGATAATGTATAGAACGCCGGTCATTATGGGAAAATAAGTCCCTTCAGGGCGAAACAAGACCCCTCCGCTGGCGCGTCGGGGTCCGGTTCGCCCTATCGGGACTTATTTTCCCCATAATGACGGGCGTTCTATACATTATCCCTTACGTAATATTCACGTATGTGTTCATGTTCATGTTGAGTCAAGATGCACTCGTCTGCGTGTGACAGTGAGTGGGGTTGATAGTTGATAGTGGACCCCCCCCCAAATATTTTCTGTGCGGATCTGCACGAATCACGTAAGTCACCCATTTCCTATTCAAAACGGCGAATTTCACCGAAAGGTGAGGAGTTTGCATGTCTGTTAAATGGAAGCGCGAGGAGAGCGCTCGCCCCCGAGAGTTACATGTGTGAAGCCGGCTGGTGTATGGAATAACGCGCATTAGAGGCCTTGTATGCTGACTCTCGCTTTCTCGCTATCTGCGATCGCTGTGGATTATAATTTTTTCCAAAGTCATTGGATTACAGCAAGCAAAGGATCCTTTTTCCTAACGTGCGTGTTTTGGTGAGATTGTGTTTTGCAACCGTATGGGGAACGACTTCTCAACAGATTGTAAGCGCAACAACTCTTTCTTATTCCGGGGATCACGTTTGTGTTTTGGACTGTTTGAATCATCTGTTGATGTCGGGACTATTGGGCACTGAACTTTGGGGGGTATTTGTTTGTGCATTGTGAAACTTTGTTGTTAATTGTGTGTCGGGCCTTCAGTTACGCGCCGAGTGGCCGCGAGTTCGTTCATTACAATACAAAGTGAATCAATCTCATATGTTTGGGTTTCTACCAGTCTGTTGTTGCCAGCGTCCTCTTCTATGCAGTAGTATGTTGGGGAGGAAGCACAAGGAAGAAGGATGCGGGGCGAATTGACAGGCTGGAAAGCTGGCTCTGTAGTGGGAGCTGAACTGGAGTGCATCACTTCACTATCTGACAAAAGGACCCTGAACAAACTGATCAACATCTTGGACAATGAGTGTCACCCACTCCACAGCACTATTGTTAAGCAGAAGAGCCTGATCAGCTGGAGACTTCGCTCACTGCCTTGCACAACTGACAGACTGAGAAAGTCATTTGTCCCCAGGGCCATTGAACTGTTCAATGCCTCACTTAAGGGAAGAGAAGAGATAGACTTCTCTGCATAATCTGTCTGCCTCTTCACCCCCTCCATGTTTGGATACTGTCTGTCCACTAGCCACTTTTACCACTGTCTTTATGCCTCACTGTTTGCATGCTATATTAGCACATTAGCACATATGCATAACCCCCCCCCCCTCCATGCCACAGCCGAACTGTGGCCACTCTTATACATTTTCTTTAAATAGTTAAATATATAGATATATAGACTTTACTTTACTTTATTTCTGCATTGTTGCACTGTTGGACTTACTCATTTGCACTATCACCATGACCACTATCACCATTGCACTACCACCATGACACTCATTCACACAGAGCACCTTAGAGCACTTTACCATACCTTACTATGCACAGAGAATCACAGGCTCAGTCCCTGCCTCAGTCATTGCAAGCACCTCTGATTGATTAATCACCACTATGTGGATACTGTTTTTAGAATTGATTTAGATTAAGTGTTAGTTAGTATAATTTGTATTTTAGTATATTTAGCATATTCTTTATCTTCTACTGTCCTTATTGCTTAGTTGTGTTTTTATATTATATACTTTAATTACTCTTTCTGCTGTTAAAGAATGTGTTTGTGTTGTCTGTATGCTGCTGAGACCTTGAATTTCCCCTGGGGATCAATAAAGTATCTATCTATCTTTCTGTAAGATAGTTTTTCTTTAATATACACTCTTATTAAGAGGAAGGCAAGGCCTTTTGCCAGTTTAAGTCAAGATAAACTGAGGCCTTCGTCTGAATTGAGCTAGCACGATTTCCTGCTTGTTAGATCCGCCCGTAACCTTAAATGCGTAGTGGCAATCAGTTCTTTTGAATAAGGGCGAATTGTTACACATGTAAACAACTCGCCACGGATTTCTGAGCAGGTTTCTCTTGGTCAGCGGCGTAATGATTTTTAGAGGGTCAAGAAAGTGATTTGTGGATCATGCGCCAGACCATACCTTCTGCCACACCCCTAGGCGCAAGGTTTAATAAAAGTGAAGCGCATGGTGCAAAATCCGCCACTGACTGGGTGTAAGATAAGAATAAGCCTTGCGATGCGCTTTGCATCACCTTGTGCCGGGTGCACGATAGAGCCCCTATTCTGGAACACCATAGTTCATAGTTCCCTCAGACAAGAAAAATTTCAGGCCAATCAGTGATGAGAGAGGAAGACGAAAACCAAACTTATTGAGATAAACAGTAGCAGCAACACCTGCAAACATAAAAAAATGCAGTTGGAAAAATGCAGAAATGTATTTACAGCAAAGGTAGACCAACATACATTGTTTCCTGACTGTTGATGCTGTTTATTGTCAGTTTGTAAAGTTTAGGCGAAGTAGAAAATAACATTAGATCTTTGATCAATGTGATTGGTAAGGCTGGACCAATGATTTCAAAGTTAGTGCCCATCATGATGCAAGTGTTGGAAATGAATTCCAATCATGAGTCACCACACTCTATTCACTTTGTGAATGAGTTTGGATTTGTCTAGGCTACCTACATAATGTCTGCTTCACAAAATGATGTCAGACAAATGTCATCGAAAGGACCAAGGAAAAGCAATAATTAAAAAAGAAAAGTAAAACTTAAATCAGTGAAGGGGTTAGGCAGGGCTTAAGCTCACTTCATAAGAAGATATTTATTTGAAATATTAGTTTTCACCACCCACAGATACCTCAGTTGGATTAAGGTAGTGGGGTTAAGATGTCTGGAGCCCATTCTATAATATTCATTTTGACTCATTAACTACACAGTGGACAGAGCAGGGGAAAAACAGATAATGTTCATGCAGCAAGAATTTTTACTTTTGGAGAATAATCTCATAGTCAGTAGTCCAATTATTACAGAGGTATAAAAATAGCGTTTTGTAGCGGCGAAATTACGTGCCCTGGTCACTTCCAGGCTAACGAGTTTTGACTAAAAACGGTAAAATCGAACTTTCTCAAAACACATCCGAATGACATGATTTTGATGTCAACTCAACGTATGTACTCCCAATCATCCGTAAATTGATCTAAAGTGCATTTTACTCCGGATAATTCCTTTAAGACACTGGTGCTTCTCTACTGGGTCATAAATATGAGTCAATTAAAGGTATTTATGATGAGAAAGACACTGCCAGTTCCACATGCCACCAACAGATCTTAGTCTAAATGGGGTTCCTCATATTTAATAGCACCACTTTTCATGACATCAACAGTTACAGTGAAGGAAAGACATACATTTTCTTAGTTGTTCAAGTAAGTATTTCATTATTCAAGATTATCATGGTAGACCTATAGGAGAGTTATAAGCTATAGGTTTGCTATCCTTTTGGGATGGCTCTTTAAATTGTAGACTCAACGAGAGGTAGTTTGAGAACACCGACATTCATCTGAGCTCAAAAGTTTCTTTTTTATTAAATGGCATAGCAACAGTTCTCACACAGATGCTAGTAGGAAACTGGTCTAAAAGTCCTGGACGCGGCGGAAAGAACCCAAACCAGGATGCATGGCGTTCCACTCTGTGTACCGGCGGTATTCACCCTTCTCCAGTAGGTACTGACGGCCGCGATAGTTGGGATGCTCGTAGAAGACCCAGGCCCCATCCATCACGTTACAGGAATGGACCTCACGGTGACTAAAGCGATCATAGACAGAGGGACAATCGTCGCTAAACTCCATCATCTGTCCCTGGAAGTCAGGACGTTCGTAAACCCGGAGGCGGTAAATGCCATAAGTCTGAAGGAAAGATTGAGATGGGGGATGCAAGTGTCAAGAAACAAGAAGAGTGAATAAAAAATCATCTGTGGGCTAACACTGACATACAGTAACTAGTTGCCTCAGTGTTTTTGCAAGTCAAAATATTTACTTTCAGAGTATTTACCAATACATACAGTACATGCTGAAGCTTGTAGTACAATTTGTAACAAGCTATATATGTAGTAAGAGTACAGTAGTTATCAGCTTATAGAGTACATACACTACCGTTCAAAAGTTTGGAGTCACTTAGAAACTTCCTTGTTTTTATCATTAATGTTGTAAATTAGAAATGGCTGATCTTTAATGCAATATCTACATATGTATACGGATGGCCATTATCAGCAACCATTCATCCAATGTTCCAAAGGCACATTCTGTTTACTAATCTGATATCCCTTTAAAGGCTAACTGAGAAAACATTAGAGAACCCTTTTGCAATTATGTAAGCACATAATGTAATCGAAATACTGCACTGATTAAATAAAACAATGCAATTGACCTCCGCTGGTATTCTGTCTATAATGGAATGGACATTTTGAAGTGACCCCAAACTTTTGAACGGCAGTGCATATGCTTACTTTTGCATTTTGAAAATATTATCACTTAATGATGCCAAAGAAGATATAGTTTTTCATCCAATAAAATGTAATTCTGTGAAGTTTGTCTCTATGTATCTTTAGTCTAAATTGTTGCCACTTAAGACACTTTTTGGCCGTGCATGTGTGCATATATGTGTTTCTGTTATTTGTGTGTGACTGGTCTGGAAAGAGGACAAACAAAATTCCACTCCAGTCCAAGACCACTCAGACAAGCCAATGGCTGGTGTGGCGACTCCAAGGGAACTGGGACTCACGTTTCGGATAAGACGACAGGACTTAATGATGTCATTGATGCCCATCCAGCGCTGGTGGTCGGGATACTCCCCCTTTGTCAAGACATACTGTGAGCCCATGTAGTTGGGTCGCTCGTAGATGACCCACGCCCCACTGTCTACCCTGATGGAGTTGCAGCGACTGAAATGGGAGCTCAGCTCAGGGCAGTCGCTACTGCACTCAAAGTAGCGACCCTGAAAATTTCGGTCCTCATAGAAGATGATCTGTGAACAGAGTTGTATTTTTTAGTGAAACTTATAGTGTAAATTGGAGCAAGAGGGCACATAGGTCAAGAGAAATCCTCACTTTAAGAACATCAGAGATGAAGAACAACAACACTCACCTTTCCATGTCGATCCATGTTTTGGGCCTGTCCGGGTGCTTTTGATCACAAAATGTTTATACCCCCTTATGCTGTATTGACAGCGACATTGACGGGTCAGATTTATATATGAGGGACATTGAATTGCACTGCCAGGGGAATCATTGTCATCTGAAAAGCATCAGCATTTAGGGCCCTATCCGCACAACAGCTGATGCTGCGATTGTCTCTAAATGTGTGGCTTAATGCAACGTTTACCCGTCATTGTCTCGACACACTGACCTTTTGATCTAAGCGATACGTGATTCCAGAAAAGATTAATCAATCCAATTAAACTGTTTTCTAGACTCTGGGGGCAGCAACGGTTTCCACCGCTTTGGCTCCTGGCCACGCAACTGGTGAGTGTGAAGGCTGGCACCTGCCTCACAATGAACAGGTGCACTCATAGCCACTGGCCACACCCTTAACCCCACTGCTTAGTAAGTGGTCCTCTACTGGATCCTGCTGTTGAAGATTTGACAGATGTTCGCTCAGGCATCTTGACAGCCAAGTATTGCAATAGTGATATTTACAGAGAAGCATTTAAGCATCACTATCTCATAAGACTTATTGAAGTTATCAACTACAAGGAAAACAAAAACACTGAAACTCTTTGTACTTTAGCCAAGGTGATTTGATTTTCCTTCAACTGTATGTATACTGTAAAGTTAAAGTCTGATCTCATTTATATGGTTTAATCTATTGTGTCCAAACATTGAGAAAAGCTTTTGCTACAAACTAAACTGGAGATCATTATGTTAAAATACTTTTACATTTGGGTTAATGTGGCTATTTAAAATAAGAAATTCGTGTGTATAGATGGAACAGACAGACCTCCAACTGGCAGCAAAAGAATGTCAGCCAGACCAATGATGAAGAAAAAGCAGATTGCCTCACCATGCTGGGATGCTGTTCAAGGGTCTTTGTGCCTTCATGAATTTTGGTAAATGGAGGGAAGCAGATTGCATTTCCGTCTCATTCTAACTAAAAAGCTCTTCTCATATTACAGTTGTTCTCAGTCACTTTGGGGCATTCATCAAAACATCATTAACGTTTGCAAAAACAGTTAAAGCAACACCAAAGAACTTTTCCTCTGTAGCACGCACGCTATTTGTTTATCCAGCACCGGCTTTGCAAATAACGATGTCCATAGACAAGGTAGAATATGTTGCACGATTTATGAAAGTACGATGTATTGCGACATCAGATGCAAGTCAAATTTGTAGTTTCTTATGTCTCATTCCATCGAACTACAGATCCGCTACCCGAGCTGGCAAACTTACATAGTGCGGTTATTCTTGAATTTCCCCTGGGGATCAATAAAGTATCTATCTATCTATCTATAGCCGATAGAGGGCTGTGAAGCGAATGCAGAAGTGCCGTTCACCCTGTTACAAGTTGATGAACCACTGAAACGATTTTGGAAACATTATTTTAAGGTACAAAAAACTCTTTGGTGTTGCTTTAAGTGCTTTTCTCAAAATAATTTGTACAAACTGAATTACATAGTGGTTTATCTGCAAAAGCACACAACTTGCTCACACTGCTTAGTTTTTGTTTCAACATGTAAGTACCATCAGAAAAACAATTTCCCGTGTCACTGTTATGAACAAGATAGTGAAAATAGTTGCCTAAATATGAGGTGCATGTGCAAAATCATTATAACAAGGGGTCACAAGGATACAGTACGTAGGACCCTTACCTTCTTGAATTTCCCCTTGGGGATCAATAAAGTATCTATCTATCTATCTATCTATCTATCTATCTATCTATCTATACTACTGTGCAAATCATAGCATGGGCCAGCTGTTTCAAGAGAAAGTCTAATGATGGAATGAGTGACATAAGGCCATGGTGAAACAGGAGCTGAGAAGGAGCTCTTCTCTTATTTTACATTACATTTAGCAGACACTTTTGTGTAATGTTTGTAACATGTAATGCTTGCAAAAAAAGGATGACTGCCAAAAGGATTTAATGTGAACCCAGACAAAATGTGAATTTGCTCTGCAGGTACGTCTGGAAAGAAGCCCATTGATGACAGTTTCCAAATAAAAAAAATACCAAAAACCCAGGATCCAATCACAATCGGCAAATCTTATATGCCATGGGGCAGGCTTTATATGATGACAGATAGAGCAGTGCATTCAACACAACCAAAAAACCTTTGTTTGCAAGATTTGATTGCTGCACTTCTGAAATGTTGGGGGGGGGGGGGGGGGGGTAAAAAGTGCAGTAGAAGAGGGGTTTAGTAGATTAAGTGGCAAGGGCTGCATAAGAAAGGTGGGGGAGGATTGGGATTGGGGGGGGCACCAACAAGGAGCACCCAAGAGCAACAGGGGCAAAGAAAAACTCCCTTACTAAGGAAGAAACCTTGGGCAGATCCACGGCTCAAGGGGCTAACCCAACTGCCAGGGGTCTTGGTGTGTGTGTTGGGGGGATGACAAGGGAGATGGGATAGTGTGTTGTGTATGTGGGGAGAGGGCAGTGTGCAATATGTCATGAGACAATGTGCTGTGTATTGGGGGGGGGGGGGCAGTGTGCTGTAAGTATGTTGGGGATGTGTGTTGGAGAAGCTTCCTGATGAAATAATGTGCTGTGTATGTAGGGGAGAGGGGGGGCAGTCACTGCAAGTATGGTGAAGGGACTTACTATTGCAAGCAGAGTACTGTATGTATGATGTATGTGAGTGATGACAGTGAAGATGTGTGTGTGGGCAGCAGGGGAGTGGAGCAGTGACTGTGTGTGTGTGTAGTGTGTGTGTGGGTAGGTGGGGGCAGTGTGCTGTAAGTATGTAGAGGATGCGTGTTGGAGAAGATCCTGAAGACAATGTGCTGTGTATGTGTGTGGGGAGGGGGGGGCAGTGTGCAGCAAGTATGTAGAGGAGGCTTACTGTAGCAAGCAATGTGCTGTATGTATGTGAGGTGATGACAGTGATGATGTAAGTGTGTGTGTATTGGGGATGGGGGGTGGGTGGGGGTTAGAAAGGCTAGGCAATCAAGGACATGGGTAGATAAATGGAGGAGAAATCACAAATAATAAATAAAAAGTTCTATGGAGATGTGCAAAAGTTGGAGAAAGTCAGATATGTGTGTGTGTGTGTGTGTGTGTGTGTGTGTGTGTGTGTGTGTGTGTGTGTGTGTGTGTGTGTGTGTGTGTGTTTTGACGTGTGATGAAATAAGAAAATAAATAAAAGGTCTGTAGCATAGGGAGAGGGATGTAAAAGTGCTAATGTAGGTGTGTGTGCGTGGGGGGGGGGGGGGGGGGTCATGAGTGCTGAGGAGTGAATGAGTGCAAAGTCAGTATAGTGTGAGTTCAGGGTTCGGAAATGTTTGAGAGTGCTGAGGAATGAATGTGTGCAAAGTCAGTATAGTGTGAGTTCAGAGTTCGGATGGCCTGGGGATAAAAACTTCTCCTGAGTCTCTCAGTTCTGGCTTTGTAACTACATAGGTGTCTTCTAGATTTCAGTGGTAGGAATAATCCATTGTTAGGATGAGAAGAGTCCTTCAGAATCTTTTGGGCTCTTAGGAGTAGTCTTCTGGAATAGATATCTTGTAGAGCAGGGAGTTGCCTGCAGGCTTTACCAAATTGACTGGACAGTGCAACAGAATGTGCATCAATCAGCGTCAGCAGCAGGGAAGTCGAGCAGGTGTTTTCGCTGGTCAAACCCCGTAAAGCAGCTGGCCCGGACAACCTGCTGAGTATAGTTCTCAGGACATGTCACGAACACGAACAACTTGTTCCAAAGGTCATTGGATACACATACGGTACCCAAAATTTGGAAAACGGCTGAAATTCTGCCACTGCCAAAAAAATTCAAACACAAACGATTTTAGGTCAATGGCTCTTACCTCTGTAGCAATCAAGTGTTTGGAGCGTATCATTCTGACCCACTTAAAAAAAACAAACAGTAACTCAAATGGACACACTCCAGTTTGCATATAGACAGAAAAGAGGTGTGGAAGATGCAATCACTTCTATGCTAAATGGAATATACAAACACTTGGAACTACCTTCAATCACACATTTTAATTGAGAAGTTGGGAACAATGGGAGTTAACCATTCTCTTCTGAAATGGAAGAGTCATTACTATAAATAGGGGTGTTCCCCAAGGGAGTGTCCTATCGCCCCTATTATATATACTGTACACTAATGACTGTGTGAGCCACACCCCTGACTGTTCTTTTATTAAGTTTGCGGATGATACTGGCTGCCATAGTGGGTTTCTTAACAGGTGATGAGACAGGCTACAGACAGGAAATAGACCAGTTTTATGAATGGTGCAATGTAAATTCCTTGATTTTAAATGTAAACAAAAGAAATGGTAATTAATTTTAGGAAAAGGCCCCCACTTAAATCAGTCTCTGTACAAGGGAGTGATATTGACATGGTAGAAGAATATAAGTACTTAGGTACTATCATTGACAATAATCTCACATGGAAGGCAAACACTCTAGCAAGATACACAAAGGCACAACAAAGATTTTATTTCTTAAGAAAATTGTGTAGCTTTAAGGCTGATACAGTGATTTTGAGGCTGTTTTATTGAACTTTTATACAGAGTGTTGTGACCTTTGCAATTCAGTGTTGGGGGGGGGGGGGGTCTTTCTGTTCAAAACAGGAATATGATGGATAGAATTACAAAACTAGGCAGGAAAATAAGTGGATCAGAAGTGAAAAGTATCATGCAGATTTCTGACGAATACACCATTAATTTGGCTGTGAAAATACTAGATGATCCATCCCACCCCCTCTTCTCTGAGTACTCTCCTCTCCCCTCAGGACTCCGCTATAGAATGCCACATGCAAAAACAAACAGAGCTATTACATCTTTTGTGCCAAGGAGCATCCAGTTGCTAAATAGGTTGAATTCAGACAGGTTGACACCATCCTAAAGCATGCATACACACTTTTTTAATATATATTGTATGTTTTTTGGATTTGTTTGTCATTCTATGTATCAATGTGTGAGTCTTGTCTAGTGTTGTCTAGCTTTATGTAACTTATGGCTCCTAAATGCAAGACAAATTCCCCCTTGAGGCAATAAAGGTTTCATTCATTCAATTCCAGGCAAATCATATAAACCTCTGGTAAACCCTGATAAACCCTTATGACATATCCATATACAGTATCTCTATGTGTGACTGCATGTAACTGCACTATGACTCATAATAGTCTCATTTCTGTAAATGTAAATAGGGCCCTATTAGTAACCTTGAGGCTGATTAAAACAAATATCACCAATTATGTTCACTTCCTGTTTTGGTGTGGCATCTCTTGCAAATCAATGTATCCACTATTCCTTGAAAATCTATCACTACATACTGTTCAGTATGTTTCAAAAGAATTACACACATTCCAAAATGTCACTCAAACAAACTATTAGTTTGTGAAAGATGTTGTCATACTAATGCCACATTAAATGAACTAGTAAAAAAAAAAAGTTTATTGTTGGGTTTCAATGCAAATCAATTGCCCACCATTACGTTCTTGTTTGAGATAAATGGAAAAAATAAATAAAAATGGACAATACAAAATTGGTGGTCTCAAGAAGTCAGGAATGAGACTGCAAAACCACTCATCAGTGCAACACATGGGTGGATGGATGGTTGGATGATTGGATGTATAGATAGAGAGAGAGAAACTGAAGATGAACAAACCTGATTTGGCGAATTCAGATTATTTGCTGCTTTCCATAGAGTAGAGATTTTGGGTTTCCTGAATGGCTTCCCATGGGAGCAGGTAGAGGAGCACCGTAGTAGCTCCCTACCGCAGGACTGAAAAATAAACAGAGGGATCTTGATGTTAAGGGTTTTGAAGCTGGATCCTTCACATTAAGTCCTAAGGCAGAGACACCAAGACATTTCATCCGTCAACTGCAACAGTGAGAAGGAGATGAACTTGGAGAAAAATAGGAGCATGTATAGTAAAAGATCCATGTTCTGTATATTTTGTTATATAATATCCAGTTCTGTGTGGCATTGCCCATATTTACTCACAGGTCTATTAGTTCTCTATTAGTTCACAGACGAACACCATTATTGTGTAAATAAGGCATTTAGGAAGGGTATTTAAACATTTTCTAATGAGAGCTATTGCGAGCTAAATATTTGTTTATATATTGCGAGCTATTTAATTTTATGCTTTTCTCTTTACGATTTTGCTTAATAGTTGCTGCTCTGTGGTTTCTATTTGCAAATTAATACATTTATTGAATTTATACACGTAGGAGAATGAGAATGAGAATTGTTTTTAAAAAAGAAGGAGGCGTGATTTTTTCTTCCTGCACACTCGCTAGTCTGTTCCATTGTGTGTTTTCCAAATGCTAAGAAGAAGCGTTGCCTCGTCTTTGAAGGATTTGACTCGGCATGGCTTATTCTACCAAGCACGAATCCTTGACTTTGAGAAACAGCTAACCTTTGCACAACATATCTGTTTCAGAGTGACAGCTGCCCTTAAGAGTGCCTAATTTTAGTGAAAGAAAATTATTAATAAAATGTATTAATAAAAACATGCACTTTAAAAACAATATTTTAAATGTTGCTTCTGATAAAAAAGTATCTTTAATCATTTAACTTTTAACATTTATTTATAACATTTTATTACGGAATAATTGAACATTGCTCTTTAATTGTAGGCCTAGTGAGAAGTCATTAGGGGTCATAAATATTATATAATGATGTGTTAATAAAACTGATGAGGATAACTGTGCATAATAATTAGCATTAATAATCCCTCATAAAATGTGCAATTGAAAACATTGTAATAATAAATCTAATACAACTGGTTGTCAATTGTGTGCCCAATGTCTCAAGAATGACTGTTGGGCCTTCTTAGGGTTAAGGTCATATCATAAGTGAAAAATGCTAATAGCTTGATATCTTAACTTTGGAGCGCTTTGGGTTGCACTCTGTGCATGTTAAATGCGCTATACAAATAAATCTGACTTGACTTGATTTGACTTAACATCAGTAGCCTATTCATATCATAGTTGAAGTTCCAATGCATAGCTTCGAAATGCTTTTTCATTAAACATAAAGGGTTGTGACTTATTCAAAGCGTTTTTTTTTTTTTTGTTGTATTGTTTTAGATGTTATGTTTTTATATATGTATTTATTATTTTATCTCTTTTTACATGTGCTACTTATATATAAAACTGTTGTGCTTCATCACTTCCATTGTTTTTTAGTCTCAATGTAGGCCAATTCAAAAATGAATAAAAAAAATTGACAAAATCGACAATAATACACAGCTCACCATTAACAGGCTAAAAGTAGTTTATGAGACCAACTAAGGAATACATAAAGGTTCTTGAGTTTCTTTCTCCGAAAATTTAGAGAACACATACTATTCCTTAACACAAAGTTTAGACAAGATTGTACACGTCATGTGGTTGAAGTGTCTGGAAAATATCTGTAGTCCCTAACTAAAGATCAGGTAAAGACTGAGACTTGAGAGACTAAAGTTAACAGTTGAGCCGGCTATATTCTTGAGTTTTTTTTTTTTTTTGCTTTGTTTGCTTTACTGTCACTGTTACAATACTTTTAAATAAGCATGCAACTCAAAATCACTGGACATTAACAGAGTACAGTCTCATATGGACAACATAGTTGAGGTAGAATGTTTGCCCTGGTTTTCTACAGCCTCCTCTTAAAGCTGACAAAGATTACAAAACACACTTTGCAGCAAACTCATCGCTTTATTTGCCAGTACGTGAGGCACACAAGCAACTTTTTGAAACCCAGTGTTAGATGACCATGGCACTCTAGAATTCAGTGACCCTGCGGAAAGAACCCACGGAGGGGGAGGTGGCACCCCAATCTGAGTAGTTGCGGTACTCCCCTTTCTCCAGGAAGTACTGGCGCCCCCTGTAGTTGGGCTGCTCATAGAAGGCCCAGGCACCGTCCATCACCATGCAAGAGTTGAACTCACGGAACTTGAAGGCTTCATGGACAGAGGGACAGTCCTCACAATATTCCGCCATCTGTCCTCCAAATTCTGGGCTCTCATAAATCCTTATTTTATAGTTATTTCCATAGACCTTTAAAAACAGCACAGACACATTCAGAATTGGGTAAGGCATGAAATTCCACCATTATGTAACTTGGGAGCTTAACATAACTCTTAGTAGTGGCGCTTTTTATTGAGGGTTTTCTTGGCTGTTTTCCTGACTTCCTTCATCATAATGTGCACGGGCACACTGCTGCCAAAAAATGAGCCTTTTATCTCCCCTTATTGTCTGTTGGATTTTCGATGCATAATGCCTGGTTGGTGCTCTCTCTGGCATGCCATTCAACCAGTGCACTGCCCTACATCAGAAGTTTGCCTGACACTCTTTAATGTCCAATTTCTCAAAAAGTCAAATGGGACAATAACGAACAAGTTAAATTATTGATGCCACAGAATTAATATTGGGTCTCATGAGTGTCTAGTCATGTGTTGCTATGCCAGGTGAGGCACACATAATAAGTCTCTTTCTACAGACTGACTACAGACTAATATGATCCCCATTTCCCTCTACATACAATTGCCATAATTGTGCAATAACAGATTCATTATCACCAATGATCTTACATTTGTTATACACCGACAAGATTTGATGCTGTCGCTGAAACCCATCCATTGCTGGTGGTCAGGGTACTCTCCTGGGCTCAGGATGTACTGGTAGCCCTTGTAGTGTGGGCGCTCGTAGAGGACCCAGCAGCCACTCTCCACCCTGATGGAGTTGCAGCGGCCGAAGTAGCAGTGTAGGTCTGGGCAGTCACTGCTGCACTCATAACAGTGACCTTGGAAATTCTTCTCCTCATAGAACTCGATCTGAAACGAAGAGGCAAAGCACTGGTGAGCTTTCAGCTTCAAATGTGCCTGTATCAAGTTTTCCTATTAGTCTCTTTTGCCTGTTAATCTAGCTGAGTTTGTTTGCTCATAACTGCTTTTATGCAAGCTGTAGTTTCAAAGAAAGTGTAAGATGAAAGTAGATATCAGAGTAAGACTTACCTTCCCCATTGTAAATTACTGAATTGCTCACCTCCCACTCAGTTGCAGCACACTCGAGGTTTATATCGAAAAGCAGAATGTGCCGACGAGGGAAAGCCTTTGTTAAGTAAATAACCTTCATTTGCATATCAGCAAAATGGTTGGTTTGATTTCTGTCACAATGTAATGACTATCAAACAATTGTCTCAGGGGATGTGATGTGATAATACCTTGCAGAGGCTAACCCAGTCAGTCTGGCTGTGTTCATTTTCTGTTTCTGTATGGCATGTTCAGTAGCTCATATAATATTGACTCTTTATATGCCAACTTCTGCACAGTGTTGCGCGGAATCATTTCTGTAACAAATCATCAAGTCGTGGTACCTTTCAAAAGTGTAGGCAAGTAATTTCTGCATCTTCTTTTCCTACAACTGGTACATTTCACTGTACAAGGAAATCATGTGGTCATTATCTGCATGAAATTATGCATAGGTGATTCTATTCGTGGTAACAACACGCAAAACTGGATAGAAATTAACACATATTCTTTCATGCTTGCAACATAGGTCATTCCCATTTGCATGGATAAACAGCAGCTTGGAAATGAGAGACTCTATTATATTTATTATGATACTAGCATCACTTAAGATGGATGGACTATTACAATACTATATATAAAACATTGTTATAGTTTTTTCTTGTACAGTAAGTATATATAAGCATGTACAAATACGTAATATACTTCCCAAGTCTTCTGAAAGCTGTGTTCAGTTTAATAATTAAGTTTGGTCTGCACTACTGCAACCTGAAGTAATTAAGATGTGTGCCAACAATGCTTCAAACAAAACGATACTACCAAGATCTGCGCAACTACCTGTGACTACATGAACTAAAAGAGTTTTGGAATTGAATGTTTCTTTCATATTACAAGAAGTGCTCTCAAGACGGTGTGCTTCTCCAGAAAGGCATACCAGTTAAATGGCCACAGACAGCAGGTCATTCATCTAAGAAGTAGCATGTAAGTACTACTACTACTACTATAGAAAAATATTAATGGAAATGTGCTCTTTCAGCTAAATCAGTCCTCACCACTCTATAACATTGGAATAAATCAGCCAGGAAAATCTCTTATCAGATTTGTTTTTCCAGGCTATGAAAGCTAGAGGTATCTGCCTTGGCATATTCAACAACTTCCCTTACATGTGATATTTAATGTGACATCTCTGTTGTTGTTAAAAGATACTTCAGCAATCTCTATGTGATTTTCCCCCAAGAGCAAACAAGCCTTCTCTTTCCCAGTGCTAATGTGTTGAAGTAAGGAACTATAAAACAATTCATGGCTGTTACACAAGTAAGAAAACTGTTGAAATCCTTGAAATATTGATTAAGACTAGTGATGGAAGGCCAGGATTGTTGTCATCTACACCAAAGACTGGGTCGCGACCCACAGGTGGGTCGCAGGAGATTTTATTTGGGTCGCCAGCACAATTTATGTTGTCTAATAAATTAAATAGTGGTGGTTGCATGCATGTTGCATGTTAGATCTGAAGTGAAATGGGTCGCGATGGTCTGTCATTTTTAAAAAGTGGGTCCCCAGAAAAAAAGTTTGGGAAACACTGATCTACACCCTTTACTACTTCCCATTAACAGAGCATTAAAGGGATTTATCCTTGGTGAAAGTGGAAGAACCCTACACCTCTTCAAAGCACTTAAAGTATTATTAAATAGCATGGGGTAGGTGTTGTAGGTAAGGACAGAGGATGCGTTAAGAGTCTATTAAACTATAGAATGTTTGGGACTCGACATAAATTTGGTCAGCAATTGACATTTTACTGTCTGGAAGAAATTTTAAAATGTTAGCTTTGCTTAAAGATGAAATTGCAAGTAATATGTAAGCATCTCATTTTTTTGTGTGTGGTGGTAGTGGGTTTAGCCATTTTTCATTGTCAAAAGAGGGTGAACGTTTGGGAACAACTGATCAAATAAAAGTCAGTATTTTGGCTGGGATTACAGTCTGGAGATGATCTACTGAGAGGAGTGTGTTAGATATTGGTATCGGTCTGCCAGTAAGTTCTAGGAGATAATTTAGCTGATGACAAGGAGGACATTACTTCACTTAAAACTACGACAGCATCATTACTATTCAAGATAATTGAAAATCTTTTTCTTTTTATGATTTTATTAGAGTTATGCACTGTTTAGTAAGATCTCTTGCTCACAGATTGATGATGTGGTCTTTACAACTCTGTGCCTCCAGTGGTGCCATCTGCGCTCTGGGAAATAGATTCACACCAAGACCATTCTGCATCTGTTTCATTGTCCACACATCACCCTGCCTTTTCTCCTGGATTATTCCTCCAACTAGTAAACCAAACCATTCTCGGCAGACAACAGACAGAGACCCCTGCGCTACATTAAACTGCCATCTGTTAAAGCCATCTAATATGAAAAGAATATAGACATGTATAGCAATTTTATCTACATGCAGAAGAGGTCTTCATCCCATTGTGATGTCATGTCAGACATCAGGACGCTGCAAGAAATACTGCACCACTGGATGAACTCTTTTTTTGTGCTGTTTTTCTCTGTATAAGACGTTGTGGTTTCTCTTGTAACTGTCATAAAAGGTGACTACCTTGTCAGTATTGTAGTTATACAAGGTAAAGTGATTGTATTATGTAACACCATTGGAAAATTAAAGCTAGCCTACCATTTTCCAGCTGTTTTAGAGCCATATAATACATTAGTGCTTAAATGGGCTATGTGTTTTTTTTTTTTTTACATCACAACCCTGATAGCACAGGGGCGTTGAATCCACGTTGAATCAACCTCCGCCGCTTCAAACAAACGTGGATTCAACGCCCCTCAACGCCCCTTTGCTATCTGGGAAATGACCTAGAAATAATAACAGAAAAAAAAACAGAATGTGAAGGAATAACCAATCTGACATCAAATAGTTAATGTCAAAAACTCCTATGCTCTCTGTTGCCCAGACATTGTTTAAAATTAGCATGCAACCCAGCTAGCTTGGGAACCTAGTCTTGCAATACAACCCTGTACCTCCAGTGGTGCTACACTGAATACAATGCATTCAGGAGTCAATGTAAGTCAATGAATTTAAGACAGCTTACCTCCAACAGAATTCTACACATAGCCACTTCAAAGTATCAACCTTGTGTTTTCTTCCATAACATTAACATTATATTAATACCACGCTTTGTCTATATAAAATGTGTTTAATGTGTTTTTATTTCTCCATAGCTCCATACTCCAATGGCAGAGGCAGACCCATTAATCCCACCAACTGTTGTTAACAACAAAATGATTTACCGGATGAAAGAAAATGCATACTGATGGTTGTATCCTACTACATTGTATACTAATATATCCTACTACAAAAACAAACAACTTTAAGTAAGGGATAATGGACGACATGGTGGTCTGTTCACAGAAATTAATGCACGATTGCGATTGTAAAACAGCCCCGACGCTAAGCGGATTATGAGACCTCGTAAGTGCATTCATTTCTGTGAACAGACCACTGTGGAGTCCATTATCCCGCTTATTCCACTGTTGCCACTTGCGTTGTGTTCATTTCCTGTTACAATTCAAATGTTTTAATCTCTACAATCTCTGTTTGTAGAACTAATTTCTTCCGACACATATCAACTAATTTCTCAACTTGCAGGACAAACTGCCGTTACTAGTTCTAGATGGATGGTTGCTACGGCCAAAGGCCAGTCTTTAGTTCTATCTCTCCCGTTGTCAAGCGGGCGTAGGCTATCCAAACATTCTGATGAACAGTGGAATAAGTAACCTTATTCCACTGCTTGGTTGAATTTCCCATTGTCCTACGTAATTTAGAACGACCATTAACCGTATGTTATTTGCACACCTATGAAGTAGATCCATTTTTTTGGCCGTATCACACTTGTATATTAATTCGTCGAACTTGTTGTGAAGTTTAAATGAACTGTCACGTTGCACAGAAATGAATGCACTACGAGGTTTAAACGGCCCTCCGCTTCGCGTTTGGGCCGTTTTACAACCTTGACCGTGCATTACTTCTGTGAACAGACCACCGTGTCGTCCATTATCCCTTACCTATCTGTACAGTCACCTTGGAGGTCTTCAGTATAATTCTCCTCATTGCAGGTGACCCCATCCCATAAATAGCTCTGCAGTGATGGAGCACTGATTTTCCATCTCTCTGACACATCTTTGCAGTCAATTGCATTAAAAAAGATTCAACAGACTTCAGGGCTTATTTTCTCCCCAATGCACAAAGAAGTGATTTGCACCCATCACACATGCACATTTTTTTTGTCACAGGCAAAACAAAATCATCACACACATCAAAAAAGTCAAGAATGTATATTTGTAATTCAATATAAAGTGTTTGTTTGTATAACAAATTGAGACCCAGTTTCTCCTCAAATGTTTACAGGGTAGTAGTACAAAAACTGTCAAATACAGTTTTTTTTTCTTAACAACACTTTAGTTTAGGGAAGACATGATCTGCCATTAATAACTAACTATTGTATTACTGCTTAATAAGGTCTCTGTTAGGCATAATTACACATTTATTAGGTGATATTATATTATTCTTACTGAAAAGGTAATTTGCTCTTTGTAAACCCTTAATAAGCAACTAGTTGGACTTGATTTAAGGTATGGATCAAATTTTTTTTTTATAGCCTTCTGATACATTGACTTAATGCGTTATGTCATGATAAATCACATATTCAGACAGTGTATTAGGACTCTATAAACTCTATACTTTGATCCATATTATATACCAGTAACATTAGATCAGTGGTTCTCAAACGTTTTATTTTGTCATTCCCCACATTGGAGGTGGGGAATTTTCAAGCCCCACCTGACCCCATCACCCCGGCAAAATTAAAATATTATTTTCGCATTTTAGTTTCATGCTACATTTCCCGTCTAGGTCCGCTGGATCTGATGTTGTTTTAATTCAAAGGTCTGTTTATGACTCCTATGTTTGTGTGTGTCTATTTTGTTTTGAATATATGATATTTCTTATAAAAAAAAGAAAAGCATTATTAAAGTTAGGCACAAAAAAAACAAATTTTCTCCTGTTCATCACGCTTCACCTGTCATGTTTTTATTCCCCACTAGTGGGGCCTGCCCCACACTTTGAGAACCACTGCCTTACATCAAGACCAACTAGTTGCTTATTGAGGATTTATCAAGAATAAATGACCTATTGAATATGAAATTGTTCCACAAAGACCTAATCAATATACAATGATACATAATACTACAGACCTTGTCAAGCACTGATACATACACATATTGTTATGTATGAATGGCTAATGTGTGTTCCCTAAAACAAAGTGTTACCAATTTCTTTCATTTTCTCAAATTCTCTATTTGCTTGTATATTTTCAGAAAGCACCACAATAGTATTTACTGAATGACATGGCAATACATTCATGTGCCTCTCACTCTTGTTGTGGGCTCAAATTGAAATGTTGCTTTTGCTGTGATTTTGCTTGTTCATCAGGTTTTGGGACATTTGCATGACAAAACCTGCTGGGAACCGTATGAGGTATAAAAGCCTCCTGTAAACCTGGACAGGCAAGTTGGATGGATACACAGGTCGACAGCCCTTCAAACATGGGAAAGGTACAGTATGTTCCATACAAGATCCATTTGGATAAACTAAAAACATTTTATTTTGGCTTTTAACTATATTACAACTGATAATTTCCATAATTTTGTATTTTGTTCCATAGATCATTTTTTACGAGGATAGGAACTTCCAGGGGCGCTCCTATGAGTGCATGAATGACTGCCCTGACATGTCTTCCTACCTCAGCCGCTGCCATTCCTGCAGGGTGGAGAGCGGCTGCTTCATGGTCTACGACCGTCCCAACTTCATGGGTAACCAGTTCTACATGAGGAGGGGCGAGTACTCTGACTACACACGCATGGGCATGAGTGATTCAATCCGCTCCTGCAGAATGATCCCCATGGTAATTCATGTTTGATATAAATGTTTGTTATAGCTTATTTCACCATATTTATCACTTTCAACGCCTAGATATACTCAGGTATTTTTTTAGGGTATTCTAAGTAAAACGGGTAATTCTTTTAATTACAGCACAGAGGACAGTTCAGAATGAGGATCTACGAGAGGGAGAACTTCGGTGGACAGATGATGGAGCTGATGGACGACTGTGACTCCATCATGGACCGCTACCGTATGTCTGACTGCCAGTCCTGCAATGTTATGGATGGCCACTGGCTCATGTATGAGCAGCCCCACTTCAGAGGCAGAATGATGTACATGAGGCCTGGCGAGTACAGAAGCTTCAGGGAGATGGGAATGAGCAACATGAGGTTCATGAGCATGAGGCGCATCACTGACATGTGTCAGTGACATGTAGATTGTCATTCTGTAAGACAAACTCACCTCTTGATTCACTGACAAATCATTTAACTGTGTTATAAATGATTGTCTTTGGATTTTTCATAAAACATTCAAGTAAAATTCTCAAATAAAGAATTTATTCATTTATAATAACAAAATGTCTGGTTAAATGGGTACAAATGCATAGTTTCGGGTATTGTTCTACATTCAACACAGCATATCACTGTCAAAACATTTCACACTCATCTCAACATTATTTTTGTCACACTTTGCTTTCCTCTACCTCATTATCTCTAGAGTACATTCTGGTCCCTGCAGCAAGAGAGCAGAGTATAGCAACACAATAACACCACAACCAAAGTGAAACTGCTGTCAGTTTCAGTGCTGTCAGCATTATTGAAGTCAGTCCTTACAATTTCTCCCCAATGCACAAAGAAGAGATTTGTACCCAGCACACGTGGATCACCACACACATCAAAAAAGAATGTGTCTAATGTTATATAATGTACTTTAATATAAACTAGTGTAATGCCAGTGCCATTACATGCAGTTCCAAGTTCAATGTCCATGTCCTGTCAATGTAAAATTCCATCACTATTCTAGTACTTTACTGGTAATTCTAGTACATCATTGGTAATTCTAGTACCTAACTGTTAATAGGCCACATCTCAGAGAGACAGGAGAAATACAGAATCAACAATCATACGTTTTTTCACAATAACAATAGCACCTTTTATACACAGAATGCAGCTCAAAGTGCTTTACATTTAGATCATTTAACACAATAAAAGATAAAAAAATTATAATATTAGTATTAACAATTAGTTAAAATGTGTTAAAATTATTAGATTATTCAAATTATTCAAATATTTTTTTTGTAAAAATATCTGGGACAAACTATCAGTAAAACTACAGGTTCCTACACATTTTAAAAAATTCCATACTTTTTCCCTACTCAATGTTTGAGACTGTGTGGTAGATTTTACTGACTACACTTTACAAAATGTGTCCCATTCACTTTTTCATGTTTAATTGGCTATGTGCTTATAGCTTAACTTACCCTACCATGACTTGGCGTTTGCTATTTCTGTTATTTGGATCCAATGAGTGAGACCAAAATAAGTGTTCAAAATAAAACTTTAGGCTACTGTGTTCTCCTGATAACGTGAGTGGAATGGATTTCATGTGGACGCGGACATAAAAAGACGCGGAGTGGCTAAATGATACAGTGCACGTTTTCCGGTGAAAATGTTCCGCCTTTTAAAATCAGGAGTAGCCTAATCTGAATCACAGTTAAAACCATCAATTAGACAACAGAATCAGTAGGGTAGCAGTTTTGTTTCATTGTACAAGGCCTACTGTATAGCAGGCTCGGATGAAGCTGGGAAGGATTAAACACACGGTTTCAACACTGCGGTAATCAACCGTGATAATTATAATATTTCAAAAGAAAACGGTAATTGTTATCGTCAACATTTTTATCGCGGTTTACCATTATACCGGTAATCGTTACATACCTACACACAATACTCCAACACTCCACCAAAAAGCAGGTGTTTGGAGTATTTTGTAAATGTATAAAAAATATAAGACTGAAATATTCCATTTACATAAGTATTCAGACCCTTTGTTATGACGCTTGCAATTGAGCTCTGGTGCCTCCTACTTCTATCAATGGTCCTTGAGATGCTTCTACAACTTGATTGGAGTCCACCTGTGCCTGAATGAATTCACTGGGATTTATTAGGAGATTTATATCTTATATATATAAGTGACATCCAGAGTTCCTTTGAGAGGATGAGAGAAGCGTAAAGAAGGACAAACATCAGTGCAGCTCAGTGCCTGGTTTCTTCCACACACACCGTTGGGAATTGTGGCCAAATAGTTAAGTTTAGTTTCATCAGACCAGATGATTTTACTTCTCATGGTCTGAGAGTTGTTCAGGTGCTTTTTTGGTAACCCTCGGCAAAAAATGGCTTCCATCTGTTCTCTCTACCATAAAGGCCTGATTGGTGGAGTGCTGCACTGATGTTTGTCCTTCTTTACGCTTCTCTCATCCTCTTAAAGGAACTCTGGATTTCATTCATAGTGACCATTGGGTCCTTGGTTACCTGTCTGACCAAGGCCATCTGTCTCGGATTACTCAGTTTGGCTGATTGGCCAGATCTAGGAAGACTGTTGGTTGTTCCAAACTTTTCTATTTAAGAATGATGGAGGCTACCGTGCTTTTGGCCACTTATAATGCTGCAGAAATGTTCTTGTATTCTTCACCAGATCTGTGTCTTCACACAACCCTGTCTCGCAGGTCTACGGACAATTCTATCAACCCTTGTGGCTTGATTTTAACTCTCACATGCATCATCAACTGTGAGACCATATATAAAGGGATGTGTGCCTCTCAGATGCGGCTCGTTCACTTGGGCAGGAGGGGCAGAGCCCTACTAAAGATTTATCCACTAAAAAAAGTAGATCCACAAAATATTTTTTTTAAATAAAATGTTGTTTGTTTATTATTGTAATCAGTGGCAAAGTACTCAATCATGTTACATTTTTGTATGATTTGCAAAGAAATTTCGAAAAGATCTCGTAGATCATATCCGTAATTGTTGTAGGCCTACTGTAACGTTACATTTAATTTCTGGTAGGGCAGTGACGTCACTGCCCTGAAGAAATTGAACAGCGCCTGCTGTTTGTCTATGTAAATCTGTCGACCAATAATGGAACTGCAGCTAGCGCGGTTAGTAGAAGGTCGGGTGGGCAGATCATGCCACTGCCCACCCTATACGACGTCAGAACTTACTGTAATATGCCTACTGTAGGCCTACTGTAGTATGCCTACTGTATTAGTCCGCACAAAGTTTGTGAGGTCAGACCTAGGACCTGATCAGCCCGACATTAACATTGTATACCAACAAACAAAGGACAAGAGTCGGTCATTTAATCGGACATTTTCACGTTCGTAGTAGGCCTATGTCTGATGATAAGCTCTGGTTGTCCTGGTTTTCCATGCCTGCTTTTCCGATCTTCTGGCTGGGGATGTTTGGAGTAGGCTTTAGTGTAGGTGTGTGTGACATGAAACATTTTCCAGAGAAGGCAAAACACATGAGGCTAGCATCTGAGTTGTGCAAATTAGTCATGCTGGGGAAAGCTATTGCAGCACAACTCGATGAGGGCTACAGTGTAAGTGCGAAATCGTGTTCAAATGTACTTCCATTCAAAATTAGTTACTGGATTGCATGTTTCATGTAATGCAGGATCATATCATAACTGATTTGATCAAAACTGATCTGATCTGTGCAAGCAGAGGAGACTACAGACGTGTCCACCCACTGCCAATTAGTTATAGTGTTTAGCTAGGCCTACATCTGCGAACACTGTGCAAGAACGATTTTTCTGTTTTAAATCCATTGATAGACGAATGCATAATCGATCTCAACTGTGCTTTTGTGGCAGCTTGGTATATTTTGTTCACCTGAGACACAGATAAAGTAAGGCTTATTGCACAGCTGATTGGGGGCAGCCGTGGCCTACTGGTTAGCGCTTCGGACTTGTAACCGGAGGGTTGCCGGTTCGAACCCCGACCAGTAGGCACGGCTGAAATGCCCTTGAGCAAGGCACCTAATCCTCACTGCTCCCCGAGCGCCGCTGTTGTTGCAGGCAGCTCACTGCGTCGGGATTAGTGTGTGTTCACTGCTGAGTGTGTTTCACTAATTCACGGATTGGGATGATAGATAGATAGATAGATAGATAGATACTTTATTGATCCTCAAGGGGAAATTCAAGGGTCTCAGTAGCATACAGACATAACACACAACATGCACTTACAGCATGAGTCAGGTTGCTAGGTTACGGGGACGCTGGCGAGACACGCCGCTCCGTCTGGCATCATGTTTTTGTTTGTTTTTATGTAATGTTTTTAATTTTATGTAATGTCATGTTTATTTTTTGTATTGGTTTGTCTAGTTAAATGTTTTCCCTATTTATTTACGCTATTTTTGATAGTTTTCGTGTTATTCTTAGTCCTTTTTACTCCTAAGTCAGCTGATGTCGTTGACATTTTGGGAGCTTGCTATGGCTAGCTTTTGCCCTAGCTGGGCATCGGACATCCTTCCATCTATCCGTGAGCGGTGCAGCACTTCACTGTCTGGTCGAGGGGATCTCGCGGTGCAGCACTTCACTGTCTGGTCGAGGGGATCTCTCGGGACAGCTGGACCTAGGCTACTCTGCGAAAGATCTGCCGTGGCCGCCGAGCTGTTGCTGACCTGCTAGCTGCCATGCCAACTGCAGACTAACTGGGCCTCTGACATCCTTCCATCCATCCGTGAACAGTGCACTTCACTGTCTGGTCGAGTGGATCTCTCGGGACAGCCGGACCTAGGCTCTACTCTGCGAAAGATCTACCGTGCCCGCCGAGCTGTTGCTGACCTGCGAGCTACCTTGTCAACTGCAAACTAACGTTAACGGTGAAGAGCTGCATTCTCACGGAGCAACAAAGTCGCTGTTAAGTCCACCGAATTGCGGATCTACACGATCGCTCAGTACTTTGGACTGTGCTTCCATCATCTCCAGACTGCAGTCTAGCAGGCCTAGCTTCTAACGTTAACGTTATCTCCAGACTGCCAGTGAATTCACCGGGTTGGTCAGTTGCTAAAGAACTTTGTTGGCATTGCATCGGTTGTAAAGACACAGCTCTGTGCGCAGTTTTCAGGGATCATCATTGCCCTTGGACATTTTCAGCTGGTTTGGAAATTGGACTAATTTTAACATCACTTTTTCCCCTTTTAAAATATATTTTCTTTTTTTATTTGTTTATTTGTTTTGTTGTCTGTCTTGTATGTCTTGGTGTCACGGGTACACTGGCGACTATGCCGCTCCGTCCGGCATTTTTGTTGTATTTGTTATTTTTTAAATGTATTTGTCTTGTCTTGATGTCATGGGTACGCTGGCGACTACGCCGCTCCATCCGGCATCTTTTGTCTTGTTGTAATGTGTCTTGTTTGTGGAGCGCTTTGGATTGCACTATGTGCATGTTAAATGCGCTTTATAAATAAATCTAACTTGACTTGACAGCAGAAATGGTATAGATAAGTATACGTATAAACATATAACTAAACTCCACTGTACAATAAAGACAGTAGAAGATAAGACAGATAAGAAAACTAACAAAACTAAATACTAAATACACTATATAAGTTAAATTAAGAAAGTCCAATGTGCTTGAGGGTGATCAAGCATAAGACGCTTGTAGTGACAGGGCCGGGACTGATGAGGTGCTAAAGGGAGTGAGTGTCATGGTGAAGGTGCAAACAGTAGTCCAACCATAGTCCAACAGTGCAACAGTGCAAGAGTAAGGTCTAGAGACCAGCATAAATAATATAGACAATAGGAGAGTAAAGTATAATGTAGACAAGGTAAAATAAAAAACTATTTCAGTGCAAGAACAGGTTGAGGTAATAGGGTTATAGCCATTCATTCATTCAGTATTGTATCAGAAGCCTGACCGCAGCCATTGATCATGTGTGCTAATAAAGCATGAAGAACAGTGTAGCAGTAAAACAGTAGTGAAAACATTAGGCTGTGTACAATAGTAAAACAGTAGTAAAACAGTAGTAAGCAGTAGTGGGCAGTCAGTACTCAAAAAACATGGACATGGAGAGGGTGGAGAGGCAGACAGACTAAGCAGAGAAGTCTATCTCTCCTCTTCCCTTCAGTGAGGCATTGAACAGTTCAATGGCCCTAGGAACAAATGACTTCCTCAGCCTTTCAGTTGTGCATGGCAGTGAGCGAAGTCTCCAGCTGATCATATAGTCTCTGGATAAATGCAGAGACTAAATTTCCCTCACGGGATCAAAAGAGTATATATACTTATACTTAGACATTTGATGGGGCTAGTGTCATGAGAGGGGCATCTGGTGGAGTGCGTAAGAAAGTGCAAGACGTGTACCCTAATTGCTATTGCACATCAATTGAACCTGGTGATGGAAAAGGCTGCGTCAGCAACATCCTCAGTGCGTGTCTTCTTCTCGGATCTTTATGGTTTCTCTGCTTTTTTCACAAGATCCCGAGTTTTTATTCCAGACCTGTTCTACAAGATCATGCCCCGTGTAGATGTGCTCTATGCACAGTTGCAGAAAAGAGAAATTGATGCAGTGGAGGCACACAGGGTTACAGACAAGTTTGTAGCCACTGGCCATTTGTCTGCCGCCATCCTATTTGATAGTTCAAGCTTCCTCAAATTTTCCAAATCATTCCCCAAGGCTCGTAAAAAAACTGCCCTTTTACGTGTATGTGTCACTTAATATTAATTTCTTAATATTAATCTCCAACCAAGGTGGACACGCAAGCACTTATTCCATGGTCCATTTCGTTACTAATAATTTATTTTATGAGTAGGCCTACATGACAATAAACAACTTGAACTTGACTATGAGAGCTGAGTGGTTAAGGCGGCGTGAAGCCTACACTTGGAGCTCCAGTGGAATTTTGATTTCGCAACGAATTCTCGGTTAATTTGTTTCCCTCGAGTTTTTTTCCCCAAAGTAGTTCTCTACTGATCTGAGCTAATAAGCTGATTACCGGTACCTACCTTGTAGCTTTTATTTGTCTCGAATCTCAAAATTTTAAACTTCACTTCGTATGTAAGGGATAATGGACGACACGGTGGTCTGTTCACAGAAGTTAATGCACGGTCGAGGTTGTAAAACGGCCCCAACGCAAAGCGGAGCGGAGCGTAGTGCATTAATTTCTGTGAACAGACCACCGTGGAGTCCATTATCCCGCTTATTCCACTGTTGCCACTTGCGTTGTGTTCATTTCCTGTTACAATTTAAACGTTTTAATTGCTAAAACTGTCTTGTTTGTAGAACTAATTTTTTCCGACACGTGAATAACTTCGCTTAACAGAATACTCATAAGAGTGAATTTCTAATGGGTGAGTTACAGGTTTTTGCCATTTGCGTGACAGTGTTTCGATGTTGTAAATCCTTTTGTTATAAGAGGCAATACAAAATATCCCACATTGACCAACTATTAATTCAGACATTGCTTTAATGTTTTTTGAAACGCTGTTGCATATCGGGTAAATTTGTTGACGTCTAAGTGACATGTCGGCTTTGTCACCGAACATGACTAGCCTATAAACCAACATTCGATATATAGAATTGTTTGAGGGGCTGACGTTAGCGTGACATTTTTCACCATTGAAATTCCACCTCCCACGCTGCCAACTAATACCAACGTTAGGCCAACATGTGCTTGCTATCTGGGTAGCTGCCCATTCCCCCTGACCCCCAACGGCGCCCCTGCAGCCCAGGCTCTGAAAATTGCTGATTGTACCTTTAACATGTAGTAGGTATGTCAGTGCATTTGCCCTAATTATTGGGAATGGTAGTAAATAATTTGTCTCAATTAGCCCCTTTCCACCAACAGAGAACCGGCTCCATTCCCGTTCACAAACCACCATTTGCACTGTCCGGAACATTTCCACCAAACAAAAAAAAGGTTCAGAGCTGGAACTAAAAAATTGTTGGTTTTTTCCTGCAAACCGGAGTGGGCGAGACATTCTACTATTCAGAGAGAAGCAAGCTAAAAGCGTGAGTTTTCTCTACCGATCAACCGTTGCCATGAGTAGACTATTCAACTAGCATTTCACAGACATTATCAGCTAATACCTAAGTATTAGATGTACCTAAGTTCTACCGTTCTATCAGTATATAAGTATAAGTATAAATACTCTTTTGATCCCGTGAGGGAAATTTGGTCTCTGCATTTATCCCAATCCGTGAATTAGTGAAACACACTCAGCACACAGTGAACACACAGTGAGGTGAAGCAACACACTAATCCCGGCGCAGTGAGCTGCCTGCAACAACAGTGGCGCTCGAGCAGTGAGGGGTTAGGTGCCTTGCTCAAGGGCACTTCAGCCGTGCCAACTAGTCGGGGTTTGAACCGGCAACCCTCCGGTTACAAGTCCGACGCGCTAACCAGTAGGCCACGGCTGCCCATTCCACCGTTTTTACAGAACCACTATGCATGCAACCCCCACTATGCATGCAACCCCCTCTGTTGATGACACATCCTTGGTTCCGTTCAAAACTGGTGGAAATGTGGGCTGGTTCACAGATAGCGCCAAGTTTCACAAACTCTGAACGGAACCAGTTCAAGACTCAAGAAAGAAGTTAATTTTGTATTAGCAAGCTAGTTAAACTACTTTGGCTAATCAAGCAACTACACCACAGTCAAACACTTCCTGGGTATTTTCAAAGGCCTTAAGTTTAAAATACTGCCAATTGTAGTCACAAAATGCTTTATGTGAAACTAAAAAAAACTTATCAGGTAATAAAACTTATCAGGTAATGCTTTTGCCATTCTGGGATGAATCCAGCCCTGATATGTAGTGACCTCACTCTACCTGCGCTAGATTTCCTCACCAGCAAAACAGTGGCGACTGCTGGTCTTTCAAAGAGGGGAAGCTCATTTTCGGCCTACATCATAAAAATTGTCCATTTATTTATAAGTAAATTCTGCCCTACGTTCTTTTTCAAGAAAATGCTCTGTGACCCTGTCGTACCATTGTGTTACGGGTGTAGGACTTGAGCCACTTACAGAAGAAGCTCCTTTCTACACCTGGAGATGTAGCTCCAATTGTTGCACTGTCCAACTCCATGTCTTTAAGGAACACCAAGTAATCACACAGCTTTCCCCTATTACCCTGCAAGTCCTGATCTAAATACAGGACTTGAAATTCAGACCCCAGTCTCCCTGAATCAAAGTCATGGCCATAATGTTTCATGACACTTTGGAAGGACAATGCAACTGCAACTGCAACATGCAACTTAATCTTGCACATGCACTTACATATTCATTGCTCTTTTCATTGCGTTTTATATGCCCTGTCAAAGTTAGACAGACCTCCAAACCCCACCTTTGACCAAATAACACATCCGTGAGATGGTTTCATCAAGAAGCATGGCCAGCAGTACATTTTCTTTGTCACAGCACTACTTGTCACGTGACAACTTTGTCACACTAGAATAGCTGAAAGAACCTGTTGCACTAAATCAATCTTAGGTGTTGATCTGCCCTGCTGTTTAATTCTAAGTTTCTCCTTGTAAGGAAGACTTTCAAATGGCTTCGCCAAAATCAGGTCGAGAATATCAGCATTGTCTGCTGGCTAGTTTACCCCTACGACACTAGCCTAGCCTACTGTATGAATGAATAAATGAATGCTCTGATGAAGACATTTTGAAGTTTTTTGGTTAGACGTACACCCTTTAACTCATTGAATGCCAAGCTGCTTTCGGGAGCTTTGTCCTGAGTGCCAGCAATCTAGACCATTGTTGATGATTTTTGTACAGCCACAGCATATTCTGTGTTATAGCTATGAACACGTAGAATAGCTCGATTAAAAGGTGAGACTTTAAGCTCTCGGTGGGTGCAAACCGTGTATTTCTACACGCCTCTGTTCCTGAGAAATCCCAAGCTAAACAGTGGCTAGTTTTCATCAAAATCGCTGTTTTTTTTTCTAGAAATAGAGATATAACGTCTTTCATGAAATATGAAGTGTTGCCTGTTACTTACTTCTGTAAACATTCCGGGAAGTGATCAGCGAGACCTGGCGAGACTGCCACTTAGTGATAGACCCACGAAAATGGCCTGGTTTTGACCTGACGTGCATGCGTCACTGATTCGACCCAAAGCGGCAACCGAGGTATGATAAAATGTCCAGATAAAATGTCCAGATTGTGCGTTTTCATGAGTTTCACGATCGTCATATATTTCATTTCCATTCATAACAGAGTTCCCAAAATCACATATAAGGTGTATTAGAGTGTCTAGTTTCTTAATTAAAAAAAAAGCTAAAAACGTAATATTACGTTTTTGGCACTCAACGCATTACGTTTTTGGCACTCAATGAGTTAATGAAGTTTAACAAGTCAAGCCAACTCTCTAAAGACGTGAAGTATCCTCTTGATACCAAAGAGCACCTGCTTTTGAGACACACATCAGTGACAAAGCACTTCTAACCGCCAACCTTTTTTTGGTATTTGAGGATTTATACAATCTTAGTATGTAAAAACTTCATAAAAGGGCAGCAATCAGATCCACTGTTAGACTTAAACTCAGATTATAAGTCTATTTGAAGCCCAAAGCCAAAACAAGGCAACGATAAGCAATGGGTATTGGCCATATTTGCAATTTCATCTAGTTTCTGTAAATTACATTAAATTTCAAATGGAAAAGTGATTTCAAACCATTTTTATATTCAGAAAGCAGTCTGTAAAAAATAGATTATAACACAATGAAAGTGGATGGCCTGTACAGTTCACAGTCTTCGAGGAAACTTCCCATTATCTTACTGTTACTGCATTATCAGATACCAATCAATCAAAATCAATAATAATAATAATAATAATAATAATAATAATAATAATAATAATACACATCAGTTGTAAGTGATTGCTGTACATGCCCCATTGTCTTGAAAATACATGATGCCACTGGTGAAAATACATATCACTAGTGAATGTTAAATGGAAAAAGGTCACAGCTATGCATGCCTCCCCCCTGCCGATGCCACAACACTCCCCCACCCAGCCAACCCCCACTGGGACCACACAGGAAGAATCTGGCACTGCCCCAGGTGCATACAATTGTGAATAATAACCACTTACAGTGCGATTTAACAAACATTAAAGGCCACTATATAGCTTTGCTGAGTATGGAGTTTACACAATGGGTGTGTAGATCATGAAGCTATCAAGATCAGTATAAAAGACGCCGTGATAATGAGTTGATATAGTACTACCATTGCTCTTGTGGAAGGCAACCATCATCATCATGGGCAGGGTAGGTCAAAGAAAATAATTTTCACTGTTTCATTGCACTACTAATATCAATGGACTTGTCTCTTTGCTTCACCAAAGTTATTTTTTACAATATTGACAGCATGAGTTCTGCTGTAAAGATGTTATCTTTTACATTCAGATCATCTTCTACGAGGACAAGAACTTCCAGGGTCGCTCCTATGAGACCAGCAGTGACTGTGCTGAGCTGACCTCCTACCTCAGCCGCTGCAACTCCTGCAGGGTGGAGAGTGGCTGCTTCATGGTGTATGAGCGCCCCAACTACATGGGCCACCAGATGCTGGCTAGGAGAGGAGACTATCCTGACAACCAGAGACTGATGGGCATGAGCATGAGCGACTGCATCAGATCCTGCCGCATGATCCCCATGGTACGTTGTTTGTTCCTCGTTATGTAAAACAGTCCCACCATTATTTATACAGTTCCATAAACACCGACAACCCAACAGCCTCTTCTACCTAATCCCCACCATGAACGAGTCATTTTGCCACTAAATGATTATTTTAGTTTTGAGAAACAGTGCAATTTTAACTCCTTCCCTCATGACCTGACTTTGTTTTCCTCCTACAACAGCACAGAGGAAGCTTCCGCATGAGAATTTTCGAGAGGGAGAACTTTGGTGGACAAATGCACGAGCTGATGGATGACTGTGACTCCATCCAGGAGCGTTTCCGCATGTCTGACTGCCAGTCCTGCAATGTGATGGATGGCCACTGGCTGATGCACGAGCAGCCCAACTACAGGGGCAGGATGATGTATGTGAGGCCTGGAGAGTACAGGAGCTTCAGGGACATGGGAATGGGCCCTATGAGGATTGGGTCTATTAAACGTATCATGGAGTCCTGTTAAAGTTATTTGCCATCATGTGACACTACCTGTACCTCAACAAAGCTGAATTAAACAAACTGTTTTGTCAAACAACACACTTTCATTGTTTTAATTTGAAATTAAGGAGCATTATGTTATTGCTGCCGAAAAGGTTAAGGGAAATGGGACACATTTTACTGTATATTTTCCTGTACTATATATGAAATATTACATCAGTTCAGTCAAAGTGTGCAAAATAGTGTATAACAATTGTATGATACAGTCTATGATGAGCAAAATGATTTTAAGCTTAATATTATTACTGTTTTATGTTTTAAATTTATGTTTTATGTTTTTACAGTCATAAGCTTGTGAAAAGATGTTTAACATATGTGTAACAAAGTTTTGTAACTTTGGAAAATAATTTGTGCATGTGCAAAGATATTTCGCACCTGTAGAAATGTTTTGTACATGAAACGTTTTGTACGTGTGAAAAAAATTTGTACCTGTAGAAATAATTTGTGTGAGTCTCATATTCGTGTGAGTCTCCTGCTTGATGCTGCGCGGCGCTTTCCTATGCAAAATGTAAGTTATGTCCATAACTATGGATCTATGAGACCGACCGATGACAGTCACCATGGTCTACTTATTGAATGATGCCATCCTTCTACTTATTCTCGAGACTATTATATCAACAATATCATGTGACCAACCTGGAGGCTGTCCTGCAGCAATATAATGCATCCAAGGACATGCCTCTTCCTCTTGCCTGGAACGCCTAAGCTCGTTCCGAACAACAAGAGATGGTGACGGTCATCGGTCGGTCTCATAGATCCATAGTTATGGACATAACTTACGATCTATTTCGACCTCCCTCTGACCGTCACCGCGCATTGGATGAGTAGTACCAAAACTGTAGCCAGGACAGAAGATTACCACCAGTCAGGTCGGCAACCAACATAACAGTGGAGCCGATAGAGGCGGATGTCACATTTACTCTATAAAGTCTGGCAGGGATCCATGGAGTACTTCACGATGCCACTGCACATATGTCACCAAGAGAAACCCCTTTCAATGGTGCCCATGAGATGGCCATACTATGTGTGAAATGAGCCACCAAGACCGCAAGGGATTGGGAGACACTGCCCAGAGAAGGCCTGAAAAATTGTCTTCACCAATTCGTAGGTCAAAAAGTGTGTAGCCAACAGGTGAACCATCTTCTTACCCCCATAGCACACAAAGTTATGTGTGTGCGCTCGTCACAGCAGCCACATAAGCTCCCAATGCCCTGACTGGGCAGACAGCATTAAGAGCCACTTCAGCTTGGCAAGCTGGCTCAGGACAAAATGCCTCCAGTTCAATGACATGGCTAACTGACTGACATTATTCCTCCCCTATGAAGAGTGCACATAGCTCCCTCGCCATCTTGGTAGAGCATGTGGCCAAATATATGCAGTTTTATGCATCACAAAGTTGGTCTACACATGGGGCTGCGGTCAAAGACCTCACTACCAATACAAGGGGACGTTGCAGGATGGAGCTCTCAAACATCTGCCTGGATGCAGGTATACTCTGCTGAAGCAAATGGCATGTAGGACTGCCAGAACTCCTGCAACCCTTTAAGGGGCAAGAGTGGCCCTCATTGTGAGGGGGTTCAGGTAGGGCCCTAAAAGACTGCCTCCTGAGTTTAGTTTTAGCTGAGGGACTGAACATGGAACAGCACAGTGTCTGTGTACTGCATGACCTGTACCCAAAAAGTGTATTTCAAGTTGGTAGTGGTGAACCACTTCCTTAGCATCTTGACGGGTAAGAACGGGTAACAAAATTTCGGTGTCCACCACTCTAGTTCATCCGAAACAAACAAGAAAAGGGCCTTAAAGTGCTAAAAACCGGAATTTTCCTTTAAGGGAGATAGTAATTTAACAGAAACAAAAGGGCTCTGCACCTCCAGTGCATGAGTCTTAACTCTGGAAACGTGAATCCACTTGAGGAACACGTTATCTTTTTTGTTTTGTTTTACACCAGGAATGCTTATTGCCACTATGCGAACATACGCCCTAGGGGAGTGAGCAGATATTACATCCACTGCACACCCACACCCAGCTTGGGTAGGTAAACAAAAAGACTTGCTGTGTGCGAACACACTGCTAAGACAAAAAAAATGTTATGCCCTAGAACGCGAATGCGCTGTTTAGGCTACTAGGCAGAGATACTGTACGCGAACACTTTTCCTTTACAGTCTATGGTTATTTCAGGCAAGAAAATGTTTTGGATATCATACAAATGATGATCATGTGAAGGACAGACATATACAAGAGGTTTTAAACAACGATGTACCAGCTTGGCTTTTTGTGTAAGGTTGCCTTTAAAGGAGAATTCTGGTGTGATATTGACCTAAAGTGTGTTGAAACATGATATAGAGTGTGAATAATTCCGTGGAAATGCATGGATTCCAGTTGCTGCTACTGGAAGCAACTGGAATCCATGCATTTCCACGGAATTATTTTTGGAATCTGATCCCTTATCATACCTGTTCATTCGTACTCGTGGCTCGACTTATCGTGACTAAATTCAAGATGGTAATTCAAGAACGGTAAACTTCCTGAAGGTACTGTCTGTATAAATCATCTTGTAAATAAACTACCAGTGCTTTTTTCAAGTTCTCAATGTCTCGTTTTAAATGTCAGGGCCCTCGGAAGTCTACTAATGAAGTGTGGAGCTATTTTGAGCCTTGTAAATGGTGTAAAACAGTGATTTATTTGCATGGCTAGGCCGATGCCCGAGGCACCCCCTTTGAAAACCTGTTAGTAGCATCGGCTAACTAGCGCCAGATTTCGGAGTGCAGGGGACAAGCAGACATGAGCTATGAGACATACGTTCACACTCGGTATCATGTTTCAACACACTTTAGGTCAATATCACAACGGTATTCTCCTTTAAGGTAGATAGTCTACACTAGCAATTAAGTTACTCCCTTAGGCTACTGTTTGTTTAGTCCACACAGGAAGGTGCATTTGTTATTATTAAAACTCTAGACAACGTTTTTGTTGACGAACCATAGCCATTTTTGCACGTCTTTTCAATATATTTGGCCAACACATCAACATTACCTTCACAATTATATGTAAACTGTTGTTCATGGAACAATTTATATCCACGATCCAGTTTTGATCGGTTTGTTCTGCTATGCAGGTCCACAATTTCCACCACCTGTGACAGTCTGAATTCTGGCAGATCGCTCAAACTTTTGGAAAACATTACACAACTCTGCTCGCAGTGGTTAACCGGAAGTGTGTTTACACCTAGTTGATGTTCAAAATGGCGGCGTGAAATAGGCTTATTCCACAGACATGGTCATTTGAGATTAATGATGAAATTGGAGTGCAGCTGCCTGACCTGGTGTCCCACTTGAGCACTGAAGAACTGAATCAAATTCAATCTGAAATACAGTTAAAAATATTACCTGGGTCATTCCACGTCAATTCAACCAGGACCCACGCACTTAGGTCTCAAAAAATTCTGAAAAAATTACCAGGTGTACCTATGTTACCCAGGAGACACACTGTAAAATTACTCTTATGTAAGATCAATACTTTCCAAGATACAGCCAGTTTTACAGGGGGAGGGGTGTGTCGATTTTGTTCGTCCTCTTTTTTTTGTCAAAGTTCACAAGCCCACAGCGCAAGAACTAAACCATGTAGGAGGCTCACATTTTGCATGCTGGTACATAAATAGGAATAGTATGTAGCAAAATCGTCACGTTTGGTCTGGATAATCCTGCATGGTCATAGCTGTCCCTCAAAGTTGATACAAATTTTATTGGAGTTTTTGGCTGGGCTTTGTTTAAGCCTTCAGAAGACATATTTGTACTCAACAAAGGCATATTTTTCTTACTGAGATAAGTAGAAACACTCTCACAAAAAACAATGAACAGAAAATAAATTCCTTCAGGGTCTGAACAGCAGACTTTACAAGTCTAAAAAATCATTTTGGTTCTCATTTTCAGAGCACCCAAACACCTTGTGGGAATATACAAAGATTTTCTTAATATTTTTTTCTTTATTTTCCATGATCTTTTCTTTTCAAAAACACCAATTTGACTTGTCTTATGCAAATCTTTCTTTTTCACTTTCCACCCTGAACATGGGCAAAATGCACCATTGACATCAATATGTTTTGTACAGAGCTACCACAGGTTACTCTATACAACCACAGGTGGCAGTGTGGTGACTCTATATAAAACATATTGATGTCAATGGGGCATTTTATTTTGGAAAATAAAAAAGAAAGATTTGCATAAGACAAGTCAAATTGGTGTTTTCAAAAAGAAGGGATCATGGAGAATAAAGAAAAACATATTTAAAAAAAGATTTTTCAAAAGATTTTTCAGACTTGTGAGGTCTGCTGTTCAGACCCTGAAGGGATTTGTTTTCTGTTCATTGCTTTTTGTGAGAGTGTTTCTACTTATCTCAGTAAGGAAAATAAATCAAGAGCCTATGTTAAGTACAAATATGTCTTCTGAAGGCTTAAACAGAGCCCAGCCAAAAACTCCAATAAAATTTGTATCAACTTTGAGGGACAGCTATGACCATGCAGGATTATCCAGGATTATCTACATACTATTCCTATTTGTGGGCCCTGGTTGAACTGATGTGGAATGACCCACCTCTTTATGATCAGCATCACCACTAATATACTAACGGTCCACCTTCCAAGTCCGGCCTGTAGCAGTGGTATCTCAGATTATGGGGATTTGTTGATATTCTCAGGTAAAAGAAAAAAAATGAAATTGAAACCTTAGCAAGTTGTTTGCTCTGTGGGGATTGTTATCCTTATCCTTATTGTCTTATTTTGTTATCCTTATTTTTTGAATATGAAACATTTTTTTTAGTTATTATACTGATGTTTACATAACAACAATGTGATTGCTGCCAGGGCTGGTATCACTGTGTGTGCCAGTGCCAGACACTGAAGGACAGTTAATTTGCCCTGGCTGTAAAGGACCCATATAATGAATAGTTTTCACGACTTGTTGCTTCATGTGTATACAGTACATGTGCTATAGATTATGTCTCAGAATAACATAGTACACCCCTGCTGATGACAATGACAAGATGCCATTTTTCCTTTGTTGTGACATAGACAGGCTTGTAGGCCTGTCTTCAGTATAAGTATAAGTATATATACTTTTTTGATCCTGTGAGGGAAATCTGGTCTCTGCATTTATCCCAATCCGTGAATTAGTGAAACACACTCAGCACACAATGAACACACAGTGAGGTGAAGCACACACTAATCCCGACGCAGTGAGCTGCCTGCTACAACAGCAGTGCTCGGGGAACAGTGAGGGGTTAGGTGCCTTGCTCAATACTGCAGACACCTAACATGGGCAAGGAACATAAATAGAAACATAAGTGATAATATAAACTTATTTTATTACACAGAAATTTGTCTTGGTATACAATGGGTCAATCTAATGTTAAAAAGTAGTAAAATGCTTGCTTACCTGGGCTAGATAACCCAGGCAACATAGGCCTATATATAGTCACAATGGACTTTACACTGAATTTCTGGTAGCACGGCCCCCAGATATAGATAACCCAAGTAGGCTCAGGGGTACAGACAAAGGTGTATGCATATAATGTATGCATTGGTCAATATGGTTATTTTGCATGTGGCCTTTGTGCCCTCCACCAAATATGCCCAACTGAAGGCCAAGTGGCCTTGCCCCCAGAATGGTGAAGCCTGGTCTCACTCATTGGATCCAAATAACAGTAATAGCAACCTCCGAGTAATGTTAGGGTAAGTTAAGCTATAAGCACATAGCCAATTAAACATGAAAAACTGAACGTGACACTTTTTGAAACTATTTCAGCTTGTGTAGGCCTATCAGTGCTTTCTGAACATATTGAACACACTTTTAAAAATACCGTGATAATACCGAAAACCGTGATAATTTTGTATAACCGTGAGGTTAAATTTTCATACTGTTACATCCCTACGTGAAAGTGAAAGTAACACATTCGAAAGGCCAACGAAAGTTGAGGTTGCTTTTGGTAGTAGGCTACAAATACTTTCACCACAAAAACTGGTGCACTAAATAGCGATTCTGTCGTCTTTGAAAGGTTCTCTTATTGACGCATTGAACTGCAATTTGGATTAACACCTGCTTTTACAAGGCGGAAGTATTTAGGCGCAGAATAGACGTGCGCTTTCAGGAGCAGTCTTTGTACATACCGCGGAATACATAATTAAGCGCTCTTTACGCTTCCCCTCCCATCTTTTTACGCTAAACTCCCACTTTCCCCTGGATCCTCCCATGAATGCATATGCATAACATGACAAACGCAATCTGCCACTTTCAGCTCCCGCGACAGGCAGTTTGCGCTTTTACATCATTGCGGCCTGTTTGTACATACCTCGCAATGATTTTACACGCACATTGCGAAACAAATACGCCTGAAGTGGGTGCAAAAGCGTTAGTACATCTGGCCCTGAGTGAATTGCTAGTAATGCAAACTGTTTTGATTGTTTCACCTTTCAGGTGTTGTCGGAGGATACAGATGCAGAAAGTTTTTTGTATCAGTAAGTTTTTAGGGAAATGTTGCAATATTGCACTTTTGCATTCCTATTCTAAAGTGCAAAGAATGTACTTTAATGTTTGTTTAGTTGGTGGTTCTTACAACTACCTTCAACTATCAGAACATTTGAACAACACTACAATGGAAGAAAATCTGGAATAAAGTTGATTTGGGATCAAAGGCTTCAAACATCACTCATTACACATTACAACTCGTTGTGCTATGACTACACCAGGGTTGGAAATAAATACATTTGTATGTTAGGAACGTCGTCCGGCACTGCCGCCCCCACTCCCACAGCAATTCAGACTTCTTTCATCTGTGGTCCCACGATGGTGGAACAATCTGTCAAACTCCATCAGTGCAGGGGCAACCCTCTCTATCTTCAAAAAACTCTTGAAGACACAACTCTTTCCTCGATCCACTCCAATTCCCTCTCTTGTCTTCTCTATCTCCTCTTCTACCACTTCTCCTCCTTCATACATCTACTAATACGTATATGTACAGTAGGCAATGCTATCCTTTAGTACTAGTTTTGATAGATACAGCGATAACTCCTAGCTATATTCTCCTCTGCACTGTAGTTAAATGTTATTCTAACGCTGTAGTTTAAAAGTTAACATTTTAAAATGCTTAAATGGTAATAGCTTACATTTTATTCTATTGAATAAATAAACTGGGCATCCCTGCCTTAGAGTACTGTATCTGTGGTGTACGTGGTAGTTCACAGGGGAATTCCAGTCCCGGATACTCCCCATTTCATGCAATACTAAAGGAATAGAATAATAAAGTAAAATTTGTCTTCAATAATTGCATTTAACATTACAGCATTATGACTGTATGTTTACAGTAATATCAACACATTGGCTGTTAAATTTAATCTGTCCAGTTCCTTGACCTAGACCTGTTAACAATTACATAAATACATCTTGTTATACTGTACATGTATCTGTAAATCCTTCCAAAATAGTCAAACAACTCTTTGTGAGGGGAATTTTCTACAGAGCACGGCCAGACAATATAGAAACAAGTCCAAATAATAACCCTTTGGTGTCTGCTTTGAAAAACAGACCCAGTAAAACATAGGCTGATGACTCAGGGCTTTCAAACAAAGACAAAGCAGATGGTAAGGGAGGATGTTCAGTATAAAAATGGCCATAGGGCAATGTGTTAGCAAACCAGCTGTGAGATACCATCATCTATCACCATGGGCAAGGTAAAGTTCCTAAATGTAATCTTAGGGTTGAACGATCTGCTCCTTGATATACCTAAACCGCATTGTGCTCCTTTGTAACATGTGCCAAATGTTCAATGTGTAAACAAGGCTGATTTGAATAACCCCCCAAACAAATAATAATCAAATAATTGAAAGACAGATAAGAATATGTTGTATGCATATGGAACACTAACACATGAAGATGTACTGTATAGTGTTGTGTGGCAACAGTGAAACTGTGCCAACAGTGAAATTCTTTCCCAGTCCCAAGTAGGGTACAATTTCTCTTGCTCCTACAGTACTCTTAGCATAGCAGTATTTTCCCATAGAGGTATGATCAGAGATGCTGTCTTTTTTTTTGCAGATCACTCTGTACGAGGAGAGGAACTTCCAGGGTCGCTCTTATGAGTGCATGAGTGACTGCTCTGACTTTTCCTCCTACCTCAGCCGCTGCCAGTCATGCAGGGTAGAGAGCGGCTGCTTCATGGTCTATGAGCGTTCCAGCTATACGGGCAACCAGTTCTTCATGAGGAGGGGCGAGTACTCTGACTTCATGCGTATGGGACTGGGTGACTCCATCCGCTCCTGCCGTATGATCCCTATGGTAATCTATTTTTATGATATACATTTCATACAACAATGTTTACTGTATATATTTGATGTGATGGCTCTGAATTCCATAAATACAGACAACCCAAGAACCTCTTCTACTTAATCCCCACACGAACGAGTCATTTTGCCACTAAATTATTATTTTAGTTTTGAGAAACAGTGCAATTTTAACTCCTTCCCTCATGACCTGACTTTGTTTTCCTCCTACAACAGCACAGAGGAACCTTCAGAATGAGGATCTACGAGAGGGAGAACTTCAGCGGTCAGATGACGGAGCTGATGGACGACTGTGAGTCTATCCAGGAGCGTTACCGCATGTCCGACTGCCAGTCCTGCAACGTGATGGAAGGCCACTGGCTCATGTATGAGCAGCCCCACTTCAGAGGCAGGATGATGTACGTGATGCCTGGCGATCACAGGAGCTTCAGGGACATGGGCATGACCATGAGAATCAGCTCTATGAGACGCATCATGGATTCTTGTTAATTGAAGAGGATGGTGGACTTAGAACTCACGTGTATGGTTATGGAAGTAATCATTTAATTCCCATGTATATTACATTAAAATAATTGGACCTACATTATCAACTTCTTCTTGATATTTTATCTAGGAATCAGCAATAATTCTGATGATTTCATCTTATTAAAGCAAGTGCAAATATAGCTGCAAGCAGCAATGCGGGGGCCTAGCAGTGCGCTATAGCAGGAATAGCGTTGCCAAGGCATGAGCAAGCACGCACAGCAAGTTTGATGACAATTGGATAAAGAATGGCTGAGAAATAAGCTCATTTACTTTGTTACAGCACCCCTAGAGGCCAAATTACAACGCATGAAGTCAGAGTACTCGCCCCTTGTGCGTTCTCACAATCAGCTACCATGTCCCTCTACCAAGTTTGGACTTCATACACCAAAGTGTTGCTGAAAAACGAACCCACTTCCTGTATTACAGCGCCCCCTATAGAGGCCAAATGATACCAATTTCCTACTGTGTCATCACAATCAGATAAGAAGTCCCTGTACCCAGTTTGGACTTCATACATTAAAGTGTCTCCGAGATGTTAGCCCACTTCCTGTTTTGCGGCTTCATCGCCATATTTGATTGGCTGTCATGGGCCAATAAAGTGGAATTTAAAAAATGTGACAAGTATTGTTTGTGCGGCTCGGTCTGAAGATCATCTCCACCAAGTTCCGTGAAAATCAGATGAAATTTGTGACCGCTGAAACTTTTTGTAGAGTTTGGACTAAATCCAATATGGCGGAGGTCCAATATGGCGGAAAATGATGTAATAGGGGTCATTGAAGTTAGGTCGGTCCAGGGATTCCAACAGTGCCTGATATGTGAAAATCGGACGCACCGTTCACTGGTCACATGCGTGAATGCAATCCAGGTTCGACCCATTGGTGGCGCTAGAGTGTTGGGCATAGAGTTCTGGAAATTGGTGAGAGTGATGATGGGACAGTGCTGAATCAGTGTGCCAAATTTCATAATTTTAGACCCAGGGGTTCAATTTTCGGCCAAATTTTGACCCATTGGTGGCGCTAGACGGCTGGGTTTAGAGATCCGTAAATGAGCGTGAGTGGTCAGTGAAGTGTCCCGAAACTTTCTGCCACATTTCAGCACTTTTTAGCCAGGCGTTCTTTGGGCTGCCATAGACTCCAATGGCAGATATATAATAATAAATATAGCTGCAAGCAGCAATGCGGGGGCTTAGCAGTGTGCTATAGCAGGAATGGAGTTGCCATGACATGAGCAAGCACTCACAGCAAGTTTGATTGCAATTGGATAAAGAATGGCTGAGAAATAAGCTCATTTACTTTGTTACAGCGCCCCTAGAGGCCAAATTGCCCCAATGTCTTTGTGAGCTCTCACAATCAGCTACCATGTCCCTCTACCAAGTTTGGACTTTACACACCAAAGTGTTGTTGAGATGTGAGCTCAGTTTCCTTATTACAGCGCCCCCTATAGAGGCCAAATGATGCCAATTTCCTACTGTGTCATCACAATCAGATAAGAAGTCCCTGTACCCAGTTTGGACTTCATACATTAAAGTGTCTCCGAGATGTTAGCCCACTTCCTGTTTTGCGGCTTCATCGCCATATTTGATTGGCTGTCATGGGCCAATAAAGTGGAATTTAAAAAATGTGACAAGTATTGTTTGTGCGGCTCGGTCTGAAGATCATCTCCACCAAGTTCGTGAAAATCAGATGAAATTTGTGACCGCTGAAACTTTTTGTAGAGTTTGGGCTAAATTCAATAGGGCGGAGGTCCAATATGGCGGAAAGTGACGGGATAGGGGTCGATGAACTCGAGATGGTCCAAGGATTCAGACGCTACCTCAATTGTGAAAATCAGACAAAAGAGTCAAGGATCATTCGCATGAACGCATGTCCAGCATTGAACTGGTGGTGGCGCTAGTGTGTTCAATGTATATGCATAAAAATTGCTGTGAGTGATTGGGACAGTGTCCTAACTAATGGTATCAAGATTTGTTATGTTAACTCAAAGAGTCACCGAGATGTTAGCCCACTTCCTGTTTTGCGGCTTCATTGCCATATTTGATTGGCTGTCATGGGCCAATAAAGTGGAATTTGAAAAATCTGACAAGTATCGTTTGTGCAGCTCGGTCTGATGGTAAACTTCGCCAAGTTTCGTGAAAATTGGATGAAATTTGTGACCGCTGAAACTTTTCGTAGAGTTTGGACTAAATCCAATATGGTGGAGGTCCAATATGGCGGAAAGTGACGTAATAGGGGTCAGTGAACTCTGGTCGGTCCAGTGATTCCAACAGCGTTTTATTTGTGAAAATTGGTCACACCGTTCAATGGTCACATGTATGAATGCAATCTAGTTTCGACCCATTGGTGGCGCTAGAGTGTTGGGCATAGAGTTCTATAAATTGGTGAGAGTGATCATGGGACAGTGCTGAATCAGTGTGCCGAATTAGAGGGTGACAAGGGAATCAATTTTCACTCCCGTCCCATCCCGAGCCCGCACAAATACTCCCGTCATATCCCGATCACGTGACAGCCCCCCCAAAAAAATTCTGTCCCGCAAAATCCCGAGAGAAAGACTCCCGAATCCCGTCCCGCTCCATATGTTGATGTCTAAAGTTATCCGACTGTTAGGCTACCCAGTAGTGTGCGGTGACCATACATTTTGGTAGGGCAAAAAGCCTTGTCTAACTTTTCTTTAATAGCCGATCATTTTGGGATACATTAAAATTAGGGTTACATATTTTACAGGACTTTGTGCAGGCTATGCTTAAATCATTTCATAGTCAGAATTGTAGATCTCATCCCATCAGTTAAGTTTGCACTGTTCTCATCACGTTAAACCAGCGAAGCATATGGGTAAACAAAACTATTTTTTGTGTTCCTCCAGGGTTATGCGATAAATATATTGAGGAGTGCGATCGTCGAGGTTCCATGCCCCAACATTGCATGACACATTAAACTCAACGAGAATCGCTTTCCCGGACAGCTCGTGCAATTGAATAGAGCTGTCCTTTGCTGACACTTTCGCCTGTAACTGTTTCTTTGCATCCATTTTGCCTTAGGACCTAGTCGCTGAAGCTGATTGATTGTGAACAGGGCAGCTGCTTTGTCTTGCTCTGATAGGCTACCAATCAACAAACGTATTGTGGGTTGTAATTGGTTCTCTTTTCTAAAACGAAATGCCTCACGTCTTTGGGCACACTCACTGCATTGCAGTGTCATTTTTTTAAGTTAATCTATGGCTTCCCGCCAGCTCCCGTTTATTATTTCCTGTCCCGTCCCAATCACGTTACCAACAGTGAAATTTACTCGAAAAATTGTCACCCTCTATGCCGAATTTCATAACTTTAGACCCAGCGGTTCAATTTTCGTCCAGATTTTGACCTTTTGGTGGCGCTAGACGGCTGGGTTTAGAGATCCGTAAATTCGTATGAGTGGTCAGTGGAGTGTCCCGAAACTTTCTGCCAAATTTCAGCACTTTTTAGCCAGGCGTTCTATGGGCTGCCATAGACTCCAATGGCGGAAGTATAATAGGAAAAGCTAGTAACTCAATGGGAGCCTTCGCAGCTTCGCTGCTAGGCCCCCAATAATAGGAAACGCTAGTAACTCAATGGGTGCCTTCGCAGCTTCGCTGCTTGGCCCCCAATAATAGGAAAAGCTAGTAACTCAATGGGTGCCTTTTTCAAATGAAAAGGCAGCTAAATAATTGATAGCTGTGACAAAAAAAATCCGTCATGAAGAGAATAATGGTCATGAAAGGTCCTCAGATTTAGAGAAGTTCACTGGAGATTATTTAGTCAACAATACAACATACATAGTAGGGGTGTCACGATTCTCCAAATCCTCGATTTGATTTAATTTTTGATTTTAAAGTCACAATTTCGATTTTCAATCTTTTTAAATTATTTAGTTATTTGTTAATATTTTTTATTTAATTAATGCACTGTAACAAGATTCTGTGGTTTTCACAGCATCACTACTGTATCGTAACACCTCCATTTATCACCCATTTCGTCCGAAAATTCTAAAACAACAATGTTTTTTAATACTTCAAAATAACATTTGATAAATGAACCTTACATTTTTCAGTAGCCATAGGTGTGTAGAACAAAATCTGGTTTGGTTCTTACCAGGGCTTTTACTGCCTAAAATTGTTTACTGCGCCCGGAGGTTAGTGCTGGCCTGGTGGGTCGTCTACTTTCACCCTTTCAACGGCACATGAAAGGTTAGACTGAGAATTCTCGTCGCTACCTCAAAATGTACAAAGCGGATTTGTACACGCAGCCTTACAAGACTGTTTATAGCTCTTCGAGTCACGGTAATACGTAATTTTTGGTACATAGCTAATTTAGATACACTTATGGTGTGGGTGCTTGCGTTTCTTTAGGAATCCGCCATCTTGGTTTGTATAGAAATGAATAGTAAGTGACACATACACGTAAGACGACAGAAACACAGGGCTGGTGGTAATAGGGGGCGATCCGATATATGTAAGAAATATTTATTGTAATTGTGAATAGAGTATGTTGCTGTAGTTTCGCTATGGATTATGGTCAAAATGCCTTTCTTATGATGACAAATTTTTTGTCTTTGGTTATTTCCAGTAATGTTTTTGGGTTTTTTTAATTTTGAAACCACATTTTTTTTTTCATACCGTTCCTTCTGCGGGCTACTAAACAGAACAGACAAAAACATAAATGTGAGCATAGCGAAATGGTATAACACCGAATGATAATTTGATTGTCATAGCACACTCCAAGGTTAGTGTTTATGCCTTAAAGTATTTTTGGACTCTTTCTAGAACGTCACTTGCAAAGCTGAGTAACCTAGTGTAAGTTAGTGTTAACTGATGTGAATGAATGAACCTCAAAATATTTCCACAACCATGATTTCAAAGAAGCAGGAAGGGGTTCGAGTTCGGTTGATGTGTTTTTTAAGTGGCTGCAGCTTAAAATCTGAGATCACGTTGACATGCCACACTTCCACACGAATTGGTGTTTTTTTCCCCTTCTTGCCATGCATGCTGGACGTGACATTGGGAGTGTGGCTGCATCGTCGATTCTACAATTGATTTCGAGATTGTGTTCAAAAGTTCGAGATTGTGACGTCATTTTGATCGATTTTTTACTTAAATCCGAGATTGTGACTGCTAATACACAGACCTTCAGGCCTGTTGAAAAGATTGTGATGAGTTAAACTGGAGAAGGTTGTTTAAATAAAATCCATTAGTAAAATAATGGCCACCACAGTCGTGATGGGCATGTGTGTGCCAAATCCAGACTTACAACAAAAATCTGCAATTGTATCAATTAATAATGGTAATGATATAACTTACATGGGGCACTAATCTAAATGTCGGGCAAAGTGCAAAGTCCAAAGCTAATTTAATAATGAGGAAATATTTATTTGTTTATTTATTCAAATGCCCCAAGCAAGATCCTAAGCACAAACATCAGTGGGTCAACTCAACGCTCCCACACGGCACATGACAACTCTGGGGCCGATGTGCAAAGATAGAGTTTTTTTTTCGGAAACCTATGTCGCTAACAAGCGTAGTCTGAAAATACAGAGAAAAGCACAGTTCTTATAAAGCATGTCAAAACTTACATCTCCATCGGTGGTATGACAATTATTCAATGATCACATCACCCAACTTGTCATCAATCAGAAGGTTAAGGTCGACAACAGTTAATAAAATAAAAAGAGTCACAAAACAAGCTACTATCATTAGTAATAAATAATTAATGCACCTCAAACAGGTCCGTTGTGTAGTCTTATGGCGGCCGGAACAAATGACCTCCTGAACCTCTCAGTCCTGCAGCTCATGGAGAGGAGCTGGTCACTGCGGCTGCTTTGCTGGGCAACCACAGTGTCATGCAGCGGGTGGCTCCTCTTACTGAGGATGGATTTCATCATGCTCCTCATTCTTTCCTCCACCAAATATCCTACAGAGTCCACCCTACTCCCCAACACTGACACACATTTCCTGACCAGTTTGTCAAGTCGGTTAGCCTCCCTGGATGTCATACAGCTGCCCCAGCACACCACAGCAAAGAACACTGCACTAGCCACAACCGACTGATAGAAAAGGTACAGCATCTCATTACAGACTTGGAAGGATTTTAGCTTCCTGAGAAAAAAGAGCCTGCTCTGACCTTTCCTGTATGCTGCATTTACATGCACTGACCAGTCCAGTTTATGGTCCAGGTGGACTCCCAGATATTTGTACGTCTGGACCACCTCAATGCCCTCCTCCTCAATTACCACAGGTAAATGATGTGTCTTATGCCTCCCAAAGTCCACTATCATCTCCTTTTCATTGTTAAAATCCAGTGCTAAGGTTATGGGTAGTCAGATGTCAGCTGTGAAAGCATTCCTGAGAAATATCAGTCAATTTCTAACGGACAATAGACTCAAGTTTACTCAGTTTACATTCTATTGGTTTCTATGGACAGTATGATGTTTTCTCCAAGGATGTCCAAATATTTGAATGACTATACCTACCCCTTTATATGCAGCTGATTATCAATGCCAAAGGAAGCAAAACAGGCCTAGAGCATCACCTGGCCATGCTTCACTTTAAACATGGTGCACCTTTCAGGATATTCTTCATTCTTCCTCATCCAAGGTTAAGTATGATTTTCGAATATCTGTACTTTATTTGACTATTAATATTTTTGGAAACTTGTGACTTTTACTCCATTACATTTAAAAGGCAAATACTGTACTTTTGACTACACAACATTTGAAATATGAGCATGATGTACCTGTTACTTTTAAGCACATTTCAAGTGATTCTTTAAATACAATAATGCAATAGACCATATTGAAGTTAATTTTTTTAATAGTTCAATTTGAACTTGGCTGTGGTAATGATAGTGAGAGCAGATTCTTCATCAGAATATCCTCCATGATCATGGTGAATTTGGAATTAAATTAGACAATCACTTGACTTTCACCACATAGCTAGATCTTTACATCATTAAATGGTAAAAAAAACTTCTCATAATTGAGTTATCCTGTTTTGTATTCGAAGATGAACTTGTTTTAGATTTTTGAACAGAGAATGAATAACAATTTAAAATGAATTGTTACATCCTTTTTAACAGTTGCAAATGTGTGAAAGTAGGCAAAATGTTGATGCTGGATGCAAGGAACTAAAGGTCTGTTTTAGTCCATGCAAGGAACTAATGTTCTGTTTAAGTTCTTGTGACCAACCAACGGATGTACATCCTATTGTTGACAAAATAAACATTACATTACAACACATTACAAAGGACAAATACTTATGTACTTATGACAAATACTTATGTACTTATGTGACATAGTAATTTTCACTTGTATTTAGAGTAATATTTGACAAGGTGTATCTATACTTTGACTTAGTTTTTTTTTTTTTTAAAGAATTGTGTCTTTTGTCCACCTTTGATGGTGACATGCAAGAGAGGAACCTTTTAGTAGATTGAGGGGGTCAAATTCAGATGTACCTGTTAAAATATACACTAAGTGAATATTTATGTTTCATACTTTCAGTCTAAGCTTGACAATTTCTATTTTATCCACTGAGTTGTAAATCAGGACCTTATGAAGATTTTCCTCCATCATAAGGCTATTAATACAAAATGGCTATCAATATATAAACACGTTTTCAATGTATCAAGGTGTCATTGTGGTATTTTTTTCAGTCCCAAATATGCCCTTTCTGAGATTTAGCAAATCTACTAATCTCTAAAAAGAAAAAAAAGTCTGAAAAATCCTCTTTTTAAAAAAAATAAATAAATAGGAATTTTAAGTTTAAATTGTATTTAAGTTAAAACACTTGTGCATGTAGGTTGAAACTGTATATTTTGTTGCGGTTCAAGAAAGATTAAAGTAGATACTAAAATTTGCTTTCAGGGCACAGAATTTTCTATGCTTTCAGGCAATGCAGAGAACAATATGTAAATGGATCATCTAGTCACTAACATCAAATAATAACCCTTTACAGTATAGTGCGCTCTGACAAAGAACACGCCCCTCTGATACTGTATGCTGTTGAGTCAGGGCTTTAGTACAATGGTGCCACAGATGGTTTGGGTTCTTAGTTGGGTATAAAAGTGGCAGCTGGTGTTACAGGTTTCACTGCAGGTGTGCGACAGGACTTAAAACATCATCATGGGAAGGGTATGGGATGGAATCATTACTGTATTTTCACATCATCAGCCATGTATCTCACTGATCGATCGAGATAGTGTCGTGTAATCTTGTTGTGGTATTTTAAAGTGGGAAACATCACTCTCTGTAGCAATTTCAGTATTTCACAGTGTGGATTCAATTAACTGGAATTTACTTTGTTATCTGTATTTTCAGATCGTGTTCTACGAGGAGAGGAACTTCCAGGGCCGCTCCTATGAGTGCATGAACGACTGCTCTGACATGTCCTCCTACCTCAGTCGCTGCAATTCCATCAGGGTGGAGAGCGGCTGCTTCATGATCTACGACCGTCCCAACTTCATGGGCAACCAGTTCTTCATGAGGAGGGGCGAGTATCCCGACAATCAGAGGCTGATGGGTATGGGAATGATGAGTGACTTCATCCGCTCCTGCCGAATGATTCCCCAAGTGAGTATATTGTACTAAGAGGAGGGCACTCCTAGCTTCACAAAGGTCTCTAGAATAAATCTAAACCAACACATACAACTCTGAATGCACACTGGATATATTGTTCACAGTCATTATAGTTCAGCCTTCCAGAAACAAACATGCTTTGTCATCTTGAGCGTGTCAAAACTGTCATGGGATGATACTCTGAATAACTGAATAGGATATTTTCTGGTCTCTCTCAAAACAGCATAGAGGACAGTTCAGAATGAGAATCTACGAGAGGGAGAACTTCGGTGGTCAGATGTCTGAGCTGATGGAGGATTGTGACTCCATCATGGACCGCTTCCGCATGTCTGACTGCCAGTCCTGCAATGTTATGGATGGCCACTGGCTCATGTATGAGCAGCCCCACTTCAGAGGCAGAATGATGTACATGATGCCTGGAGAGCACAGAAGCTTCAGGGACATGGGCTCTAGCATGAGAATCAGCTCCATCAGACGTATCATGGATTCTTGTTAAACTGAATATCAGATGTTTATCTACCTGAGCCGTTTGTACAAAATAAACTGTTCAAAAAACTAATGGTGAAGACAGTGTTTCTATGTTAAATTCATATTATCGGCATATATCCCAGCATTTTTTAGAACCAGATCTACATGGTGCAAGTAATTATTTCAGATATACAAAAGGTACACGTTATTAATTCATACCCCAATGCAACCAAGACTTATGAGCTTCATTTCGATAAAAACCCACAAGCGCCGTAGCATAAGAAATGCAGTCCATCCAGATGCATCTAATTGTACCTATCCTATATAGCAGGGGTCTCAAACTCCCGGCCCAATTCCGGCCCGCGACGTATGTCAAAATAATAATGTAATCCGGCCCTTGAGGCTATTTTTAATTGCGACAAACAACGATACTGATTAAAAGACGATAGATCCAAGTACGGTGACAAATCTCATTTGTAGGCTACTCTCCTCCACTATTTGCTAGACATGCGCTTGATTCAAACCCAAAATTGCTGCACAAAGTTTTCAGGAAATACTTGTAGGCTATTACACGCAAGAAACATGAAGACGTGCATTTGTAATGACGCGATGCTGGCCATAGTTTTGCACAAATTGAAGCAGAAATAGGCCTACACCAAATGTTGAAAAACGTTCACGTGTGATGAAGTCTTAGGTAGGCAATGTTATTCACCTATTCTGATTCTGAAGGAGAATATCCTTTTGGAGATTATGATCGATCGTCTATTGACAGTAGTCACGGTGCGTCTGTGAATGGAGGTGCGTATTTGCGTGTATACGACAGTGTCCACTAAGCATACCATGCTTATTTCGACCCTCTGCCCAACACAGCTCGGAGGTTACAGAGGTAATTGTGATCCAGAATGGACGTGGTACAGACAGCAGGGCTAGTAGAAATAGGGCTCTGAAGAACTACAAAGTCACCCTCGATAGGAACTGATTTGACCAGGTTTATTGTAGGCCTTGTGGTTATAGGCCAGTAATAGTTTACGATTGTTAGTATAGGCCTACATCTTAGGTGTTTTCCTGTTGATTTGTTATGTGGGTAATATGACAAAAACGAAAGTAAACCTGCTCAAATATGTTCATCCAGTATTTACTGAAAGGTGCATAATTTGAGGTGCTTGCCATCCAGTGGCAAATTAGATGGGTAAATGTACCCCCTTCATAAACTTTTGTTTATACTCAAATATTTTTACATTTACAGTAGGACTTTATCTCTGACCACTTTCAAGCCATGGCCTTTTGAAATATTGATATAAAAATCCAATGGTGTTGCTTTCTTAACCCTGACGCCTATTGCCAGGTTTAAAAAAGTTATGAGGAAAATATTTTTATTTGGTGTGAAACACACACACAGGCCTACCTGTTTTTATGCTTTTTTGTTTGTTTTTATAATATTTATTTTATCATTATTTTATTTATAAGCTACAAGGTTGCTAGCACAGGTGTCTAAAAATAGATAAAAATACTTGCAATTTGAAAAACAACACTGCATTTTAGGAAATAGCCGTTCTTTTTTGTATTATTCTTTAACACTGATGTGGCCCTCCAATCAGATGACATTGGCAGAAGTGGCCCCCAGCTCATTTGAGTTTGAGACCCCTGCTATATAGTCATGCAGGCTAGTGACTAATGACTGAGTTTGAGTAACAACAATGGGGGGTCAGGGGCCCAAGGGGTCAGGGGGCCCTGAAGCCCAAGCCTTTGCATGGAATCATTGCCTCAATATCAACAAATCAGGATGTAGGCTATGAATCTGATTGAATTTAGTATTGACCATCCCCAAAATGCACCAGAATACAGGAAATCACATCAAACAAAGTAAAAATGTTCTGGGGGAGGACCCCCAAACCCCCCCTCCCACATATACGACAATTAGTGGGGGGCCCTTAATACATCTGGGCCCAGGGGCCCGAAAGTTCATAATCCGCCCATGATTAAACGGAATTACATAATTAAATTGAATAAACATGTGATTAAACAGGTGATTCAATAGTGTACCTAGACTGACATGTACAGTAATAAACAGGATGTGGTTAGAACTGCTACTAAGAGGATTGGAAAATGTGTCCCACATTCTTGGAGTCTTTGCAGAACAAGAAAACAAGGCATAGGTGTATAATGCAGAATAAGGTGGTTATTGCTCTTGAGTTGTTTGGAAAAATAATTTGTGTGAGCATGACAAGTAAATCTACAATTGTTTAAATATGATGTCCCAATATTAAAGGTAAAAAGGTAAAGGTCAATATTAAAGGTAAAGGTAAAAAATACCAAAAACATATTATAAAAATTATTATATTTTGAAATGTATCTCACCACTGCAAGCTGGCAGCTCGACTTGCCTTTCATGTGTGTGTAGGACAGATTGTCCTGAATCTGGCAATATCATTGCCATGGTAGAGGGATTCTCTGGGGCTGAGCAAATGTGAAAAATATGTGGTATGTGTCTTACAGAAATGCCATTTTTTATTTAGCCCTATGAGCCCTACTATATGTTTGGCCATTCTCACTACCTTTAGTTATAAGCATTTATCCTGGTCATTGTAAGTGTAATTTACACATGCTATATTTTTTCAGCACAGTCTAGGCTACCCGGATCTGCCACCATTTCATATATTAGTGCTTACAGTGGGCATTACTTTGAAATGGCCACTTCATTCACGCATATCATGCATAATTAAAAATGAGCTCGATTTAGGCTACTTGGGTATGGCATAAGGCTTGGCTACACAGCGGTATATCTTAATTTGCTGTCTACATTATTGTCCATGAAGGCATATCTGGCAAGTTGTTATTTTATGAAGGCGTAAATGGTTGCTTTGCTTTTTATTAATGGTTTCGCTATAGTCAAGTTTGCAAGAAGGAGACATAGGCTAACTCCTGAGCATGCCACACTATCCAGGGACGCACTCACACAGCTGTGGAAGCGGGGGCAGGAGGACTGTTAGCGCAGGCTTTATACAGCATAACATTCTTCAACAGAAGCCTTATGAAATAAAGGCCTGCCTCGAATGCCGGCCTCCCTAAAATAAAGGCCTGTGGTTTGCGCAGCCTACAGTAAGTAGGCTAAATAACAGACCCGCCATAATATGCGGTATGATGATTTTTTACGAGCAAGATGTTTTTGGTGCCCTACGCGCACTGCATGTTCTTAAATAACAATGAAATATCAGTAATATTTGACCATTATTTTGTGTAAATGGGCTATGCATTGGGTTAGACACCAGGGACCATATTCACAAAGCCTTTTATCTTACCACTAGGAGTACTCCTAAATCGCACTAAAAGATTTTAGCTAGGAGTTTTCTCTTAAAAGTTATTCACAAAGCCTTTCAGACCTACTCTTAGTAAGGAAAAATGCTCCTCCTAAACTAAGAGTGAGTCTTCGTTGCTATGTATGACGTCATTACTGATGCACAAGTTTGACTAAAGTGACCACCTCAGCACAGTCTAGGCTACCCAGATCTGCCACCTTGATTGGTTGATGATTGTAACGCGGGAATGATTCCAAACACCTCCCTTACGATGATCAGTGACAGGTGACAGGTCTAAATGAATCCAAAGTAAGGCAAAACAAATAGCCTAGTAGCCTAATGAAACATATGGATTGATGCAGTATCTTTGTAACATTATTACAAATGCACTCTGGACTTTGAATCCAGCGATCCGAGTTCAAAAATCTCGGTGGAACCTTCTGCTCTGTGGGCGGTGGTAGTGTAGTGGTTAAGGAGCTGGGCTAGCGTGCAGTAGTCTGAAAGTTGTTGGTTCAATTCCCGGCTTCCACCGTTGTGCCCTTGAGCAAGGCACTTAACCCCAAGTAGCTCCAGGGACAATGTGATCCCTCGTAATATACCTGACATATGTAAGTCACTTTGGTCAGGAAGTGTCTGCTAAATGTAATTTAATGTAATGTAATGTCATTATTAAATTAATCTGTCACCATAGCCTATGCCTACGTTTGCAAAGAGGAGAACATTTTAATTTGATTCACAATGAAACGTTACATTTAATTTACATGTTGACAATGAGTAGCCTAGTTTTGGTTGTTGTTGGTGGCGTTATTGCATCAGTTAGTTATGCGAATATGTGAATAGGTCTTAGTGAGTTAGGAGTCCTCTCGACTTCTTTTAAGCTGTCCCAGAGGTGGAAAGGTGTGATTTGTTGGGGGCAGGGCCCCTGGGAACAAAGGTCTGATGGGCCCCCCTGCCAACGTGAATCGGGCGGTCAGTTAATAGGCCTATAACGTGAAGATTTTTCTTGCCATCTAAGGCACGAGCGCATCTGTGAGGCCAAGCCTCACCAAGTAGCCCGTTTGTTTACAACGGAAATTACAGGTTACACTTTACTTGACAGTGTCGACATAAGAGTGACATGACATTGTCATGAATGTGTCATAAATGTTTATGACGTAACGCTTCTGTTATTAAGTGACATTCAGTTTTTGTCATAACAAGTTAGGGTTAGGATTAGGGTTAGGGTTAGGTTTAGAGTTAGGGTTAGGGTTGGGGTTAGAATTAGGGTTAGGTTTCATGAGTCATGACAGTGTCGAGTGTTCATAGTTATTTTTATAACTCATGTCGATACTGTCAAGTAAAGTGTTACCAAATTACATTTAATTAAACTGCTTGTATGTCGAAATAGTTCTCAACATTTTGAATATCAGTGCCGGGTGAATTAGGAAATGTTCTCAAAGTAGCCTTATGGCTGAAAGCTGCTTGGGATCGCCCCCTGCCAAGCAATATAACCATACAAATGCGCTGTCTGCTCACTTATTGTTTCAAAAGGAGTAATTTTGGCTTTGTCGGAACTGGCCATTGTACTGTATGCTACGTAAAAATAAACTTCCAAAACTAACGAAAAATATTTATCTTCTTTCAGTTCAAATGTTTCCAAAAAGTTAAAAACAGATGACGTGATGCGCGTCATTGACATAATGCGCAAATATAGCCTAGATATTTGAATATATTCAAATACATGTGCTTATTTTAGAGGGAAAATTCGAACGTCATTTTTGAGCAATTTTGACAGCCGTAGTCCACTGTAGGCTATGCCATCGACTATTAGCCCCGGTGAGTGGGGGTCGCTATAATGCGTGTGAAATAGCACCATTGAGTAGCCTATGCGAAAAAGCCTTAAATCGTTCCGGCGCCACTCTCTTGACAGGCTATGGACAACAGGCTGGTTGAAACATTAGAAAAGTATGCATATGTTGCACAGAATTTACAATTAAATTGAGCTTTTGCGCATGGTAGGACTAGGCAGGCACGTTGTTGACAAGATCAACGAATTACTGCGTACAAGAGATTGCATCTCAATTTAAAAAAATATATTCCAAAATGGCTTTCATTGCTTATTATGCAGTATTATTTTCTTGTGTTAAATACATGGCTAGTTTAGTAGTAAATGAAGAACATCTATAACGCCCACAAGAGTCCAACTGACTGAATTTGCAGCAAATTTGTGCCTAAACTGTGGACTGGCACTGTAACACTATGAATGGTAACACAACAGCCTTTCATTTCTTATTCTCTTAAAGTGCAAATATCAGGTTAAAAAACATTTTTGACAAATGAAGGAACATGAAGCAAGATAGTAGTGAGTAGTGATTTTTCTTGAAAAATCAACTTTAAATACAATAGAACGTTTTTCATGTGACGTATTCTAGGTTCTGAACATCGTTGTCTGCAGCTGCCTCTCAGTAGGCTACATCTCTGTATTTCAGCTTTCAACATTTCAGGCATCAATAAAGGTGATGATGAAACGTTATCCCATTGTTCAATATTTGATAGCCTGTCACAGGAACGTTATTTCGCTAAAATCGCCCTGATTTGGTGCATTGATCTGTATCGATAACGTTATGGGAGAACATGCATGTAAATTTAGCCTATGATAGCCTAACTTTTTTTCTCTGTTCAAAACTCGGTTTACACAAAGACGATAGACTTTCTTAGAAGCTGTGAAATTTTGCCAGAAAGGAACATGTCTTCCCTCTGAAAGTTGACACAAAATCAAACAATATTGGATCATTTAACTTGAACTGAACAGCGACAGGTTTTGGTAGGCATGTAGACTCAGCAGACGGTAGCCTACATAGCCAGCGTCAGTCAGCATCATGTAACATTAATGTCGTTAAAGTCATGAATCCTGTAACATATTATAACATATAACAGCGATGACTCATTCGAAGACGATCTGCATGGATATATAACCACCCAGAAAAACTCAGAATGTGAGTGATAAAGTTAATTAATTGTATGAAACTTTTTTACTAGTTCATTGCAGCATCGGCTATATTAGGCTGTTATGCTAGCTCAGCCTTTAAATATGCTGTTATTTTAGTCATGTGGACTTGATTAAACGGGTAAAGATAATTCATAAACTGCTTATTTAGGTTCAATATTTAGGTGTTTGAGGTTGCTGTGTTAAGTTCAGCTCAAAAATCAGTTTATTTTGACATACGGGAGTTAGCCTAACTGAGCTGTAGGCTATAGCACATAGGCCTATTCTGTTTTCATTTATTTTGTGATAATCAAATGACACTCATGATAACTTGAAATAGAAGGACAGAAGATAGGTGATTGATGTCCACAAGCACGAATTTCACGAGACAAATTAGAACAAACTGTTCCGGTAAAAATCCCTTCATATAGCCTATCTCTGGCAATTCATTTTTGGATGACTGTAGATAGTTGTATTTTAGCCTACGTCTTCGTAGACAGTAGGCCTAGGCTACACCATTAGGCCATCTTGAGAATAAAAGACTTCACAGCTGCTAACGATCACCCTCCACAACCACGAGGATAGGTAGGCTAAACGGTCGTTCGTCGCCTTTTTGCTTCTTATTGTAAAACCAACTGTTAGGGCCTACACAAGTGGTCGGCATCCCGGTCAATATTTGATATTAAAATTTCAATTTTGAAGCTATTTGTAACCATGTGTAGCCTATGCAACCCGACTGTTGTAGGCTTGCCTACCACTCTCTGCAGTGCCTTGCCTACCATTCTTGCCTACCACTCTAGTTGTAAACAAACAGTCACATGACATTATGACGTAGATGCAAAACCTTAATATTTAGTTATTTTTATAACTGAATTCATGAACATTCCAGGAAACATTCCAGACACAATGATGACCTCATAAGAGGGAGTCCAGAAAAGTTGGTCAAGTAAAATACATGGTATAAGGGATCATACAGTAGTTTTTTTTTTACACTGATACACTGAGGCCAAAAACATGACTTAATTCCAGTATGTCATGCTAGAGTCTACTACCTGCCTGACATAAAAATATCCTGATACATTTTTTCTTTACTGGCAACCATTATTGATGTGATGTGATGAAGAGGATATGGGTTAGTAGCAATGCTTGAAAATGCCAGTTAGTCACTTGCCATCACATATATAGCCTAAACTAAGTAGAATCAGTAAGCAACTCATTAGTCTGTGTTCAGCCAACCATGGGCATATATGCTTCCTGCTTTAAAGACCTGACTATAAAACCATCAGTGAATATGGGCTACCACACATTTGCTCTTTATATATCCATCTGCTTATCAACTAATGTTAGCTATAGACAGATTATTAATTTGCTGACTGATTCTGCTTAATTTGTTGTATATGAAAGCCTATGTGATGGAAAATGACACAACAGCAATTTTGAAACCATGATACATACTAATAGTGATCCGATCCTACTCACACCCCTAATCAATTTCTTACTGATGGCCATGATTTACCTAAATTTTGTAGCCTATTTGTCTTTACCTTGTCCCTGCCAGGCAGGCTCATGCTTATGAACCACTGGTATGTCATAGAGGACATTTTTGGCTTCTCAGTGTAAAAGAAAATGCAGTTAAAACCCATTCTCCCCTATGCTCAACTTTGCTGGAGTCTCTCTTATAAGTTCATCACTGTGTCTGGAATGTTCATAAATTCAGTTATAAAAATAACTGTAAATATTGTTCTATTTAAAGTTGATTTTTCAAGAAAAATCACTACTCATTGCTATCTTGCTTCATGTCCCTTCATTTGTCAAAAAAATTTTTCTTAACCTGACATATACACTTTAAGAATGATTTTCATGAATAAACTCAAATATAACAACAAAATGGGATGGAAACCCACCTAATGTTTCCCTTACAAATGTTAAAAATGTGTATGGGGGGCATTTAGAGCTTCTGTTGTGTAGTGATGTGTGTGGAACTGGAAACTTCTTTTTACTTCATGTGGAAACAATACCAACACACATGCTACAGAGCATACAGTGAAGAATAACAATCCCGTTGGAGCTTTCCCCGCAGGGCAGGTTTCAATGTGTTGTTGCTGGGTCAGATGTTTATATACAATGGCGAACATGTTATTTACGCTGATCGGCTATAAAAGTTGGGGTTAAATCGTCAGGATGTCAGTGCATCACTCGGTCAGTCCTGGGACACAGCCATCTCCAACATACATCAACATGGGAAAGGTATGTAACATCAAAGGCCAACACTAACTCTTCCATACACGACTGTGACAATCCAAATTCAGAACTTTTTTTCTATTTTTAAATATGAATTGTTAGTTATCAGTTATTGATACTGACATCAGGATAGTTCTACAGTGAAACTATACTTACTTATACTGAATTATCTAATTTATGGGGCTTATTTAATTTAATTAGTAACCATTTATCAATGTATGCTTTCAGATAATCTTCTACGAGGACAAGAACTTCCAGGGTCGCTCCTATGAGTCCATGGGAGACTGCTCTGATATGCACTCTCATCTCAGCCGCTGCCAATCCTGCAGGGTGGAGAGCGGCTGCTTCATGGTCTACGACCGTCCCAACTTCATGGGTAACCAGCACTTCATGAGGAGGGGCGAGTACTCTGACTACATGAACATGTTTGGTTGGAACGACTGCATCAGATCCTGCCGCATGATCCCCATGGTATATAAGTTCATAATTATACGTATTTTTATCATAATGACTATTATGATCATTTTCCTACAGAACTAAACTTTTTGTGACATCTTATGTCTACAGCACAGAGGACAGTACAGAATGAGGATCTACGAGAGAGAGAACTTCGGTGGTCAGATGATGGAGCTGAATGATGACTGTGACTCCATCATGGACCGTTACCGTATGTCTGACTGCCAGTCCTGCAATGTTATGGATGGCCACTGGCTCATGTATGAGCAGCCCCACTTCAGAGGCAGAATGATGTACATGAGGCCTGGAGAGTACAGAAGCTTCAGGAACATGGGATTCAACAACATGAAATTCATGAGCATGAAGCGCATCACTGATATGATGTAAATGTTTATATTGTCATAATTTCTTGGCCGAACAGTGGGTATAATAATGACTCAAATAAAATATTTCCCTTTTTACAATGAGGGAAGTGTGATATCTTTTTAAAAACAGTTTATAGTTTTTTTGCTGTCACATTCTCCCTTACACTCCCTTACAGACCTGAAACTAAAAAGTCATACACATTCCTCAATCTAGTGTCAATTTTGTTTTCTGGATATGTCTGCCCATACTGTAGATCAGTACACATTCACCACCTATTGGACTGTGACAGCACTACACGTTATGAATGGCATGTGTGTCCACATGCAGTTTGCTGAAAGACTAGGTTATTTCGGCAGAAATATTAATCTATTACTACAGTAATCAATTACCATTTCTAGTAATAGTAATATATTAACTATCATGCATAGTTAATATATTTTCCAGACCACTAATCTTAATTACTACCGTATTTTCTGGACTATAAGTCTTATAATATATATATATTATCATTATCAAAATATATATAATTTAACATTTAAAAAAAAAAATGTTAGTCAGCATGAATTAACATGAACCTTACATGAAACATTACCGTCTACAGCCGCGAGAGGGCGCTCTAGGCTTGTGGAATGAGATTGGGAGCTTGGTGAACTTGCGATAGGTCAGAAATTTGTTCGTACTTAAGACTAAAACTTCGGGGGTGTCACCACCGGGAAAATGTATTAAATATTGTTATGTAAATGCACAAGTTCTGCGCACTTTCAGTCAGAGATTAGGGTTTGCACTATGCCTAAAACATGCGTGCATACCGTAAATCCTCAAATTATGGATTCTATTTATAGCCGAGCCTCAGATTCAGACAAATAATGGCCGGCCCCCAAAAAGCCTACAAGCCGGGAAATAATTGCCTACATTGCTTCGATTTAACTCGATGAAATAAAAGAGCTCTTCTTAATATTTTATATTGTAAGTTGGTTTAATACTGTTGCCAATGAAAAGTCGTTGTCCTACACTGGGTCTCCAACACGTTGCTCTCAAGCTACCAGTCGCTTGCCACCCCCTTCTGAGCTTGCCAGAGACTGAAGCAATAAGCCTATATTTAAACACAAGTGTTGCCGGAAAAATGAAAATTCAATCAGGCCAATCACATCGTTTATGGAGTCGGTAGGGATTAATGGTAGAGTTGCGATGGTTCCGCGTGAATTCCCTGCTACTTCAAAAAACAACGAAGATGAATGCTGCTGCTGGCGAACAGCGCAACACGAGTTAAGCTTTTTTTAAGTTAGCAAAAGTTTGATCAACTAGCCAACTAGCTCCGCTGGTGGGAAAACGCATGGGACTCATGAGTTGTAGCGCTATCCTATTGCGTGCAGAGGGAATTTGAAACACAACCGTTTATCCCACCCCTCAGATTGAGCACTGCGAATGGTGAGTTCCCAGACCCTACATCTTGATGTGGGTCTGGTTTGTCAGGCTAGCCGGCAGGCATTCCAGCCTACGAATTTAATAAAAAAGTAAATCATGCATACCGTATTTTCCGGACTATAAGTCGCTCCGGAGTATAAGTTGCATTAGTCAAAAAATGCGTCATGAACAGGAAAAAAACATATAAGTCGCACTGGACTATAAGTCGCATTTATTTAGAAATGTATTTCACATAATCCAAAACCAAAAACAGACTATGTAACTGGACTATTGAGGCCAAAAAGATTAATGTTAATGAAGACGAAGGAGTGAAAGCAGCCAAGAGGAGGGCCTGAAGGTCTAATTGTAAAGCAAAAGATTCACTGAAAGAAAATGTCATGTGGTACACCAAAATGTAGCTAAAATGTGGAGAATACAATGCAATCAAGCATTTTGGGCAATATGGAGTCACAAGCTGGCAGCAGATTAAATGTTCATGAGAGAGAAAAAGATGTAAAGCAATTTAAAAAAGATTCACTGAACAAAAATGTTGATGTGGTACATGAATATTTAGCTAAAAATGTACAGAATGCAATGCAATCAAGAATTTGGGCGATGTGGAGTGACAAGCCGGCAGCAGATTAAATGCCCATGCACGAGAGAGAAAAATCTGTGGGGTATTTGATGGTTCATGTATGAAAGGGTGTCAGGATTTCCATCCGCTTATTGCGAGATAATAGCCAGGCTAGCGAGATAAGGCATCCGCTTTCATTTATTAATGAAACGTGTGTTGTGCTGAAATGGAAACCTTATTCCGTATAACCAGAGGTTTTCGATAGCCTGAAGTTAGTTATTTTTTTAATTCGGCTGATGCTTAGCAGCAACAATTGTGTTTAATATAGGTTACTGCTTCAGCCTCTGGCAAGCTCGGAAGGGGGCGGCATGCAACTGGTAGCTTGAGAGCAACGTGTTGGAGACTCGTGGTGTAAGACAATGACTTTTCATTGGCAACAATATTAAACCAACCAACAATATAAAATATTAAGAAGAGCTCTTTTATGAGTTAAATTGAAACAAAATTATTACTGGCCTTTATTTGTCCGAATCTGAGGCCCGGCTATAAATAGAATCCCGGCCATAATTTGAGGATTTAGGTATGCACGTGTGCTTCAGGCATAGCGCTACCACTAATCTTTGAATGAAAGTGCACAGAACTTATGCATTTGAGATCGCTCTCTCGCGGCTAGACAGTAATGTTTCATGTAGGGTTCATGTCAGTTAATATGAATTAACATTTAAAAACAAGTTCAATTATATATTTTTTCATATATAAGTCGCACCTGACTATAAGTCGCAGAGCCAGCCAAACTATGAAAAAAAGTGTGACTTATAGTCCGGAAAATACGGTAATTAAAAAAAATAACTCAATTTAGGCTACCGTAGGCCTATGCAATAAGGTTTCCAATACAGCACAGTGCACGTTCAATGACAGCAGATGCCTTGTCTCAAACAGTGGGTGGAAATACCGACACTCTTTCAACTACATGAAACGTAATAGTGAATCATCAAATACCACCCACATTTCAGTGCCCATCAGTCCAAACACTTAGCAATATAATCAAACAGCCCAAAAGTAAATTAAATCCCAAACCAAACCGAACATCTTCTGCTTTTGATAGTCTACCGGTATGCCGCTCCAAACAAAACGCATGTCGCATAATAATGAATCCCGATTACCACTCCGCTGCTGTCTGGGACTTTTGCTAAATGCATGAAATACAAGCCTTACAGTGAAAGACGGATAGGCTACCTTCTGATCCTGTAATTAACGAAATAAATGGTTTATTTTAACACCGGGAAGGAAGGACGCATTTGGCGCTCGCTGTAGCCTCACAAAAATATTTGAGCGCTAGAATGTCCTAGTCGTAGCCTAACAATAATAATTCAGCCTTTAAAGTAGCTCAATTTCATTTCCAGAGAAAGGCTTTTTTTATGTTTTAGCCTGTTACAGCAGGAATTAGTGACTGGCATGTGGGGGCGTGGCATCACGATGGTTGCTTCCCATCGTGATGTCTGTCAACCATCACGATAGTGTAGGGCATATTTGTAATATTGACAATTACTTGTACAGATCATTTTTAGTTACAAATAATTTCTACAATTTCAAAATGTGATACACACGTACAAAACATTTGAATCTAATATTCTTCCATAAAAAACCTATTGTAATAACATCACTTTCAAATATTTTTCTGCATTGCAATTCGAAATCGAAAAAAGAACACAGCATATGATCCTTGATTTTTCTGCACTGGAAATGTATGGGGGAAAAATATAAAATTGCATTTCAATTATTTGGTAAGTAGTATTCAATCCACTATTTTTCAACCTTAAACATTCAGACTGCCGAACTTCGGGAAGAAAAATTCAGGTTGAAAAAACTGACTGTTGGGCACAATTTACCAGGGGATTTAAACCTCTTAGGGTTTCATAGAAATATGTCTATTTAAGTGACCAATGTTTATAATGTGCAAATTATTAAATCAAATTCACCTCAAATATCCTGATATTGAGGAAGAAATTGGCTGATAATGTTAGCTAACATATAATGTTAGTTCCACTGACCGTTAGATTGCTAGCAATAACTAGCTAATGTCAACTACACATCTTCAGAGAAACATGGCCAACTATCTGACTTCAATTGTTAAAAAATACAATCGTATGGACATTTTAGGACATGTATATGTAGATTCATATGTGGGGCAAATAAAGGTGTAACTTGTCTGTAGGTGATGAAATGAAATGTCTTAGCGATAGCTTGTTTAATTTAGCCTAACAGTTGTAGACCCATCACAAAGAGTCTTTGCCCATTGACTTTTGTTAAACTGTTAGTAAACTGGAAATTGCAAAGCCTACAAATGTAATACAAGTCCAGATCTCACTAATTCACAGCTCTTACTCCAACCACATATTGTTACTTTTACTTTTTTGGGGGTCGTTTAAGATGGGTCATTATGTTAGTTCATTATGGTTTGTATAATATTGTTTTATTTTCATTAGGCTGTTGATTAATTTGACATTGTTTTTTACTATTGGTATTCTCCTTAATGTAGTCTTATCATGTTATTGTTTTTTATATTATTGATTGAATGGACATTATTGTTTATTATTGCTTTTTTCCCTCATTTTCATTGTTTATTTCATTAGGCTATTGATTCTCCTATTATACTGTAAAGTGTCGTTGCCAGCTTTTAGCTCCCTGCTATTCTAAAGAATGTTCTATCTGGAAGTTTTGATAACCATATTACAATTAATATACTGACAAACTAAGGCATTTCTCTTCTTCTCTGACCTTTTGTATATGTACATGTTTTCTACAAAAAAATGATTGCATTTGATTGAGATTTATTCCACTGGATTCCAAAAAACTAACTGGAACCCAATAGCAAGATATGCCACTCAATTCTGAATCAAAAGCAAGTACAACTCTTCACAAATTATATTAAATTGAACGAATCTTTACATTAACCACCTTAGCAGCATAAGTATATGCTGGCCATTACTGGTCAATATTTCCTTTTTTGTAACTTTGATACAGATAGTATACACACATACACACATATGAGAACTCAGAATATAACATGATATCCTCAGAGACTCAGAAAACAAGGGCACACAGTTAAAAATAACAAAACCTTTAGAACTGTCCCTAAAGAACAAGTTTCAATGTGTTGTTGCTGGGTCAGGACTTTACATACAATGGCAAACATGTTCTTTACGTTGGTCAGGTATAAAAGTAAGGGTTAAACCGTCAGGATGTCAGTGTATCACTTGTGAATGCTCAGTACTGGGACACAGCCACCTCCAACATCAACATGGGAAAGGTATGTAACACGAAAGGCCAACTCTAACTCTTCCCTACACGACTGTGACAATCCAAATTCAGAACTTCTTATTTTTAATCACAAATTGCTAGTTATAAGTTATTGATAATGATATCAGGTTAGATATACAGTTAAACTATACAATTCAATTCAATTCAATTCAAGTGAGCTTTATTAGCATGACAAATATTTTTGCATTGCCAAAGCAGAACATACATTTAGACATACATTTACATAGAGAATGCTTGGAATACAGTACATAGCAAATAGATACACATCCAAGATTAACAAACAAGCTGGTGTGTGTGTGTGTGTGTGTGTGCGTGTGTGTGCATGTGTGCGTGCGTGTGTGTGTGTGTGCGTGGCTGCATGTATGTATGGTGTTTGTCTGTGTAGTTATATGGATAGGTGCCATATACTTTAACTGCTTTATCTCATTTATTGGGCTTATTTCATTTATTTGTGATCATTATGATTTCAGATCATCTTCTACGAGAACAAGAACTTCCAGGGTCGCTCCTATGAGTGCATGGGAGACTGCTCTGATATGCAATCTCAACTCAGCCGCTGCCAATCCTGCAGGGTGGAGAGCGGCTGCTTCATGGTCTACGACCGTCCCAACTTCATGGGTAACCAGTACTTCATGAGGAGGGGCGAGTACTCTGACTACATGAACATGTTTGGTTGGAACGACTGCATCAGGTCCTGCCGCATGATCCCCATGGTAAATAAATTCATGATTATGAGTATTATTATTATAATGACTATAAAGAACTAAACTTTTTGTGACATCTTATGTCTACAGCACAGAGGACAGTTCAGAATGAGGATCTATGAGAGGGAGAACTTCGGTGGTCAGATGATGGAGCTGATGGACGACTGTGACTCCATCATGGACCGCTACCATATGTCTGACTGCCAGTCCTGCAATGTTATGGATGGCCACTGGCTCATGTATGAGCAGCCCCACTTCAGAGGCAGAATGATGTACATGAGGCCTGGCGAGTACAGAAGCTTCAGGGAGATGGGAATGAGCAACATGAGGTTCATGAGCATGAGGCGCATCACTGATATGATGTAAATGTTTTTTTTTTAATATAATTTCTGGGTGGAACAATGGGTATAATAATGACTCAAATAAAATCTTACCCATTTTACAATGAGGGATGTCTGATATCTTTTGAAGCCGTCTATATATTTTTCACTGGTTTCCTACATCACACTCCCTAACACTCAAGACCTGAAACTAATAACTCATACAATGATATTCCCAGGGGTGGGTAGTAACACGTTACAAGTGACACACGAGTAAAAAAATATTTTTTCAAGGAACGGCAACTTTCCTTATTCCTTTTTCAAAAGTGTACTTCTACTCTTACTCAAGTACATTTTTAATCCAGTAATCCACTCCATACTTGGCTACATTTTCAATTGCCTTTCGTTACGAGTACAACTTTATTATCAGAGGAGAAAGTATCTCGAGGGAGAAAAGCGCACCTCTCTCTTGGTGCACAACAGCGTAGGAGAAAAGAAACAGGGCTTCAGAATATATTGTTACGTTGTCCCACGATCATAAAAGTAATGACTGGCCTATGTAGAATCCATCAGACCATGTTTTAGCCTACTACACAGAAGTACAGGTACAGTACATATATATATATATATATAACTGAGCTGTTAGATATATATATATATCTAACAGCTCAGTTAACGCAATGACGTCCTGCCACCTGCTGCATCTTCTGGTGAGACTGCCAGAGTAGCAACGAGACGAGAGGTATGACATGACACAGAAACTTTCACCTATATTAATTTCGGGCCAGCATCGATCAACAACACATTGGACAAGGAAAGTTGACCTACAAGTTAATTTACAAGCAAAGCAAATGCACTGGAAATCGAGCACACAAGTTAGAAAAAACCTAGCATTCGTTTTATGTAGCCTCAATGTTGCAGGACATGACAGAGACGGTCGGCTGAGAAAACAGATAGCCTATTCTGTCGCTCTGTCCGAGTGGATATGACTAGGCTACCCATAATATACAGTAGCTGTATGGTGAAGTATAAACAGACTTCTAGCAACGCAAAACAGAAGAATCAGCTGCCAATGGTTTGGAAGTGACTGCTTTTCTATCCGTAGCCACTTAAAGCTTATTCTGGCTATGACAAGATAGCCTTCAAATTCAAATAATATTGAAGTATATTAAATAAAATACAACCCCAAAACAGAAAAAGTTGAGACATTGTGTAAAATGTGAATAAAAACAAAATGTAATAATCTGCAAATCTCTTAAACTCATATTTAATTGCAAAAAGCAAGACACAGACAACATATTAATTGTTGAAAATAACAAATTTGACTATTAATTTGATACCAGCAACATGTTTCAAAAAAAGTTGGGACGGGGTAACAAAATGCTGGAAAAGTTGTGTAATGATAAAGAAAACAAAAGGAAGAATGTTTCACAACTAATTAGGGTAAGTGGCAACACGATTGGGTATGAAAAAGAGCATCCCAGAGAGGTAAGGTCTCTTAGAAGTAAAGATGTAGGGGTATTCATCACTCTGCGTAAACTTGTGCACACAAATGATGAAACAATGTAATTTTAATGCTTCTTAACATGAAATTGTGACATATTTGGGGAGTTAATCATCTACAGGACATAATATTATTAAAAATCCAGAGAAATCTTTGCAAACAAGGGATAGAGCTGAAAAACACATTGGATGGCCGTGGTCTTTTGGACCTCAAATGGCACTGCATCAACACCAGACCTGTTTCCAGACCTGTCATTGTATGGGCTCAGGAAAACCTCTGATAACCATTGTCTATGTGCACAGTTTGATACTCAATTCAAAAACTGCAGCCAAAATTGTAACAGCTAAAATTGTATTGAGACATTATACAGAAATTACCACCCTCTTATCTGGGCCTGAGCTTGTTTAAAATGGACTGAGGTAACGTGGAAAAAGGTCCTGTGGTTAGACCAATCAAAAGTTTGCCATTCTTTATCGAAATCATGGACTCATCTGGGCTAAAGAGGAGAGGGCCTATCCAAGTATCCAACCTATCCAACTTGTTTTAGTGCTCAGTTCCAAACCCAACATCTATGACGGTGTGGAGGAGCGTTAGTGCCTACAGCATGGGCATCTTGCACATTTGGCAAAGCACAATCAATTCTGAATGATGTATACAGGTTTTGAGCAACATATACTGCCATCCAGGCAATGTCTTTTCCAGGGACTACCTTGAATATTTCAGGAAAACAATGCAAAATGAATTCTGCACATATTTAAATAGTATTTCTCCATAGAGGAAGAGTTCAGAGTAATTGTACTTTTACTTGAGTATACATTTTCAGTACTCTACCCCATACCTGCCATACCTGGGGGGTGTCAGTGTTTGCACAGAATAAGTGTTTGCATATTTAACATGTTTCATACACTCTTTGCAACACTGCATTTTGGTCGTTGCTTTTACCTTACTGAAACACGCATGCCAGTTATGTATCAACCAACTTCAAAACTCCAAAGCTGCTGTCAGATTATGTTCCGAGGACAATATGTCAATAACAGTTCATGTGATGTGTTAATCACAAAATTTCTTCCCTAACAATTTGACAACAGCTAGTTGTGAAGTAGGCTATTCAACTAGCCTACATGCTTGCAAGACTCCGTGGCTGGGTTTAGGTTGCCAGGTTTTATGACAAAAAGGTTTAAATTTAAATTAAGTGATTGTGTATGTGTAGGGTGTATTTCATACACAAACTGGCAACCTGGGAAATGTCAGACTAACAGAAAAAATGAATGGATCAGTGATTTTAAAATGAAGTTTGATGGTCATGCAAATTACAGGAGTTTTCCGCGAGAAATAACAAAACGGGAATGCGCCGGGAGATGACCTATTTCTAGCAATATATTATTATCGTTTGAATGTGCTGTGCAAAATCTCAAGACTAATGTGTTTCAAGTTCTGGAAGATCTGGGTTGACAATTGTACAGAAATTATTTTAAGGAATATAATGAAAAAGTATATGCTATATAAGTAGGTTTCATTAACCAATAACAAGGCCAAATGTGAGACAAACAGGGCTTATAAATGTTTAAAGGATGGGCTGTCCTGGGTTGGGTTATAAATGCTTAAATCAGCCAAGGGCGCGGGAAGGGGGGTGCTGAGGGTGCTGCAGCACCCCCTGCTGGCAGGAGATAGATTTTTTAAATTTGTTATATATTTTTTTAAATAATTGCTAATTCGCTGTCTGACATTATTTATATTTGTGTATGTGAAATGATGAGTCAAATAGCAAAAAAGAGTTATGGATTGGTTGGAATATAAGCTACTAAAAATTAACAGTTATAGAGATCAACGTGAACGTGAGTCAGTTACTGTAAGAACCGTAGCGTGGTTTCAGCTATGTGATAGCCAGAGAATGTCTAATCCGTAAACGGGCTCAAGTGTGTAGGCCTACGATTGATATAGGCCTACATATTCTATGTGATTTACACGTTCAAAAAGCATGGATAAGCTGAAAGAAACTTTAATTGTGTTGTACAGTTTTTCAAAATTAATAAATTATAGCTAGTGAAATCATTTCACTAGTCGCTAAAGATAGAAATTATTAGGACACATTCTTGCTGTGGAGACGACACACTTTAGGCTATTCAGGAATTATTTGCGAGATCATTGCAGCCTGATTATTAGCCTATATTTAAAGCCAAACATCTCTGGTGTGGTTTTGACGATCAGAAAAGTAATTTTCCTTAGCTATACTGAAATAGGCTAATGATGTCAAGTGCGCTTCTGTGGCTGCCCAGGACGTAGATAGATAGATAGATAGATAGATATACTTTATTGATCCCTAAAACTTCTCTCTATCACCCGCACACCGCACTAAAATGATGTATTTAGCAGTCAAAATCTGAAACATGTCCAGGAGGGGAGAAATCGTCGGACATCCATTATTTTTGTTATTCAGCACCCCTGGTCAAAAATAGGTTCCCGCGCGCCTGAAATCAGCTAACAGGCTACAACATGCATACAGTATAGTCCAGTGCTGAATCTATGCTTAACCTGGGTCACCATGGGGTCAACCGGATTCACCAACTCCTCTACTAAATGTGAGACAAACAGGGCTTATAAATGTTTAAAGGATGGGCTGTCCTGGGTTGGGTTATAAATGCTTAAATCAGCTAACAGGCTACAACATGCATATAGTCCAGTGCTGAATCTATGCTTAACCTGGGTCACCATGGGGTCAACCGGATTCACCAATGACTCTGTCATGAATTTGATGACTTTAGACTCGACTTGACAAAATCTAAAAAGACTTGCAACTCGACTTGGACTTTAACATCAGTGACTCGTGACTTCACTTAGACTTGACCCTTTTGACTTGAAAAGACTTGCTACTTTCCTTGAACCAAAATACTAAAAAGTGCGTTCACACGACACTGACCGCTCTATCTCCTTTTGCACTTGTGTGCATTTGTGTGCATGACGTGTGTGTGGCACGACATCCAATCAAATTAGATCCACGTTGTTTCGATCTGACAGCATCGATATGTGAATGGCCATGAACACAATCATCTATGATACACTAAAAACAAGGCTTGGTTAATAACTTGCCGTGAACCTAGACAACCATTTTGATTACTTAGACTCATAGCCTATACCTCGGTTACGGTCTCGTTCAGTAAGTATAGTCTGAAGTCAGCAACATTAACTTCTCTAACATTTAACTTTATAACTACCCAGATAACGTGTATTTGTAGCCTATGTGATGTAGGCTACTTCCCCATCAATAATGTGTAAATTGCCATGAACGCAATCATCTATGATACTAAAATAAGGCTTGGTTAATAACTAACTTGCCGAGAATCTAGACCGTTTGATAATATTAGACTCACCCTAGTTCTCTTTCAGCCTGGCATTGTCTTCGTTATTAGGCTACTATGAATCCAGCAACATTCACTTCTCTAACATTTAACTTTTTTAACTTTAAGATAATATGACGTGTAGGCTAGTATGAGATGTAGGCCTACTTCCCCATCGATAATGTGTGAATTGCCATCATCTACGATGCACTAACAAGGCTGGTTATAATGAATCAAACTTGCCAAGAACCAAGACACGAAAGGGTAGCCGTTCACAATGTCACTGGCTATTTGATGTTTGGTAGGCATGTGCGCTTACCAGTTTTTTTATTGTTATTTTTTTTTATCTGTAGCCTAGGCCCAGGTAGCACCCGATGCGCAATGGATGCACTGTTGTTATTCATAGGAAAGCGCTCGTGTCAAGGCAGCTTAGTTAGTCACGGCCTGAATGAGATTTTGAACGAGGTTGTGAGAGTGGTGGTTTTCATCAAGACCCGGCCCTTAAAAGCGCGTCTATTCTCCGCGAGGAGAGGAGATGGGAGCTGACCAAAAGGCTGTACTGTTTCACAGCGAGGCAAGGTGGCTTTCCCGCAACACTTTCCCGAGGTAAAGTGCTGTCGCGCGTGTTTAAGCTCCAAGTCGCCTCTTCTTGGAGGAAGAGCGCATGTTTGAATCTGCAAGCACGTTCACTAATGAACATTTCTTGACGAAGCTGGCCTATCTTAGCGATATATTTGGAAAGCTCAATGAGTTAAATCTCCAGTTACAAGGCAAAGACAAGCACCTACCTCACCTAGCAGATAAGATTACTGCATTCACCAAAAAACTTGAGGTAGGGCCTATGGGACAGGTCCCTCGATCGCAACAATATTATGCCTTTGAGAATCTGACTGAAACGTTTGCTTCGGGAGCCACTCTTGTGATCCCGTGTATTAAACAGTAGGCCTACATCACATCCCTGCAAAGTTTATTTCAAAAATACTTCCCAACCAGCAGTGCTCAGTATGAATGGATTATGGATCCATTTAATGCAGCATGTTGGTTTTTTATTGAATATATTGTACAATGCTGTAAAATATTGGCCTATGCTTCCTAATATGTTGCTGGAAAACAAAAATACCTATGTTTATTTACAATGGCACTTTATGTATTTATTTATTATTATATCTGCAGCACCAGCTGATTTTAACTCTGGTGAAGAGGATACATTTAGAACTTGTCATTTTGTCAATACATTTGACAATTTTAAGCTTGATCTACCACTTTCTTAGAGCTATGAGGGATAGGTGGGGCTCGAAAAGGCCCCCTTGATCAAAGTGGGGAATGAAAGAAAAAGTTTGAGAACCACTGGTCTACAGTGTGTACGGTTACATTCAGTCTCATCCTTGTGACAGCCTGCAGCCTACAGTCATTCACTTCTAAGCATTTATTTAAAGTAACTACCAAGATAACATTAGGCCTATGTGTAGGCTATTAGTAGGTATGTGATATAATACTTTCCAATCCATAACATTTCCATGAATATAATCATCCAGTTTATTCACTAGAAAGGCTTATGTGATCGCGTTGATTACTGGAACTTGCAGAGAACCTAGTGAACAGTTTGACTTGTGTGGCAGCCACGGTTATGAGGCCCGGAGAACCTAGCGAACTGTTTGACTCGTTTGGCAGCCACGGTTATGAGGCCCAGAACCATACAGGCTCATTATAGATTGACTGATTATAGCCTACTACCACTCCAGTAGAGGCGCTAATACGCGATAAGATGAAAGAGTAGCGATGAGAACACTCGAGCACAGCCAATCAAGCCAGTGTTGCTCTGTATGTGAAAACCAGAGTGGTAGATAAAACTGATAGAGGCATGTATTAGGCTACATGTATATTATTTTTTTTTAATTATTTATTTAATTTTTTAGAGTGAGGATATCTTTTATAACGTGGTGACATGGTTGAAAAGGTTAAGGTTACACTTAGGTTTTGAAATGAGTGGTTTTGAAATGAGTGTTTGAACAATGTTCTTCCAAAAAAAGGTTTAATAAATATATACAAATCTTAAAAGCATACATGTGTAAATATTATTTCTCTGTTGTTAAAAGGACTCGAAACTCAAATGGTAGGACTTGGGACTCAACTTGAGACTTGTCGGTCTTGACTAGCCTGTCTTGACTCGGGACTTAAAGACAAAGACGTAGGGCCCCGGGAGGTGTGTGAGCCCAGGGCCCTGGGAAGAATTAATGCGGCCCTGGTTGAACCACAATGATTAAACCATAGCAATTCAGAGCACTTTGAAAATGGAATAGAAAATTGTAAGGACAATGTGGAGAGTTGTTGAAAGGCAAATAGATTCAAAGACAGAAAGAGAAGAGTTAGTTAATCAGTTATTTACACAATACAAAAATGCTGATGTGGTACATGAACATTTAGCTAAAAATGTGGAGAATGCAATGCAATCAAGCATTTTGGACGATATATTGGCACAAGCTGGCAGCAGAACAAATACTCAGCTGGCCACCTCCGAGAGAGCGAGAGAAAAAAATATGCGCATTTAAAACTAGGGCCTAAATTTCAGCACGGGTATTGCACATAAGTTATTAAGTATTGAGCATAATAATAAAAGTCCCACAACATCATAATGAGAGAAATTCCCACACATGTTACAGCGCTGCCTGATAATGTTAATCTAATGGAGCGGCCTGAATGCGGGACTATTGACTGGACGGACCAACTCTGACTTCGATTGAACCCCATGCAGAGACATATACACGCGCGCAGGACCACTTTGCGGGTGCCTCTCTCACCGCTGAAGTCAAATTATAGCCTAGGTGCTTCTACATCAACCGCGATCGACAGGAACGAAAACAAATGTTTGGCGATCAGGAACCGTAAGGAATTTTGCTAACACAGAAGCATGACAGCCTATAATGCGAGAGAACATGGATGTGTTCTCCATTTGAGGAACGTTATAATCGATTGCGGACGTGAACAGACAGATACAGACACGGAGCGCATAGTAGGCCTACTTTCACTTTCTAGTGTGCATATTCCAGTGCTGTAGTCAAGTCACTATGCCTCGAGTCCGAGTCCAGGTTCGAGTCCCAAATGTGTTCAAGTCCGAGTCAAGTCCAAGTCATTAAAAAAAAATTCCAAGTCAAGTCCGAGTCGAGTCCACTACTCATCCGAGTCAAGTCCGAGCCGAGTCACTATTGATCCAAGTCGAGTCCGAGTCGAGTCCCTATTGATCAAGTCGAGTCCAAGTCCAGCACTAAAGTAAGCATAGCCTACATGTCGTTCCATTTTTTTTACTAGGCAATTTAATGTTATGCTTCTATATTTTATGACACCAAAATTAAGAAGTATGCTATATCTTGATTGGGAAAACTTTTAGTTTATTTTTCTTTCGATCCGATAATAGCCTGCTGCAAATTAACAGACAGAAGTATGGCAGGGCACGCCAAAATAAAAATTAATGAATGGAACCTCGCTTCTCGTGTCAGTCAGGAAAAACGCTGTACACTAAGTCACGATGATCAGCTATCCAGCAGCAGTGTGTGATGTTTAGCCTAGGCTGAGTGTAATCTTATGTAATGTCATGTATGAGAACTAATATTGCCTGGCAATACTACATTGAAATGGTGGCGGCCATGTCTCCAGGCATTTTGGTGTTAAAGTTAACGTTAGTTTGCTTTGCATGTGAACATGACTTGCGATGTATGACACAAAGCAGTAGCCTAACATTCCCTTACACTAAAATTAGTATTACAAATAATTTAGATATTAAAATCATATAGCAAAATTATAGCCTAATGACATACTACAATTATAGCCTTATGATATATTACAAAAAAAAGTCAAGTCCTCGACGAGTCATCGCGAGTGTGAATGCACGAGTCCAAGTTCGAGTCATTCAGTGCTCAAGTCCAAGTCAAGTCACGAGTCTCTAAATTTAGCTAATGTCTCGGACTACAACACTGGCGTATTCATTACGTGAAAGATAATTAGTAGCAAAACAGCGATCAAATATTAGCCTACATGGCAGTGAGTTTTGTTTTCAAATGTTTTCATGCATGTTTAGATAGAATGCTTGAGAGCAACGTGTTGGAGACTCATGGTGCAAGACAATGACTTTTCATTGGCAACAATATTAAACCAACCAACAATATAAAATATTAAGAAGAGCTCTTTTATGATTTAAATTGAAAGAAAATTATTACTGGCCTTTATTTGACCGAATCTGAGGCCCGGCTATAAATAGAATCCTGGCCATAATTTGAGGATTTAGGTATGCACGTGTGCTTCAGGCATAGCATCTCTGACTGAAAGAACTTGTGCATTTGAGAGCGCTCTCTCGCGGCTAGACAGTAATGTTTCATGTAGGGTTCATGTCAGTTAATATGAATTAACATTTAAAAACATGTTCAATTATATATTTATTCATATATAAGTCGCACCTGACTATAAGTCGCAGGGCCAGTCAAACTATGAAAAAAAGTGTGACTTATAGTCTGGAAAATACGGTACTGATCATATTAGATAGATAGATAGATAGATACTTTATTGATCCCCAAGGGGAAACTCAAGGAATCCAAAAAGTTACAAAGTAAAAGTAAACAAAGAAATAATATTGTACTATAATACTGTAATATTATTAAAAAGATAGATTAGAAACAGTACCGTTCACGTATACAGGCTAGCATCATCTTGGGAAAACAGTCACGTGACAATTCAGCTCACGTTGCATGACGTTGGACTAGATGATGCCAGTCTGTATACGTGAATGGTACTGTTTCTAAACTCTTTTGAATAAACTGTCTGTACACTTACAAAGTTCTCAATGCTTCGGTTTACATGTAGGGCCCCTCATTATGCTACAGTTGAAGTGTGGTGCTATTGTGAGCGTTGTTAGTGGTATAGAAATAGCGATTTCTTTTTACTTTGCTTGTGCCCCGAAGACTAGCGTTAAACGCTTATAAGCGGTTTGTGGTAAAACTGGTCACTTTCGAGTAGCATAAAAACATATCCCAGAGAACGGACGAACTCAGTACACATGTGTTATTAACCCCTAGGTTCATTTTGCACCGGAATTGTGCTTTAAACAAATTTTGGGGTTTGTCCAGTCCACATTGGGGGTGGTTTTGTTATCAAACTTCGGCGCCTAGTGCAAAAAGGTTGGTCTTATGTTTCTTAACCAGTCATGGGTGTGTTTTGAGCTTAACATCCTTTGAACCAATGAAAATGACATCTGTCATTCCCTTTAACAGCAAGGAGCGCATCGGTATTTTGATTTGAAGGAATTTGCTTGCACAAGAGACCATATGGAACAGGTATTCCACTAAACTATGCTTTACTAAAACCTAGCAGAGTATAGCCTACACACATCTGCACTTGTCTATTATTTGAACTCATAGGCAAAGTGAAACTAACTTCATCATGGTGTCAATGTCAACGACAAAACAGTTATACACAGTTAATTACTTTCACTATTGACTGACAATGGGTTACCATCGAAAACATAGCCTGCAAAAAACAACACCTACCCCAATAATTTTCAAATGACTGAATAAAAAACCTAAGGACATTTATCCTGCAGAGGAGTTGCTGCTAGGTCTAGGCTACTTTATATCTAGCTGAAAACGGAATATCTAACATAGATTTCTTGTTTTTCAACAGCTGTTACCATTACAGAAACCCCATTTTCTATTTCATTGGAATGTAAACAATGATTTTATTATATTATTATTTTGTTTAATGTCATTTTATTTACTTCTGTCTTCCTCCATTGTTCTGTGGTTTGGAGTGTAGTTTCCCAAAATTTTTTAGTGTTGGGTGTTTTGGTTCCGGGGGGAGTGATTTCCCCACCGGACGGTTTTTGAGAAGTTGAGTTGGGAAGAAGCGAGCGCACGGTAGGCTACTGTGTGTTGGCTTGTCTGATCTGGTTGTGCATAAAGAAGTTATAGCCTAACCGAAGTGTAACCTGTCTTCGTCTTGCCCACGTCTGAGAGACTGGAGAGTGTGAACTAGGGCTGGGCGATATGGCTGAAAACTGTATCACGATATAAGTATTTCATATCAGTCGATATCGATAATTATTGATTTTTTAAATTAAGGACCAGAAGGGAAAAAAAGTTCAATTTACACACTTTTATTTTAAACTTAACCTTCCTCTGATTTTAATCACCTCAGTTATCAATCAAAGCAAACAGGGAAAAGAAATAGCAACACAATCATGAAAAACACTCAAATAAATAAATGTATACGTCTGAATGAAAAGCAGCACTGGTTGAAGCCTGGAAATATTGTAAACAAAGTAGCTTAATTTGCTAGTTTATCATAGTCTAGCCCAGTGATTCTTAAACTAGGGGTCGCGACCCCAAATGGGGTCACCAAAAACTTCCGTGGGGTCGCCAATTATTTTCTTTATTCAGTCTGAAATTATTATTATGCCAGGTGAAACAAAGGAAAATAATATTGGGGGGAAAATGCCTTTCTATGGGCTACTGGTCCACTGATAGAAACAATGTAACTATCTGCTCCCACTACACAAATTCAGCTTGTTCCCGCTATTTTAAGTAAAACAAAACAAAAATACATAGGTAGCCTACTAGCCAAAATGGACAGGTGGCTGCTTAAAAAGTCAAACCAAAGCTCGGAAGTGCCATCTACCAGCAGTGTTGGGGAGTAACGGAATACATGTACCAGCGTTACGTATTCAGAATACAAATTATGAGTAACTGTATTCCGATACAGTTACAAGTTAAATAGTTGGTATTTAGAATACAGTTACATTGTTGAAATCAAGTACATGACGATACTTCTCTGTTTCATAAGTTTATTCACTCTCTAAATAAATTAAGGCAACTCCATTTCCCAGAAGCTCCTGAAAGCAATCTATGATGAAATTGTTTACATGTTTAAATCCAAGCCCCGCCGTCTTGCACTAGCATCAAAACGCAGTCAGCACGCATTATGGACGCGTCATCGGAGACCCTGAAATGACTGTTTGCACAGCAAATTAGGAGTAGCCTAAAGTAAGTGGAGGTAACTCCTGTTCCTCACTGATCGTGGTTCCTGATGTCTGTTCAAAGGATATTTTCCCAAGTATTAACAGCTCAAGCTACTTCGGCCAATCGGTTACACAGTTTGCTAATCAATAAACAAAGCCTAGCTCACGTGTTGATTTAGACCTAGACCTACAATAAAACCAATCTCTAAAATAGGCACTGCATTCTAAGTTTTTTATTCTAACTTAAAATAGATTTATGGATTATTTTTTTTCTAATTAGATCTACATTCACGTTTTAAAAAGAATTATATGGTGCAGCCTCTGAAGAATTTTCCTTGCGAGTAGGCCTAGCATATTAGCGTGCGGTTTTTGATTGTCATTACGCGATCACGTTCATTTTGAGAGCCCTGATATACAGTAGCCTATAGTGTTTACATTTACAGGTCATTTGCGTTCCACCTGCATATGCGCCCCTCACTTGTACTGGGTTGATGCCACCGGCACATCTTAATTATAATTTCTGGCTACCCCCTTAAAGTAGCCTATTTATTTTGTTTGTTTTAATTAGCCTAGTCGCCTGCTGTAGTTTTAGTGGTCACCTTGCTATTTTAAAGTTGTATCAGGTAGCTATGTGGGCCTAACACTTCAGCCATTTGGAACAGACGAACACACCAGAATAGGCCTTGATGGCCGCATTCCTACACTTATAAAATGCAATTCAATGCGGAAGTAATCTAAGTATTCAGAATACGTTACTCAGATTGAGTAACGTAACGGAATACGTTACAAATTACATTTTTGGGCATGTATTCTGTATTCTGTAACGGAATACGTTTTGAAAGTAACCCTCCCAACACTGTCTACCAGTGAGTCTACACCTCCGCGATCCTCAGATGGGACAAGTCTACAGGCCGGTGAGAACAAAAAGGAAAAAAACGAGGCGTCGGCTTTATCAGAAAGAATTCCTGAAATATGGATTCACTTGTCATGTTAAAAATAATCTCGACCACCCACAATGTGTGATTTGCGGCGATGTTCTGGCGAATGAGAGCTTAAAACCTGTCAAAATGAAACCATCTCGAAACCCGCCATCCCGAGGACGCTATGAAACCAATGACTTTCTTTCTGCGAAAAGAAGCTGCCCTACAAGGGCAGAAGACCGTAGTGCATGGGCAAGCTACCTTGCCCACCACCCATGACCACCGCAATGCATGGTGAAAAGATTGCAAGTGCGCTCAAGCAAATCCCCCTCTCCAATGATACAGTGTCCAAGCGCATAAACGAGATTGCTAATGATATGAAATGTCAAGGGCTAAAAGCAAAGGTCCTTAGCGTTGCACCACACATCAAGTTCAATCACTGCATTATCCACAGAGAGGTCCTGCCATCCAAGACACTTGAGCCCGAGCTTAACAATATTCTCCAGACAGCGATTAAAATGGTGAATTTCATCAAATCTCGCCCACTAAATACCAGACTCTTCACCCTTCTCTGTCAGGAAATGGGGTCTACACACGAATCGTCTGGGTTACAGCTGTAACCTCGGTTCCCTGAGTAGGAACCAGACCTATTACTCATGGGACTTGATCGATCGCCAGATGATCCAATCGAAGCTCAGTACTACAATCACATCGATTGGCAGATGGAAGCGCCAGTCTAGAGCCCGCCCTCTGGCGCTACTATAATACCACTGACGCCCATCCCTCTGTCTTCTTATCGCTGAGCCCTTCAGCAGAGACACAGAGTGCAGACCAGTAATAGGTCTGGTCCCTACTCAGGGAACCGAGGTTACAGCAGTAACCCAGACGTTCCCTATCGCAGGAACTGCGACCTACAGTGGGCATCGCTGTCAAATGGCCACTTCAGTCGCGCATTACGAGGCGTGAAGCTGCGTGAAGCTTTAGTACCACTTTCAGCCACTGTGCGTCGCTCTGACACTGTACATCGCTCTGCCTGCCGCCCCTTCTGAAAAAGCTCGATTTACCTCGATTTAGGCTACTTGGGTATGGCTTAAGGCTTGACTACACGGTGGTATGAAAATCTAAATCGAAATTTGCTGTCTACATTATTGTCAGTGTTGGGGTAACAACACTCGAACTCTTGGACAGGGGACTGGTAACTGCTGTGCAACGGCGGCTGTCATCTGCCGGCCTTAACGCAATGCGCCACAGAAGTATGTCCAGGTGCCCGTTCACGTGCTACTAAACGTCATTTACCACCTTAGTCCAGACTACTGAAGTTTGGAAACTATCATGGTCCAAACTTATAGTACTATGTAAGTACGACAGTTTTGGGAAACAGTCGTAACTTACATGTTGGTTAGTTGAATGATGCATCCTGTTAGTAAAAAGCTAACCTATGTAGTTGTACGGGAAACGCTCCCCAGATCAGCTTGTAGGCCATTAGCAATCTGTTTATTTTATTTTATGAAGCCTACACAGTAGATCACATGCCACATTGTCACTTTCAATAGACAGATGCAATAGCCATTGGTAAAGTATTGAGTATAAAGCAATTAAGATAGTACCCTATACAAAAAGTACTTCATACTATCATAACAATTTGTTAAAACAAATAGCATTTTGCAACTTGACAAAACACTGGATTAAATATCGTAGGCACAGGAGAAAACTTGTACATCCATTGGCCCGTGGGGAGATCATATGCCAGTTGCCTCTCCCTTCAGTGCTATGACTCGTTCGGCTGTGAGCTTGTTTCGCCAAAAAAAACTATTGCAGATATCAATGCGTCTTTGTTCATGGGTTTGGCCTCACAGCAGAGGCTTAGACAACTATGACCCACGTTTTGGTTTCGTAATTTGCCCTACTTATTGACTGCAATGTAGTCAATTGACTGCTTGACAGGTTATTTTTATTTTTCTGTACAATAAACAAATACATCTGCTTTATGCCGCAGAATTACGCACTTGGCCAGCCTATAGAACGGGCACGTTTTGGAGAGAATAGAGAATGTACGCACGCAAGAATCTGTAGGCTATTTGTGGCTGGTTACCAGCTAACAATGTTTAATGCATTAACTCAAGACGTCAAACATTTTCTAAACAATACAAACAGAAAGGATGCAGCAGGCAGCAAATGTAGAAGAGTCATTTCCAGTGGAAGAACAAAATGCTGAATGAAGCCTAAAGATATGAAGGCATATCTGGCAAGTTGTTATTTTTTGAAGACGTAAATGGTTGGGCTATAGGCCTAGTTTGCAAGAAGGAGACATAAAGCGTGAGCATGCCACACTATCCACAGCTGTGGTAGCGTGGGGTAGGAGGATAACTGTTAGCGCAGGATTTATATAAAATTCTTCAACAGAAGGCCTGCCTCGAATGCAGGCTTGCCCAAAAAAAGGCCTGTGGTTTGCGCAGCCTACAGTAATTAGGTCTTAGTGACTTAGGAGTCCTCTAGACTTCTTTTAAGCTGTCTCAGAGGTGGAAAGTTGCGTTCGTTGGGGGCAGGGCCGATTAACAATTCATAGACCCTTGAGAACAAATGTCTGATGGCCCCCCCTGCCCCCCAGCCAATGTGAATCGGGCGGTCAGTTAATAGGCCTATCGTGCCTATCGTGAAGATTTGTATTGCCATTTAAGGCACGAGCGCATCTGTGAGGCCAAGCCTCACCAAGTAGCCTGTTTGTTTACAACTAATATTACATTTAATTAAACTGCTTATAGGCTATGCCGAAATAGTTTCAACATTTTGAATATCAGTGTCGGGTGAATTAGGAAATGCCTTATGGCTGAAAGCTGCTTGGGATCCCCCCTGTCAAGCAATAACCATACAAAAAGTTAAAAACAGATGACATGATGCGCGTCACTGACATAATGCACAAATAACATAGCCTAGATATTTTAATATATTCGAATACATGTGTTTATTTTAGAGGGGATATTCGAACGTCATTTTTGAGCAATTTTGACAGCCCTAGTCCACTGTAGGCTACGCCAATCGTCTATTAACACCTTCCACCTAACCCCGGTGAGTGGGGGTCGCTATAATGCGTGTGAAATAGCAATAGCATTGAGTAGCCTATGCGAAATAGCCTTAAAATCGTTCCGGTGTTGTGTGCCTTCTGGTTTCTCCACCTACTGGTTTCCTTGCACGTGCATGCGCTGCAGCAGTTGTCAGATATTCACAAACAAGTTGTTTTAGGCGGTTTGAAGTCGCTTTTCATACGCCATGAGCGCTCGGCTACATTACAGCCACTCGGACAAAAGACATGTAAAAAAATTAGTGCTGTCAAACGATTAAAATGTTTAATCGCGATTAATCGCTGCATTCCTATAGTTAATCACGATTAATCACATATTTTATCATATGGTTAAAATTCTATTATTTTGCATTTCTGAACTTTCCAGGAGTCCATATTAACAATAAAGCAATTATTGTGTATCTTGATTGGGATTCAAATGAAAGCAAAGCAAGTTACTTTATTAACTGAACTTTAAGACTTAGGTCTATTTGATTATTTCAAATAAAACGTCAAAAGATGTGCAGCAGACCTGAGGCAACACAATATTCTTCAGAAATGTAGCTGATATGTTGAAGGAATGTTGATAACAGAGCAAGTGACGGTGAAAGAATCTTTGGCGGCACACATTTAATGCGTCAGCCTAGGCTACTACTCTTTGGCCAGCTCGTAAGCCCAAACAAGTGTGTGCAGCATGCCTTTACGTAGCCTACTAACGGCGCATCATCATAAAGATACATTTAATCTGCATCATCACGCCTCATTTTAGAGGAAAACATTCCAATGGGAAAGACAGCTAGTAATCACACGTTGACGTTACATCTATTTTTAATTCACAGGACATTCAATCATTTTACTAACACGGCAGTTATAAGAATTACTCATGTCGAAACTATGTACATTACCAACCTAATTCGTTTGCAATACCCCATGTTGAGAACAAATTTAGCATGTACACTTACCATAATATCCCATGCAAAACGGTTAGCTTGCTAGCTAGCTAACTGTGGAACTTAGTATAATATAGCCCAGGGGTGGGCAACTAATTTCCCCAAGGGGCCACATGACAAACTGGGACTGTTGAGGAGGGCCGGACCCAAAATATCGAAGTCTGAACTCAATTCTGTTCAATTCTATTTTGTTCTTGTATAACATTAAGTAAATCATATGGTTTTGTTTACTACTCGTAAGAACAGATGAAAATGTGAGGGAGACAAAGAAAAACAGCAATATTTAATCTATGTCCAGTATTTAATCCTCATTCTCGAAAAAAAAAAATTTACATTTTTTTTTCAGTTTTCAAAGACTGATATAAAAAAGTACTACAATATCTATATAATTAGGCTAGGCCATGAAAATGTGAAGGAGTCAGTACAACCAGGCCTGTGCCACCATTTCATCAACACTCAGCAATATTTCATCATTAAATCATTACCATCATTAAATTAACTCTATGCAGAATTAGACTATGAAAATGTGGAGCAGACAATAGTAGGCTGTCATTAGTTAATCAACATGCACAAATAAAACTATTTTGAAAATGTAGGCTATGTTTTTGCTTTAACTTTATGCACAAAACTGTGATTGGTCAACTCGCCCTGTGTGTTGAGCAGGCTGCTTCAAGCAACCTGTGGGTAGTAGCATCATACCAGTTCGCTAACATAAGCTTTGTGAATAAACTCAGACATATTTTGATTACAATGACGGGGTTATCCGATTGTAAACTGTCTATCTGCCAGTAACGTTTTGAAATGAACACTTCGTATCGCCAACGAGCAGCAGTATAGGAGTTCGTTCTAACAACCTTTGCGGTGGTGAGTCACGCAGACATAAGAGACACAAAACTTTGAAAGGTTTACGCCGACGTGAAGGCAGCTGCATTGTGTCGACGCAGAAGCATAAATTCTATTCACCAGCATATCAGTGAGGGTGTTTACGAGTAGCCTATGCATCCACGCACAAATGTATGGGCGTACAATTAGCAGTCGCTTTCAAAATAAAAGCAACGATATTGATTTGTGTGCATTATCTCTATGCTAGGCTCTTGACTATTGTTTTTCACGGACCTACGCGGGCCGGTCAGGGAAAGCCCACGGGCCGTATGTTGCCCATGTATGATATAGCCAATTATCTCACCTACTGTAGTTGTAGAAAATAGGCTACGTTCATATTACAAGTGATAGAATGAATGTGTGACTTATGTTGTTGATGTTATGACATGTAAAGTTAAGCTTGCTGAACCTATGCTGCATCGAAGTGGGGAGCGAAAAGGGCTTATACTTACTAAATCTTGAAACAAACGTGAATAAAAGGCACAAAATAAGGTTGGTGTAAGAGTTATCTGTGTGTTTATGGGATTAATGTGACCATGTTCCTATGGTTTGCTCTTTCTAGTTTACAGGAGTGTCACGAATGTATCGATAGGCACAATCAATCTGCCTGTGGCTGACTATAACTAAGTTTCCATTATATCAGTCATCTTTTCCCTAAAAGGGGGCGTGTACGTGCAGCACATACAACGCTCCATTCCATTCCTCAGTGCGTATTGTTTAGTTTCCGGTCTAGCTAAATCCGGTGTGGTGTTGTAGTTGTTCTAACGTTACTAGTTGTTGCAACAGCATGTGAAGAACTACAGTGTATTTTTCAGAACTATTAGTGTATTTTTCAAGTCAATAAACTCGAATGTCTTTGTCAGGGAAAATCTGACTTTTAAAAACCATAGGCCTGGTAGTCGCTCAGACAAGGAGTTATAAGGTAAAGGCAATACCATTTGTGTCACCTAATGCAGTTCAGTGAATTAGCAAGATACCATCAGAAGCCAACAATCATAAAAAGCACCTGCGTGCCCGCGCGCTCTCTCCCCTGCGCATGAAGTCTGCGTGTTGTAGGCTAGATTTGCGTGAGTTCTTTCTATCTGCTTTACTTTTGTGAGTTGCGACCACCTAGGCTATGTTATAGACGTTCTATGAGGTACCAGTGTTCAGCTGTGTCACAAAACAATAAGCTTTGTCAGACTACTTTTAAAATGATATTCAGGGCTATATAAATTTTAAACATTCGGGGCTGAAGACCCGACAAAGCCTTGCGTTAATTCTTCAGGTGGGAAGCGTCAGGAATTTTCATACGAGAGACGCTCTCATTGGTGGTTAGTATATGGAGTAGGGAATTGACAGCAACATATCCAATCACATTATGAGAGATGCTGAATTTAACATAAACTGCGATGTTTGATTTTAAATTAATGTAAATTTAGTCGGGACTTTAAGCTGGCAAACGTGGGTGCTCGATGTTTTCAGTGGTGTGCCCGAGAGACGAAGCACCCACGGTATCGGCGCCTATGGCAAGCGTATCTCGCGGTTGCATCCATTACAAACAAACATGCAATGTGAACGTCTGGGATTGGGGAGAGCACTAAATGCTCTTCTGAATAAGCACAAAGTCAAGCCTTTAAATGAAAAACACTCTTTAATAATCAAAAAAATAAACACTAATGAAGTAAACTTGTGACCATCAAACATCGTTTATCGCCTGTAACTCCGTGATACCAGGACGTAACAGGAAGGCATTTGGCTCAGCAACGGAGGTTAATATGCTCTATATTTTGTCCAAATGATGTCTGTCTATCATCGTTGCACTCGGAGAAAACCAGAATGTTTAATTTGTCCTGCGTTTCTTCTACGGCTGCAAACGGGATTCACTCGCCGTTAACCAAATATTTCTTTATTAGGGCAGGGCAGGCATATTTCTGGCTATTAAATTATTTCTCTGTCTGTAGTGAAGTCTGTGTAGGGTTTTCCAGTTACATTTCTTTTCACAAGACACCCTGCTCACTTGAGACCTCTGCCGGTTGTTGCAGCGTCACTGGAAAAATACAAAGTCGCATGACCGTGTCCAATCAAGCACAATCTGTGTCGAGGCAGGAGGTACCATTCGTAAGTGTGACATCACAGTATATGAGGGCACCTGCGGTCATATATGAATGCTGGGTCAATAATGGGCTAGGACACCCAGAGTATGGAGATACAGTGTATGGCCATATAAGGGAAGAGAACAAGTGCTTGTGCATACATTTCAAGTGCCGGTGAAGCTGGCACCGAGTACGGCCTGTGAAACAGACGGTTTGGTTACATCCAGCATGTAAAACACAAATGTGTGGATGGAAGTCCACCCTGCTGCCCTGCAGATATAGTTCACAGACACGCCTTTGTAGAGAGCCCATGAAGATGACACCCCCCGTGTGGAGTGAGCACGTAACCCCACGGGTGGTTCCAGTTTAAGGCTCCTGTAGGCCATTTCAATGACCTCCACTATCCAGTGTGCCAGTCTGCTCTTGGAGAGGGCCTTGCCCCGTGAGGCTGACCCATGACACACAAACAGTTGGTCACAGCACCTGAACTCTTTAGTTCTATCCAAGTAGAGGCGCAGTGCGCGTACTGGGCATAGTTTATGCAATGTCTCTTCTTCCACCGAAGCGAAGGGCGGTGGAGAAAAACTCGCCAGCTCAATCACCTGACTCTGGAGAGGAGCTGTAATCACCTTGGGGATAAAAGATGGGTTAGGGCACAGCACCACCTTTTCACCCCCTGCTGAGAAGCGTAAGCAAGATGGATGCACCGAAAGTGCATGTATTTCACTTACCCGCTTGGCAGAGGCAGCGCCACCAAAAGCGCGGTCTTTAGGGAGAGTGTTTTTGTGTCCACTGACTGGAGGGGCTCAAAGGGCGGCTCCGTCAATGCACGTAGAACTACTGTCAGATCCCATGTCGGGAAGAGAACAGGTCGGGACACTTTAAGGCGTCGCACTCCCGCCATGAAGCGCGTAACCAAGAGGTGGGTGCCAGGGCTGGCACCTCCAATGCCAAAGTCTAGCACTTTGAATAGTTTTTACCACTGCACCAGACAGGCCTGTCTCGGCTAGTTTTACCCTTTCAGCTGCCAGGCTGCTAGTTTCCATAGCGCCGGCCGCGGGTGCCAAATCGTGCCGTGGCCCTGTGTCAGGAGATCCCGACGCAGTGGAATCTCCCATGGTGTGCCCACCGTCAGCCTGCAAAGGTCTGCAAACCAAGGCTGGTTGGGCCACCTCGGGGCGACTAGGATGAGTGACTGGTGTTCCTCTCTCACTGGCCAGAACATGTGGAAGGAGGGCCACTGGTGGGAAGGCATACAGCTGGCCGACAGGCTAGGGGTGTGCCAGTGCATCCACCCCCAATGGGGGGCTGTCCCCTTCCAGGGAAAACCATAGGGGACATTGTGTGTTCTGTCGTGACGCAAACAGGTCGACATCAGCCTTGCCAAAATGCGTCCAAATCTCCTCCACTACCTGAGGGTGTAGCCGCCAGTCCACTGCACGTGGATTGCCCCTGGACAGAAGATGTGCACCCACATTGATGCGCCCCGGAATATGCACTGATCGGAGGGAGAGGATACCATTCCTCTCTGTCCATAAAAGAAGACGGTTCGCCACCTAAAATAGAGGGCGGGACCGTATCCCTCCCTGTCGGTTGATGTAAGCGAGGGCAGACGTGTTGTCTGTCCTGATAAGCACGTGCTGGCCCCTCAACATCGGCAGAAAACGTTGGAGGACCAACCACACTGTGAGGAGCTCCAAAACGTTTATGTGCAGCCTGGACTGGGTCGGAGACCAGAGCCCGTTCACTGGCACACCCTCGCATATCGCCCGGAGGTGGATGCGTCGCCTCGCATATCAACCGGAGGTGGATCCGTCCGTCGTCACTATCTTGCGGCGTGCCACCGTGCCCAGTGGGGCGCCCCTTAAGAGAAATTCTTTATTTCTCCATATTGACAGAGCTGTCATGCACCAGGGGGTGACTAACACCCAGCGGTGTCTGTCCCTGCATGAGTGTAGTTTTTGGGAACCGTACCACATTTGGAAATGTCTCATGCAGAGCAGGCCCATAGGCAGTGCTACCGCTGCCGCAGCCATCATGCCAAGTAAAATTGACTGCTGACTGCAAATTCCCCATCCGTTCCTGGGACAAGCGAATGCGCATTTCCCTGGAATTCAGTTCCATCCCCAGAAATACAGCAGACTGGGCTGGTGTGAGTACACTCTTTGCGTGATTCACAATAAACCCCAGCCCCTCCAAATGGGCCACAGTCATGGCAACACGAAGAGAGGCTTCTGAGCTGGCACACAGTAACCCGTCGTCGAGATACTGGTAAATTCGCACCCCCTGGTGGCGTAACGGCGCTAGCGCAGCTTCGAGCCGTCGAGTGAATAGGGGGGAGGGGGGCCAACCCAAAGGGCAGAACCCTGTACTCGTATGCTTGGCCTTTGAACACAAAGCGTAGAAATTTCCTGTGTCTGACGTGAATGGGTACGTGAAAGTAGGCAGACTTCAGATCTAGGATTACAAACCAATCGTTTTTGCGAATGCACCCGACTAAACGATGTGGAGTGAGCATTCGAAATTTCCGCGTCATTAAACATTTGTTCAGTGACCTTAGGTCTAGTATTGGGCGCCAACTTTTGTCTTTTTTGGGGACCAAAAAATATTTGCTGTAAAACCCTTTTGCCATCTCATGTTTTGGAACACTTTGTATAGCTCCGCTTTGGAGAAGTGAGGTTATCTCGTCCTGTAGGACGTGCGCTTGAGTGTCTGGAACAGATGACTCTAACACGCTCATGAAACGCGGGGGAGGGCGTGCAAAATTCAGCACGTGCCCCTTCGTTACCGTTCTCAGGACCCAGGGGCTTACAGCGCATGCACGCCAAGCCTCTGCGTTCTGTGCCAAAGCGGGGAAAATTAGTTTCATGTCCACTCCCTTTATTGCCGAATGAGGGAGGGTCAGGATTTTGTTTTCCCTGTGCAGGGGGCTTGTGAGAGCGGCGGTGCAAGGGGGGGCTACTATTCTTGTCTGTGGAGGGGAGGGGGGGCAAAGCTTTATTTGACAAAGCAAACATTTGACTGGGCATGAGATTGGGCAGGTCAAAAGTGTATGTGGGCATATGTTCGGGCATATAGATGGGCGAACTGAATGTGCTTGTATACTTAATTTTGGACACATGTGTGGGTAAACTAGATTTGTTTTTGTGCACTTTTCTTTGGCTGTGTCCAGGGAAAGAAAAGGTCTCTTTGGTGGGAGCGGATGGCTGCACTTCCACGTCCCCCTCCTCTTCACTCCCGTCCTAGGGCTGTGTTGGACGCTCCGTGGAGCTCTGCCTGGAGCGCGGTTGTTGGCGGTTGTCTCGCCTCTGCAGGTTCTGCTGCTGGGGTGGCGGAGCCTGGGGCGTGCGGAACGGCTGCCGGTTCCAGCCCCTGGGGTACTGGGACTTCGGTGGCGGTGCCAGCAATGCATTCTCAGCTTCCCTCTTTGGTGGTGGCCTGGGACCCTCCGGGTAGCCGAAACGCCGAGCGGGGGGTGGCCCTGTTGATCTTGGCATACAGGCTTGAAGAGCCTCTCGGTTCTTCATGTCCGCTTCAAACTTTGCAGTCATCAGTGTGACCGCTTCACCGAAAATCCCACGTGCGTTGACGGGTGCGTCAAGCAAGGGGCTCTTTTCCGCGTCGGAGAGGTACCGTTGTGACACAATCAAAGCACCCATGTTACGTCCTATTGCCTGTGCAGCACACCTTGTAAGCCGGAGAGAAAGGTCCGCAGCTTTCCTCAGCTCAGTCACCACCTCCGGATCCCCACGCCAACTCCGTGAGAAGTTTGGACTGGTATCGCTTCAGTAAGGCCTGGGTGTTGATAGCGCAAGCCGCTTGACCAGCCGCTAGATAGGCCTTCTCGGTGATCACAGTTTGCTGCTTACCCGCACGGGAGGGCAGCACAGGCTTCTTTCCTATCCTCATGGTTGGAGCCGCGGGGCTTAGGTAGCTAGCTACTGCATCCTTGACTGGCGGGAAACTGAGGTAGCCTAGCTTGTTAGCCTTGTCCACATCCAGAAAGGCTTCGAAACCACGGACCAGGGAGCGGGCCGAAAAAGGGTTATCCCAGAATTTCGTCAGTTCCCTGTGAACATCTGGGAAGAGCGGAGTCGGGGCGGGTCCTGAAACAGGCGGCGCACCGAAAAACTCACCATCCAATAGAGAAGCCACCCGAGCGGGCGGCTCGGCCGCCGGTATGCCTAGCTTAGCTGCAGCACGTTGGGCTAGCTCGCGTAGCTCCGAAGCTAGCGGCCTGCTAGCCACATACTCCTGCGTCAATGGTGGATCCTCGCTGGATGCTTCCGTTGACGCATTCAAATCATCAAAATCTTCGTCGGACTCCGTACCGAACACGAAATAGCCTTTTGACTCCGGAGGGAAGTCTCGGGGTAGGACCAGGGGGGGCGTGAAGCCGGCTCTGGGTGCCATGTGTCCTGGGGAGAGGGTATCCTCGGGGGCTAGCTGAGTTAGCAGCTCCATAGACTCTTCCTCGTCCTCTCCCTCCGTTGCCTTCGTGGATGCCGGGTTCGGTTCAGCGTCATCCACGGTTGAATGAGTCCAGTGATCAAGACGTTTCTTGATTCTCGCTAGGGGCATGGAGGCGCAGGCCCGACAGGGGTCTTCCTCGTCCTTGAATGCCGCCTCAGCGTGAGCTCTACCCAAGCAGTCGAGGCAGCGGCGGTGCTGGTTGTCCCCCTTCGCCCTGGGATGACCGCATTGGTAGAGTCGAGACATGTTGAAGTCGAAACGAAACCGTTGGCACTCAAAGCTAGTGAACTCACACCGGCTGTCGCGAGTTAGAAGCCACACGGTAGGAAACTAACTGCAAGTACGAGCTGTTGGACATTCAAACGCGAAGCGATTAAGAAGACGGGCGTCAGTAGTATTATAGTAGCGCCAGAGGGCGGGCTCTAGACTGACGTTTCCATCTGCCATTCGGCGTGATTGTAGTACTGAGTTAGGTGGCTTTCACGGGGCAAGGTCCTTACACGGTTGTTTGAGTTGCAAAGCGAGGTGCGCACATGGGTGGATTATAAACTTTCGGGTCCCTGGGCCCAGATGTATTAAGGGCCCCCCACTAATTGTCGTATATGTGTGTGTGTGTGTGTGGGGGGGGGGGGGGGGGTCCTTCCCCAGAACATTTTTAATTTGTTTTTAATTTGATGTGATTTCCTGTATTTTGGTGCATTTTGGGGATGGCCAATACTAAATTCAATCAGATTCACAGCCTACATCCTGATTTGTTGATATTGAGGCAATGATTCCATGCAAAGGCTTGGGCTTCAGGGCCCCCTGACCCCTTGGGCCCCTGGGCCCGGTAGGCCCGTGCAGTAATCCATCCCTGGGTGCGCACCTTCCTCTCAGACGCGAACTCCGCTTTTGCACACCATCTCACTGACTCGGAATGGATAGCCCGTCTTGCTTATTTGTCATGCATATTCGACAAATTAAATACGCTCAACCTGTCACTACAAGGCCTCAACACTAACATCCTGACCCTCTCGGACAAAGTGAATGCTTTCACAAAGAAGTTGCAGCGTTGGGCAGTGCGTGCGGAGAGTGGGGATTTTAAGATGTTTTCGGAGCTGCATGACTTTTTGGAGGAGGATGACGTGAATGTCAATTCATTGAAAGCCTCCTCGAAAAATTCCATCAATATTTTCCGACGGAAAACGTGGAGAACTTTGATTGGATACGACAACCATTCACCAGCTGCTCTTCAAACAATCTGTCATCTGAGCTCGAAGATGCGCTGCTTGAGCTATCCAGTGGTCGAACCATACAGACATCGTTTGCCTCAAAAACACTGGATGAATTCTGGCTGTCTGTTGCCCAGGAATACCCCGGATTGTCAAAGGCTGCCATGGACATTCTAACGCCTTTCGGGTCGACCTATCTGTGCGAGAAGACAGTTTCGTCCCTGGCATATATAAAAAATAAATACAGATGTCGGCTCAACACCGTGGAGGAAAATCTCTGTGTCGCCGTATGCAGCATTCCTCCTAGAATTAGCTTGCTATGTTCACGGAAGCAGGCCCACCCTTCCTATTGAAATTGTTAAATATAGTAGGCTAGGCCTAAACCAGAAAAGGGAAATAAAAAATATATAGTATTGTTATCGCCATACATATAATTGATGTAACGTTGTAGGCCTAATGGTGTATGTGTGTGTGTGTGTGCGCGCGCGCTCCACGCACATAGCGTTATGATCTGATATGGTGGCAGCTTGTTTAATCGTGATTATTTGGTTTTCTGTTCTTGTTCATATGGAGTAAATTTTAAGGCTAAGGACTTAAAATGGGTTTTGGGAAAGTGGGGTCGCTAGACCTTTCCATACTTTTTTGTGGGGTCGCCAGACAAAAAGTTTAAGAACCACTGGTCTAGCCTACAGTTTCCCCTCGTGTGTTTAAGTTTCAAATGAATACTTTTTCTCCTTGGGACAGGCCCGTTTGAGTCTTGGAAAATACTTTTCCATTTGCATCTGGATTGAGATGATTAGAACCTAGCAGTCAATTTGAATGCAACTATTCGTGCAGCGTGCTAATGATGCTAACCGGATTTAATATAGCAATTTAGCAAGTCGTCTTCCACGATTGTGAATGTTGAATGGATTATGTGCATGCTGAGGAGGGATGCGCCTGTTGAGAGGGAGAGAGAGAGAGAGAGAGCACGGGGCAAGGACTCAAGTCTGTGTTGAGGTAGGCCTACTTCTATCGCCTACTCTGGTAGAGTTGCACATACTAGCAACAATGCAAGATATATTTAGCCTATTTATTTATGGCAGCCATGGCTTACTCGTTAGCGCTTCAGACTTGTAACCGGAGGGCTGCCGGTTCAAACCCCGACCAGTAGGCACGGCTAAAGTGCCCTTGAGCAAGGCACCTAATCCCTCACTGCTCCCCGAGCGCCGCTGTTGTTCCAGGCAAGCCACTCCGCCGGGATTAGTGTGTGCTTCACCTCACTGTGTGTGCAGAGTGTGTTTCACTAATTCACGGATTGGGATAAATGCAGAGACCAAATTTCCCTCATGGGATCACAAGAGTATATACAGCGGAGAAAATAAGTATTGAACACGTCAACATTTTTTTCAGTAAGTATACTTCCAGAGAGGCTATTCGCATAACATTTTCTACAGACATTAGTATTAATTTAGGTAATCCACACATATTAAAAAATCCAAACATTAATGTCCCTAAGTAGAGTTATGAGTAAAAAAGTGGAATGGCACAGGGAAAAAGTATTGAACACACTAAGAAAAAACACAAAGGCAAGGAACGAGCTGGAATCTATACATAGTTAGAGAGTAATTGTCCCTCCTATCTGTGCAAATTAATGTAAGATGGGTTAGTACATATTGATGAGCTATAAAAAGGTTTTTTCGTTACCAAGTTGTCACACAAGAAACATGTCATGATGGGTAAAAGCAAAAAAGCTCTTCCAAGACCTTTGCAACATTATTGTTGCAAAACATATCAATGGAACTGGTTACAGATGCATTTCAAAACTTCAGAATCATCCAGTAAGCAGTATTGGAGCCATTATCTGCAAGTGGAAGAAACATCACTGCATCATCAATCGGCCATGCACAGGATATCCTCACAAGATTTCTGACCAGGAAATCAGAAGGATAGTCAGAAGTGTAGCCTAAGAGCCCAGGACCACTCCAGAAAGACTTGGAGGCAGCAGGTTCAATTGTTACAGAGAAAATCATAGGTAATGCACTCCACCGCCATGGCCTCTATGCACGCTCACCCCACATGACTCTATTACTGAAGAAAAACATGTCGAAGCTCATTGAAAGTTTGCTACACAACATTTGGACAAGATGAAATACTAAGAGAATGTATTCTGGTCAGGTGAGAGCAAATTTAACTCTTTGGATGTCATACTACACACCATATTTGGAGGAGAAATGGCACTGTGCATCACCCTAAAAATACCATACCAACAGTGAAGTTCACAATGTGGGGCTGTTTTTCATCTCATGGTACTGGCAGACTTCATACACTTGAAGAAATGATGAATGGAGCCATTTTTTCTGGGAGAATCTTGCCATCCACCAGAACAATGAGGATAAGACATGGCTAGACCTTCCAGCAGGACAATGATCCAAAGCATTCAGCAAAGGAAACTCTCAATTGGTTTCAGAGAAAGGAAATTCGGGCCCTGACTTAAATCCAATTGAAAAAAAAAGTTTTGGAAGTTACCTAAAGATCAGGATTTACAAGAGGGACCCCTGGAATCTTCAATATTAAAAGACTATCTGTTTAAAAGAATGGGCCAAAATCACACCTGAATACTGCGACTGATTAGTTTTGTCATAGAGGAAATGCCTTGAAGCTCTCATTACAAATAAAGGGTTTTCCACAAAGTATTTAAGAAATTTCAGTAGGCGTGTTCAATACTTTTTTCCTGTGGCATTCCACTTTTTTACTCATAACTCTACTTATGAACATTAATGTTTGGATTTTTTTGTGTGGATCAGAGTTTCCGCTAGAAAAAAATGGTGCCGGTCAAAGTGACCGGCAGAGGTTTCGTTTTTCGGACATTTTGATGACATACCAGTCAAATATCCTATTATCCCTTCTTAATTAGTCAAATTGAGGAAAACTGGAGACAGGCTAGCTTAAAAAATTGACATAATCAGGCTGTATAGAATGCAAAATGTTTATTAGCCTAACTTAAACATGCCTAACAAGATCTAGCCAGTATCTCTTCATGGACAGCAAGAGTCCGCTTCGTTCGTAAAAAGACTAGGCTACTGTACGTTGTTTGTTGCTGCTACCCACGTTATCTCCAGTGGTGACTGTTTAACTTACACAGATGCGCACACACAAGAATGAGCGCTCAGTCGCTCACACCACTACCCCCTAATGCTATGCCTCTTTATTTGATAACAATAAATTAAGAAATGTTTCCTATCCTGGGAAATGTTTAGTTTCTTTTTCTTTCGGCCGCGGTTCAATGATACCGTTTAATTGTGCCAGAAATTATCCGCGGACCAGTAATCGCCTCGTCGAGGAGGCCCTAACCCTGCAGATCATAGACAGAGAACGCATAGGCCTACTGTATGCTTTGGGTAAAGAACACTGCCTGTCCAGTGTACACGGAGAATGACAGTGTAGCCTATTGGAGCGGCCGCACCCCCCGCAACTCCACTTCCAATGTCACTGATTCCGACAGATACGCCCGACACTTCTGCTTTTTATCTGGTGGTGGTGGAGTTGACCGGACATCTGAGGCTTCAGACGTTACCAATTTATCATCATCCATCGCGTCTGGCCTCTGAAAAAACGTTTAAGGCTAGTCTGCCTGGGCCTGGCCATGATTGAACCGCCTCACTCATGTTCGTTGTTTAACATGGACGTTTTAAGCGTGCGCTTCCTATTTGAAATGCAGCATAGGTTATGCGTGTTGTTTAATAGCTTAGGCTACTTTGAACGGTAGAGCCAGAGGATGTATAATATAGGTTTACATATTAAGGCTTATTCTCAAATTCAGATTGCGTTAGGGGACGGGATTATTAGTCAATTTCAATCGGACAATTTGACCGGAGAGATTTAATTTTGTCGGACATTTCATTTTTTTTCCGGCCAATGTCCGGTAATTACCGGACAACGGAAACCCTGGTGTGGATTACCTAAGTTAATACTAATGTCTGGTGAAAATTTCATGCAAATAGCCTCACTGGAAGTATACTTACTAAAAGAAATGTTGACGTGTTCAATATTTATTTTCCCCGCTGTATACCTTCTTATACTTACTTATACGTAAGGCAGGAGGTGTGTGTTGCTTTTAATTATCGAATGTTCTATCGAACAAATTTTTTATTGATATCGATTACATGTCTATTGCGATACATATCGCTATCGTTTTATCGCCCAGTCCTAGTGTGAACTCTGCAAACCCACGAAATACCAGGTTACAGGAACATTCCAGTCATCATGTACATGAAAATATGACAAAAGCATCTCCACTCTAAAGGGCTCTATGCTGTGATGCTTGGTCAGGGGTTTAGAAACAATAGGAGGCCACATAGTACCTATGTTCAGTCACATATATAAGGAAGGGTTAAACCAGCTAGGACAGTGCAGTGCCATCAGCTCAGTATTGAGGGAAACTCCTTAAACTACCATCATGGGCAGAGTAAGTATTTGAAAAAAATAATTAGCATTTTCCCAATAGAGTATTTGGGGGAAATTTGATTTATACGATAATCACTATGATTTCAGATCATCTTCTACGAGGACAGGAACTTCCAGGGTCGCTCCTATGAGTGCATGAGCGACTGTGCTGACATGAGTTCCGTCCTCAGCCGCTGCCACTCCTGCAGGGTGGAGAGCGGTTGCTTCATGGTCTACGACCGTCCCAACTTCATGGGTAACCAGTACTTCATGAGGAGGGGCGAGTACTCCGACTACATGCGCATGATGGGCATGAGCGACTGCATCAGATCTTGCCGCATGATCCCCATGGTAAATAATTTTAGTAGTTAGTCATAAGCTATCAATATTGGTTTACTGTTATTTTGTTGTGTATTATTAGAACGCCAATGTCTCATATACTTCATGTCTGTCCTATACAGCACAGAGGACAGTTCAGAATGAGGATTTACGAGAGGGAGAACTACGGTGGTCAGATGATGGAGTTGATGGATGACTGTGACTCCATCATGGATCGCTACCGTATGTCTGACTGCCAGTCCTGCCATGTTATGGATGGCCACTGGCTCATGTATGAGCAGCCCCACTTCAGAGGCAGAATGATGTACATGAGGCCTGGCGAGTACAGAAGCTTCAGGGAGATGGGAATGAGCAACATGAGGTTCCAGAGCATGAGGCGAATCATGGATTCCTGTATGTAAAACTACAGAGAATGTACTGTTAAAAGGTTTGAATAAAACTTTTTGAAAATGTAAAAACAGACTTCTATAAAGCTTCTTTTATGTGAACTCTATGTGAAGAAAATGCAATTGATGTGCAATGCTCTATATATTAGAAAAGAAATATTGTAGATGTTTACCGGTAACTACTTCTAACTTTCTTGCCACCTCAGTACATTTCCTCTCCATTAAGGACCAATCAATAACTTTTTGTACTAAGGTTCCCCCTCGCATGAGCGGACAAGATTACATGGTTTAGTATTTCAGAGAGGCCCCCCTTGTAGAAACACACAATGGGCTACAATGGGCACGAAAGGCTCTAATACGCTCACTTGTTTTCTGGTGGAGCCAGGTGTGTTTGAACCTGCTATAGTTAATGAAATTAGTGCCGGACACGGACCTGGTTGGGTATTGCACCTAGTGAATCAGCACGTTATGATAAAGAAGGATTTATGTGTGTGTTAAAATTGTATTACGTAATGGGCAAACAAGATATTCAGTGTCGGAGTGAAGATATAAGGAGCAATATAACAGAATATTATATAACAGAAGATGCCGTTACAACACAGTTAATGCTTCACCGGAAAACAAACGAGTGTACAGAGCCTTTCCTGCAAGTAGCCCAAAGGACCTAAATTCCTGCACAGTTAATTGTATTTTCACAAAACTGACTTTGCTCTTTCATGCGTCATTGTTAACCTAATGCACACCTATGTTTTATCAGATGAGTTAAATATGGTTTTTGATTGGATAAAGCGAAATAAGTTGGTACTGAACATCTCAAAAACCAAATCAATTATCTTGGGATCGAGTCATAAACTGTCAACCACACCAAAGATGAGTATGAACTAGGGGTGGGCGATATATATCGTCTGCGATAATATCGTGATTGTTGTTTTAACGATGTGCAAATTGACATTATCGAGTATTTAAATTACTTGTGGGGAAAAAACACTCGAAATCACGCACTGAAGACTCATACATTCCCAGGAGGTAGGCTATGCGGGAGAAGTGCAGCAGAGCAAGTGTCACGTGATCACTAGTGGGTCACATCTAGGTCACAACGTTGTCCCATGCATGCCTAATGTTTATTTTGTGCAGCAAGAGTAGCCTACTTGGGATTTTATGCGGCTACTTCTGTTCAAGTAGCATTGATGAGACAGTCACGTTTTGTCCTACACGGTATTATATGGAGAGAAAACATTAGCCTTTGAGTATTTTAATAGTCAGTTGTAAACAAATAACTATTCTCATGTAACTCTTTTGCAAATGGACTGAAGTTCGCTCTAAATATCTACGTTTATCGATTATGCTAACCGTTAGCATCTCTATGGGATTTCTCATATACATTAGCCATAAGCTAACGCATTAGTTTCTATTCTGTAACTTGGAATGCTAATATACGTGATTGCTCTAAAACAAAACATATAAGGAAATAACTGAGATGTAGGCTACTCTGTTGGTCTGCTCTTAGTTTTACAGTGAATCCTATGTAAAGGTTTGAAAGGAACTTCAGCTTCAGACTTTCTCTTGGGAAACTGTTAGGCCTATTCATCTTCTCTAATGTAGCTGGCTAGACCATGCCATTGCCACACACACAAGTGGGGGCAGAATTGGAAATGTGTCATAGAGTGACAATGCATTGGTTGATTTGGTTAAAAAGTCACAGGTTAGGTTATTGGTTATTATTGTAATGATGCTATTCATAAATAATGAGCTGTAAAGTAACTCAGACTTTAACAAACATTTTTTTTAAAGGATATCGACTAATTATCGCTATCGTCAAAATCACAAAAAATGATTATTATTCGTAGCAATCTTATTACGATAAAAACTTCTTCGGTGAAGCAAATTCCTCCAAAAACGCAACTTACACTTGCTTTACTTAATATTCGATCACTGTCAAGTAAAACTGCCTTGGTTAATGAAATTATTACTGACAATCATATAGATGTTATGTGTCTTACTGAAACCTGGCTTAAACCAGATGAATACCTTCCATTAAATGAGTCTACACCTCCCTCCCATTTGAATTATCATGTACCACGCCACACTGGCAGGGGAGGTGGAGTAGCTACAATCTATCTATCTAGTCTTCTCACATCTCCCAAGCTCACACACAAGTTTAAATCTTTTGAAGTTCTAGTCCTCAATTTTTTACCGCCAGACTGGAAAACTGATCAGCCTGTAACTGTGGTCACATTGTACAGACCCCCTGGCCCCACACTGATTTCTTAGAGGAATTTTCTGATTTCCTTTCTACTTTAACTATCCAAACAGAAAAAATACTTATATTGGGTGATTTTAATATTCATATGGATAATGTGCACGATTGTCTCACAATTGCATTTCAATCCCTAATTGACCATGTCGGGTTCTGCCAAAATGTTAATTCGCCCACGCACCGACATAACCATACTATTGATCTAGTCTTATCATACGGCATAAACATAGAGCAGTTAACAATCTTGCCACAACACCCGACCTTAACTGACCACCATCTAATTACTTTTACAATGACATTACAACATGCAGTACCCAATTTAGCTGAATACTACAGCCGCGGCTTATCTGAAAAAACTAATGCAGACTTTCTAGAAAAAATTTCGCTTACGCTTGCCCCATTCCGGACTCATGTGGTAGGCCTATCAGAAGGCCCATTCCTTAATCCAGCCGAGGTCGACTTGTTAACTGATAATGTGATGAACTCATTACGCTCAACCCTTGATTCAGTAGCACCACTCAAAAAGAGAATGAGAAAACAAGTAAGGCGTGCTCCATGGTATACCACACAGACAAAAACACTCAAACGAACAGCGCATAAACTTGAACAAAAATGGCGTACCACTAAGTTGGAAGTTTTTCGCCAAGCATGGAAAGATAGCCTTATCACCTACAAAAAAGCACTCAACGAAGCCAAGTCAACTTACTACTCCTCGCTGATCGAAGAAAACAAAAACAATACAAAATTTCTCTTTACCACAATCTCCCGCCTGACGAAGAACCACACCGAAGTAACCGCATCTATCCCTATTTGCCTAAACAGTAATGACTTCATGAACTTTTTCAATGACAAAATTGAAACAATTAGAGATAAGATTAATATCCAGTCAGTCTCACCAAATATTTATACTCCATTGCTGAACGGTAGCGAAAACATAATTGAATCACAGATGAGACGAACAACGTTGAATTCATTTACACCTATTGACATATTAGACCTCACTTCCACAATCTCTTCATCAAAATCTACAACTAGTCTACTAGATCCTATTCCTACTCATCTTCTGAAGACTGCTCTTCCTTTGTTGGATAATGCTTTGCTCCAGATTATAAATAACTCACTGCTATCAGGCCATGTACCACAGTCGTTTAAGTTATCTGTCATTAAGCCATCCCTCAAAAAGCCTACCCTTGACCCTAACAACCTGGCCAACTATAGGCCTATATCTAATCTCCCTTTTTTGTCAAAAATACTAGAAAAATAGTGTCGAAACAAATTGGTACCTTCTTGCATATGAATAAAATCCAAGAATTATATCAGTCTGGTTTCAGAGCTCACCACAGTACTGAATCAGCCTTAGTTAAAGTTTTTAATGACCTCCTCATCGCTGCCGATAATGGACATATATCAATATTGGTCCTCCTGGACCTCAGTGCTGCCTTTGACACCATAGACCACAACATACTACTCCACAGGCTTGAACATTCGATAGGCATTAAAGACTCAGCACTCGCTTGGTTTAGATCATACCTTTCCAACCGCAGACAATTTGTACAGGTTCACAATGAACCATCTACCCAGACTATGGTAAAATATGGGGTGCCTCAAGGCTCAGTACTAGGGCCCCTGTTATTTTCTCTCTATATGCTTCCTCTAGGCTCAGAAATTAGGAAACATGGCATTAAATTTCATTCTTATGCAGACGATACACAACTATACCTTTCCATAAAACCTGACGAATTGACTCCGTTAGCCAAACTTGACACATGTATACGAGACATAAAGACATGGATGACAAACAATTTCCTGCTTTTGAACTCCGATAAAACAGAAGTCATGGTTTTAGGTCCTAAAAAGATGAGGGATATCCTATCCTCATCACAGGCTACATTTACTGATCTCCGACTATCCTCATCCACATGTGTTAAAAATCTAGGAGTCACAATTGACCAAGACCTATCACTAAGTAATCACATAAAACAGATTACCAAAGTTTCATTCTATCATTTAAGGAACATTTCAAAGATAAGGAAGTCTTTATCCCTACCAGACGCTGAGCAATTAATCCATGCTTTTGTCACCTCAAGGATTGATTATTGCAATGCTCTATACGCTGGCTGCAATAACACCTGTCTAAAGAGCTTACAGCTTATACAAAATGCAGCTGCTCGCACACTCACTAGAACTAAAAAATATGAACATATTTCCCCTATCCTGGCATCTCTACACTGGCTGCCTGTTAGAAGTCGCATTGACTTCAAAATATTACTTCTAACATACAAAGCCATTAATGGCCAGGCACCAGAATATATTGAAGATCTCCTAGTTCCATATAACCCACCCAGACCGCTACGATCACAGAATACTGGCCTTCTTGTAATTCCAAGAATCTCAAAAACTACAGTAGGAGGCAGAGCTTTCAGCTATCGCGCACCCCTCCTCTGGAATAATCTTCCTACCTCAATTCGACTAGCAGACACCCTCCCTATTTTTAAGTCTAGACTTAAAACATACCTCTTTACTGCCTCCCATAGTTAGGTATGGTGCGTGGAAATTCACCCACCTCAGGGTTTTTTGGAATGGACCACCCTGCTGAGTCCTCGTGTGACTGGCACCCCAGTCGCACGTGCGATGGTGGTCACTGACCATACCTGCGCTGGTGTCGACTACCCCTCACCATGCCTTAGTTATGCTGCTATAGCATAGTGCTGTCATGGACTTTTCATGTGTCACGCCGTACAACCCCCCCCCCTCTCCTCTCCCCCCTTCTCTCTCTCTCTCTCTCAACTCTCCCTCTCTTGCCTATTCCCACCATGGTATACTGTAACAATATATAGTACTACTGATTACTTATTGACATTAACCATTTTGATTTTCAGTAATACTAACCCACTCTACATCTCTCTTTCTTCCCCCTTACTGTACCTCACTTGTGAGGTATATCATCACCAGTCATCAACCATCCGTGTGTTGGCCCTCCTCTCACCCATCTCACCTGAAGTCCCATCCTCGACTGCCCTATTACTGCCCCCTAACTGGACTCCTGGCCCGTACAGCCTAGCGACCCACCACCAGCCTATGACAACTCTGCCCGGATTACTGGCCCATCCACCAACCCACCACATGCCCCTCGAAAACTCCCTTCCCCTGGACAATCCCAACGCTGGACTATTGAACTTTCTGTCACTAAATCAGGAATAACGAACTACCATAACGGATACGTAATCATCCCACCTCTTGTAACTTTCAGCTCAAGTGCTTAACACCATGTCTTATTCTCTACACCCGACTATCATATGCATTTGTCATGTATACAGACCTTACTGTCATGTACTGACCCTAGGCAGATGGGTCAGGCCCTTGAGTCGTGGATCTGCTCGAGGTTTCTTCCTATATATATCTCCAATTCTAGGGAGTTTTTCCTCGCCCCTGTTACCCATGGGCCTCTCTCTTGCTTTCCTTTTCTTCCTTTCTTTCCTTCTTTCTCTGATTGCCTACATTCTGTAAAGCGCCATGATACATGTGTTATGTTTTGGCGCTCTATAAGCACAATAAATTGAATTGAATTGAAATTATTGCCTTATAACCTTATAATTACAATGTCAGCTTGCTTATCCCTTTACCTGCACTTTTAAAATTATTTCCATCAAGCTACATCAAACCATTTCAATCATCAGTTGCTTGCCTGCCTTCTAAAACCTACTATTTAGTGATCTAAATCCATTATGTAACTCTGCTGCGGCTGAACGACAGTCTGAAGCGCACACTTGGCGTCATTGGATTTCACACACGTGTAAAAGAAAAGCTAACTTTTATGCACAAGCTACGTTTTGCACAAGCTACGTTTGATACTTTTTCTCTATGTCTAAATGTTCACTCCTCTCACGTCTAATTTACATTTTACAATGCAGGGACTGTAACTACAGATATACTAGTAATAAATCATTACTTTATTTAGGCAGAATAAGTTCGTTGTGGTTTCCAAGCTCATTAATGTTAACGTTAGCGGTCTTCCACTGATATTCATAGCATTAGCTAGCTTTGTGGTTAGCTAGTCTATGATGAGCCCTAATTTAGCAATGGATAACGTCTTACTGCAAATTGTAAAACATACGCTTTCAAAATAACAGGCCGGGGAGAGATGATACGTCTCACTGCTATAACTGTCACGCTATTAAAGAAATACATCTTCAATCACATTGTCAAAAGTTAAAAAGACAGACAGTCAACTACACTGTAACAACGTAACGTAATTACTAGCTAATTCCGCTTCACTCTCGGCTTATTTAACAGCAGCAAAACTGGACATTGTTTTCACGAACTTTGTCATGCTTATTTGAGTTAAGAGAACTGATGGGGATGTTCTTTTAATTGTTATTTCAAGCAATGTATGTCTCGTGACCAAATCACCATGAACACACTTCATTGATGATCTCACTCGCGGATAACTGGTTCTCTCTGCCCGACTCTGGCTGGATCAGCAGGTTGCAGGATGTGTGGCGCGTTATACACGAGTGTTGCCAGCAGGGACGGTGTAGAGTGCCCTCTGGAGGACAAACTATACAACGCCAACACTCATGACATGGTTGAAGGGTGTTTCGTCCGTTTTTATTTTATTTTTTAAAATATTCATTTATCGGCCATTATAAATGCCGATACCGATAGTTTGGAAAATGCCTAATATCGGCCGATAATATCGGCCCGCCGATAGATTGGTCGGGCTCTACCAAGTATATCGTTCCTTCTGGGCTATAAAAACAGACAATGTGACTGCAAAATAAAATAATGTACAAAAACCAACGCTGCACCCCCATTACTCTCGTTTGAATTAGGCCCTACTCACGAACCCGTGATCGGATAGATATGGCACGCATGTCAGGTGAAGAGGAGACACAGAGCTATCATTTGACACCAAGTGCATCCGTCTGGGTTATAAAACAGACGAAATGACATCAAAATAATAACTTCATTTAGCTCGACTTACCCCACGTTTTTGTGGTGGCAAAGCATGTTCATAATCCAACGCTATCATGTGTTTCTCTATGGCAAAGCATGTTCATAATCCGGTTTTGAGATCCTAGCAAATTCCTGCATGGCATCCAATTCGAGACTCACATTGCATCCCAATTTATTCGACAAAGAAACACCTTTTTGCCTTCACTTTGTTCATGACAATGCAGTAAAAAGTTGTTTTAGAATCATCATGAGTGTACACACAGAACATGCAAACTCGGGTTCAGTCAGGTCAGATCAGTTCGTGTCACAGATATGGAGCGCAGAAAGGGCCTTTTTCATTACTGTGTCAATGGCACTTACAATGACCAGGATAACTGCTTATAACTAAAGGTAGTGAGAATGGCCAAAAATAGAGTAGCCATAGGGCTAAATAAAAAAATTTATTTCCATAAGGCACACACCACACATTTTTCACATTTGCTCAGCCCCAGAGAATCCCTCCACCATGGCAATGATATTGCCAGATTCAGAACAGTCTGCCCTATGCACACATGTGCCAGCTTGCAGTGGTGAGATACATGTCAAAATATAAGAATTTTTATAATACACTATTTGTATTTTTATTATTTAATAATCAAAATGAAATCAATGCAAGTATTAATACATGAAATAGTGGCAGATCTGGGTAGCCTAGACTCTGTTAAAAAACAATATATAGCATGTGTGTATGGCACTTACATTGACCAGGATAAATGTTTCTAAGGTAGTGAAAAAACCCTTAAAACAGTCTAGGGTTCTAAGGGTTAATTTCTTAATTCAGAGCCATGTTACTTACAGCCAAGTACTTGGAGTGGATATCAGAAAGAAATATAGTTTGGCCATCGGTATTTGTAGTATTTATTATTGTTCTTTGAGTTAACATCATTTGAATAAAACTGATTAAGTAAGGTGCATTATCATAATATTTTTTATTGGCATTGACCTATTTATGGAAAATATGTTGGAGTGGCCAACAAACTGACCTGTGTATCAGTGTTGGCTTTGCACAATTTATTGCCATTATTAAAATAGGCTATCCTAATCTTCAAAACTTTTTGAGTAGTTTTCAAATAGTAGTTTTAATTCCCAAGTGCCACCCCAATTAAAAGTCTGGACCCACCTGGCCCCCCCTATAAAATAATCCTGGCTACGCCCCTGCCTATAGAACAGGTAGATAAAGTAAAATTACTGGGTACAATAATAGATAGCAGGGTATATGCAGTAATCATAGAGTTGAATTTACTACTTTTTACTACCTCCACAATATTTTTTACTACTAACACGACATCAAGCAGCAGCCCTTTTTTTTTTTGGGGGGGGGGGGGGGGGGGTATGCAAAGCACCACTTACTACTTGCTATAAGGTATAAATCATAAATATTAGGTACACTAATAATTTATAATTGTGATCATTAAGTATGGTGATTGTCAATGACAATGTTTTTTTGTAGTGTCGAGTTCAGTTTCAGTTGTCCTTACCTTAACCCTAGCCCTTGAGTTATCCTAATGATGACCTTGGCACAAATTACGCTAAAACACCAAACATGTGTGGTGAAAAATGAAGAACAAACACCACCGACTACCCCGCCCCCCCCCCCCCAAAAAACAAAAAACAAAAAAACAACTCCAGTCTAAGGATAGGCCCAGAAATCTATTTCTATGGATATATAAAGCCATTATTATTGGTATGGTATTGTTGTTGCACATTTGACACTAAAGCAGTCCGTGAAAACATGCACATCAGTGGACTGCTTTACTAATGCAAAATTTAAAACTATGATTTCATTGCATTACTCAGCATGGATGCACGATGCTTGCATGATAAATACTTCCCAAAACAACAGTTAGGTAGGTAGGTAAGGATGCCATTTAGGAGTGTAAATCAAGTTTAAATCACAATTTGATACAATATAGATTCTTTAAGCCAATGATTTGATTCTTTTCAATACTTCAAAATGTGTAGCAATGCGATTCGATGCGTTACTGGGGTCTGTTGTCGATAGGAAATGATAGATTTTGGTTAGTTTTCATGGATTCAAATGCCAATATTATAGGCTAAATTATAGGCCAAATACTGAACATTGACTGTGGAATCAAGTAGGTTACAGAGTTTCTTTTACCCCCTAAACCCTCCTGTCACTAGCTAGATGCTTTCAAATTTAACATGGTTTTAAAACTCATATGTTGCAGTTTTCTGTCACTGCAATAAAACTAGCCTATTTGGAATATTTTGTAGGCCTGCTGTTCCTTTTATGAGAACAATTTAACTGATCAAGTTTTCATAGGCTATTGAATGATTTAAATCGCCATTAACTAGATTAGCGTGGTTCTTCACGCAGTTGTCATCTAAATGCAGTGTTTTATAGGCTATTCAAAGAATGTCACGTTCATCGCTCAGTTGTGGTGTAGGTCTGTCTTGAGTGATCGCTGTCCCTTTAAATGTCTGGGACTTTAAATAACGGGACTTTTAAACTGCATGCTGTTTTTGTTGATGGACAGTGCCGTCTTTGATTCAGTTTTCTACCGTTTTAATAAATGACACGCGCACTTGCGTGGTTAAAAGTAAGGAATTGTTTTCACTCGTTTTCTTGCAATTCCGTAACATTAGATACTAGGTCTAGGTTACGTTAAAAAAATGTTGTCGGTTACTATGTCAGTGACTAGTTCGAACTTTGTTACTGATGGGCTAGGTGGAATTTTATTGCACGGTTCTGGATGATCACAGTCAGATGGCAGCGCTACCGTCAGCTGAACGAAAGCTTACACTAGTCAAGTCCACAGTTGTTAAAACTTCCAGCTGAAGTAGCCTAGTGTAAACTGAGAGAGTTGCCTCCTAACGGAGTGAGTGTAGCCTATATTTTCTTAGCTGCTATCAGAGTGATAGGCTAGCCTAGGCCTACCGCTCCTTTGCGGACAACAAGCAGGCCCATATGATAAACGCTGCTCTGGTAGCCTGCGGTAGGGCCTAGATGACGTGAAAACGCGAGAGTCCCCGAAAAGCATCCCTGCATCCCCGGCCCCTAAAAAACTCTTTGGATCTGCACGATTCATATAAGTCGCCCAAAGCAACTTGAAGGAGACACCGAAAAGTGCGTTGTTTGTATCCCTGTAAAACAACTGAAAAAGGCGAAAAAATGTTGTTTGTTGTTGTCGCTGATAGGCTGTCAACCACGGAACTCTACACAGTTTACTTCTACGTCATTGCTATCGACTCCGACTCACTCAGGTCCTGTTAGCACGTATATGTTTTTTAATTAGGCAAGATGAAGTTAAAACATGTAGACACAAATATTAAGCAAAAAATGTAAACTCATTATATATTGAGGTGGTGATGAAAAATTTACTACCAAGTCAAATTGCATTTATTACCTTTTACTACCTTTCAAGGGCCTTAATTTTGGTAGATTCTATTTACTACCTTTTACTACCGCGCGGACACCCTGAGATAGCCAGCTCTCATGGGCAGAACACATCGATACCATAGTGAAGAAGATGGGTTGTGGTATCTCCATGGTGAGGAAATGTCTTTCTTATGTCCCTACACACATCGTGGGACAGGTGGCTAAATCTTTAATTTTAAATCACCTGGATTATTGTGCACCTGTATGGTCATATGCATCTAAAGGTCAACTAAAGAAATTACAAACTGCACAGAACAGAGCGGCCAGGTTAGTATTGCATTGTCCCATAAGAACGAACATAAGTAGTATGCACCATCGACTCTCTTGGTTAATGGTAGAGAATAGGCTGGATTTCAACACAACTAAATTTTTCAGAAACATTGTCTTTTCTTCTCAACCTGTTTTCTTATACGACCAAATTATTAGGTGTGATCAAGTTCATTCTCATTTGACTAGGTCCGCTGATGATGGCCAATTGATGTTACCACGACCAAAATTAAATGCTTTAAAGAAAACAGTTATTTATCGTGCTATCAATCATTGGAATAATTGTCCACTGAACATATGTAAAATTAATGGCAAAGCATCTTTTAAATACCATCTGAGAATACATTATCTAAATTTGTGAGTAGGGATTAGACATTGATTGGATTTACTGTATGAATGTAATAATGAATGAAATACTGTAATTTATTTTGAATATTTCTTGATGGTGTCTATAATGATGATTACAATGTTTTACTGCTTTTGAATTGTCAGTGTTACAGTAGTTGATCCTTTCTTGTTGCGGACCCCAGGAAGACTAGCTTGTCCCTTTTTTGGTGACAGCTAATGGGGATCCTTTTAACAATAAACCTAATCTGCGTCACACGTACACAGATGTGTTGAACATGGGGTTAAAAAAACATATGTGTGTGGCACCACACCAAGTAAAATTACATTTTTAGTGAATATTCTAAATTTACAGTTCATTGATGTAGATGTACCATTGACTAGATGTACCATGTAGCAGTACATAACATGACAGCCTTGTGGTGCTGCATGTAATATCTGAAGAAAATAAAATCACACTTCTCAACTTCTCTCAACATCCCCTACTCCATTGTAAACCGCAACCCTTGGTTGCTGAAATGATTGGTCATATTCTACAAGGTCAGAAACAAACTGACTAGTATAAGTAAGAATAAGTATACAGTATATACTCTTTTGATCCTGTGAGGGAAATTTGGTTTCTGCATTTATCCCATTCCGTGAATTAGTGAAACAGACTCAGCACACAGTAAGCACACAGTGAGGTGAAGCACACACTAATCCCGACGCAGTGAGCTGTCTGCTACAGCGGCGCTCGGGGAGCAGTGAGGGGTTAGGTGCCTTGCTCAAAGGCACTTCAGCCGTCCCTACTAGTCGGGGTTTGAACCGGCAACCCTCCGGTTACAAGTCCGAAGCGCAAACCAGTAGGCCACGGCTGCCCAGACTAAGACAAGTCTGCAATAATGGATAAAGTATTCTTTGGTGACACCTAAATGTACATCTGTATATGCATTGTACACATAATTATATTATATTACATACTACTTTGTAGTTAGGGTTGCAAAATTCCGGGAATTTTAAAAGTTGGAAACTTTCCATGGGAATTAACAGGAATAAACAGGAATTAATGGGAATAAACTGGGAATTTTTAATATGGCAAGTTAGTCTATAACAGGGAACTTAAATGTAGTGGACAAAACCCCCTCTTGCAGTCTAATATTAGTTAAAACAACCTGATTTAATTAATGCAATTTCAGTCGAATTTCTACCCTGCACATATGTCAATCACATGCACACAGCAATCGGCATAGGCTGCTAGACATAAAGGAAACCTACGGTGCGTTCATATGCATAGGGAAAAAATGTTCCAACCAATCGGATTTTGTTGGTGAGTAGTGTGGTGTATCTTGGGCAGTGTTGCTAGTTTAGCACGCTAATAAACCATAGGCAGAGAATGGGATTCCCACTAGCATGCTAGCTAGCTTTGTATGCTAAGCTAAGCGAATATATGAACATACAAATCATATTGCTTATTACGAAACAAAATGTTAATGTTTGTACTGTATATGAAACAGTTTGTATGAATTACCCAAAATTCCCAGTTAATTCCCGTAAATTATCATTAATTCCCATAATTTCCTTTAATTCCATGAAAGTTTCCAATTTGGAATATTTTCAAAATTCCCCAGTTTAACTTCCCATGGTAAGTTTCCGGAAATTTACCCGAAATGTTCCGCCCCTTTGCAACCCTATTTGTAGTATGTCTAGGTTTTTATCATAGTATGCCAGTGTGTGTGTGTGTAAACCTGTGTGTATACCTGTGTTGTGTGTGTGTGTACCTGTGTGTATGTGTGTGTGTGTGTGTGTGTGTGTGTGTGTGTAAACCTGTGTGTATACCTGTGTTGTGTGTGTGTGTGTACCTGTGTGTATGTGTGAGTGTGTGTGTGTGTACCTGAGTGTGTGAGTGAGTGAGTGTGTGTGTACCTGTGTGTATGCGTGTGCAGGGATGGATTACTGCATGGGCCTACCGGGCCCAGGCCCAGGGGCCCAAGGGGTCAGGGGGCCCTGAAGCCCAAGCCATTGCATGGAATCATTGCCTCAATATCAACAAATCAGGATATAGGCTATGAATCTGATTGAATTTAGTATTGGCCATCCCCAAAATGCACCAGAATACAGGAAATCACATCAAACGAATAAAAAAAATTCTGGGGGAGGACCCCCAAACACCCCCCCTCCCACATATGCGACAATTAGTGGGGGACCCTTAATACATCTGGGCCCAGGGGCCTGAAAGTTCATAATCCGCCCATGTGCGTGTGTGTACCTGTGTGTATGCGTGTGTCTACCTGTGTGTATGTGTGTGTACCTCTGTGTATGTGTGTGTACCTGTGTGTGTGTGTGTGCGTGTACCTGTGTGTGTGTGTGTGTGTAGGGCTGGGCGATATAAACGGTATAAGCGGTATGCGATAAAAATTTGGCCAACGATAGAGATTTTTGTTATACCGGCATATTGCGATAGGTCATTATGTCATCAAATTGCAACACGCTTGGCCTGCCGGGACCGGCAGCAACCATGAGGAGGCCACAGGTGTGGAAAAATGGCTGCGAGCGGTGAAGGTATTGTAACGATTTGATAGCGACACAGACAGTTGTCCAATCAAAAGGTTTATTAGCTGAGAACGAGAGCAGGGACACAGACCCAGAACACAATACACACGGAGCAGGTCAGGTAGGCTACACACACACGCTACACATACAGGGGTGGACGCAGCCCCCCACACAAAAAGGATCACACACGAGGGAGAACTAAAAGGGAAACATGTCACGTTAAAGACGCTAACTTTAGACTTATAACTTAGGAGAAATACAGACATAAACCCCCAAACAGGGTAGGAATTTCACGGCGGCCACGTCGTTGTCTCTTGCGTTGGCCGTGAGGCCCCTTTGAAAATCAGAGGTTTACAGGCCACGGTGGCCTTGGTGCCCCCTTCTTTCAATATTCTGCTTTGCGTCCTACTAATAGCGATTTTTATTTAGCCTGTGTGGCCTGTCAAAATAATCTAAGCATTCACAGCGCAAATTAATTGAGTATTTTACGCAGTGGAGAAAGTGACAGCGCAAGAAAGAAAGTGCGTCCAAATTCCATTCATCTCAGTTGAACTACTCGCGAAGTAGCCTATTCATCACACAGACATCACAAGTATCACACGAAAGAGCTTTTTCTCAGCTTTTAAACGATGTTACCCGATAATTGCTTAGTGGAACGGTTCGCGAGAAAAGTAAATAATATAATTCAATTTAATCATACATTCTACTGAAGGTTTTGCGTCCCATGATCTCCCAACCCATTCATCTCGGTGGAATACTTCACGAACCCTTCTTTTAACACACGACAAACCTCATATCAAAATAAACAGCAGACCTTACTGAACACAAAGGTGTAAATCAGTCCCCTGTACAGTTAGCCGTTCCAGAGTAATCCAGTTTTGAATTTGCAGTAAATTTCGACATGCATGGATGTCTCCAAATTTGGGCTTTAAGTTTTACAATGTGTTTAAATTGTTCCACATGATTTCATAACGGGCCAAACACAAAATAAATGTTACAAATATCGCCTAGATATTGGTAAATCAGAGGACAGCTGACTGAGTTTGTGAAAGTAGCCTTAGCCTAATGATCACAAAATGCTAAGCATGCATCTAGGCTATTTGAGTTTCTTAAAGCTGAGCTGTGGTTAAATTGTTCAATACATGATTTTATTACAGGCCAAATATAAAATAAATGTTATATATAGCCTAGATATCTGTAAATATTAGATGATCAGATGATTTACAGTTCTATGTAATATGTCATGTTTCATGTTTTTGTAATGTTTCATACAGTGATGCCGGTCTACTGCAGTGAATAGGCTAAATAAAACTTTGATCATTTTTATAGCCAATACATTTTTAAATAAGTAACAATCTTGACTATTTTATGCAAGAACCTGCTAGACCTATATTGAAATTCACACACCAAATTATACCGCAATATATACCGTTTACCGTCTGTGTCCCAAATTATACCGCAATATGAATTTTAGGCCATATCGCCCACCCCTATGTGTGTGTGTGTGTGTGTGTACCTGTGTGTATGTGTGTGTGTACCTGTGTGTATGTGTGTACCTGTGTGTATGACAAAATCTATATGATCATGCTGTGCTAGCACTAGCGGCGGTCATAATAGTAACCATGAATAAAAAAATCTAATACTTACTGATTGCTCTTTGTTTCTGATTGGTTGAACCCATTTTAAGTCTGGTCTTCATAACCATATTTTTTGCCGAAAATATGTACACGCAATCTCACATTGAAATGACTGTCCTACCCACTACTGATGTAGTATTGATTGATACAAACCCAAATTAAAACAAATGCTGAATGCATTTAGGGGAAACATTGGCCTAATGTACATTGAAATCGAATGAGCCTAATGGCAACAAGTCAAGATTGTGGTGACCAGAAAATGCATTACGCTAATATACTGACTTCCCTGTACACTAATAAATGTTTGTCTGTAGAGACCCTCTCCTACAATACTTTGATTTGTCTTAAGGGACCCTCCCCACACTACCACCGAAATCTAATGCTATTTTGAGCCTTGTCAGTGGTAAATAGAGATTTGTTTTGACGTCAATCCATGCCCCTTGCTATAAGCCATTTCATTGTTAATGCAAAAAAACTACTCTGAATAATGTATTCTTGTTCTCAAACGAAAGTTTGAACTGGTTATCATCCATAAAACTAAACTGCACTGACTTCCTGTGAAACACAGAATTCATTTTAAAAATCTGCTTTTTGTCTACAAAGCTTTAAATGGCTTAGCACCCCAATATCTCTGTGCTCTTTTAAATCCTTACTGTCCTAGACTTCTTCGATCATCTTCCCAGTGTCTTCTTTGTGTTTTTTCTGCTTTCCTTAAATCTAAAGGTGACAGAGCTTTCTCTGTCTATGCTCCCCAGCTCTGGAATGATGTTCCTTATGATGTTAAATCCTGCCCCACTATCAGTAGCTTTAAATCCAACCTAAAACCTCTTCTCCCTAGCTTTTAACAGTCCCTGAACCCTTCACCCAATTTTTTTTCCTCTGTTATTTTAACTCCTTGTCATTTTCTTTCATTTTTATGTTCATTAACTCATTGACTGCCAAAAACGTAATATTACGTTTTTTCTTCCCATGCGTTGAGTGCCAAAAAAGTTTTTTTTTTTAAATTACGAAACTAGACACTCTAACACACCTTATATGTGATTTTGGGAACTCTGTGATGAATGGAAATGAAATATATGATGATTGAAAACTCATGAAAACGCACAATCTGGACATTTTATCTGGACATTTTATCATAACTCGGTTGCCGCTTTGGGTCGAATCAGTGACGCATGCACGTCAGGTCAAAACCAGGCCATTTTCGTGGGTCTATCACTAGGTGGCAGTCTCGCCAGGTCTCGCTGATCACTTCCCAGAAAGTTTACACAAGTAAGTAACAGGCAACACTTCATATTTCATGAAAGACGTTATATCTCCATTTCCATGAAAACTAGCCACTGTTTAGCTTGGGATTTCTCAGGAACAGAGGCGTGTAGAAATACACGGTTTGCACACACCGAGAGCTTAAAGTCTCACCTTTTAAACGAGCTATTGTATGTGTTCATAGCTATAACACAAAATATGCTGGGGCTGTACAAAAATCATCAATAATGGTCTAGATTGCTGGCACTCTAGGACAAAGCTCCCGAAAACAGCTTGGCATTCAATGAGTTAATATTATTACAAGGGCCATCACATTTTAAGTTTGTTATTCTCTTTACTTAGCCTATTAATATATTATTATTTATTTATTTATATATAATAATGCTGTTGCTTTTAAATGTGCTATAAAAAATAAATGGACTTGACTTGACTATAAATAGACCCTAGGTTGTTTAATTTGTTGTTGTTTTAAAGTATATTTTTTGGGCTTTTGCCTTTATTTGGATAGGACAGTGAAGTGTGACAGAAAGTAAGTGGGGGAGAGAAATGGGGTGGAATCGGGAAATGACCGCAGGTTGGATTCGAGTCTGGTTCCCTATGGGCACTTGGACCCAAACATGGTATGGACGTAGCCAGTTGAGCCAACCTGTGGTCAGAGGTCAACGTCTAGTTCACTCCCATACCTGTGTATTCATTCTAAAAAGGAAAGTGGTAGGCAACTTTATATGGAGTTATTTAGCAATGTAGGTAGCTACTTACAGGATATACTGTAGCTTATGTATTTCCCCAAAGCTTAACTATAGAGCTGTGTTTGGGATGGTCGTGTAGTGACTAAGGAGCCAGGCTAGCGCACAATAGCCAGAAAAGTTGAAAAGTTGAATTCCTGGCTGCCACGGGTGTGTCCTTGAGCAAGGCACAAAACCTTAAGTCACTCCAGGGAGAGTCTATCAGTTGCTTTATATAAAAGCGTCAGCCAAATAAATGTATAATAATATTTACACTTATCTTGTATGTAATCTATCTGTGTAACTTACTGTATATTGTTTACTGATGTCTGCACTGTAGTTGTGAGCAAGTGTTAATTAAGGGTAGGGGTGGCACGGTTCACAAAACCCACCGTTCGGTTCCTATCATGGTTTTAAGGTCACAGTTTTCTGTTCTGTATGGTTCTTGTTGTTCTTGTGTATTTTTCCTTTTAATCTTTAACACTTCAAAAATACCAGCAGTTTATCCACCATTTAAGCTACAATATTAGTATAGTTATGTAATCATGCACAAACTGAAAGAATTTGACTTGAATTTAAGCACATCATTAAGATGAGATGGTCTCAGAGTGAGATTTTGATACAGCAAGAGTGAGACATTGATGATTTCAAATTGCTTTTCATTCATTTGGCAAAAAAGTAGAATGTGTTATTACCATCTACAGGAACTTCTGTGCCTTTGTAGCACACTAAAATTGACTGAAATATTACAGAATACACATAGCGTAGCCTACCCGAACTATGCAAGATAGCTTCTAGGCTACCACATAACATTGACAAACCCTGTAAATGCGCACTTTCTCTCTTGTCTCTGCCGAATTTGAACGCTCTAGTTTCTCTTAACAGGGCTATTTGCTCACTGAAACTGAACGTTAGATCTTCCATGTGAGGAAGACCCAACATAGATGGTAATGATATTTTATTTTTGAGGGCTTTTGAGATCTAGAGTTATTACTTTAAAGTACAATGAATTATTATTAGCCTCCTACTCGTCTCCCCTGCACAGTGCACACATCAGTTTGTCAGAGCCGTGCCATTGATTATTGCAAATTGGTTGCGATTTTCTAGTTTTTGTGAGGGCTACTTTGTTAACATTTGGGAAACTGCAAGTAGCCCAAGGGGCTGAGACCGCACAGCCTATAGCTTCTAAAGTGCCGCGAGGTCAAATGAACTTCAGAAACAATACATTTAAGCTCACGATATTCAAATCGGCCCATCCTCCCGAAGATCCCGATTAGCCACTCCGGGCTGTACTAGCATTATTAATAGGCTACGTGTTGCACAATGCTTGCCCACAGTCGCAGTTCTATCTACCGTTTTATAAATCCAAAATGTTTGCACACACCAGATTTATGTGACGCTGGTGCGTGCATCCTCCAATTCTGGGCTGCCTTCTTTATCGCTCCCACTTGCCATTTCTACACGTGATCCGCAGCACTCCTCCACACCTCCACTTTCACGTGATGAAAGGGAAAAAACCTGGTTCGGATTAGGATTTTTTTTCATGAACCGTGCCACCCCTTATTTAAGGGTAGCTCATGTTACGACTCTTTCTATATTTACTATATTGACTCTGAACAGGATGTTTTATAAATGTGCTGCTAATAAAGCATGTTTGTTTTCATAGTTATGAGACTGAGACGTGAATGTGACCTGAGTTACTTGGATATGTAGGCTAGTGACAAAGATTGGCAGCACTGCTCTCCCCAACACTCCTCTCCAGAGGTGGAAAAGTAACGAAATACATTTAGCTACTCATGTTACTGCATTGAGTAGTTTTTCCTGTGTATTTTGTATTTTTTAAGTAGTTTATAAAATTGGTATTTTAAATACATTTTGAGTGAAGTATTGTACTTCGCTACATCAAAAATCCCATACATTACTTAAAAAACAAGTTAAGACTGAAAGGGAGAAAGGGAAAAAATCACGCCCTAAACCACTAGCCTAATAATGATCAGCATGCCTACAACAGGACATGAATCAAGCTGGCGCCATGCAGTCTTTCTGAAAGTGGTGGAGATGGAGCTGGATCACGAGATGCCTCAGATTACTGTAGGCCTACATGTGTAGCCTAACCTATGAAAGTGTATTTTCCGCTATTTCAATGGGTTGTCTCAGTTTGTTTTAGCACTAATGATTGTGGAGATATTCAAGCAAACACCATGGGATTTCGTGTTTTGACGTTTGTGCTCACCTTTCTTTGGAAAGAAGTTTATTATGATGTCTCTCTTTTTCCTGCTTCGGCCTTTGCTTTTGGTAACCTGACTTGGCTTTCTTGGAGAAAGACATTTCACCAGCAGCACAACAATTAGCGGCCCACTACTAGCATGCTTAACTAAATAAACAAAAGATAGACTAGGCCAGAGCCCGTCTACGGAGAGCCTCCCCACTCTCTATTAAAGGGGAACTTGGCAACTATTTCAACGTAATAAACCCGTTTAGAAATCATTCGGATGGTTAAATGACCTGTTCCGGTGAAAATGGTGACTTTCCCCGCTGCGCCTAGCGTCCCCAGGCGGAAAACCTTGCAACATTGAGACTTACCGTCCCGGAAAGAGAAGTGAGAAACAAGAAACTCGTTTTAAATCGTGTTTCTTACCTTGTAACATCCACATAGTTCTGCCAAACTTATGCTAACCGTTCTCTAGCTTGTAAACAAATCCATGTGCTTTATCGTTACCTTTTCCCACAGTTTGAAATAGCATAATGCACAATTTCTCCAGCAGAGGGGGAAATCCTGCCAAGTTTCCCTTTAATCCCATACAAACCGAACTTGGCTGCAGTTCACCAGAGTTCACCTAGATGGCGATCGCGGGCGAGCCCAAAATACATGGGGTCCTATGGAGCTACATGGCTACATTTATTGTTTTCACCTATTTAACAACTGAAACCCTCAGATTTTATTTTATTTTTCGCAAAATGGATATGGATTATCAATCAAAAGTGAAATAATCCGGGAGTCATGTCCTTTCGTTTTCTTACAGAATGGGTCGTTGTTGCCCATAACACGCTAGCATTGATGCTATGCTATGCTATGATCATGCTAATGAATGACGTCATTGACACGTTTGAAAGGCTTTTTAGAACAATTAAGTGACTTATGAAAATATACTCAACCAAGTGTATGGTCTTTGCCTCCCCTTTCGAATACAGTATTCAAATTACTTGAAAAAAAATTATATCCAGAGAAAAGTGGATTTTGAGGGGTACAGCTCCATAGACCTCCATTCATTCTGGACTCGCCCGCGAGCGCCCCTAGATGCAGTACCACACCGGAAGCGTTCCGAGAGTGAAGGTTCTCCCCTTATTAGACATTCTCTGACTAGGCCTATCGTGCAGGCGGACTAAACCATAGCAGAGTGAGAGTGACCTTAGACAGTGTTCACTATGTTTTGTATACAAAATCCGGTCAGTCAAACTTTAAATTTCGTCTGACATTATTTTTTGACATTTAATTTGGAAGTTAAAATATTCAGGTAAAATAAATATATGGTGGAAAATAAGTATTGAACACTTAACTTTTTTTTTTCAGTAGCCTAGTTAGCCTAAACTTCCAGTGAGTCTATTTGAAATTTTCACCACACATTATATTAACACACATAATCCAAACATAAGAGTTATGTGTAATAAAGTGGAATGACACAGGAAAAAAGTATTGAACGGGCCTACTGAAATTTCTTCAATACTTTGTGGAAAAGCCTTTGTTTGTAATGACAGCTTCAAGATATTTCCTGTATGACAAAACATATTAGTTGCAGTGTCAGGTGTGATTTTGGCCCATTGTTCTAAACAGATTCCAGGGGGCCCTCTTGTGAATCTTGATCTTTAGTTACTTCCAGAACTGTTTTATTGAATTTAATTGAATTGGCTGCCTTCAAGTCTTTCTGGAGCTTTCTCAGAGTGGTCCTTGGCCCTTGGAATTGACTATCCTTATGACTCCATTGTCAGAAATATTGCGAGGAGATCCTGTGCATGGCCGGTTGATGATGCAGTGATGTTCCTTCCACTTGCAGATAATGGCTCCCATGCTGCTTACTGGAAGATTCTGAAGTTTTGAAATGCATCTGTAACCAGTTTCATTGATAGGTTTTGCAACAATAAGGTTGCAAAGGTCTTGGGAGAACTTTTTGCTTTTATCCATCATTAACGTTTCTTGTGTGACACCTTGGTAATGAAAAACCTTTTTATAGCCCATCAATATGTAGGCTACTAACCAAGTTTATATTAATTTGCACAGATAGAAAGGATAACTACTCTCTAACTACTAACATATTCCAGCTCGTTCCTTCCCTTTCCTTGCCTTAGTGCTTTTTCTTAGTGTGCTCAATACCAATTTCACTTCATTACACATGACTCTACTTATGGAGTTGTTTGGATTTTTTATGTGTGGATAACCTGAGTTATTAATAATGCCTGGTGAAAATGTTGTGCTCCACTTGTATTCCACTTTTCAAGGGCCCTCTCCTCCATTGGGGCCCTATACTTCCCACTCTCCCCCCCAGTTTGACGCCCTTTAATCTGCTGAACCTTCTGCTTGTTTCCAAATATAAAAAAAACTCTCTGCAACTCAACATTGAGTAAAAGTCGGAAAAAGAAGCATTGATAGTTAAAACTTCTACTTGATGTCTTTTTTAACTGTTACATAAGGTCTTACTGATCTGTTCCAATCAAGTGATTATTCTTAATTTCACTGGAGATATCAGGACTGACAACCGTGAGTTAGCATATGCATTCTTGTACTCTGGTGTTGACCCAGAAGTATCATACTTAAAACTAGATGTACCGCATAGCGGTACAAAATATGACTGCCGCTCAGTCCTGTACATCCGTTCCGCGAAAATAAATCACACTTCAATGTCTCCATATTTTACTCCATCCCCCCACTCTTGAAACTTTTGTGTATGCTTGTTTGGCATGAGTGTGTGTGTGCGGCTGCACAGAAAGTAGCCTACTGGTGCTGAAAAGGTGAATAGATTGTAGAATAGCCAAAGAAGATGTAGCATTGTTATAAAACCTTTAAAATCTCTAAACAATCACAAGTAGGGCAGTTCATCACAGTTCATCCATTGCAACTGTATTGATGAAAGGTCACTTACACCTGTAGGCTACATTGTATTTGGGAAAAGCAAAAGGTATCAGCATAATTTTATCTATTTATTTATTTATTTATTTATTTATTTATAAATAAACAAAAAATTCTCTGTCAGTTCCATGCCGTTTTCAACAGCTATCAAAAACAAAGGTCATTTTTGGATGGATGGATTTTTTGTGAATGTTTCTTCTTCTACATAAGATTTTAGTCATCTTTAGTTCATGTAATACTTTATTGTCAATGCACAAATTAAGTAACAGTAGTCTGAAACGTTATTGTTAATGCACAAATTAAGTTAACAGTAGTCTGAAACGAAATGCTCTTTTACATCTAACCAGTGGTGCAAATAACTGACATGTCCAAATGGGCCTTGATGAAATGCGTCGCTAAACTGTTCATACACATTTTAACGGGCCAAAGTTGAAGAGCTGTTGTCCGTTATTGTTCGCGCAAATATAGGCTGATTCATGTTCCCTTGCATTGTGTAAATGAGGTCCATGGCTACTAGCCTGGGTGAAGTATAGCCTGGGTGAACCCAGCCTGATCTGCCCGCTATTTATTTTTTGATTTCTTAAAAGATTGAGCTTGGTCTGGTGAAAGTCAGACTAGCCTAGTCTGACTTTCACCAGACCAAGCTCATAATGAAATGAAGTTGTCATTGTTTGGATACTTCACACACACATGCTTTTTAATTTCACAGACTACAACTACCAAGCTGGAATCAAAGCACATCGATTCCCCTCTCACACCCTGCACGCACTTAAAACAAAATAAACAGGCGTCTCAGTCTCACGCATGTATAGGCAAAACTGTATCAGACCGGTGTAATGTTGGTAAATCTTCCAATGCACAGAATGATTTTTGTAGCACGTGCAACAAATGACAGTCGAAAGATACAATTACAGTGCTGCTATCAATTTGCTTGGTATAACCGCATTTATAGTTTTCTACAAATGCAATCAATCAAATTGGCCTCCATCACTCAACAAACGCTAACGGTAACATTACCTAGGTCCTTATTGATATTATAAGATTAACGTACCTGCAGTAAAAACCAAGCATGTCCGATAAACATCCTCAGATTTATTTCGGCTTCAAGAAGAAATGGGATTACATTTCATGTGAACATTGTCCTATCCTTATTAGACGTTCTCTGCGGTAACAGTCCTTGTAGGAAGCGTCCATTGTTTTTCCAACCCACTTTTAACTTCCAACAAAATTACGTCTCACTGCAACGATGCGCCATCTAGTGGACAAACGACTACTTATCGCCAATACTGGAAATGCAGCCATGATGATGATGATGATGAATATTTTATTTTGGCTTTCTTTTAATCCTACTGAATTTGTAATTATGTATCGGCCGTTCTAATACCGATAGTATGTGGGTGCCTGTGTGTGTGTGCATGTGTATATGTGTGCACCGCCATCTACAGGCCAATGAGTGTACAGTCACTAAATGTACACATAACATAATTTTTTTAGGACCCCCCCATGGATGAAATTCTATAAAACTTGGCATACCCCCAGAGAATGCCAGGTCAATCATAAACATAAAATTTGGTGCAGTTCTGAACATCTTAACTGAAGATAGGGGCGATTAAAGCAGAATAATATTGCATTTTCATTTTTTACCGGGGGGGTGCAAATCACAAATGAGTGATTATGGGCCAGGTTGATGTGGGCCGTTGAGACCAACATACCATAAAAGATTCTTCATCCTCAGTGCCACGGTTCAGGTAGTTATTTAGGAAAAACTGCTTTTTTTGCGGTTCGGGGGGCCCAGCACGGGGAGGGAGTGGCCCCCGGGGACGAAACAAAATGTTTCCGTAAAAGTCTAGTGGGGCTACATACCCACCACATTTCATGTGCCCCGGTGTTTCGGTGCCCCGGGTATCGTTGACCAAAATTTTATGAAGTAGAAAAAAAAAAACTTTGACAATCCCTATATTATGCCTTTTGATTTCCAAGTTGTAACAGCAACATACATTCACTGTGTGTATGTGATCCAATAGAGATCAGAATGTAAAAAAAAAGATGCTTTTAAAGTCACAGGGAAAACACTATACGTCAGTCAAACACATATGCCTTTGTGATGTATTTCTACCTGCATCTCTGACGGGTATATCCTCTTCTATCCTTTATTGTTCCCTTTGCCATCCTCTGCTGGTTCTGTTAGGGAAATGAATAAGCTTAGTTAAACACAACATTTATGTTAACAAAACTTCATACACTGTACAAATATATTGATGTATGCTGTAATAAGCCAAAGTGAAACATCCATAATTAAAGTCAACATATTTTTGGTATATTTTATACACTATGCAAAAATCTACATTTGCCCTTCAACTCCCAGTGTAATTAATGCTGAGAAACACAATCTGAGCATCACTATATCAAAACTAGATGCATCACATAAAGGTACATGATATGACTGCCGTATTACCACCTGCTATGCAAAGAAAATTAAGCACTCTTCCAAACAAGCACACAAGTCCTCTCCATATCCTTATCCTCCTGCAACTCTTTGTTTCGGTTATTCACTGATTGTTTGGTAAAGCAATACAACAACATAGACAGTTGAGGTTGAGGTTGATGCAATTAGGTATGAAGAAGAGTATGGCAAGGGGACAATATTTCCATTGAAATTAGTTTACTTGGATGAATAATGTTCCATTCCTCCAGTAGAGGTATAGAGACTTGAACACTGACCATCTGACCATGTGTACATTTTAAACATGTGTTTGCCATATGCATTATCAACTAACCTGATCAACTTGTGGTTTGTATCAATATGAAGGAGTGAGAGAGGAGCTGGCACACTGTAGCTCCTTCTAACTGCACACCCAAGTCTACTCATCCGCTTAAGTATCCCTAGGCCATCAACCCGGTGCACACCCTGGTCCACTGGACCCTGTGGCCGTAAGCCTTCAACTGCCCCTTTAAAATCCTGGATAAAGGGGAAAAGACCATTACAAGAGAATTGTTATTAGAGAAATAATGTGGGGGAAATTAATGCTATTAATGCTAATAAATTTAGTCACTGGTTGCGGGGTCACAGGTTCACTGTATGGACTGACAACAACCCCCTTAAGTATGTTTTGACGAAGCCGAAGCTGGATGCTTGTCAGCAACGCTGGGTGGCTAGGCTGGCGGCCTTTGACTTTGACATCTTGTATATCCCAGGCCCTAAGAATGTGGTGGCGGATGCCCTTAGCAGAGAGCCATTTGTGAGATCCAGAGTTATGCATCGCCTGACCGGAACTCCCTATGTCGAGTTGCTTAAAGAAGCAGAGAATTTGCAGGTGGATTCAGTTAAGGACATGTTTCGCCTATCCTCTGAGCTTGCTGAAATGAGAGAGCGGCGAGCTGCCTCCGTGGCTGACGGTGTGTGTGTTGGGGCCACCCATGCCCCTGAGACATCTTTTTTTTTTTTCAAACTTTGTTTATTAAGCAAAGTGATCTCAAACAATGTTTCACATTCATGTACAGTTTTCTTTTTTTTTTGAAGAACAATCAACCCCCAAACATACAAAAGAACAAACATACATAGACAAACAAAAACCTACACATCAGACAGAAAATGCTAAATATAAGATATAAGTAACTAATAGCTAAACAACTTCATATACATTCATACAGTCGTCTCGCCAGTAGGGTGGCAAAAGCAAGAACATCTTTCTTAGATTTTGCAAAAGAAGCCAAAGAATATGTGTCTTCAAGGAAGGGGAGGATGCCAAATAGCGCAGTAAGTGCATTGGGTTCAAGATTTTCACCCAGTACTTCTGACAAAGTGGCAAAAATGTCTGACCAGTAACTGTATAAAGAGGGGAAGTTCCAAAACATATGTACAAGGTTTGCCGTAGACTGCTGGCATCTATCACAAGTTGCAGTTACTCCATCATACATTCTAGCCAATCTAACTTTAGTGTAATAGACACGATGTACCACTTTACATTGGATGAGAGCGTGTCTAGCACAGATAGAGGATTTATGTATTTGCTGCAATATCTCTGTCCAAATTTCTTGTGAAAATGCCATCCCCAAGTCCTCCTCCCACCTCCCTTTTATAGAGTACAGGTGTTCAGGATTGAGAAGATTAATGTGATCATAAATATAAGATATGCCAGCCACGTACTCTGTGGCTGGCAAGACAAAGGTTTTACTGGGACACGCTTGAAAGGGACGTCAGGGATTATGTTCACAGGTGCAAGAGGTGTGTGGTTAGCAAGGCTCCGGAACCTGAGGCTAGGGATCCTCTCGTTTCCATTGCTACCTCAGCTCCTTTGGAATTAGTCTGCATTGCATCTGCAGAAGATTCTAATAACTAGATGTACCACAGAGCGGTACAAAATATGACCGCCGCCCAGTCCAGCACATTTTTTCCACAAAAAGAAATCACGCTGAAAGGCCTATATGATTCTAACTGTCTCACTAAATTGCATTGTCCACACTCAATTCTCACTGGTATCTGCTAGACAACAAGTACCAAAACATGATTAGTTCATAGATTTCACATGTAAAATTCATTTTATACAACCCCACCTCCATCTTGCCTGTTCATAATTCTGAGAAATTCTTGATTGTTTGTGTTATGTTTATGTTATGTGTGTGGGTGTGGGTGTGTGTGAGTGTGTGTGTGTGTGTGTGTGTGTGTGTGTGTGTGTGTGTGTGTGCGTGCCTGCGTATGTGCCTGTGCATGGAAGCGTACATATGTCTACTGTGTAAGTATGTGCCATACGCAGTGCCGGCCCAAGCCTTTTGGGGGCCCTAAGCAGAATTTGATTTGGGGGCCCCCTCCCACAACGCAGTCACCTGTGCTTGGCGATAATTGAACTTCACACTATAATGTCATATTATAAATTAATACAGCCTTTTGCTTTTTGACTTATTGGTAGTGAATTCACACAACTACTTGGGGTTCAGGGTCCCTTGACCTCTTGGGCTCGGTAGGCTCATTCAGTAATCCATCCTTGCTCACATGCCAAAAATGTTTTGGGGCTCCAATCTAGACTTCTGGCCCCATGTGCTTGGTAAACCAATGTATTAATACATTTGTTATTTACACCAACCCTGTCACCTTTTAATCTTAGAGGGTACTAAAATCACAGATTTATTTGAAACATTCATATTCAAAGTGAAGCAGCACTAAGGGTGGTTTACTGAAGTTGAATTGACAAATAACAAAATACAACAGCAATTGTTGTAAACAAGTACATCAGTTTAATGACTTGTTTTTCAACAGATTTGCTGAACAAATGTGCATTAAATGAGCAATTTTCAACTACAAAATAAAAACAAAATAGACAAACATTAATAATCAAAAATAAAATGTCCCAAAAAATAGATAATTATTCCTACTTCGTTCCTGGTTTTTAGGCATCTGCAACTCTGCAGTGGACGAACCTGCAATGATTAAATAAATACATAAATAAATAAAAAAAAAACGATGTTAAATGTGTCATGTCATATTAACAGGCTATGTAACCATTTGCCATCAAGAAAACCTCACCTTCTGGTAGGTAGAGTTAGGTAGAGGTAGAGATGTGCTCCAAAGGACTTCAACAGTGTCTCTGAAAAAAAAAAAATATTGCATAAGTGCATAGTTGATCGAGCAGAATGAGTTTATTTTGCTATCATTACTTACACTCAAATAACAAGCAATTTCACATGTAACAATTCATATTCTATTGGCAAATGAGGCATAATCAAAAGAGTATATACTTAATTGCAGTATGGTGAACGCTTAACATGGTGATCTACTGCAGCCTAAATATTAGGGTAGCACCGCTACATCAATTGCCACTATCTTAATCAAATGTAAGTTTATTTTCATCACAGAAGTCTCCCCACCCAACATGGTATATTTTCTCAAACACTACCATCTCTCTCCAAAGATCTTAGAGCAGAGCGCACGTACTGTTCCATCTTTGCCTATGAAGCTGGAACGTTACCGATGCCCAGAGTCGCGCTAGTCAGTGGGTTGGGTTGGGACTGGGAGCCTGGGCTTAGTCTGTTGTTGCCATCAGACTTACCACTATGTCACATATTATAGAACAGTAATAAACTATCAACACTTTCAGGTGCGAAATCAGAAACAATCCCTCTGTGGTAAATTTGCCTTCAGTTACGTTTTCATGTAGCTACTGTAGTGCTAATGTCCACTTCAGTCAGCTAGCTAACTTTAATTTACGACATAATAAGCCCACCTAGAGCTAGGGTACATGCTTGATTGAACATCCAAAACAATCCCAATATCCTTGACATCTGAAATACATCTAGATAAATATATATTAATGGGAGACATTTCTCTGTTGATGGCGGAGATTTAGCTCTGGTGATGGCTTATATTAGATCATGACAGCTAGCTAGCTACCTCAAGCACAAAACATACTGTAAACTAGATGTACCGCAGAGCGGTACAAAATATGACCGCCGCCCAGTCCAGCACATTTTTTCCACAAAAAGAAATCACGCTGAAAGGCCTATATGATTCTAACTGTCTCACTAAATTGCATTATCCATTATTGGGTTAGATGTGATTTCCTGTATTCTGGTGCATTTTTGGGATGGTCAGCACCTAAATTTGTTCAGATTCATAGCCTTTTGCTTTTTGACTTATTGGTAGTGAATTCACACAACTACTTGGGGTTCAGGGTCCCTTGACCTCTTGGGCTCGGTAGGCTCATTCAGTAATCCATCCTTGCTCACATGCCAAAAATGTTTTGGGGCTCCAATCTAGTAGCTACATGAAAACGTAGCTGAAAGCAAATTTACCACAGAGGGATTGTTTCTGATTTCGTACCTGAAAGTGTTGATAGTTTATTACTGCTCTATAATATGTGACATAGTGGTAAGTCTGATAGCAACAACAGACTAAGCCCAGGCTCCCAGTCCCAACCCAACCCACTGACTAGCGCGACTCTGGGCATCGGTAACGTTCCAGCTTCATAGGCAAAGATGGAACAGCAGTGCGCTCTGCTCTAAGATCTTTGGAGAGAGATGGTAGTGTTTGAGAAAATATACCATGTTGGGTGGGGAGACTTCTGTGATGAAAATAAACTTACATTTGATTAAGATAGTGGCAAGTGATGTAGCGGTGCTACCCTAATATTTAGGCTGCAGTAGATCACCATGTTAAGCGTTCACCATACTGCAATTAAGTATACTCTTTTGATTATGCCTCATTTGCCAATAGAATATGAATTGTTACATGTGGAATTGCTTGTTATTTGAGTGTAAGTAATGATAGCAAAATAAACTCATTCTGCTCGATCAACTATGCACTTATGCAATATTTTTTTTTTTTCAGAGACACTGTTGAAGTCCTTTGGAGCACATCTCTACCTCTACCTAACTCTACCTACGAGAAGGTGAGGTTTTCTTGATGGCAAATGGTTACATAGCCTGTTAATATGACACGACACATTTAACATCGTTTTTTTATTTTTTTATTTATGTATTTATTTAATCATTGCAGGTTCGTCCACTGCAGAGTTGCAGATGCCTAAAAACCAGGAACGAAGTAGGAATAATTATCTATTTTTTGGGACATTTTATTTTTGATTATTAATGTTTGTCTATTTTGTTTTTATTTTGTAGTTGAAAATTGCCCATTTAATGCACATTTGCGGATTTGTTCAGCAAATCTGTTGAAAAACAAGTCATTAAACTGATGTACTTGTTTACAACAAATACAAATGCTGTTGTATTTTGTTATTTGTCAATTCAACTTCAGTAAACCACCCTTAGTGCTTCACTTTGAATATGAATGTTTCAAATAAATCTGTGATTTTAGTACCCTCTAAGATTAAAAGGTGACAGGGTTGGTGTAAATAACAACTATATTAATACATTGGTTTACCAAGCACATGGGGCCAGAAGTCTAGATTGGAGCCCCAAAACATTTTTGGCATGTGAGCAAGGATGGATTACTGAATGAGCCTACCGAGCCCAAGAGGTCAAGGGACCCTGAACCCCAAGTAGTTGTGTGAATTCACTACCAATAAGTCAAAAAGCAAAAGCCTATGAATCTGAACAAATTTAGGTACTGCCCTTCTCCAGCTGACCATCCCAAAAATGCACCAGAATACAGGAAATCACATCTAACCCCCCCCCCCCCACACACACACACACACACACACACACACCCGTTTGTACCCACATTTGCACAAACAGGGTAGGGGGAGAGGGTCCTTATGCATCTGTGTCCAGGGGGACAGTAGTTCATAATCAGTCGCTGTATTAATACATAACCTCACTGAATTAATTTATAATATGACATTATAGTGTGAAGTTGTCAATTATCGCCAAGCACAGGTGACTGCGTTGTGGGAGGGGGCCCCCAAATCAAATTCTGCTTAGGGCCCCCAAAAGGCTTGGGCCGGCACTGCGTATGACACATACTCACACAGTAGACATATGTACGCTTCCATGCACAGGCACATACGCAGGCACGCACACACACACACACACACACACACACACACACACACACACACACACATAACATAAACATAACACAAACAATCAAGAATTTCTCATAATTATGAACAGGCAAGATGGAGGTGGGGTTGTATAAAATGAATTTTACATGTGAAATCTATGAACTAATCATGTTTTGGTACTTGTTGTCTAGCAGATACCAGTGAGAATTGAGTGTGGATAATGCAATTTAGTGAGACAGTTAGAATCATATAGGCCTTTCAGCGTGATTTCTTTTTGTGGAAAAAATGTGCTGGACTGGGCGGCGGTCATATTTTGTACCGCTCTGCGGTACATCTAGTTTTACCTAGGTCCAGGCTATTGATATAACTTGTATAAGATTAGGGTAGCCTACCTGCAGTAAAAACCATGACCGATAAACATTCTCAGATTTATTTCGGCTTCAAGAAGAAATGGAAATTACATTTCATGTGAAAATCATCCTACACTTATTAGACGTTCTCTGCAGTAAACTACAGTGTTGTCCTTGTATGAAGCGTCTATTGTCTTTCCAACCCACTTTAGATTTTTGTGATTCTTCATCTATTTTTATTACATTACTATGTTGATGAATTGATATGGACCCCACCCAGTGTCTGTTTGTATGTATATGTGATAAGGTGTTAAGATCTAGACCTGATTGTAATTAGGCATCAGGCCAAAACACAACATGACATGAAAAAACACAACAGTTGAGGGCTGCAACTTCACTTTTTAAATGACAATATCCTGGCTGGACTACTGTTGTGAGTGATATAAGTATTTGAAATTAACATGATTTCTTAATGTCTAGTGACCAGTGTTTGGAATAACGCCGTTTAAAAGAATGGCGTTAGGTAACAACGTTATTTTTTCAGTAACGGGGTAATCTAACTAATTACTTTTCCCATCGTTACAACGCCGTTAACGTTACTGGACGTTAAATGCGGTGCGTTACTATGCATTGATTGAATAAACTGTGTAATCCGAACGCACCCCTGGCTCACAGCTAATGAGGAGGTGGGTTAATAGCGACGTAAGCGATTATGATTGGCTAAGGCAGAGTCATGTTTCATGGAAGCCAATTAGAGCCAGTGTTTTTACACACTTGCCAGCACACGCGCCACACACACACACACACACACGCAACAGCTAAATAGGGATTCGACGAAACAGCAGAGGTCTGGAGCAATCCGATGAAAAGTTGGCATTTCCAAGGTGGAGATATAAACACTACTTCAAATTCATTGTGGTCAAAGGCAAGAACATGCATGTAATGTGTACATGATGTCCAGGAGCAAAGACTTGGTTGACATCCGTTGTGAGCAACTCTAATTTAATAAAGCATCTCACACACGCATCTAAAGCTAGTGGCCAAAAACACACAAAAAACACCGATACCTCCACCACAGATGATGGCTCGCCATCCACTAGCAAAGAAGGACTCGGAGCAAAGTCCTCCAAGCAGCAAAAGCTAGATCTTTCTGCCTCCATAACATTTAGTCATTTGTGCACATCAGACATGGGGGACTCGAGTCACATGACTTGACTCGAGTCAGACTCGAGTCATATTTTTTAAGACTTGAGACTTGCTTGATCAACATGTACAAAAGACTCGACTTGACTTTGACTTGCTATTCATGACTTGAGACTTGACTTAGACTTCAGACAAATGACTTGAAATGACTTGACTTTTTATTTTTTTCATAGATATTAAGGAATTAACTTTACGATTTTAGAAAATCTGCTTAGGTGCTGTTGCATGCGTCAAGCGAGCGTACCTGTCATTGTACCAAGTGACGCAACAGACCAACAGCAAGTGCCAGATCAAATAAAACAGACTGAGGTAGGCCAACTTGCAAATATGGAAGGCTCTATGTTTATAACAAAACATAATAATGTTTGGCTTCACAGATGATGTATCTGACAAGTCAAAGGAGAAATGAACAGCAGTCTGCAAGTGTGCAAAATAGCGACATAACCACCACCACGTTGATTTTCATCCGAAGTTAGTCGTGTTAGAAACCTAACGTCAAATTTGAGGCATGTTAAGAGTTGGCTTTGAATCTATTATGCTTTTTAGTTAACGCCATATTAGGTTAAAATCTGTGAAATGGCAAAGTGAAACATTTTCTTGTCTAAGTTTAACCTTGATATATAGCGAAAATGTTGCCAATGTAAGCTAAAGTAAGCGCCTCTTTTTCTCCCTCCCTCTTAAACACGTCCCTGTTCCATACGTTACAGCCTATAGTAGGCTAACAACAGTAAGTAGGCCTAGCTAACTGCCAGCAATCAGCATAGAAAAGTAGCTTATTTCACATGTTAGGTTTATGTATAATATGCAGGCCCGGATCAATGCATAGGCTAGATATGGCTGCAGCCTAGGGGCCCCACGTGTCAGAAGGCCCCCTATTGGCCATAAAAAAATATATATTCAAATTTGCATAAAAGAATGAACATTAAACGTCATTGGTCCAAAATAAATATTTAAAGTAGTAGTAAGACGCTGATTGGGTAAACATGGCAGAGTTCATAAGGTCAAGTTTGTTTTCAAACCTCATTCACGTTACAGTTCAAAATGTCGGAAAGAAAGTACCAGAGCGGCACTCAAAAACGCAAGGCTATAAAATCTAAAGAGAAAAGGGATCAAACTCTCCTGAAAAAAATCCCCAAATTAGCAGAATTTTTTAAGCCTGTCGAACCCATTAGAGACGTTAACAATAACGGTGATGATAGCGCCACTATGCTATCTGGGGCTGCAGCTAGCTCTGAGGAAGGACCATCTCAAACAACTGGGAGATCATGTGCCACTGCCACCACCAGCGTGTCAGTCAATGACAACTTTAACATTAGCCATGATGATGGCTTTCCAACCACTACGTTGCACTATCCTGCAACCTCTCGGATCTAACGTCACCCACTGTTTTTGAAGGGACTCCCGAATGTTCAAGCTCTACCAATGCTAACCTCTTGCACCCACCTACTGCCTCCGATGATGGAACTCAAGAACGTCCTTCTAGCCAGGTCGATGCTAATGTGAATTCGGATCCTGGTTGTTGGGGTGAAATTGATAAAAATACGAGGAAATACTGGATAAAAATGGGGCCAGACAAATGCTGTAATAAGGACGCGAATGTCGATGCATCAGAAAGGCAACATAAGCAACAGAAAAGGTATTTTTCAAAATTCTTTATTCATGAGGAAACTAGGCAATGGTGAACTTGTGCAAAGGGAGTGGTTACTCTACTCTCCCTCAAAGGGTACAGTCTTTTGTTTTGCCTGCAAATTATTCGGGAGAAATAGTCAAAGTCCATTGACGTCGGGATACAGTGATTGGAAAAACGCATGAGTGCGCTTGTCAGACCATGAAGGGTCAGAGTGCCACAGAGAAGCAATGATGACTTATCTTAGACGTTGTGTGGATGTTCCCTCCCCTCTCTTCTCCTCTCCTCCCTCCCCTCTCCTCCTCTCCTCTCCTCTCCTCGTCTCCCCTCCTGTCCTCTCATCTCCTCTCTCCCCACTCTATTTACATCGGAATGCTTAAGACTCAGGTAGTAGGTGGTGTGGCCCGGGAAAAGCGCATTTGCTCAGAGTTGCCCCGTTTTCCATATAGATTTAATTTGATTTGGTGGAGTAGTTCAGTTGCCTCTGTGCAAGCATGTGGTGTTCATATTTGCTAGCACCTGTCTAATTTGTGGCCTCTTTTGTTTGTAGTTGTTGCTGTTGTGTTGTGCAAGTAAATGAGTATTCTGGTTGGTTCAATTGCTGCTGTGTATTTTTTTATTGAATTGTTGCGAAGTCAGTGGGGTGTGGTGGTGGTGGTGTGTATGGGGGTTGGGCGTTGGAGGGGCCCACAGTAACTGTATAGCCTAGGGGCCCCTAGCCACCTTAATCCGCCCCTGATAATATGATATAGCATTGACGGTCCTAAACCCTCCTAAAACCCATTGCGCTTGTCAAACTTTGGCAGTGACGTCGGCGGCAGCAGTTCACTTTTTCAACATTATTGGTTCCCTGGAGATGTGACAGGTCAGGACAGGTGTAACTTGAACTATTTGAATATATTTTCATGATTTGATGTAGCTTAGGCTACCTAATATTTGAGGCATATTGAAACAATAATAGGCTATATAGGTCTACTTAAAATACATTTACTTTTATTCGTATTCAATTCATCATATTCTATAAACCGTTCAGATGTAGGCTATGTGGCTTGAATGAATGCAATGTCTATTTGTTTGTTAAAAATAAAACTCCTGCAGTTCATAATTAGCCTATTGTAGCTTATTTTAAAATGAAAACATGAGTAAATCATCATGAATTTCAATGACTTGGCTATGACTTGACTTGACTTGCTTGACCCAAGCTATGACTTGACTTGACTTGTTTGACTGTCACAAAAATGACTTGGACTTGCTTGAGACTTGAAGGTTAAGACTTGAGACTTGCTTGTGACTTGCACATGTGTGACTTACTCCCACCTCTGGTGCACATCATAGTAGCAATTTCTCCTTCCTCTGAACAAATTGCAAATGCTTTTGGACATGTATCAGTTGCTTTCATACAATTCTCTGCTGTAAAAACATTATCATTTGCTTATGTCATGTCAGTCAAAATGAACTATACTGATGGATGCTGAATAGTCGTTCCCAATAAAACTAATAGTCTTCATTTCATTGCTTGAGTCATTACATACAAAATTGGTGAACTAGTTATCAAATTCTGTCACAATGCTGTAGAATTGCAAAGAGCATATACAGTAAAACTGTGAAACGTTTCAGTGTCTTGTACTCACTTACTCCCCTAACTACAGCAATTTGTAACTTTACTGTAGTTTTCAAATGGCTGTACAAGTACTGTATAGTGCTGTCTTGAGCATTTTCAGGTAGTGTCACCGAGTTCTGACCTTATTTTGCATGGGAAAACACTGAGAGCATAAACTGTCATAATGAAAACATGACAAACCCATTTGACTATCTTGTTCATAAACGATGGTGTCAAGACTTCTCATTTTGATGACACTGACAGTTTCATTGACATAAATACTTGCTTTTGAGAAATGGACTATCCATTTTGAGCAAGTGACGTGCTTTTGCAGGTTATCCACTAGGTTTTGCAGTTTGCACTAATTGTTTTGAGAAATTCACTAACTGCTGTGCAAATGTTAATAGTGATATGAGAAAAGCTCCAAAGTGACTGAGAAAAACTGTAATTGAAATACATTTCTTACATACGGTTCCTTTAACATAATTACAGAAAACTTATCAAATCTTATTCTTATTATTCTGTGTATTGCTGTTGCATTAATCCCACACATGTCGTTTGGCCGTCCTTTGCAACTCACATCACTATAAAATCCCATAAGACCGGACAAAAACCACGGCTCCCAATGCATTTCTATGGAGCCGTCAGCTGAAGTTGACAGAGAATGTCTGCCTGTGTGGACCTGGGCGGTTTTGTGATCAGTCTATTATTGCTCCTTTTATTTTCCTGCACATTTAACAGCGTGCGAGGGATGGATTCAAGGGGAACACTCCTCTTTGGGGCCGCCATCAGATGGAGAGCACACAGAGATGTTGAGAGACGACTTATTAGGGATATGCATAGAGAAAGCTTTGCTTCCCAGTGTTGTAGTGTGGAAAGTGTAGTGGAAGGACAGACTGGATGTAGGGAAAGACTAGGTGAGACAGTTTTGGAGAATAGACAGAGTGACATAGAGGAGAGAGAGGAGAAGGCTGTTAGAAGACATTGTTGTGGACACATCACATTTTGACAAGCAGTCCTTTAGGATGGATCTGCCTGAGGAAGAGACTGACTCAGACCAGGATTCAGATGAGACAGTGGATCAGTCATGTGACCTAGGTGACAGTCTCAGTAACTGGGCATTAACATTTGGAGCTTCCCTAGTGGCTCTCACAGCTCTTCTTGGCCTGTTGAGGTTTCATCATCATCATCATCTCCCTAAGGATGCATAAACCCTCCTTAAGACTAAGATCACTTACAACATTGAGAAAAGAAATGGGAAGGACTTTATTATTATCTTGCCATCTTCACCTCCTTTAAGGAGAAACTACACCAGGCATTTGCAAATGGCTGTACATTAAAACTACAAAGCAACATTGATGGATTACCCCTATTCAAGAGTAGTGTGATTCAGGTGTGGCCAATTTTAGTGTCTGCCTTCACTTTTGAATGAAAATCCGTTGCCATTGACAGCGGTCATTATTTAGAGGTCCTTAGACGAAAATAATGATGGGTAGAACTTTGGGAAATCCCATTCAAGTCAATGGAGCGTTCTACCTGCATTGTGAAGAGCCGTATAATAAGGTAAGTTAATGTATTTTGTGAAGGTAGCCTACACAATGCAGAGAAATAAACAGGAAATAAAAGGCAGACTACCAAATTGAGTCTAAGGAGACTCGTTGCTAAGCACACTATATTATTTGAATAATTTGTATGCACACCCCTAGTTTATATATGTTCTTGGTAAAAACTAGTTTACCCACCTGTTCCTCCATGCTGGCCATCTCTGTTAACTTGTGAAGACCTTTACTGTTGAAGACAACTACAAACTTGGTGTCTAGCGCCAAAATCTGGGTGGTCATACAATAATTATACAATATACCTGCGTTATACTGTATGGCTATTTTGCAAAAACTTATTTTGAATTTGGTGATTTATTTTGTTTATGCTTTTTTTGTGATCTTCTGAATGTTAACGGGTAAATAAATCTATATTATTTTTGTACAACATTTCTGCGTTCCCCCCCCCCCCCCACCTTCACCACAGATGTCCAGTGTGCCTACATCCCAAAACATAGGGTGATCACTACAGTTGCCAACACATACCAAGTGTCAGGTAGAATACCCACCTAAAGAGCCTAAAAAGTAAGCATTTTGTCACATGGAAACAGACTGAAAGCAGTTTACACACTAAAGGCTTCAATAGTGTGTGCTGGGTCAGGCTTTTACACACAAAGGGGGGCACACAGTCTTTGAGCTTTAGTCAGGTATATAAGTAGGGTTAACCATTGCTGGTCAGTACAGTACAGGACTACCACCAACTAACTCCTAACCATGACCATGGGAAAAGTAAGTGATCTGAAACACATCATGGGCCCTATCATGACATTCTAAAGTGCATCGTCACTCGTCAAAAGTCTATTCAAATTTAGTAGGATGTCCAGTTCACATTGGGAAGTGGAGCGCATGGCGTAACAAGGTGTTCCTAGGTCTTTTAATCAGTCATATGGGTGTGTTTGGGGCGTAACATCATTTTAAACCAATGAGAATGACATCTGTCATTCCCTTTAACGGCGCAATGCGCGATATGTCAAATAAATGCATCGGTATTTTGGCATTCAACGGCGCATTTGAAGGAGGCTGCTTGCGAGACCGTATGGAATAGTCATTCTTAAACCATGCTTTACTAAAACCTAGCATAGCCTTCACACATTTGCACTCGTCTATTATTTGAACTCATTGGCAAAGTGAAACTAACTTCACCAAGGAGTCAGTCAACGACAAGACAGTTATATGCAGTTACTTTCACTATTGACTGACAATGGGTCACCATCGAAAACATAGGCTGGAAAAAGCAACACTTACCCTAATGTTGCTCAAATGACTGAATAAAACAACATTTATCCTGCAGAGGAGTTGCTTATATCTCGTGACAGTGCGTCTTCAGCTGTGCTCCATACGTGTCTCTCGCCTCTCCCCTAATCACTTTTAACCGTCATTACCAATTTGCAAATGATGGTAAATAACTACTCATCATGAGATAATCGTAATTCGTAATATCTTTATTCTAATTATGTTTCCCATTGTAATCGTGCAATTTGTAATGCTTTGCATGGACGTGCGCTGGTGTGCGTTCATTAATGATAGAAGGATGGTGCGTGCACCTGTCAATTTGACTGTTGACATGCGCTCTTAAAATAGCATATGAACAACTCGCCATTGACTTCTGACCAGGATTAGGTGGTGTATGAAAGCGATTTTTAGACAATGCGCCAGGTCCCTCCCTAGGTTGTTAATTGCCACACCCCTGGGCGCAATGCTTAAAAAATAAACGTGCAAAATAACGAATTCAACTTCGCGCCGGTGAATAACGAACTTTACGCCATGCGCTGGTGACCCAAAATATAGCCCCATGTATGTTAATTGATTCGCTATATTGGAAAGCTACTGACCTGGACAATTTTCTCTTTTAGATCATCTTTTACGAGGAAAGGAACTTCCAGGGGCGCTCCTATGAGTGCATGAGCGACTGCCCTGACATGTCTTCTTACCTCAGCCGCTGCCACTCCTGCAGGGTGGAGAGCGGCTGCTTCATGATCTATGACCGTCCCAACTTCATGGGTAACCAGTACTTCATGAGGAGGGGCGAGTATGCTGACTACATGCGTATGATGAGCATGAGCGACTGCATCAGATCTTGCCGCAACATCCCCATGGTAATAGCCACTACTTGCAATTAATTTGCTATTAATGATCACTGATACTGCTTTGTTGAACAAACTTTGTAACATATTTTCCCATGGACATTATGTTTTTCCCATATTATCCCTCTCTAATACAGCACAGAGGATCTTACAGAATGAGGATCTACGAGAGGGAGAACTTCGGAGGCATGATGAACGAGCTGATGGATGACTGTGACTCCATCATGGACCGCTACCGTATGTCTGACTGCATGTCCTGCAATGTTATGGATGGCCATTGGCTTATGTATGAGCAGCCCCACTTCAGAGGCAGAATGATGTACATGAGGCCTGGCGAGTACAGAAGCTTCAGGGACATGGGATTCAGATGTATGAGCATGAAGCGTATCATGGATTCATGCTATTAAAAAGCAACTGCCTGTAATATTTGAGAATGTTAATTAAAATAATTTGAAGATAAATTTCTTATTTGAAGTACAGTTTTTTTGTCTCCATGATGTTTGAATGGATTATAAAAAGAAAATAATTTTCATCCATCTGGGAGAAGCAGAAAAAGCAGTGGTATTTCCAAGAATCCAGCCAAGCCAAGCAAGCCTAAAGCCCTGTTCACCTATAAAGCGATTCACTCATTACCTCTCACTCATCGCCTCAAAAGTAGAAATTTTTACTTTGGAACACAACATTTTACATCACCAGTAGGTATTTTGATGAATTACATCAACATCACATGATCTCTTGTCACTAGGTACTTGCAGTATGAATGGCTATTCTAAACTTCTGAACTGAGCGATTTGTAGGATTGTTACTCAACGTTCTGTAGGCCAAAATCAAAACATTGGTGAACATTCTCAAGACTACCAGACGCAAGCCTCTTCTGGGTTGCCAGATGTAATGCAGACTTGGCTAACGTTAATTGACCTGCAGCTGCTTTAACGTTTCTCCAACCATGACCCAGCTACACATTACGGAAACAGTGAAAACAAAAAATACCTCTCTAACCAACGTTAACATATTTAGCTGAAGTTAGCGATGCAGATGATGTTTAGCCTAGGCTACCTGTCGTGGAGAAATATGGCCAGCTCTGCGTCAGACTTGATATTCTTCGTTTGACGAAGACGTCACCATCTCAGGAAGCTCCTCCGATGTCCACTTAATTTGTTTCTTGTTTTAATTTTGAAAATTTGCCTGCCTCTCGTAGGCTACTCGTTCATGACTACAACTGACAGCTGTTGACAGTTGGCCTTTGCTAATTTGGCAACCAAATAGGAGGACGCGCCAGCCCATTATTAATACACTATTCTAAAATTAATCGTTCAAAACATAAACAAAAATTTCAACAGATTCCGCCCCGTAACTCTTTTTTTTTTACAGGGTTTTACGGGTTATAGTAATGTTGTCAAATAAGCCATTACTTCAATTAATCGTGTTTCCTTACTCTCTGATGACATATGGTGATAATTTTTGGAATGGTTGCAATTTATTTTCCGTTATTTCCTACATACTGGTCCTTTCATTGTTAAAGATTTTGCAATGTGTAGTCGTCATAGTCGTTTTTAAATTGTCCTTAAAATAGTTGAGAGAATTGCTTTCAAACTTAAACTGTTTACCATGTTGTTAGTTGCTTTGGTTAAAAATGTGTCAGCCAAATGTAATGTAATGTATTGTAAACTTGCAGACAGCACCAGAAAAAGACTAAACTATACAATTTGTTGATAATTATATAAACAAATATTAGAAATGAAAGCATAAAATACACAAAGACCAAAAGAAAATTGTGCATTGAGGCTAATGTTGCCAGTTGTAGAGAGGGCCCAATAGCATATTTCACCCCACCACCTCTGTGTCGGGTTGAATGGCTAAATAGCCCATGGAACAAAAAACGTCCTCAGTCTTTCAGTTGAGCTTGACAGAGACAGGAGTATGCCACTGAACATGCTTCTCAGCCTGGTCAATGTAGTATGTAATGGGTTGCCATTGACCATTTGCTGAGGCATTATGATGTGCAAAATGCATTGTGCATGGAAAAGTTCAAAGAATTTCAGGTGAATATCAGAAGGCAACTGCAAGATCCACGGTGTCTTGCTGTGACTGCTTTGAGACCAAACATAGTGTACTCTAAGTGTGAGTGCATTGCCTTCTTTATCGAGCCAACAATTCCCTGCGATGGAGGAAGCCTTTGAAAGGAAGAAGTTAAAGTATGCATAACTAGTAGCAGAAGCAAAGTAACAAAACTGGCAAGCACACACAAGACCAGTGGTGATAGGTGCTAGAGGTTCGCTGGTCACTGAAAGGAGCTGTGAAGGAGTTGTCTGAGACTAGTGAAAGGCAAGCCAATGGCAATGGTGTCTTTGGTTGTGACATGTCTTAACCCATCATGAGTGTGGAGGGGTTTGGATTCAGGACAGCAGATCTGCCTTGAGCCTTCTGGAGGCATGGGCCTTGATAACCCCAGTTACAAGCTCAAAGGCTGCTCTGTGGGTGGGCATTCAGGCTACTGGGCTTGCTAAGAGCCTGCATCAATGGGACATAAACACTTGTCAAAGAAACCTACTTGTTACTCACAAAGGCTGTTCTTTTGGTGATGTTTTTTGCTGTTTTGACTTTGGTTGGGTATTCGGCCGATTGGCTTGGCTTTGCAAAGAGCCTGCATGCAGCAGCCATCTGCTGGGGCAACAGCATAAGAGCTAGTTACACTAGGAAACTAAACAAGATGATTAAGAAGGTGGGATCTGTGCCTGGGGACTGCTCTTGGACACCTAGACTTGGTGGTTGAAAGATGGATGTATGAATTGCTCAAGCTAATGGCCAATACATCAATGTGGCAAAAGCTGCTTTGTTTGTGATGTTGTTGATGTTTTGGATATTTGGTTGGACGCTCAGACTACTGGCAGCCTAAATTGTATCGTGAAGGAGGACCTTTACGAATCTCGAGTACAACATGTGGCACGTTTGCGACTGCCATCAGCCATTTGTGCTTTGTATCCTGTGTCATGCTGTGTAACGCTTAAAGGGACACTTCAGCAATTAGCATTAAGCTTTGTATCAGTAGATACCTGGTAGTATTTTCGAATGACCGTGCTTTCCTCCCTCATGTCACCCTGAGACGAGAGATATCTGTATTTTTTGTCTGGAAAAAAATCCTCCGATGACGCAAAAATCGCCATTTGGTGTCATCGGTGGAATTTTTGGCCAGAGGTTGGAGACTACATCGCTAGTTCTGCATGTTTTCAACCCACCCATAAGGGGTAGGATTTATTTTACTGTCTATGGGGGTGTGACCTCACTCCCAGAATTTAGTAATAGTGTCCGCCATCTTTCTTTTATGCTAAGCTAACAGGTTAGGCTCTTGCTCTATGGAGAAAGCTGAAAAGTAACATAATATAGTGGATACATTTTTCAGGAGGATCTCGAAGGTGAGAGACTGGGGAAAGGCAATTGTCTTGGTTTGCCTGCCTGTGTTCCTGACAGACAGTAGTCTAGGTACTGTGGCTATCAAGAAACTCTTAAAGGGAAACTTGGCAGGATTTCCCTCTCTGCTGGAGAAATTGTGCATTATGCTATTTCAAACTGTGGGAAAAGGTAACGATAAAGCACATGGATTTGTTTACAAGCTAGCGAACGGTTAGCATAAGTTTGGTAGAACTATGTGGATGTTACAAGGTAAGAAACACTATTTAAAACGAGTTTCTTGTTTCTCACTTCTCTTTCCGGGACGGTAGTCTCAATGTTGCAAGGTTGGTTTTCCACCTGGGGACGCTAGGCGCAGAGGGGAAAGTCACCATTTTCACCGGAACAGGTCATTTAACCATCCAAATGATTTCTAAACGGGGTTATTAGGCCTACGTTGAAATAGTTGCCAAGTTCCCCTTTAATGCTCAAGATGAGCTATAATAAGTTTGACATGGTTCATATATTTCTTTTTAATTAAAAGTTCAAGTTCATGTTGGATGTGGTTTATTTTCTTATCTTTAGTGTTTCTCCATTAGAGTAGCCTATTTGAAAAATAGTCATTCAAATTGGGAAAAAAGGTTGACAACATACAATAATGACAATAATTCCTCCCTCATGGTCTGGATGAATGAAAGAGGCATAGGGGACAAAATATACATAGGCTAAAGTTTAAACTAAACATACATAGTTTAACCTATGTAAACATTCTACAAATTACTTTTATAGCTTATACATGCATGTTACAGTAAACATTATGGTGCTCTGGGCCTTTGGTTGAGGAAATTTTCCATAACAGGACCTCGCTGAAGTTTAATTGAATACCCCTGATATAGCAGAATCAGCACCTTAATTAATGTCATTATTACCACCTCTGGCCTGCTGTGAAAATGGTCCTTCAGCTCATTTGTATTACAGGTTTGGGCCAAATCAGTGTTTTGTATTTTAAACGCATCTCCTGACTTCCGGTTGAATTCCGGAAAACAGACATGGGACAAATCTGTACACCGGTGAAAAAAACAGCATTGCTAGCAGAGCTGACACCTCTATCAGGTGCAGATCTGACCCACAGACAGAATAACAATTTATTCACCAGTAAACCATAAAGGTAAATGTGACCAATATCACTTAAGTTGAATGTAAAGTAAAACTTAGGTAGGTAAACAAAGGAACAAAGGAACAAAGTAAGCTTAACCAAACACCAAACAAGTTAACAAGTTAGAATGTCAAGGAGAGAGGAGAGAGCGGAAGAGAGAGAGAGAGAGGCTGAGACCTCCCGCCAGCAGCAGTAGAGATCAATAGACCTTATCTCCAAGAGCAATCCTGCTTTCATCTGAATATGCATGACCCTACTATCCGGCCTGCAGTTCATTGGTCATTTGGTGTGAAAACATAGGTGTGAGGGAGAAGGAGAGAGAGGGAGAGAAAGAGAGCATGATCTTCCAACAAAAATGTGCATTTCTAGGAGAGGGAGAAAGAGAGCGCGCGTAAGTGCCGATTATTTCTGGTGGTAGAGTAATGGATACCTACAAGAATTGTTTTGAAAAAGACAAAAAAAGATGTAGGCAACGAATGAAATGTTAGGTATCCGCGCTGTAGGTATCCGCACGCACAGGGTTTGGACAGCGGGTTAAGTGAAATACATCAACCTATTCTGTTCTTGCTGTTTGTCTCACGATACAGCCCGTAGCCTACTGAAACTATAGAAAGCCCCAGACGAATAGGCAAGATGTTTTGTGGTGCGTCGGGAAATGAGACATTTTAATTTTTCCCGAAAAGCCACTGGCCTCATGACCCACTGATAGGCTAAAGCTTAAGCTAAACATACTGTACGTAGTTTAACCTATGTAAACGTCCTACAACCTGATGTTTTACAACATCCTAAATCAGGGGCGGTTTTTGGGTTGCGCTCACAGCGGCGGCTTTATGCCTCGCGCATTAAAATGAATAGGGTAGGGAAGTGTTGTCCTATCACGAAAAAAGGGCCGAAATCGTGATGGCAGCACCCCTGAACAGATTTACTTTCGTGGTGATATCACGTTAAACCGTGAGACCGGGTTGGGTTTTTCATATGGGCAGTAGGCTATGGGCAGCCGTCAAGGGCAGCACGAGCACTCGCAAAAGCCCTCCCAACAAGTCGGAGTATTTATTTTAGATTTCATTTGGGCTAATTAGTGGTTTATAGCTCATCAAGTCAATCATATGTCACTGTGTGGGGAGTGGACACCCTAAATAGTATATAGCCTACTTTGCAGGTGCTGTGCTTATTGCCGAGAAGGTCTCACATACAGAAGATGAGAAAGGAAAGGAGGGGGGATCCCTTTCTCCTTGGAGCGGGCACAACTAAAGTAACGCAATTAGTAGGCCTAGCACATTAGTTAAATGTCGGATATGCCAACCTATGCTGTCAATTCGTGGGGCATCTGACATGGAAATATGTAGCCTAAAATGTGTGATTTTTGTGCAAACAGGCAATAATAACAAATAGCAATTTTTGAAAACGTCCATGTTAAGAACAGCCAAAAGATTGAATGCAACATAAAACAATGATCGTTTTAATTTTAGAATCCTTATTAATGCCAACATGTTACATTAATTAGAGCCTCTGTGTGCTGTGGGCTACTTCCTCGAGGAGTGGCTTGGTAGGGCAGCGAAGAGCAGTGAAGGGCAGTCATATTCCACGGCAAATCAACCAGGGCCCACGCACGCAGGTCTCAAAAAATTCTGATCAGGTGTAACTATGTTACCCAGGACACGCCCTGTAAAATTACTTTTATGTAAGATCAACACTTTACAGCCAGTTTTACTGTTGATTTTGTTCGGCCTCTTTTTTGTCAAAGTTCACAAGCCCATAGCACAAGAACTAAACAATGTAGGAGGCTCTAATTTTGCATGCTGGTACATAAATATGAATAGTATGTAGGAAAATTGGCACATTTGGTCTGGATGATCCTGCATGGTCATAGCTGTCCCTCAAAGTTGATCAAAATTGTATTGGAGTTTTTAGCTGGGCTCTGTTAAGGCCTTCAGAAGACATATATTTGTACTCAACATAGGCTCTTAATTTATTTTCCTTATTGAGAGAAGTAGAAACACTCTCAAAAAAAGCAATGAACAGAGAAGAAATTCATTCAGGGTCTGATCAGCAGACCTCACAAGTCTGAAAAATAATTTTGGATGTCATTTTCAGAGTACCGTAACACTTTGTGGGAATGTACGAATATTTCTTTTATATTTTTTTTATTCTCCATGATCCCTTCTTTTTTACATCAATGCTATACAAAACATATTGATAGTCACCATTGAGATATTGAAATATCTCAATGGTGCATTTTGTGTTGTTTTGTATAGCATTGATGTAAAGAGTAAATAACCAAAGGCACATTTTTTGCTCTGACATGATCACCTGAGAGTTCCTGAGCAGGGGTGGGGATATCCTTTTCAATTTCAGTAATTCAGTGATTTCAGTGCCACCTGTGGCTACTCTTCAAAACATATTGATCTCAATGGTGCATTTTGCCCATGTTCAGGGTGGAAAATAAAAAAGAAAGAGTTGCATAAGACAAGTCAAATTGATATTTTTAAAAAGAAGGGATAATGGAGTATAAAGAAAAAATCCCCCCTCTAAAACTGGCTGTAACTTGGAAAGTATTGATCTTACATAAAATTAATTTTACAGTGTAACTCCTGGGTAACATAGGTACACCTGGTAATTTTTTCAGAATTTTTTGAGACCTAAGTGCATGGGCCCTGGTTGTATTGATGTGTAATGACCCGCAGGGAATTCTGGAAGTGGTTGGAATACATTTTGGGCTTTTTTTCGGTCAAGAAGGCACTGACTTTAATGGTGATTCCCAGTTTGTACTACATAAATGGCTCAATTTAAATACACATTTATCTTCCCAGGGGTGAAATGCTCCTTTAATAGCTCAGTCCGTGATATACAGCTCCCTCAACACATGGGTTCACAGCCACGTTGTGTACTACTGACAATTTAAGAACTGATTTGGTCCTAATTATGTAAAAGTGGATCAGGTGCGAGGTGTGAAAGTGGATGGGGCAACTAGCGCTATAGCTCCCAATGTCATGGTTTGTTTTTACAGGGCAATGAAGTTCACTGCTCTCTGGTGTGTGAGCCAATAACTGGCAGCTGCAATATTATAATATTTTTTGAACAAACAAAAAATAATTACAAACAAATAATAAAAGCAAAGATAGGCATGATAGGCAAGTCTGATTTCCTTCCTGCCTTCTGTCCTGCTGGTTGATATACTGCAAAGATGCTTTACTGGACTGGAGTTTGAAATTATAATTTTTTTGTTCAAATTGCAAATGTCCCTTACTATTTCCTATCTTTGTTTTATTAGGGAGTGAACAGAAGATGTGGAGAAACATGGAAAACACTGTGACACAGACCAAAATGTATGGATGCCATTAGGGATAGTACTTGTAAAAAACTGCGGCCCCCTTTCAGTAGCTCAGGCCACATTCATGCTATGGCTATCTCTGACAACGTCACCAAATGTTTCCTGTAAAGAATGTTCTGCCAATTTTCTATCATTGTCCGCTGAGAGGTGTTGTCAGTCATAACTGTTTTATGTAGTCCTATCATAACAAAAAATCATAATCCATTTCAAAGATAATTATATTTCTATAAGTACATTCTGCTAAGCTGTTGTTAAAATTACAAAAAATATGCCTGATGTAGTAATGTGCCTAATTAAAGGAACTGTAAACTTGATTGAAATAAATACCTAATTTTAAATTATTTATTTAAATTATTAAATTATTATTTAATTATTTAGAATTAAGAATTCAATTTGACTATAGTGACAATATTTTCCAGAAATATTTGTCAACATACGAGTGATAAATAGCCTAATGATGTGCTCTCAATCAGCACCTGGAAACAGTACTAACTAACATTGCTATTGTACAATACTGTACAGTATTGGTAAAACAAATGATTTATCCCTGAATCTTAGGTTTGAGGATGGATGTTGTCATTGGTCATTATGTCCAAACCAATGAATTTAAACAGTATAGTCCAAAAAAGGTTAAAAAAAAAAATTACAGTAGAGTACAGTGCAGTACAGTGATATCACATACAATATGTTTGAGACTATTCCAGCATCAGACTGCGTGTTTTGTCAGAACTTCTGATGAATCAGGTAAACCTAGAGTCAGGTGTACCAGGTGAGCAATGGGTGCTTTCTACAATTATGAGGCTACACCTAAAGGGGCTAAAATGAGGGCCTGTAGTAACATGGAAACATGAAACAAAAGCACTTTGACACCATATAGCACTCAATGGTGTGTTGCTGGGTCAGGCTTTTACACACAATGGGGGGCGACAGACCATGTCATGTATAAAAGTTGGGGTGAACACAGGCAGTTGATGCAGGAATCTCTCGCAGGTCAATAACCATGGGAAAAGTGAGTGACTTAATAGACACAACCCATCTTGGCATGACTTCAATTACAAATAATAGCTTGTGCAATTCAGTGTGTTCATCCCTGTATTGACCAACAATTATCTTTTTCAGATCATCTTTTACGAGGACAGGAACTTCCAGGGTCGCTCCTATGAGTGCATGAGCGACTGTTCCGATATGTCCTCCTTCCTCAGCCGCTGCCACTCCTGCAGGGTGGAGAGCGGTTGCTTCATGATCTACGACCGTCCCAACTTCATGGGTAACCAGTACTTCATGAAGAGGGGCGAGTACTCCGACTATATGCGCATGATGGGCATGAATGACAACATCAAATCCTGCCGCAGCATCCCCATGGTAAAGATGTTAGAAACCACTGATGATTGAGTTTTTATCATTAAGTGTTGAGAGAAATGCCTCATGAACTTTCATATCTATACTCTACAGCACAGAGGACAGTTCAGAATGAGGATCTACGAGAGGGAGAACTTCGGTGGTCAGATGCACGAGCTGATGGATGACTGTGACTCCATCCAGGACCGCTACCGCATGTCTGACTGCCAGTCCTGCAATGTTATGGATGGCCACTGGCTCATGTACGAGCAACCCCACTTCAGAGGCAGAATGAGTTACATGGCTCCTGGAGAGTACAGAAACCTCAGGAACATGGGATTCAAGTGTATGAGCATGAGGCGTATCATGCACTCCCTCTATAACTAAAAGGATACTTTAGATGTCAGTAAGCATTTATTAAACATTTTCAAAAAATGAAAATTCTTCTCAAGTCTTTTATTCATTTCTCTGAATTAATAAAAAGGCAAAACATAGTGAAATACTGTGGACACATCCAATGGACACCTACACTTATTTAACTATTTTTTGCCTTTTCATGTCCATCGTTTTTCCATAGCTCCTGTGACTACTGGAATCATTATAGATATGCAAGTCATAGTTATAATGGACCTTTTACAAAATTCCGCTCCAGAACGGTTATAGTCCAATCCTACATTAGCAATGGTCTATATCCAAGGAATTTTGTCAAAGTTTGGACAATCAGCAACATGCTGAAACACTGTGTCTATGGGATTTGTAATACAGACACCCGATATCCAGAAAGGAGATGTGTGATTTTTCCCTTTTCCAAAACCGAAGCCTCAACCAAAGAGACGTCACCAACATGGGCACAGTAACCTGGTAACATAATTTTACAGAAACATTACATTTTGCCTATATAAATGCTGGCTATAAACAACACACACACATTATATATTGGACTTATTTGTTAATTTATTCACTCATTCATTGTAGTAACTGTGGCCTACAGTGTTAGTGAAGGTGTCACTAGCCATAGTGCCAACCACTGAACGGTATCACTGCAGATTTTAAAGCTGCGATGACCAATGTTGAGAAAGATTTTACATTACAATTACATTTATCCCTTTAGCTAATGATTTTATTCAATGAAATTAATTATTATGGAAGCTAATAATTACAGCATATGCTTCTTGAAAGTAACACTTCAGTTGTGTGTCTGGTGTAGCCTGCCTGATGGGCTTTAACCTGAATAATAATCGTCCCCCATTTGTTGTTGATTTTGATATTTTAAATATATCCCCTCCACTGTGTACTGCAATCCCTTCTGCCTTGCATAGGATGATATTAAAGATGTGTCTGCCCAAAAAATTTTGCTTATTTTCTCTGGGAATTCGTCCATGGTCTAGTTTTCCTGACGACAACTCTATCATTGTCTATGGCTACTTCTTGGGTTGTTCTGCAATGTTTGAATGGGGGGGAAAAATCAGAATGAACGTAACAGGAACAAAAATATTTATGTGAACAAGAGTAAACACAATCATTTCCATTTTAATTGCTTTGAATCCAAGATGGTGCCGCAGATGAGAGCCTCGGTACAACGCTTTCTCTTGTTTGTATTGTTTTTGTTTATTTTGGTGGAAACTAGCCATGCAAACTGGATTATTTTCAGCAGAGAGGAACTGTTTTCTATCATACAACAAACTCCAGAAACAATTTCACCTAACTTCATCGATCCAGAAAGGAACATCGAACTTTTGATCGGAGGAGCAGTCGCTGTTTATGGGCGAAGGAAACGCAGACGGGGGAAATGCGCCAGTGCGCTGGTGAGACTTCGCCACCAAGGATTTCGTTTGCCTCTTCCAGCAATGCATTTGGCGAACATTCGGTCCCTACCCAATAAAATAGATGAGCTGCTTCTTCTGAACAAGACAAACAGGGACTTTGCTCGATCTGCTGCCGTCTGCTTCACTGAAACCTGGCTCAGTGAACTCATTCCTGACAATAGATCTACCCGGGATCGGTTTACATCGTGCAGATTGGCAAAAACAGCTATCAGGGAAGACGAAAGGAGATGGAATCTGCTTCTACATAAATGAAGGTTGGTCACATTTCTTAGAAAACACTGCAGCCCAAACTTGGAATCACTTTTTCTGAACAGTAAGCCGTTCTATTCACCGCAGGAGTTCTCTTAATTTATTCTGGTCGGTGTTTACATTCCACCCCAAGCCGACGTGGGTGATGCACTGCAAACTCTCACCGATCTGGTAAACTTTTCAGAACACAAATATCTGGACTCATTGCTCATTATTATGGAAGATTTTAACAGAGCTAAATTAAACCTGATTAATTACTGAAATTCAGACAGCACATTAACTGTCCCATCAGAGACAATAAAACATTGGATCACTGCTACACAGTCCTTAAAGGGGCAAACCACTCTATTCCCCGCACGGCTCTTGGTTGCTCTGATCATTGCTTGATTCATCTCATTCACACTTACAAACGAAAACTAAAATCTGCAAAGCCTGCAATCAGAATAGTAAAGTGGACAAATGAAGCGAAGGAGGAGCAGAAAGACTGTTTTGACTGTACAGACTGGAGTGTTTTTGAAGAAGCCACAGGTGACCTGGACGAACTTACTGACACAGGGCTTTCAGACATACGTGTAAGATCGGAGGTTCTGCGGATGTTATATCTGAACAACATAACAGTCATATGGAAGTCCGAACTTAGCCAGCTGTTCTACTGCTCTTAGTATTTTCTCCGGACATTATGTAAATGAGCTGTGTCTGAACTAAGCGGTTAACATGCGGTTAAAATTCACACCACGTTAGGGCGTGTCGATGACGTTTCTTTCGTGCGTCCATGTGGCGGGAGCACTTAAATGCCAGGGTCATGATGGAGTGGCATAGTGCTGTCCAGAAAATCTTCAAGAATGCCGACCAGGAAAGACGAAGACATCACGGAGCTACTGTCCATGAGGGCAGACAGCGTCGTGATGGAACACATGAAGGGAACGGCAAGAGACACGTTGATGTACGATTGCATTGCAAGGCAGCTGCAAGCCAAAGGAATTCAAAAGACCAAATCATCATAAGCAGAAGCCGCTGAAAAGGCTTGACGACAATAACAGGAGTATTTAATAAATTATGTTAGCCAACACGGTCGGTTTTCTGTTCATTGATAGCCTTTTCATGACCTCACTGCTTAGCCCGATATTTGTTGAGAAAGAAGGCCTAGCCAGAGAAAATGAAATGAAAATGAGACTACTGTAGTTTGCAGGAGCACACAAAAGGCATGTGAATGGCAGATTATCATTTAGGCTGCCATTCAACGAAATGCAGGCACGTTTGATGGACTGTAGTTATCAGGTGCGTACTTGTTGCCCATGCAGGTGTTCCCCAGACCCCTCGTTCAGTCAGATTTTATGAGTCTCACTGGCCCTGCAAAACGCTGCTATGACGTAGTAGGCCTAAGATGGGTTTCCTATCCTATACTTGCTCACCTTAATTTTTTCCTAATTATGCAAATTATTGCAGGGGGGGGGGTGAATACTTTTTATAGGCACTGTATACAGAACAATGCAGGCAGGCAGGCATCAGTGACAACATAACATTGATAAAGTCAGACACAGCATGAAAAGAAGGAGTTGAGGTAGAAGTGGGTCGCAAAAAAAAAAGGTTCTTCTTTACCAATTGGTCATATCAAGGCACAAATATTTATCTCATCAAACCCATTCCATATTAGTCAAAACTGAAGCAAACAACCATAGTAGATATCTGCAGATTTCTTACCTGACAGAAGACACAAGTAGATGATACACCTCCAGACAGGTGTAAAAGCACTGGGCACATGTATCCACTCTGACACTGCCATCTCACAGCCTTGACACAGAGAATTTATGGTAAATGTCATTCAAAAAAACTGAACATTTTGAGAGATGACTGTATAACTAGTAATTAAAATAAAAGTATAGGCAGTTAAACCAAAGACATGACATCAGCATTTAATCATTTCATTTACAACGGACTATGACCGATGTCAACAAGATAAGATAAGAAATACTTTATTCATCCCGAAGGAAATTTGACTGTCATAAAAAACCCTCCTGTGCATGTAAACCAACACAAACACAAAAGTAAAATCAGTTTAAGAAAAAAATTAAGTAAGACAATAAAGTCAGATCACATCAGTCATCAGCCATATCACTGCAGCAAAGAGATGAAAAGTTGTACAGTTTGATTTCCTTCGGAAGGAATGACCTCCTGTGTCTCTCAGAGGAACATTTGGGGGAGATTAGCTAGCCGCTGAAGGTACTCTTCAGCTCAACAAGCCTATCATTTAGGTAATGAGAGGTGTTGTTCAGGATGCTCATCAGCTTGTGAAGCATCCTCCTCTCTGCCACCACCTTCATTAAGTCCAACTGAATTTCACCCCCTATGACACAGCTGGCTTTCTTAATAAGCCTGTTTAGTCTGATAGCATCCCTTTCATGCCACATCCCCAGCACACCACTGCATAAAAATGGCACTCCATTTAAGACTGGTAGAACCTGTAGCATCTGTAGCAGATGTTGAACAACCTTAGTCGCCATAGAAAGTAACAGATCCTTCTTTCAGGATTTGTCCTTTCTTGTAAAGTGCCTCAGAGTCCATAGACCACTCCAGTCTATCTTTTAGTGGGTGTTACAACGCACTGAAAAATATTTTTGATGGCTAACTTTGCTCATTTGGCTTCATAATATTTTTTTGAAAACTAGGACTTAACATTGGAGCTGCTCTTCGATAGGAACGAAACCACTTGGGGCGCTGGTTTTCACTTTCCCTCCCTATAAGTAGATGTCACTTCTGTTGACGTTCAAAACAGAGAGCTAGCTCGCTACACCCTCTCCCTCCCTTCTGTGCAATTGGAACCCTCCCAAACGTGCATCTCATCGGTGATTTGCTGGAACAGTTTGTTATGTTTTTATGGGCCAGGTTAGCCCAAGTGGTTTTTGTGGCCGTTTCTAGAGCCTAGGCTCTCCACGTAGTGGGGGGCCTTAAGCACATTTTCGCGCAAATTCATCTAAAAGCGCCAAATTTGGCACAGATGTAGCTTAGGTCATACTGAAATGATTTAGCTAGGGCGCCGGAGTCAGCGGCCCTTGGGGCCAAGATGGCGGCATAATCCAATATGGCCGCTGCGCGAAAAGGGTTCCGGCTATAACTTTTGAACTACATGAGTTACAAATACAAACTTGATATCTTTTTCAGCTTAATTGATCATGGGGAATACATAGGAATGTTAATATTTATGACCCGGTGCATCTGGACCCCTTATTCCTCCAATTCTAATATGGCCGCTGTCCAAAAAAGCAGTTTTGGCTGTAGTATGGGGCCTTACACCCCATTGTTTGTGCAAATTAATCTACAAGCACTAAATTTGGCACGGATGCAGCTGAGGGCATAATGAAATGATTTAGCCAGGCCGCCCGAGCCAATGGTCCCTGAGACCAACATGGCAGCCAAATCCAAAATGGTTTTCGCCTGAAAGGGATTCGGCTATAGCTTTGGAGCCTGATGAGATACAAATACAAACTTGATGTCTATTTGACCTTTTTTGATGATGGGGAAACCCATAGGAATACTTACATTTATGATTGGGTATATCAGGACCCCCCAAATTCCCTAAATGCAATATGGCTGCTGTCCGAAAAAGGGTTTTGGCTTCAAATTTTGAACCAAATGCGCTACAAATGAGGATGTTGTGTCTATTTTTAGTTTATTGACCACAGGAAGTCCATTGGCATATTTATATATATGCTTGTGTAAGTCTGGAACCTGTATTCTTTTCAAGACTTTGTTTGAAAATCTTTTTTTACCACAACTTTGAAGGTTATTCTCAAGGTGGATTAATTTCCTTATAAAAGTGGAATGCTTTCAGTGTACCACAGGTGAATACATTTCGAAATGTAATCATATAAAGAATAAGACATAATTATTATTGCAAGGCAATATTTATAGTTTGTCAAATTGTTAAAAGAATAATATAGTCAATTTGTCCAAAACTCTTCAAAGGTTTGCTTAGCATATCAAAAAAACAGCAATAACATAAAAATAACAACAGTGAATTCTCATGGTCGCTCTCATGAATTTTTGCCTGAACAAGACCCAGCAGGGTCGAAACGTTGCCTGATGTGCATTAAATATATGGGAGTCAAAAGCAGTGTTGTGGACATTATATTTTTTCAATTGAGTAAGTTTTAATTTGTCCTGCACCTGCCAGAAGGTGGGGTAACTGTTTGCTCTCTCATGAATTCTCATCGTCTCTCTCACAATTGTAGTCATAAGAACAAAACACTTATAGAAAAAAGTACACCTGGTTAGGAAGGAAGTTGGTAGGAAAGGAAGTAGTTGGCTAAACACTGTTGTTGGTCATCTTCTGAGACCACAGGTGACCACTACATGGACCCATTACAATTTGCATACCGTCCAGAGGTGGTTGTGGAGGATGCCTTAATCTACCTGCTTCATAGAACACACTCTCACCTTGACAGGGGCTGGCAGTATTGTGAGGATCATGTTCTTTGATTTCTCAAGTGCTTTTAACACCATACAGCCTATGCTGCTATGTGACAAGCTTTGCTTTGAAGGATGCAAGTAGACACCTCCACAACTTAATGGATTACTGATTACTTGACTGACAGACCACAGGTTGTGAGAATGAAAGGGTGTGTGTCTGAACAGGTAGTCAGTCGCATAGGAGCACCACAAGGGACTGTGTTGTCTCCTTTTCTTTTCAAACTGTACACCTCAGACTTCCAGTACAACTCTGAGTCATGTCACCTGCAGAAGTTCTCAGACAGTTCACAGACTGCAGTTGTTGGGTGTGTCAGTGATGATGGTGAGGAGACGGAATACAGGCAACTGGTGGACCACTTTGTGACTTGGTGCAGAAACAACCACCTTGTCTTGAATGTGGCTAAGACAGATATACTGGGTCATAAATATAAACATTCCTATGTGTTTCCCATGATCAATTAAGTTGAAAAAGACATCAAGTTTGTATTTGTAGCTCGTGGTTAAAAGCTAGTCGAAACCCTTTTCGGGCAGCGGCCATATTGGATTGGCTGCCATCTTGGCTCCGAGGGTCTGTGGCTCCGGCGCCCTAGCTAGATCATTTCGGTATAACTTGAGCTACATCTGTGCCAAATTTGGCACTTTTAGAAGAAATTGCGCGAAACGACCTATTTATGTGCTTAAGGCCTATTTATGTGCTTAAGGCTGTTTTGAATCCAAAATAGGGGACTTATGTGGTTCGCGCAGATCCGATGAGAAAATATTGTAGGGGGGGGGGGGGGTATGGGGTTACAACTGAGTTTACAAATCACGCGCAGACGCAAACGCATCTTGGTGCGTTGTAAGACAAGAGCCCAATTAAAAACAACGATTATGTGAATGCAGCCCCTATGCATTTAGCCTATTTAACAGTGGAAGCTCAATTTTGCCGCGGATGCAACACGAACAGAACGCTTGCGCTGGCCTCCCTGTCTGTGTGACTACAGATATATGCGTCTGAAATGTCAGCTGGAATGTGAGCCCGGCGAGGAGAGATGCTTATTGATGTCACAGGTGGGCTAGTTGAAACATTCAACTTCTGTCAGAAAAAGACGTTGAGTGTAGCAACGTAGGCTGTTGTTAAAGTTAGCGATATTGGACAGAAATATAGACATAACGAGTTCATTTGATGAAGAATACGTGCAGTTTGAGCCATCTAGATCGACAAAAGGTGAAGCAAATAGGCATACTTTATCAGTATAGCAAAGGCTAATGTGAATAACTAAATAGTTGAATTAAATGCTCCTAAACTGGGCTGGTGCGTTTTGTCGAGTTCAGAGACAAAAACAGTGTTTGACATGGTAATGCCGTCTTTTAAGAAACGCTCAGTGGCCTGACACACTATAGCACAATGCCACAATCTGTAAGTAGCCTAGCTGCAGGTTAAAACATTTCAAACCAATTTTACAAATTAAAGCCTAGTCTACCCTACCCAAGTTTATTTATTACCTGGTTTGGTCCAACAAATATTCAGACTTATTCTAATAGTCTACTATGAAGTGTCCATTAGACCTATGAAATCTTCAGAAATGTCTGATAACTTCAGGCACAAAGAAATAAAGAAAGAAAGAAAGAAAACTCATGTAGATTACTGAGGAGGAGAGGAGGGCCAGGCTGAAGCATGTTGCCAAGTGGGAGCAAGTGGGCCCCTTCACACTTAGGCCCAAGCCAAAAAGAAGAAATAATAAGTATTTTTTTGTAAAAATTAGTCATTTTGTAGTTTGTTTTCTTCATAAATCTCTGGTTTTAGGCAACTTCATACTCCATGGAAGCTATGCACTATTGGCAACAATGTCACTCGCGCCTGTTTTGCTATGAAACGGCCATTTCCCACTTCGCGTGACCTTCTCACCTTTTTCACCCCTGACCCGTTTTCATGCCAGTATATGGCTATAAAATAAGCTTTGTATTTTGTGTTCACCTATATGCCCATAAAATGTATCGAAGTTATGTTATTTGACATTGTTTCATATGGCTTGGTGGTGGTGTTGAAGCCTATAATAGCCCAATGTTTTCTTGTCAAGTGCTCTGATTGTGGCATGTTTCATAACTAGATGTACCGCGTAGCGGTACAAAATATGACCGCCGCTCAGTCCTGCACATCCATTCCGCGAAAATAAATCATATTAATGAATTTGTCTCCATCTTCTACTCCATCCCCCACTCTTGAAACTTTTGTGTATGCTTGTTTGGAATGTGTGTTTGCACACATTCCGCACACAAAGTAGCCTACTGGCGCTGCAAAGGTGAATAGATTTGTTTCTGGGCCAAAAAATCTGTAACATTGTTATAAAACCTTTAAAATCTCTAAACAATCACAAGTAGGGCAGTTCATCATAGTCCATCCATTGCAACTGGACTGATGAAAGGTACACCTGTAGGCTACATTGTATTTGGGAAAAGCAGAAGGTAGCAGCATAATGTATTTATTTATTTATTATTAAACTAAAACAATCCCTGTCAGTTCCATGCAGTTTTCAACAGCTATCAAGAAGAGAGGTCATGTCATGGATTTTTGTGAATGTTTCTTCTTCTACATATGCATAGGTTTAGTCATCTAGTTCAAATTATATTCAGCTTTATTGTCAATGCACAAATTAAATACCAGTAGTCTAAAACAAAATGCCGTTTTACCCAGTGGTGCAAATAACTGACATGTCCAAAAGGGCCTTCATGAAATGCGTTGCGAGACTGTTCATACACATTTTAACGGGCAAAGTTGAAGAGCTACTCTCCGTTATTGTTTGTGCAAATAATATGCTGATTCATGTTCCCTTGCATTTTGCAACCATGAGGTCCATGGTTAAGCTCAATCTTTTGACGCAATCTTTTGATTTTCACCCAGCCTAGTCCATGGTAGGCGCCCGATAGAAATATTGTTTAATTTTGCGATTGAGATATCCACGCACTGGCGCCCCCCCTGCGACGTGTTCGCCCCCCGGTTTTAGAGCTATTCTAAATGCAAAAATGCATAGACATTGCATGACAAAACCGTGACTGTTAACAAACTATAAGCTATATAAGGTAGGCCCTATGCTAGGCCTATTACACAACACAAATTGTCACCAGGCTATGCTGGCGACCCAAATAAAATCTCCGTTGGAACCAATGGCTTACACCTTACAGTATCAAGCTGCCACCTCTTGGCGAAAAGTTAATAGTTTTGCATATCAGTAGTAATACATTTCACGTAGCTGTGAATCACGGAAAGGGCGAATGAAGTGGACACTTCTAAATGGAACCCAACCCACTGTACAGTAACTCAAGGTCTGTGGCTAAAGCAGCCATAATGAAAGCGTTATCATTGTTTGGATACTTCACACACACGTGTTTTTTAATCGCATAGACTACAACTACCAAGCTGGAATCAAAGCACATCGACTCCCCTCTCACACCCTAAACACGCACTTCGAACAAACAAAAAGCGCCTCAGTCTCACGGAATAGCCATAGGCAAAACTGTATCTGACCGGTGTAACGTTGGTACTAAATCATCCATCGCAAAGAATGATTTTTGTAGCACGTGCAACAAATATGTGTAGGTACAGCCCTGCCCTGAATACATCTCAACGTGCGCTCTAAAACATCTGGTTTAAATGGAGATGTAGATCATCATGGGATCATAGACAGGTTATCTTTCAGGTAGCCTAGGCCTATATATTTTCCATTAAAAAACCATCACGTAGCGAACGTGTTGTGGCTAACTCACTTAGCTCCTGTTAGTAGCCTAGGTTATGGTCATAAGCAAATGAGATGACAGTCGAAAGATACAATTAGTGCTGTTATCGATTTGCTTGGTAGCCTATAAACGCATTTATGGTTTTCTACAAATACATCAATAATCAAATTGGCCTCCATCACTCAACCATGCTAACGGTAACATTATTTTACCTACGTTCTGCTATTGATAGGATTAACGTAGCCTACCTGCAGTAAAAAACAAGCATGTCCGATAAACATTCTCAGATTCATTTCGGCTTCAAGAGGAAATGGGAATTACATTTCATGCAGAAATCATCCTACCCTTAGACGTTCTCTGGTAAACTACTGTAGCCTACAGTCTTGTCCTTGTAGGAAGCATATGTCTTTCTAACCCACTTTAGATTAACTTCCAACAAAATTACGTCTCACTGCAACGATGCGCCATCTAGTGGACAAACGACTACTTATCGCCAATACTGGAAATGCAGCCATGATGATGATGATGAATATTTATTTTGGCTTTCTTTTAATCCTACTGAATTTGTAATTATGTATCAGCCGTTCTAATACCGATAGTATGTGGGTGCCTGTGTGTGTGTGTGCATGTGTATATGTGTGCACCACCATCTACAGGCCAATGAGTGTAGAGTCACTAAATGTACACATAACTTAATTTTTTAGACCCCCCCCCATGGATGAAATTCTACGAAACGTGGCATACCCCCAGAGTAGTGTTGCACGGTGTATCGATACTAAAAAGGTATCACGATGCCTTCACGCAAAAAACGATACGATTTCAGACGTTTTTAGAATCGATACTTTATTAAAATAATAACGTTCTGTGTCTGTGTGAACTGCTGCTCTCACTGCTCCTTGCACGCATCTAGGCAAGTGGGCGTGTCAAGCAGGCAGCTCTGAGTTAGTTAGTGCGCAGCCAACGTCAACATAGTTCTTTGCCGACAGTTCTAGGCCTTGTGGATTAAACAAAAGGTGCAGTGAAATCTGCAACTATTTCGGATACATCGCGAATAGTGAAGGCAAGTCATCAGGTACACAGAGGCCCGTTTGTAAAATATGTTTCAAAGTCATTTAAAAGCAGTAGGCTACGCATGGAACTTGGCTAAACACCTCGCAGACATATCCCAACATTTTTAAAGAGTTCAAAGAACGACAGGTTAACGAATATGCTATAGAAAACACGACTACATGGTTAGTGCCAAGTTCTTCTCTTATGTTTTAGTCTAGCCTAAGTGAAACGAGTATGGTTCTCTGGGATAAAGCGAACCTTCCTTCATCAATGAATTTTTGACGAGACATAACGAGCTGTAATCATTTTGACAAGACATAACGAGCTGTAATCATAGGGTGCTAACGTGATGAAAGCGCAATGTTCACGCCAGAATAACATTACCATAACTTGTAAACGATCTATGTTCGGTCAGTACTACTGGTAATATTTGTCATGGCATGTAGACCGCTAATTAAAGCCCACAGCATACCACCAAAGCGTGTTGAGTCCTAATAATAATAGCGGCTTATTGTTACAGTACGTGGTAGCAAATCATGTTATCAAAGAAATAGACGTAGCCTAATGTAGGAATGCACACAGATATATTGCAACAGGTAATGGTGTAGGCCTATCTGACGAAGACCTGAGTGGTTGGAACTTCGTACTTGTACACTGGGCGCAAAGAAGACTATCCTCACATTTTCCCCTTTGCAACTGTCAAAGAAATCCCATGAACACGGGAAGGCCTAGGGTAGCCTATACTGTACATCAGATGGCCTAAAGATTAGGCCTCTCTGCTTAGCATTCAGTGATTTGCATACAGTAATTTCAACACTGACCTTGATCTAGCCTAGTTTGGCTATTTAAAGCTACTTTATTGCCAAAACACAACACAATGTAAATGAACTATAACAAACAATAAAGGACTTAATCACACAAAGTAGGTCTACTATTTTACTGACTATAAAAAAATAATAATTATGTAGGAAGTTTAGAAGTTTAGAAACCAGAATTGACCTGCACACTACAAAAGTGCACCGAATTCAACACAAATGACTCCATACACTTGGAGGAGGTATGAGTCCTTTCTTCTCCAGATATCTTAGGATTTCGCCGTAGTATCGTTTTAGTATCGAGCATCGTGATATTTATGGCAGGTATCGTATCGAAGTCACAATTTTGGTATCGTGACAACACTACCCCAGAGAATGTCAGGTTAATCATACACATAAAATTTGGTGCAGTTCTGAACGTCTTTACTGAAGAGAGGGGCGATTAAAGCAGCGGTCATAATAAAGAGCACAAAAGAAATACCTTATGTCCTCCATAGTAGAACTTTATGTAGGCCTGCACATTTAGGAACAGATATTAGGTTCTGTCTAAAGTTGAGCAACATAAAAGTAAGGTAAATGTTACACATTTAAATATATAAGGTAAATGTTCTTTAAATATATTCTTCCCTTTTATGATGTCATCACTCAGTTGTGTTTTGAAATGCGATCTTGACAGAAATTTTGTCATAGTGCATTTAGTGTAATAATTAAAAAAATGTGTGCATCTCTGATTCATCTACACATATGCAAAAATATAGAAGAAATATATGTATTTCTTTATGAGATTTTCCTTTTTCTCAGAATAAATTTGTTTCCCTTCAAGGGTGGATATTTCCTCATTGTTTTCATTGTGAGAGTACAATAAATCGCCAAAAGATTACTTTTTATACCTGTTTTTAGTCAACTTTACCGAAGGTGCCAATAATTCTGGTGGGTCCTGTATCTTTATTTTACATTCGACTGCTGCTATTTACAGGGTCTTCCTATTTCTCTGAACTGGTTTTACTATATGTGTTGTTGTATCTCCCTCTGGAAGGTGGTTAGTAGATTAAAGACTACTTTTTCAATAATTTTGCCATTAAAAGGTAGATTGGATATGGGCCTGTAATTGTTTGGCATGGGGGCATCCAGGTTATTCTTCTTGAGAAGGGGCTTTACAACAGCTGTTTTCAGGGACTTAGGAAAATGCCAGACAGCAATGATGCATTTAAAATGTCAAGGACATCTGCCGCTATAAGGTGAAAAACAGTTTTGAAGAAATTTGGTAGGCAGAATGTCTAAGCCACATCTGGAAGAGCTGAGATTATGTACCATTTTCTCAAGAGTTTCATAGTCTATCAAGCTGAACTCTGACATGAAGTCAAGTTTCCCTCCCTTTATAGCTGGAAGTTCTGGATGTTGAGTTAGTAATTGAGAAGATGTGTTGAGTCTGATTATGTCAATTTTACCTTTAAAAAAAGATGCAAAGAGAGGTTCAGGTGCTAAATGTGAATGGGGAATTTGTTAACTTCTCAACGGTTGAAAATAGTAAAGTGTTATTTGTTCTACTGATAATGTTAGAGAAGAAAGACTGTCTTGCTTTGCATATTTCATAGTTATACATGTATGTGCAGAGCATCTCTTTATGGATTTCATAGTGGATCTGAAGTTTGTATTTGCACCATTTTCTTTCAGTTTAGGATGTTAACCTCTGGATTTTGCTTCCATAACTTTCTTGAATTTTAATGGAGCAATGACAACTGATGGAAACAACCAATGACAACTGACAGTAATCACTTGACTTCTGAATACCTTTTTTTGAGGATGTGGAATTGTTGTTCAGACAGGGTGAACAAATGCATCCCATGGAGAAACAGGAACTCAGACAATGATCCCCCAAATGAGTTTTTGACACTCTGGACAGCTTGCTCTACGATGACCTCTGCTGGTTAATAAAAATAACACATCAACAGCTGTCATCTTCCTCTTCCATGACAATAGCAGTGACTGTTAAGTAACACTGTGTTTCCTGAAAGCATTGCCTAGCAACCAATGTGATGACTGTCGACAAATGACAAAATTCAAAATAATGGTCCCTGTTTAATGTGACTATGTTTGTTACTCAGCCATGTTTTCAGTAAACAAACCACTGGTCTGGGATACTTGTGATAAGAGATGCATATAGAACATGCACTGGGAAGTTTGATCACTCATGATGAAAATACAGGTTCACCTATGAAACTCTTTTCTGCTGCCCAAACCTTTTCATTCTGAGTTCACTTGTGCACTTCTGCTTTTAATTCCAGCATCTAAACTTGTTGTCTAAGGTTCCCGTCTTTGCCACTTTGCCTGGGATCACTTAGATTAATCAGATTGAAGAACAACTATGTGGTTTTATTTGGTAGCTCAGTGGTGGAATATTTCAAACATGCTGCCATTTTGACATTATTTTATGACTTCAAAGCCAAAATTGGTAGGCAGTTGAATGACTGGCCAAGGTGGCCTAGGCAGGCTCGCAGACCATTCAATCTTGGCAGCATATCATGGGTGGCATTAATGGCTGGCTGGGCTGGTTAGCTTCAGCCAGCAGTCTATGTCTGGCCATTCGCCAGAATCGGATTCCTTGATGAAAAGGAATTCCTCCACAGAAACTCAAATGCCCACTACATTTTCCACACCGCATCTCATCTTTTATTTGTCTTTGATGTTTCAGTTACTTGTGATCAGTTGGTCAAGAGGAAGGGCGAAGGTAAGTACAAGGATACAAGGAAGTTTATTGTCACATGCATATAGTTACTGGAAGTAAGAAATGCAGTGAAATTATGTCTGGTGTCAGCCTATTTGTGCATTTATGGGGGGGTAAAAAGTGCAGTAGAAGAGGGGTTTAGTAGATTAAGTGACAAGGGCTGCAAAAGAAAGGTGGGGGAGGATTGGGATTGGGGGGGGAGGGGGGGCACCAACAAGGAGCACCCAAGAGCAACAGGGGCAAGGAAAAACTCCCTTACCAAGGAAGAAACCTTGGGCAGATCCACGGCTCAAGGGGCTAACCCAACTGCCAGGGGTCTTGGTGTGTGTGTTGGGGGGATGACAGGGGAGATGGGATAGTGTGCTGTGTATGTGGGGAGAGGGCAGTGTGCAATATGTGTGTTGGAGAAGCTTCCTCATGAGACAATGTGCTGTGTATTTGGGGGGGGGGGGGGGCAGTGTGCTGTAAGTATGTTGGGGATGTGTGTTGGAGAAGCTTCCTGATGAAATAATGTGCTATGTAGGTATGGGGAGGGGGGGGGGGGGGGGCAGTGTACTGCAAGTACAGTGAAGGGACTTACTATTGTAAGCAGAGTACTATGTATGATGTATGTGAGTGATGACAGTGAAGATGTGTGTGTGGGCAGGAGGGGAGTGGAACAGTGACTGTGTGTGTGTGTGTGTAGTGTGTGTGTGGGTAGGTGGGGGCAGTGTGCTGTAAGTATGTAGAGGATGTGTGTTGGAGAAGAATAACGCCGTTATCGTTACTGAGAATGTAAAGCGTCGCGTTACTACAATTTGGTTTAATGAAGCGCGAGGTGTCAAGCTTGGGCTTTATCAGCTCAGCTGCCTGGCGAGAGAGCACGAATGGGGATAATGATGACGCCGTTGCAAATGCGATGATGGCTGGGTGGGCGGATGCCATGCTCACGCTGTCTCACTGCACGTTCTGACAATCGTTACCTTACGGAATATTTAAGAGTAAGATAGTGTTCTGTTTATTGTGCAGTAGGCCTAATGTACAGTTACACAGAATTGCACTAATTAATGGCTAGATTTTCCTTTGTTTCTTCTTACCCAAGTTTACATTTGTGTGTCTTAATTTTGCACTTGAATTTTATTTTCAATATTTATTTTGTATATGTTTTTATTTCTATGCATATCATATGGCAGGCTGCAATCTAAGTTCAAATAAATGCCAACTGTTCTGAAATACTGTATGTTTTTATTCTTCAATCAGTTAATATAAATGTCTTCGACGTTAAAGATGTTATAGAACGTAATAGCGTTATAGAACATAAAAATTAACGTCAGTTACTTTGCTGAGTAACTAATTACTTTTACAGTGTGGTAACTGAGTTACTAACTCAATTACTTTTTGGCAGAAATAATTTGTAACTGTAACTAATTACTTTTTTAAAGTAAGATGACCAACACTGCTGATTTCTTATACAGACCAAATTAGTGATATGTACTCAACTGCTTAGCTCCGAAAAGCACATCTTACTCAAGGTTATATTTGTTTAATCGTTTGATCTGCATAAGTAGTCTTCCCACTTCCCACTCATATATAAAATCGCAACTCCCATGTTTTTAGGAATGGAACTTCAGAACTCCAGAAGTGCAGACTACAGTCATAACTGCAAGTTTCTCTGTAATAAAGCCAGAATTAAGTATTTTTTATAGTCGGTAGGATGAAAGCAGGTTGCAGTTGACATATGCTCTAACATTCTTTCAATGTCACTTTCAATGGCCTGCATAATGATTAAAAAGAAAAACATGGAGCTGGGGTTCTGAAGACTAGAATGATTTTTCCAGAGGAAAGGCTATTCTCCGAGAATATGGTAAAGTTACAAGACCAAGTTACCAGCAATTTTAATAATCTGACAAAGTTACCAAATGTCCATGTGCGTGCTGTTTTTTCTATGGAGTCTGGTGAGGACAATAAATCACTATTTGATGATATTTTTGGATTGTGATCTCCAGTCTTGTTTTGTGTGATCTCCAGTCTTGTTTTTCTACAGTTTTTATTTGGAGCCTACGCACCAACACTAACGATAGCCACATTGTAAGATTAGATTTCTTTTTTTTTTGGACATGTGCATGCTGGAAACATTTTCCACAAGTATTATAAAAATCCAACATGTTTTTTTCTCTGTGAATATGTCATCCATGATTCTCCTTAGTTCATAGGAAAAATAATGAAAGAAAGATAACTGCTAAATGAGCTATGAGACATGGCAAAATGAGTCAGACAAACATTATGACAATTTGGTGGTTCTTACAGTACATGCCCATAGCAGAGCGAATGATACCATTATCAAGATATTACAATAAGTATCATCAGATGACCATTGCAAAACCAATTAAAAGTATAATTTATGAATTTTAACGGTATCATCCTAACAATCCTGGAAAGCATGTTACTTGGCTTAATAATCAGGGTAATTTATTCCTGAAATATGACTGTTTATATTAAAGTGCCATTCATTACTTAAATTTGAATACTGTGTCTTGCCCCAAGACAATCTCAAACTTAAATATGTCTACGCATCAATAATCTTTCTATTAGCAATTACACCACAATACTTTCCATTACCAGAGCAAATGACATCATAAAAATATGATGTATTGTTTGCATTGTACTATATTCACAGCCTCTATATTGTTATCTTGCCTACTAAATAATTCCTTCTATTATATGAAAATAAGGCAATGGATGGACATAATTGAAACGTCCACATTGAATAATGTAAAGTCTTCTGAAGATCGGTTTCCATGGAAATGTGGTGAAAGCCTTTCACCTTTATGTGGGCCTCTATGTCATTTTGCCAGGTCAGGACTTTACACAATAGGAGGCACTTTTTCTTTGAGGTTTGTCAGGTATAAAAGTAAGGGGTTAACACAGCCAGGACATCAGTGCTAACTGTTCTCGGAAGAACTACAACCACAATCATGACCATGGGCAAGGTAAGTTTAGAGGCAGCTACCATTATGTATGAATCATATCTAACAAACTAGTTAAGGTATTTATTATTAATCTCTCACTTCCTATTTGAACAGATTATCTTCTACGAGGACAGGAACTTCCAGGGTCGTTCCTATGAGTGCATGAGTGACTGCCCTGACATGCACTCCTACCTCAGCCGCTGCCACTCCTGCAGGGTGGAGAGCGGTTGCTTCATGGTCTACGACCGTCCCAACTTCATGGGTAACCAGTACTTCATGAAGAGGGGCGAGTACTCTGACTACATGCGCATGATGGGCATGAGCGACTGCATCAGATCTTGCCGCATGATCCCCATGGTAAATAAGTTTCATGTCAGATGCTACTGATAATTAATGATAATTATTGGAGTAAAACGCTTATTGAACTTTTGTCTGTACAGCACAGAGGACAGTTCAGAATGAGGATCTACGAGAGGGAGAACTTCGGTGGACAGATGATGGAGCTGATGGATGACTGTGACTCCATCATGGACCGTTACCGTATGTCTGACTGCCAGTCCTGCAATGTTATGGATGGCCACTGGCTCATGTATGAGCAGCCCCACTTCAGAGGCAGAATGATGTACATGAGGCCTGGCGAGTACAGAAGCTTCAGGGAGATGGGAATGAGCAACATGAGGTTCATGAGCATGAGGCGCATCATGGATTCATGCATGTAAACTGTTAAATCTGTAGAAATGTTAACAGGTATCAAATAACTGCTTCGGCTTGATTTAAACTATTCTTTTTCTACATGCAGTAATACAGAAATAATGAATGTTCATCTGGCATTTAAATAAATCAAGTGGAAGTGTATTCTCCTGACTGGTTATTCAAACATGTTGCACAAGGGTCATATTGGCCGTTTCATTGTTTCACATGAGTTTCAAAGTTTAGGCAAATTCTGACATGAATGAAAGTAGATCAACATTGAAGATAGCACAAAAAAGATTTTCTAATAGAGATTGTTACGGCCCTAGTATGTTCTGGCCATCTGTCTGTGTGCTTCTGCCTTTCCGGTTTTCAGGTCCCGACCACCTCTGATAGCTGGTGATAGCACTCTGACACCTCAAAGTGGAGTTCCTGCTTGGGTCTGATTGGTCAGCCATTAAAAGGCTCAAGATGGCATCAGAGAAGGGCCTTGCTGCTCACCAGCATTCATGGGTGTGAGCCATGGATGTCTGTTTGAGTGTGTTGTATGTCCTAGGAGTTGTTCTCTGCTAATTTAGGGCTGGATCTGCTCATTAGTGATGGGTAAATGAAGCCTCGAACGCCGCTCGGTATATTTCCCTAATGTGCCGAAGCTTTGAAACATGAAAGACAAGGAAAACACAGCGACATCTGGTGGTTTCATACATTATAGCAGCCACGGACTCGTGAAAACAATGCCAATGTTCAACACAATGCCAAAGCTTTAAAATGTTCTCATTTATTACAATAAAAGTGTTGCAAGAAATGTGCATTTCTGTTGGGTCTCAATTCAATACAATAAAATAGGATTAGGCAACTTAATTCCATCACTTCTTTATCACATGAAGACTATAGACTATGTATGTTTATATTTTCTTCTGACGGACAATTACACATGAAACCGGCCAATTTCCAGCCGTAGCTGGCTAACGAAAACTCGTTAGGTAGTTTGGTGTCGCATGAAGCAGCCCCACTTAACGAAACACTTCCCTTTCCCCATATAAACCCATATGTGGCCACCCACGACCCTGTGGGTCCCCATATAAACCCATATGTGGCCACCCACGACCCTGTGGGTCCCTAGGTCCGACTCTGCTCTGTTGGGCGCCGCCATGCAAGCGACTCGCTGCTTAAATGAGCCCTTGGATTCTGACTCAAATGGGTTCTGCGCATAGTGTCGAAGGGCTTCAAGCTACAATTTATGTGCCCTCCACCGCGCTTCACAACTTGTGTGCCCCACGCCAGTTCCCCCTCACCATGTAGCCGCTCTGAGGCAGGAGATCAGTGAGCTGGCGGCAAAGCAAGAAGCAGGGAGTTTTACAGCAGATCCTTCATTCCAAAGAAGGATGGCGGTCTCAAACCCATCTTTGACCTGAAACCTCTGAATGCCTATTTGAAACAAATGCCATTCAGAAAAATGACTCGGCGCCAAATCCTCGACAGTGTCCGATAAAAAGAATGGCTACACTGTAGTCTAAATGGACCAAAAAGCAAGCGGACATTCACACCTTTCTGGTACCGTTCCGCAGAGGGCACAAGGTCAGTGTAAGCCACTGCCTGAGGCTACTATGTCTGCTTGCAGTGCTGGAAAGTACTAGCTTTCTGGGACTCCGCCCTGGCATCTAGCAGGATGAGTTGTGATAACACAAATTATGCCCGGTAAGAGCACTCCGCACCTACACCAACTGAACACGCCCCTTCTGCAAGACTGAACAGCTCTTTCATCTGCTACGGGACTCTGGCAGTTGGTTGTGCATTATCAAAACAAAGGCTGGCTGACTTTAAAAATAGGGGGAAATGTTTCTTTGAGGTTTGTCAGGTATAAAAGTAAGGGGTTAACAATGCCAGAATATCAGGGCTAACCTTTCTCGGAACAACTATAACCACAATCATGACCATGGGCAAGGAAAGTTAAGAGGCAGCTACCATTATGTATGATTATTCAAACATGTTGCACAGGGGTCATATTGGCTGTTTCATTGTTTCACATAAATGAAAGTAGCAAATCAACACTGAATATAGCACAACAAAATTGTACTTTTCTAAGAGAGATTTATATTCATTTCCAATCCAATAAAACACAACTTCTATCTTACTTAAAACATGACACACACACACACACAATATTTGAGGGAAAAACGTAACAGCAACTTTCTGTCGGTACAATTTCCATAAAAGTTGTATCTTTTTACAAACAATTACTTCACTCCTTTAGTGTTCCTTAAAGGGGACATATAATAGATTAATTGAGTATTGTACTGTGTTCTCTGATGTTAAAATAGTATATTCAACTTTGATAAACTCAATTGCAATTTTACAAGCCCAATTAAAACCTTATATTTAGGCTAGGTATTGAAATGTTACTTTTGACTAAATGGCTCCCTCTTTGGCAACCACAATTGACTATAATTGCTTTGTGATATTTGACATCACATGTAGGCTTTGTTCTAATTCGCCCATGTTTTAGTGGCTATTTCGAAGTTCTAGATTTTCATATGAAGGAGGGCACAACCATGCCTTATGTTCATGATAGCTCTTTGGTTATGCACAACCTCTCCTAATTCATCAAAAGCAAGGCAAAAATAGTTTCCATTCTATGTCTCCTTTAAATAACAATAAATATTATTTATAGAAATATTGTTTTCATTATTTACCTGGAAATTAAAGAAAATGTAGACACAAGGGAAATGTCTGGGATTTGTGCACATTTTCTGCTGACTGTTATCTTTAACAAACTTTGCAAGGTTATATTTGTGTCTGCTTGTCAGGCAGGTTTAAGTAACTACCAGCTCAATTTTCACAACTTTCATTGGTATAGTATTGGCCAAGGAAGAGGCCAGCTCCATAAGTTTAGTTTGACTTTGGATAGAGCTGCAAGACACTGTATTTGGCCCTGGTGGAGGTCTGATCTCCCCTCAAAGATCTTACCAACTGGAGATTTTAGCTTCACTGAAAGAAAGAATACAGCATATTTAAAGGTGGCTGGTTTAAGATAACCGCTGCTAACTTGAAAAAATAACAAAACATGGAACATGTGACCTAGAAACAGGAAACAAGAAAATTCTAAGAAACTAGTTACAGTGGGGAAAATAAGTATTGAACATGTCAACATTTTTTTTCAGTAAGTATACTTCCAATGAGGCTATTTGCATGACATTTTCACCAAACTTTAGTATTAACTCAGATAATCCACCCATATAAAAGAAATCCAAACATTAAAGTCCATAGGTAGAGTTATGTTCTTTTAAACAGATAATCCTTTAATATTGAAGATTCCACTGGATTGAAGTCGGGGCCTTGATTTCCTTTCTCTGAAACCAATTGAGAGTTTCCTTTGCTGAATGGTTTGGATCAGTGTCCTGCTGGAAGGTCTAGCCATGTCTCATCCTCATCATCCTGGTGGATGTAAAGATTCTACTGGAACAAAATAACTCCAATCATCATTCCTTCAACTGTATGAAGTCTGCTAGTACCATGAGATGAAAAACAGCCCACACCATGATGCCACCACCTCCAAACCACACTGTTGGTAGGGTATTTTTAGGGTTATGCACAGTGCCATTTCTCCTCCAAACATGGTGTGTAGTATGACATCCGAAAAGTTCAATTTTGTTCTTGCCTGACCAGAATACATTCTCTCAGTATTTCATAGGATTGTCCAAATGTTGTGTAGCAAACTTTCAACGAGCTTTGACATGTTTTTCTTCAGCAATAGTCATGCGGGATGAGCGTGCATAGAGACCATGGCGGTGGAGAGCATTACCTATGATTTTCTCTGTAACAATTGTACCTGCTGCCTCCAAGTCTTTCTGGAGCTTTCTCCGAGTGGTCCTTGGCTCTTGGGCTACTCTTCTGACTTCCTGGTCAGAAATCTTGCAAGGAGATCCTGTGCATGGCCAGTTGATGATGCAGTGATGTTCCTTCCACTTGCAGATAATGGCTCCAATACTGTTTGCTGGATGATTCTGAAGTTTTGAATTGCATCTGTAACCAGTTCCATTGATATGTTTTGCAACAATAAGGTTGTAAAGGTCTAGGGAGAGCTCTTTGCTTTTACCCATCATTAAATGTTTCTTGTGTGACACCAGTGTTTCCCATACATTGACTAATCTGTGGCGGGGCGCCACGAAATAAAAATCGGCCGCCACACATAAATATTCTATGTTTAATTTAATTTAAATTAAATATAAGATCAAATCCTTGCATTGCCATTGAGATGCGCTTTTTACGCACGCAGCCTTTCCTTGTCCCGCCCCGCTCTCTCTCGTAGCCCCCTGCCCCTCCTCTGCATGTGCATTTAACAAAATATTCACAATTGTTGAAGGATTGTTGTTGCCACATAGAAGCATTGCATAGAAGACGTCTGGCTAAATTGCTATTAAATCCGCTTAGCATCGTGACCATGCTGCGCAAATTTGTTCAAAACTGCTGCATTGAAGTTAACTCTGCTAAGATCTTATCACAACATAGTATAGCCTACTAAGTTAAGTTATGCAATCAAGCAGTATCTCAAAGCTAACGTTAGAATACTGTTTGGATGTCGAATTTAGCATGCTTAGCCTACTTACAGCTGCTTGTCAATTTCGTTGAAGGGCTCATTTTATTGACTCTGACACTGAATGTTTGCAAAATCCCAATGTAAATGGAAAAGTGTTTTCCAAAATTCAAAAGTGCTTGTCCCAAGGAGAAGTATGAACCTTTATTTTAACTATGTAGAAAATGTTATGAATTGCATCCACACATCAGCAGTGACAGGCACTCAATTAGACCTATACACTCCCCCCCCCCCCTCTAACTACTTATAGATTCCAGTTTGTTTCTTGCCTTTGTGTACTGGTTTTTCTTAGCGTGTTCAATACTTTTTCCCTGTGCTATTCCACTTTTTTACTCATAACTATACTTTTAGACATTAATGTTTGGATTTGTATGTGTGGATTACTTAAGTTGATACTAATGTCCGGTGAAAATTTCATGCGAATAGCCTCACTGGAAGTATACTTACTGAAAAAAATGTTGACGTGTTCAATACTTATTTTCCCCGCTGTACATGACACAGTTTAGACAAAATCTATCTGCCTGTCTTTGTCACTCAAACAGTATTACCACACCTTACTGCCTCAGGAATTATTTGAATAACTAGAATTGCGGTTCCGAGGAACTGCAAGAGTGGGTTTGATCAGGGGCATGGAACTCGGCCTTATTCAAGGATTCCAACGGTACCTCATTTATGAAAATCGGACATACGGGTCAAAACTTACATGCACACACCTTCATATACACAGACAGCCCAGCCCAGCCCATTCAGTTCCAGTAGTTACGTTCCATCGGTTACGTCATTTGTTTACGCCGCCATTTTGGCAGAGAACTGATCAACGAAAAAATGAATGGCGAGAATTTCACAGAGACTGATGAGAGTAGGTTTAGGGTGTCAGAATACACCACACATTTTACTCCATTTGAAATAATCAACTACATAAGAAAGCTAAACCGATTGAATATTAGCGATCCGTACAATGCCCCAGGTGTACTTTTTAAAAACATAGAGGATAACTTGTCTATAGCCCTGCCAGCGCTCGGTTACCCAGACATCTACAACTATTTAATTAACTTCCCTTCGTCGTATTCCGGTGACGTGCTGAAGTCGTATAAAAGTCTAGAACAGGGGTATTCAATTAATCTTCAGCGAGGTCCAGTTACGGAAAATGTCCTCAAGCAAAGGTCCGGAGGATCATAATGTTTAACGTGCGTGTTTAGGCTATGTACATATGTATGTATGTATAATATTAGGATGGATGGATGGAGCCTAGTTGTAGATAGATAGATAGATAGATACTTTATTGATCCCCAAGGGAAAATTCAAGAAATAGAAGATTGTAGGCCTAGGCCTAATGTAATGTGAAATAAAATAAGTAGCCTAAAAGGCAACATTCGAAATGAGGAGAAATAAGGCAAGATAAGAGTAGCCTAATTGGGGAGAAAAACTGAGTAGCCTTGGTTATTTTTAAGATCTTAACGTGAACTTAAAATAAATTTTGAGCTGAGACAAGGACGGATATTCCACAGCTGGTTCCTTGAACCCATTAATCAGCAAGTTTAATTTCATTTTTTTAGTTTTTTTTTATGTTGACGCGAAATCCTGGAAACCCAGGAATATCACGTTGTTGGGCAGTGAATGCATGTAGGCTTAACTAGATTGTGGTGGATCAATCTTGCCTTCTTAAATCGTAAAATATTCCGTGGTCTCAGTTCACTGTTGAATGGGCCTAGCCTACCCTATGCTTGCTCAAAATATATGCTTTGTCTAGTAGAGGTGCTTAAAATTGGCGCTTAAAATCGCCTGTCTCAGAATATAGGCCTATAGAAGAGGTCCAGGGCAATTCCGCGCAAAACTGTCACATCCATTTAGTTGGCGTTACGGACGTGACAGTTTTGCGTGGTATTGCCCCGGAATCGTTATATAAAGCTCTGTTCTCGCTGTCTAGCTTTCTCCTCTTTGAGCAATCGATGATTTGAAAATAACTTACTTATCGTTAACTTAGATATCCATCTGATTGTTTCTCGTCCCGTCCAGAGCCATATAAAAAGAGAGTTGCGACACTCCCATAGACTTCCATAGGAAACAATGGCGGCTCTTTTTCCACGCTACTTCCGCTTTATGCTGAGCTCAACAGTTCCAAACTTTGACATTCACAGCTGTAGCCCCATTGACTTCCATTGCTTTCTGCCTGATATTGTCAGTGGTAAGTAGACGAATGTACGACGTTTTTTTAATTGTCATATGCATTTCCTATACCAACTGCACTAGTAGATACTGGTATTGTTCTTTGAGGATTTTGTGCTGCTTGTTTAACTGATATTTATAGCTAAAATGTTGACCGAAATTTTAAAGCCAAAAGTTAGCCTGCAAACCTTGATGTGGAGAGAGGCTAGCTTAAAGATAATGTTCCTACGTCAATAATGAATTTCAGACAAAACACATTTGGTTAGCCTATTGTAGTAGGGCAACTTTAGATGATAGGTTGGTTGTCAACAGATTTTTATTATGTTTATAATGCTATATTTTTCAAACCTGATTGTGTTAGCTTACTAGCTTACGTTAGCTAGTCAGCTTATTCACATACATAGTGTTAACGTTAGACTATGAGGGGGAACACGAAAGCTGTTCTCATATTAAATGCTACATTGATAAAATACATTCCATACAGCATGGTAACTATATTCAGATGTGCTGGTTATCAATGGGTTTGTGATTAACGCTCTTCAGGTGAAAAATGGAGGAAATTAATGTGATTATTGTCTTTAAACCTGATATAGACTAGCTTGCTAGATGGCGAGTTGTATGGCGTTATGAACTGAACCGTGGGCTGAACATGACATGATATAGGCTAGTGTCCACGACTCGTGAACGAGGGGATTTCAATATATGAATTTCAGGGGAAGCAGTAGGAGCAAAACCTAGACTATTATAAGTTATTGTTGTTGTTACTGGTGCGTGGCTCTTGTGTCCCTTGCCAGCCCAGTCCTGTGCCACTACTGTTCACTGTTCCAAACGGGACAGTGGCACAAGCAGTAGGCGAGTGTGGCACGAGCGTGGTCGTGGGAAAGTAGGTATAGTACATTGTACATTTCGTGTTGGTGCTCTTGGTGTAATTTTGATTGCTTTATCTGCCAAGTAATTTGTCAAATACATAGCGAAGTTTGCATGGAAGAGACTGACGTGACAAGAGGGCATTGCCTTTCATTAGGTCAGTGATCTTTGTAAGTAGGACAAATGTCTTTTTTTGGATAACTGAAAAGTGTAGTCAGGTTAATAGGGCATAGATCACTCTGAAAGTAATCCCCAACAAAATCATTCTTCATGTTGTTATTGTTATAGTTTTTGTGTGGACTTGTGGCACCCCCAACCAGCCTTGCAAATGGCTGTGTATGGGTATGTAAAACTCTTGCTGGAGATGGCCTCTTGCTTAGGTTTCTGCTACTTACTTAATGTGTTGTCCCAAGTATACACTGAGTGTTACCTGCTTTGTTCTCTCCCTCCATTCTCCACTGTGCCTGTTCTGCTTATCCAGGACCAAGGATGCAGAGGACAAGAAGGGTGTGCGATATATGACTGGAATGGTCAGAAAAGATCATTTTTTATGTTTGAGGTCCACACGATGGGGCCCTTACACAAATGGAGTTGTGTTGATTCAGCATCTTCCACACCTCCCATTACACTCCCGACTCCAGCCAAATGTTGCATCCTCCTTACCATGTCCCTCTTATAGGTGTACAGAGTACAGGGCTACCCATCCCTTCCACATTGTGTCTTTTGTGTAGTTCACACACAATTGTTGTTCAAACTTTGGAAACTGAAATCTTTTTATTTTTTGGAAACCTAAATGAGTGTCAGACCTTCTTTTTATGTTGCAGTGTCACCATACCTCCCTCCCAGTCTTTTTTGCATTTGTTCCTGTTCTTGTTTTAAACACACATTGAAAACTTAATAAAAATTCTATTGAAAACCTAACATCAGTCATCCTTTTCATGCTGTAGTCTCACCAGTCGGCTGAAATATAAGTTATAAGTATTTTATTGAAATAGTTGATTGCTTATTGAGTTACAAGTGTGTTATTGAAACAGTGGGTGTCTTATCTTGCAGTATGAATAAAATTTTTCACATTTAAGTTGTTATTGATTCTTATTTAGCCTATGTGTTTTTGACATGTTTATGGCTTACTCTTAAAATGTTACTAAGGCTGTGTGGTGCCCACCTTTATGCTATTTCTCTAAAAGAACTGAACAGATTTAATGCATTGATCAAACTTTTAAAATGTAAGCTGTTAGGCTACTGAATGCCATTTATATATTTGATAGACGTTTATTGCTAGTCTTACAATGATCAAAGTTGTGCAGATTTGGGGGGGGGGGGTGCATCTTCATCTTCATCTCACCAAACGAACTGAAAAGGAAACTGGATCTAATGTTCACACACAAAAAGGATACAAAATGCATAGCATACGTTTTGACAATGTAAGTAAAGTATATGTAGCGTGATACAGGCAAATGTAGGAATCCAATAACAGCTAATGTCCAGCAAGGAAACAAACGTTCAATGTTAGAACTACCAAAGAACATATTTTAGATTGATGTTGCAAACTAATTATACTCGCAATATATAATTGACACTATAATGTAAGCATGCTAACACGTAATAACACTCTTTTTTGGTTTGTTGTAATGTTTCACGTTCAATAACGCACTCGCTGCTGTCTATCCCATTGAAATAACACGACACGCAAAGAGCTGTTTGGAACTGTTGAAGCGTACGTGAACCACGTGACCGCGTGGCGGCGACTTCAAAGAGTGTCGCAACTCTCTTTTTCTATGGCTCTGGTCCCGTCTCCTCGCTCGTTTCAGGCTATCAGTCTCTTCTCCATATATATAGGCTACTTTACTCACTGACTCGACTTTATCAGAATTCACAGATTTCACTGGCTGAGTAGCAGCAAGCGAAATGATGGTTCCTGAAGCTCCTGAAGTAAATGCTGTTATCCTAACCAACGAAACATTTAGCGCAGCTTTGAAATCTTACGTGAAAATCTAAATTAGGCTATTATGGTCTGGGTCCGGATAGGATCACGTCACGGTCCGGACTCGGACCGCGGTCCGCCATTTGGCGATGGCTGGTCTAGAAGGATACAAGTGGACTGTGTCCGGATTTGTGTCTTGTTTACAAATGTGGAAACTACCAGCACAAAAGAACTGCGCAATCATTACTGCGAGGGTAAGAGAGAGGCACTTCAAGTTAGTTTACGTTACCGTTAGCAACAGCTAAAGTAGTGCTATAGTCTATGATCATTGCTAACAATTTTAGCCATACATTACAGAGTATAGGGATAAGGCTATCCTAGAAATAAAAAGCTTAACCAAATGTCATGATCCTATTACAGGTAAATCATTCTCAAAGGCTCAATGACCCCCAATTAAAGCCGTGGATTGTGGTAAGGAAGGATGGTGTAGTCTTAGGAGCTCACTGCAACTGCACAGCAGGGTTTGGTGAGTGCTGCTCCCATGTATCCGCTACATTGTTTAAATTATGGCAATATAGTGCTACTGATGAGGCGTCAGTGACATCGAAGAAATGCAAATGGTCAACAACAAGTGACGAATCGGTAAAAAGGTTGCCATATCAAGAAGGGAAAGACATCGTGTTTAACAACTCGACAGCGTGTCAAAAAGCAGAGCTCTAGGGATGCAATGCTACCTGTAATCCCACCCCTTACTCCACAAGAGGTAGCAGCACTACATAAAAACCTCTCCGAGTGCCATACACAAGAGGGAAAGATCCTGAAACCAGCGTTTCTCTCTGTAGTCAGAGGCTATGTCTCCTCATATGTCGCCAAAGTCATCACGCTAAATCTGCCACAACCCCTGACACAGCTGTACACCAAGCATGCAAGAAAAGTTAGCCTAGCAGAGTTACAGGAGAGAGCAGAAACTCTCATTGCCCAAATAACCGTAACCAAAGAACAGGTAAAGTAGTTCATAGTTCGGGAAACAGGTTAAGGTGTAGGCTAATTTGGAAGGCTGACAGTTCAGTTGTTGTATTTTCAGAGTGACATTGTGGAGGAAGAGACTCGTGCCCAATCAAAGTCTAACATCTGGTTCGAACAGAGGAGTGGCAGGATTACTGCATCGACTTTCAGGGCAGCTGTAAAAACAAATTCCTCTTCACCTTCTGTGTCACTGATCAGGAAAATATGTTACCCCAGGTCTAATAGCTTCACTACTGAAGCATTGCAATAACAGTTTTTAGACTTTCAAATCTAAATGGCAATCAGCCTACATACACAACAGCATTCTGCCAGGGCTGAAGGACGTGCGAGGCAAACTAGCATACTAGCATTGCACACCTCAGTCTAATATTGTCTTGATCATATCCAAAGTAAATCAGTATCGCAAACTCACCATGTAGCTAGAAGAGGATCTTTTTTGATGCGAATTCTTCAGATCTTGCTGAAAATCCATTTGAGACAGATTTGGCCAACTACAATTTCGTGCAAAATAACATCCTTTCCAACGATCTTGAGCAGTCTTTGATTGGATCAGATTACATTTCCTTACTAGTTTGAGGTGCTGCATTCTAAGCTAACACGAATCTGCTTAGCGTTTTCAAGAAAGATAAACAAGTGCGAACACTGCACACACGTGAAATCTGTCATTATTGAGACCCCGCCCAGATAGCAAGCATAGTCGGCCCGATTCTGGCTGAGTGCTGGCAGTGTCGGCTGAGGTCCGAGTCGGCTGAAGCACAGTAAACACAGTCGGCCCGATCCTGGCTGAGTGCTGCCACTGTCGGCGGAGTTTCAAGTCGGCTGAGGCACTGTCCCCTTGAATGGGCCGACACTGACACGCAGTAGTTGGGCTGATTACTGAGTGTCTTATTTGGCCCGATTGGGGTTTGATGGGCTACTGCCAGTTTTCGAATCAATCTCGGCAGACGGATTTCATACAGTGTGTGGCCCGATACTTCAGGAACGAACAATGATCAGTATCGCGGCTGTTGGCGGCAAAAATGAAACATTTAGCGACAGCCGGACGCTAAACGTACATGGCCCAATTCTGTAAAGTGACTGTCGGCCCATTACATGTGGAAGAGCCACGAGCAGAGCAACTGTTAAGTTTGAAACCAGCAGGACGGCGCGAAACTGTCTCGTTTTGGACACTGCCTGTGGTAAGTAACTTTACCTTTACCTGTTATTGCATGTAAATCATTATGAATGTACGTAGGCTTATTATTGCAGACAAAGTTTAACAAGTAGCATAACAAGAATGGGTGTTTCAATCTAACCCCCTTGACGATGACGAAGCTAGCGGTAACATACGTTATGATTTCTTAGCCTACTTTGTTGGCCTAATTACCGTTAACGTCAGTGTTGGTGGTTAGTCAAAAACGTTCAGTGCTGTAACGTTAGCCATACTTGCATAATTATGTGGTTTTCAAAGAAAAGTGTGATCGATCTAATCATTTCAGAAATAGCTTAACAGTTAACCAGTATTGCATGACTTAGAATATTGCGATTGGTAATTGGGCATTTCATCGTTATCTATCCAACTTCAGGCACTGCAGGCAGGACTGAGACTGTATGCCTTAAGAGAGTGTGTGTGTGAGAGAGAGAGAGAGAGAGAGAGAGAGAGAGAGATGGTAGCAGGGTGGGTCCTGTCCTGGTCATGTAAAGCTCATCAAAATCTGTATTTTAAGGTCGTTCTGTATTTTGTACTGAGGGGTTGTTTATGATCATGTAATCATTTTGAACACATATACTTCCATTAACCTAACGTTACTGTGACTTTTTTAAAATGTAGCCTACACCTCAGAATCCAGGCCACACTGACCAGAGACCTGCCCTTCACTCCTTTGGATGAAGAAGGGTACCCGTGTGTGTGAACCATTTCTTGTGTTGGAAAAACAGGAGACCTGAAGAGCTCTTGGTAAGATGTACATTGATTTAATAGAATAAGTAATACTTTTTTGTTTAGATGAGCCAAATCATAGGAATCAGCTTTCATCTAGGCCTGTGTTTTGTGATGTGTCATTTTTAGATGCTTTTGGTTTGCCTCATCCATTATGTCAGCAAAGAACTGGAGTGGGCAGGAAACATGCGCTGTTGAAAACATGGCCAACCAACTGGAGCACCCACAAGGCTCTTGTGAAGGAAGTCCACAAGCCTTTGTGCTTCAGGTCTGTATGTGTTGACAAATATGTCTTGCTTTTGGTTATTGTCATTGGTAATATATCAGCATTTAACAATCACACAATGTCAATGTTGCCCAAAATAACTACCAGGGAGGTGTTACCAAGACAGCTGCAGAGTGGCAAGACTGGGCTTTAGTAATATTTAGTCAGACAGTAAAGGATAAATAGTTTAATGTTTTTTTTCTTTTCTTTTGAAATTACATGCTGTCCATGCATCTCAAATTGAAGGATGGATGGAAAGAACTCTGATCAACCCCCACAGAGAGCTGAGGTGGCTATCTGTAAGTATATTTGAGTGGACAAACAGAACTTCTCTGACAGATGACATGTTGAAATCTTGCTTTAGACCTCATAATGATCTTATAATATTCTTTTATTCCTAAATGCAGTTTGGAGACACCCCCGGCTGGTAGTGCTGCTGAAACTGGTGGAGGCAACAATGAAGCGGCAACAGAAAGAGAAGGCAGGTGGCAAAGGTTTCTGCTATTGAAAAATACTTTGAGAGTGAGTATGTGTGCATGTATGTAGCTGGGTAGGTCATGGTACATGGTACAAAAATACAGAATTTAAAGTAAATTCTGTAAATGTTTAATGTTCATTTAGAATAATTTATTTCTTTGAATCATTATACAGTTTTAAAATGTTTAATTGTTTGTGTTTTTGTATATGAAAGATGTCGATTGTTGTAGATAAAAGTAGATTGTATATTTTAACTTGTTTAATTTTTTAAAGTGTATATATGTAAAAACTTGTATAATTTTTAAATGTTTGTTTTATTTGCAAGGTTGTGTTTGTCAAACTTGTTAATAAAAGTAGCTTGTGCTTTTAATTACTAGTTCTGGATTTGTGTTTATTTTCAAGTACTTTTGGTAGTTAATGGGCCACATGTGGCCCGGGGACCCAGCCGACATTCAGCCAACACTCAGTCAGATCAGTTTTATAGTGCGTGGGCCAGTACAGGCCCAGAGGCCCAGCCGACACTCAGCCAACACTCAGTCAGATCAGTTTTATAGTGCGTGGGCCAGTACAGGCCCAGAGGCCCAGCCGACACTCAGCCAACACTCAGTCAGATCAGTTTAATAGTGTGTGGGCCAGTACAGGCCCAGAGGCCCAGCCGACACTCAGCCAACACTCAGTCAGATCAGTTTAATAGTGTGTGGGCCAGTACAGGCCCAGAGGCCCAGCCGACACTCAGCCAACACTCAGTTATATAGTGTGTGGGCCAGACCTGGGCCAACAGAATGCATGACAGTCATTTCACAGTGTGTGGGCCACACCTGGGCCAACAGAAACAATGAGTCATTTCACAGTGTGTGGGCCACACCTGGGCCAACAGTTCCAATAAGAGTCATTTTACAGTGTGTGGGCCAGACCTGGGCCAACAGAAACAATGAGAGTCATTTTGCAGTGTGTGGGCCACATCTGGGCCAGAGGAAATTCTTTGTGTCAGTTATCAGTAACTGGGCCATTGTTGGGCCGGAGGCCCAGCCAGAACTGGGCCAACACTCACAAAACCCTGAGGCAAGGTAGTGGGCCAGAGGTGGGCCGGTCAAATTTTGCTATCTGGGCGTTTACACAAGCATGTGTATTTTTATAAACGAAGACATTTCCCTACGTTTGAGCCTTTCATTTAGACGCAAACGGAGAATTCGCCCCGTAAAACGGCTATCCAAAAAAACTCCGGCCAAAGTGTTTTTTTTTGAAAACTCCGTTTATGCGTTTGGTTCTAAACTGTGGTAAACAGAGTTTTGGGCAGCCAACGTCACAGTATGCGACAGAAGTACACCAAATGTGGAGAGGGAGTTAAGCATAGACAGTAAAAGAAAGTTAAGTCAGAGAATGTCTAATAAGGGGAGAACCGCCACTCTCGGGAAACTTCCGGTTTCTGAACTGGTTGCAGTTCCTGTTCTGGTTCCACATGAGGGCGCTCACGAATAAGTGCAGAATGAATGGAGGTCTATGGAGCTGTACCCCTCAAATCCACTTTTCTCGGGATATAATTTTTTGGCCAGAAATTGGAATGTTGCATGCGAAAGAGGGGGCAGAGAAAATATACACCGCTGAGTATTATATTTTTTGAGTCACTTATTTGTTCTAAAAAGCCTTTCAAATGCGTCAATGACGTCATTCATTAGCAGCAAGCTAGTGAGTTGTGGGCAACAACGACCCAACCTGTAAGAAATCGAAAGGACGTAAGTACTCGTTCATTCAACTTTTGACCTATAATCCATATTGATCTTGCAGAAACCACAATCCAATCTTCGATTTGTCAACGACAACCAGGTGAAAGAGACACATTTAGCCGTCTAGCTCCATAGACCCCCATTGTTTTTGCACTTATTCGTGATCGCCCCTAGCGGAACTGCAGCAGATTGCAGGTACAATGGAGTTAATAGGGAGTGATCCGGCTCTCCGTAAACGGGCTCTGGTTAAGTCATTAGGGGAGTTCGACTTGCGGCAGATCTGTGCAGATCTGACTTGATGTGATGCATGCTGGGTTGAACACAATGCATACTTGGATGGACGCAATGCATACTGGTTAGAAATTCTGTCCGACTTCTGTCAGCCGGGGAGGGACTTACCACCGTGACACCATGTCACATGGCCTTAAAATATCGCGGGAGTCTGACCTAGCGTTCATGGGCTTCGTAAAAACCTTTCTCCAGAGAATGTCTAATAAGGGGAGAACCGCCACTCTCGGGAAACTTCCGGTTTCTGAACTGGTTGCAGTTCCTGTTCTGGTTCCACATGAGGGCGCTCACGAATAAGTGCAGAATGAATGGAGGTCTATGGAGCTGTACCCCTCAAATCCACTTTTCTCAGGATATAATTTTTTGGCCAGAAATTGGAATGTTGCATGCGAAAGAGGGGGCAGAGAAAATATACACCGCTGAGTATTATATTTTTTGAGTCACTTATTTGTTCTAAAAAGCCTTTCAAATGAGTCAATGACGTCATTCATTAGCAGCAAGCTAGTGAGTTGTGGGCAACAACGACCCAACCTGTAAGAAATCGAAAGGACGTAAGTACTCGTTCATTCAACTTTTGACCTATAATCCATATTGATCTTGCAGAAACCACAATCCAATCTTCGATTTGTCAACGACAACCAGGTGAAAGAGACACATTTAGCCGTCTAGCTCCATAGACCCCCATTGTTTTTGCACTTATTCGTGATCGCCCCTAGCGGAACTGCAGCAGATTGCAGGTACAATGGAGTTAATAGGGAGTGATCCGGCTCTCCGTAAACGGGCTCTGCTTTCTCCGAGTGAAAACATCATCATTCCGCGTCATTTACGTCACTTAATGTGTGAGTCAGAGGTCGGAAACTGGGGCTAGATTTTGCTAACAGAGTTGCCCAGTTAGGGGCTCGTCATCACTTTTGTCGTCACGTTGTAGTTCGTTTGTAGTCCATGTGGCCTTTCATGTCCAACAGTTTTAATGTAAACTTGGGAATTTGCCCTTTTTATCACTTGAAAAGCTGCATATCTTTCTTTCACGAGCATCTTACACTATATTTTAAGCAAATACAGTTGTTTGTTTAGGATTAGTGAGTATATGTTTTAACCTTTGTTGTGGCATCCGTGTTTGTCACACATTCGATGGCAAAGCACTTGAACACTTGCTGTCGGAAAAACAAAGTAGCCATGGGGGCGGTCCTTGTCATTCCGAGGTGCTCTGAATGCACCATTAGCCTGCAGACAGATCTTGCAGTTGCCTTCCACGAGCTGCACGAGCTGAAACACGCCCTCATGACGTCAGTTCAAAGACGTGATAGGGCCATTTGGGAGGAATGTCCTCATGACGATTATGACTAGAGGCTCATGCTGCTTCCTTATGTTGGAATATGCGAAAATAAACAGAAATCGAAGGGATACCTTCTTATACGTGATTTCTGCAACAATGGTAGGCTAGCCTACTGAAAACGTTTGGATATTCTTTTATTTTCTGCTGTTGGCTAAATAGATAGACACACATATAGGGAAAACACTTGATATTGAATTTATGTGCTACAATGCAGGCCTGTTAACTGTATGACAACAGTGGTTTATTTAAACTACATCATAAGAATTTATTTCGTCAGTCATCATGCTCATTTTAATGAGTAAGAATGAAAGTTCTGCTGTGTTTATTGCAAACAACATTCCGCGATATCTCCCGCGATGTCTCCCGCGAGTCACGTCAGGCAGACTGTAGCCTTTCTGTCCGGGATGAGCTGCCCTCTGTTGTAGCTCCTCCCGGCTAGCCTCTGAAGATCACGTTTACGTACAAAGCCAGACGAAAGTCAGACTCAGACAAGACGAACAAGCCTACTTAGAGACGAATGACCGCGTCGCAAGAAGTGCATCATAACAAAGAGACGCCAGACCCTCTTGTAAGCAGAAAAACGACAAGTTTCCTCATGCTGCTTCCTTATGTTGGAATGTGCAAAAATGTACAAACAATCATGAGGATGCCTTCTTGTATGTGATTTCTGCAACAGTGATACTGCTATTGCAACTTGATAGCCTATTGTTGATTTATATGCTGTAGCCTAAAGCATGTCACACAGTAGCCTAGCCTACAGAAAACACTTAATTGATGTGATATAATGATAACTTGTATGCCTACAATGGTTTATTAAACATCATAGTCATTTATTTAGTCAGTCATCATGTTCATGTTAATAAATAGGAAGGACACCTAAACGAAAGCCATAAACCAAAATTTCGCGCAGTATCTGTCGTGAGTCTCTATGCATGAATCACGAGCTCCTTCCAGCTGACTGGCAGATTTCGTGGACAGTCAGTCGCGATCGATTATTTAATAAATAAATGTGAATTACGAATAATAATAAAAAGCTTCTACCTAATGTGACTATTTTTTCCATGAACTGTAAAAGAAAACACGTTTTTTCCAGCTGTATTCTCCATAAAGAGTAAAGTAAATTATGTACTTATTTCCGGAATTGACGTAACTTCCTGGACTCGTCTGAGGCTGGTCTAATGGGTCTGTGGTCTCTCATTAGGCTTGTTTGACTTCGGCTGAGTCTGACTTGGTCTGGCTTACTACGTAAACGTGATCTTCAGAGCCTAGCCGGGAGGAGCTACAACAGAGGGCAGCTCATCCCGGACAGAAAGGCTACAGTCTGCCTGACGTGACTCGCGGGAGACATCGCGGGAGATATCGCGGAATGTTGTTTGCAATAAACACAGCAGAACTTTCATTCTTACTCATTAAAATGAGCATGATGACTGACGAAATAAATTCTTATGATGTAGTTTAAATAAACCACTGTTGTCATACAGTTAACAGGCCTGCATTGTAGCACATACATTCAATATCAAGTGTTTCCCCTATATGTGTGTCTATCTATTTAGCCAACAGCAGAAAATAACAGAATATCCAAACGTTTTCAGTAGGCTAGCCTACCATTGTTGCAGAAATCACGTATAAGAAGGTATCCCTTCGATTTCTGTTTATTTTCGCATATTCCAACATAAGTAAGCAGCAAGAGCCTCTAGTCATAATCATCATGAGGACATTCCTCCCAAATGGCCCTATCACGTCTTTGAACTGACGTCATGAGGGCGTGTTTCAGCTCGTGCAGCTCGTGGAAGGCAACTGCAAGATCTGTCTGCAGGCTAAGACTCCCGCGATATTTTAAGGCCATGTGACATGGTGTCACGGTGGTAAGTCCCTCCCCGGCTGACAGAAGTCGGACAGAATTTCTAACCAGTATGCATTGCGTCCATCCCAGTATGCATTGTGTTCAACCCAGCATGCATCACATCAAGTCAGATCTGCACAGATCTGCCGCAAGTCGAACTCCCCTAATGACTTAACCCCTACTGCAAATGTGCGACCAATGTTTACATTTACATGTTCTCACGTGCGACTTTTCAGGGTTCTGATTGGTTAATGTGAGCTTGAGCTTATCGTTAGACTGCCACTGTGGTTTGGCGTGCTCATGACAGCATGTATGTACACGGGTTCGTGTAAACACATTTTAAAAATAAACGGTCTCGTGTAAATTCAGTTTTATTTGCAAACGTAGATGGCCAGATATTCGTTTAGGAAAATACCCTGCTTCGTGTAAACGTAGTCTGAGTTCAAGAGTTGACTTGCCCCCCTCTCCACACCCCCTCAGAAAAAGCTCATTGCCCCTAGTGGTGTGGAGATATTTTGCCATTGCATGTGCCTCCTAGCCTGGCGGGCCATCCTATATCATTGAAATGTATAGTCTGGAATCAAACCATTCACCTCGCTTAATCCAAGGGGCGGGCAGAGAATTGTCTTTCAAATTGTCTAGGCATGCAATAGGCCAGCGCTACGACCATATCCGTATCCGCGTGGCAAAACGGCAAATACATCCTTCTTCGAAAGGAATGACTTAAGTGCATTGTGTTCCTCAACTTTCAAAGAAAAGCACAAGTCCAACTCCTCCAAAGTTGACGCCAACGCCGTTTCAAACAACCGCTCTTCGTTCGCCATAGCCACCTTCCTTGTTGTTCACCGTCGCAGGACTGTCGTTATCCTGTTAAGCCCGCCTTAAGACTCTCTAACAAAATAGAGCGCTGTGATTGGATGACGTCCACGGCGTCAGTCAATATAAATCCCTATGGTTTGATACTAGACGTACAGGCTGAGCAAATTAATTTGCCGCCGTGCGTCTAGATTTCTAGGCTATGTGCCTCCACCTCCTCAGTCCTGATCTTTGAGATTACTTTTGCTGTTGGTTAAAGGAAAACTAATAGATATGACCATTTACAGATGGGGTTGCAAGCATGAGGAATCAGGTAGAAGAAGCTATGAAATGCAGCATCACATATCTCACTCCAATGTCCAGCTAAAACCTGCAGGCTTCAGAATCTCCACAACACACCCATTTGTTGGGGCCTCACCTGATGGCTACGTTTCTTGTAGTTGTTGTGGTACAGGCATAATAGAGATTAAATGCCCTTTCTGCAAGGGCCTATCAGTAAATGAGGCCACAAACTAGACAGGATTTTGTCTGGAAAAAGATGAAACAGGAACCTTAAGACTGAAGACTCATGCCTACTACTATCAGGTTCAGATGCAGCTGTTTGTCACCAACATGCCCTACTGTGACTTTATTGTTTGGACTGAGAAGGACAGCACTTCCGCCTTTGTAGAACGCATCACCCCAGATCTACCTAAAAAATCTAAAAAAATGTATTGTACCTGAGCTGCTTGCTAAATATTTCTCTGCTCCACAACCTGTAGTACCAATTGCTGATCAAGGTCAGCAATGGTGCTACTGTCGTGAGCCAGAACAAGGGAATATGCTCGTCTGTGTGTCTGGCTTTTGCACAATTAGTAAGTTCCACCAAACTTGCCTTCACATCAGCAAAGTCCCAAAGCGGTGGCTGTGTCCCAGCTGCAGAAAAATTCCCAGAAAAGACAAAAGTCAACCCAAGCTGTTTAAATTAGTATGCAATGTACATGCCTAAATGAAAACAGAGACAAGTAAACACAAGTGGAAATGTTTAAACAATATTTTATTATTATTGTTTGACTTTCAATTGAGTTCAATGAACCTAAAAAAAAAATACATAAAAATAAATACATGTATCAATCAAAAGGCCTGGTATCACTGAAATGGTACAACAGAGTCTGATACATTTGTCAAAGCACAGCACACGTGCACCATTTTGTCAAGACACATTATGTAAAGCATATGGCCACAGTGCTTTGCAAAACAGTGTATTTCTGACGAAGAACACCAATTACTCGTTCTATGTGTATCCGAAGAGATGCCAAGCTTCTGGTGCTCTCCAATTCAATGGGATCTAACTGTTTCTTGCCACGAGTGAATGCAGGAATCTTTAACTCAGCTTGATAAGAATGAATGCTCTCACTGACAGTGAAACCTCGGTCAGCCAAAACTAGGTCCCCTGGGAGCAAATGAGGTAAAAAATGACTGTGCTCTGTGATGTATTTGTCACTTGTGCGGCCCCCCCACTAGGGTTGGGCGAATGAAGCCCCATGAGGCTTTGGAAGGTTCTTCCTGATTGTATCGTAAGTGTTTCGAAGTGTCAAAGCATTGAATACAAAACAGTGACATCTGGTGGTTAGCAGACATAACGGCGGCTCTCATTAGCGATTAAACAATCACAGACGAAGCCACATGCCGACCAAATGGCCCTTCTCTGACACTGGTAAAACAAAGCGGAAAGACAACGTGTTCTGTTCCCTTTTGAGTAAAAACTATTAGGCCTACAGTCATTGGAATAAACATTATAGTTTTGATATGCTTCTAATAATTCGAATTGAAAATGTAATGTGCTTGGTTTTAAATAATGCTATGTTTCCGTGAATATCTTAAAATGGCCTTGGGAGGGTGGTAGCGTGTTCGTATACCGCGCGCGCGACCGCGGTTCAAATCCCGCCATGTTCATAATTGCCATGAGTTAGCATTATTTGATATTGCATGCTTCTCTATAGTGGTCGTGTTTAAGACTTCATATGATGTTTTGCAAAAAATAATGGCAAAATAACGTAGGCTAATTGCTGCAGATGACCACAGCAGTGTCAGATAACAGAAAACATATAAAGGGCTTTGTGAAAACATGGGGCATTGTGTACAGTGGGGATTGTGAAGTGCTTGTGTAGGGCTACAATTTTAGAAGGGTGCTTGTGTAACAAAACATATGTGTTGGGGACTTTAAAGGTTTATCGAACCCGTAACGCTTTAGGGGTTTGATACAAGCACCGGTGCCCCTGTGTCAAATGTCCCATTTAAACTTTTCAGTGACGTCCGAAGCTTCGTACGTCATCAGTCACGTGACCTTACAACTTTGATACATGCTCCGATACATTGTGCCGAAGCAGATTGCTTTGCGGAAGTGATACGAGCTTCGGTGCCTCGGTGTCAGACTTCCCATCCCTACCCCCCACCCATTGGAAATGAAACAAATTGAACCCTGTGGAGTAATGGCTATTAAATACTTCATGGTGTGGTGAGACTTGTATGTTGAATAACATTGTGCACTGGCTAACAAGTTACTAGGTTTCTCTATGAAAATTTCAAAACAGTCAATAATACAAACAGTCTTCTCAAAAACAGAGTTCCTAAATGCATATGGAAGTGATTCTCTCAGTGGCTCCCGTTCAGGCCATGTGACAATATTTGAAACTAATCTCTCATGCGTCACATTAATACAGTGCTTGAAAAGTTTTGAAATAGTAGGAGTCAACACCAAAAAAAAAAGACAAAAAGTCAAAAGAAAAATTCATTCTAAGCTTCATTAATGTCAGCATATACAGTACTGCTGAAATAATGTGAGACTAGACCTGTGTTTTAAAAAAGGTGCAACAACCTGGAACAATGCAATCATCAATGAATATGCTGATAGACCAGTTAAAAGGTTGACCTTTTTGTCATTCTTCTGTAGGGCAGTTTCATTCAATTCAGTCCTACTTATTATTTCTTTAAGGAACATATTTTCTGTCCTCAGAGCCTGGCATTGCAACTCCAGTGCTCTTACCTGTTCCTTACAGATGTCACTATTGCATGTTGGCCCATCAGAAGCAGCAACAGTGGCGGGTTGCTGGGAATTTTCTTCCAAACCTGCATTTTCAGATTCCCATACAGGACATTCATTGCTGCTTAGGTCTGCAGAAGGGTGCTCGCATTCTTGAGGAGATGTAACTGGCCAGTGCACCGGTGCAGCGGATGACTTTTCTGCTTGTGCTCTCCTTTGGCGTTTGGCCTTCTGTCTTCGGCTGAAGGTATCCAAAAGCATATTTCGCCTCTTCTTCTCTGCAGTTGATGTATGCTCAAAAATGGATGGGATGTAGTCGGGTGACAATGGATTTTCACTCTTTGCCCCTAAAACCAAAGTCATAAGGCAATAAGTCATAGCATGTACAGTAGAGGTGGCTATCTGAACTTCACTGCTAGGCTTCACTATGAGTCAGATGCATAGCAAAGGTAAAACTAACAGGCAAGCTAGCATCATTGGATGCAGGTAATATACTGAAGTACAAGCGACTTATTTCTCAAGCACACAATTATTTCTGAACAAGATCTCCATTCAGTGCCCCCACCCACCCATACACACTGACTAGAACTACATTATGCTTTACTAAACATTAACATAAACATTATGACTAAACCCCACGTTTGATTCGTTATGCCGGACATGACTGACAGAAATAGTAAATCAGGGGTCTCAAACACCCAGCCCAATTCCGGCCCGCGATGTATGTCAAAATAATAACGTAATCCGGCCCTTGAGACTTTTTAATTGCGGCAAACAACGATACTGATTAAAATAGACGATAGTTCCAAGTATGGTGACAAATCTCATTTGTACTCTGCTCCACTATGTGCTAGACATCCAGAGCTTCATTCAAACCCAAAATCGCTGCGCAAAGTTTTCAGGAAATAGCTACTTGTATTACACGCGAGAAACACAAAGACGTGCATTTGTAATGACGCGGAAGCGATGCAGGCCATATGTGCTGCATACATTGAAGCAGAAATTAAGCAGAAATAGGCCTACACCAAATGTTGAAAAACGTTTACGTGTGATGAAGTCTTAGGTAGGCTATGTTATTCACCTATTCTAAATCTGAAGGAGAAGATCCTTTTGGAGATTATGGTCGATCGTCTATTGAATGGAGGTGCGTTGCGTGTACGACGGTGTCCACTAAGCATACCATGCTTATTTCGACCCTCTGCCCAACATAGCTTGGAGGTTGCAGTGGTAATCGTGATCGTGTCCGTAATGGACGTGGTACAGACAGCAGGGCTAGTAGAAATAGGGCTCTAAACTACAAAGTCACCCGCAATATGATGCAAACTTCTGGGTACTCAGATTACCCGCGATAGGAACTGATTTGACCAGAATACTTTATTGTAGGCCTTGTGGTTTAGAAACCATATACATCTTAGGGGTTGGTATATCTTGTTTTTTTCCTGTTAATTTGTTATGTGGGTAATATGAAAAAAGGACAGTAAACCTGCTCAAATATGTTCATCCAGTATTTACTGAAAGGTGCATAATTTGAGGTTCTTGCCATCCAGTGGCAAATTAGATGGGTAAATTTACCCCCTTCATAAACTTTTGTTTTACTCAAAGATTTTTACATTTACAGTAGGACTTTATCTCTCACCACTTTCAAGCCATGGCCTTTTGAAATTTTGATATAAAAATCCAATGGTGTTGCTTTCTTAACCCTGACGCCTATAGTTTGCCAGGTTTAAAAAAGTTATGAGAGGAAAATATTTTTATTTGGTGTGAAACACACACATACCTGTTTTTATGCTTTTCATTTGTTTTATAATTTGTATTAATATTTATTTTATCATTATTTTATTTAGAAGCTAAGGTTGCTAGCACAGGTGTCTAAAACTAGATAAAAACACTTGCACTTTCTGTTTGCAGTTTTGTGTGGTATTTGAAAAAAAGAACATTGCATTTTCAAAAATAGCCGGCCCTCCAATGAGATGACGTTGGCAGAATTGGCCCCCAGCTCATTTGAGTTTGAGACCCCTGTAGTAAATAGTAGCAACTACATGTAGGCCTATGCTATTCGCTAGTGTTATGTAGCCTAAACAGCTGTTAACGTTAACGTCAGCTGTAAGCTCTTAGCTGCTAGCTCTGTCGTCTGTCAGCTGTTAGCTCATGACATTAACAACATCATCATATCAATATCACGAATAAACATACACAAAACATTATGACAAACATTACGACTAAACCCCGTGTTTGATTCGTTATGCCTATGCTATCCGCTAGTGTTATGTAGCCTAAACAGCTGTTAACGTTAACGTCAGCTGTAAGCTCTGCTAGCTGTCATCTGTCAGCTGTTAGCTCATGACATTAACAACAACTTAATCATATCAATATCACGAATAAACAGCTAATAAAAAGCTCATTTCATTTTAAATTAATGTAATGAAAAAACACCAAGAAACGTTATATTCTGTAACCCATCAACCAACGTTAACTTAACTTACCTGAAATGAAGTGGTCACTACATAAGTGGAATCCATTGCTTGTAGGCTCCCAGCGCTCAGTTTTATTCAGCACACCTCTGGCACGTTTTATGGCTGCAATCCACTTGTTTCGCCTTTCCGGATCTTTGGGGATGCGATAAAATGACTTCCCTTTTGTTTTGGTTTTACCACGAGAGTTATGACATCCCGGTGCACAGCAGTAATCAACCATGACGATGAACGATGAGGATGACAACGGTGACGCACTTTATTTCGCGGTGCTAGCACGCTCAGTCACTGCCAGACGCTCGGTTCCCTGCCAAAATGGCGCCCTCCTCAGTTCGAATGTTGAAAGTGCACATTGTGACATCAACCACAGGATCTCAATTAGAGCTCTGCCAGATGGCTTAGAACTCTGCCAGGTGGAAGCTTAACCCTTTCGTGCCCGTGCCGAACATTCCATTTTTGGTGCTGGATGACCTCCTTACACAAAAAAACTTATTTCTTGAGTATAATACATACCATCAATGGGATATACATACCATTGTAATCAGAAGGATCAGTTCTATCAAATGATGTAAAATACATATGGTAATGTTGATATAGTAATGAACAGTCTTTCAAAATCCTCTCCAAATGTATACCGGAATTCGTTAAAATTTAATTTCATTCACATAAAAATGAATTTTCATCATATTTCTATACAAGATAGAGAAAAATGTAGAGTGTATGACATGTTCAGCAAGTTGTGGGCTATTTAACAAAAAAGACTGAATTGGAATATCATTAACCTTTCAAAAGTTATGATACATTTAGTGATCAGTGTAAAAAAAATGCAGGAAACAGGATTTAGAATGTTGACAGAATTCACATTTTCTTTCTCACCAAAAACATGAAAGTATGCATAAAAACTAATAATGAAGTCAGACACAATGGTTTAGATTTATTTGGTCCATAAGAATAAACCATTTATTTGTATATAAGCAAATGCTACAGTCAATAATAATGATATATAAAAGAAAAACATGTACCTTACCAGTAATACAGGAAGTAAGTATACTGTATATTTATTGAAGATCAATTCTGAATAGAGACATAAAATACATTTGATTCAACAGATACAACTTCCTTATATAAATTAGTGTAATATGAAAATGATATACATCTATAAAATGTATTATTTATGAAAAGCTAGGAATACAATCAACTTCAACATCACTCAAAAATCAATGTGTTCTAAACATTTGAAAGTGGATTATATAGAACAAGCCTGTTGAGAATAAACACATACACACTCACACACACACACACACACACACACACACACACACACAGAGGAGGATAGGGAAAGGTGGGGTGGGGAACCTGAAGGTTAAACACAGAAGACCTATGACTCAAAACGAAACGCATCCCCTTCTGTAGAATGCCAAATCTGACAGCAATTTTGTTTACCAAAAAAACAAAGTCACCTACTGCTAAACTCCAGGCCATACAAGCTACTTTAGTGTTATTATGTGTTGTTTTTATAACAAAGCCAACAATTTTTCTTTGGCTCCTGCTGTACAGGAATATGTACTTGATGAAAAGACGACAGAGTAGTAGTTGGAGCAGCTGAAGGCGAGGCTGAAATTTTGACGGAAATGCCTGCCAGCTGTTGTGATAGATTTTCTCCAAAGTCTTTCTGGCTGTAGCTACCAAACCTAGGTTCAACACCAGATTCTGCATTGCCAAACTTGAAATTAGGGCTGCACGATATTAGGAAAACATGCGATATGCGATTACATTATTGAGTACTGCGAAAAATGATATAAGTTGCGATATTTAAATATTTCCACCTCATGTTTTTCTCCAACCTCATACGCTGCGCATCCCACATTATTAGGCTACCGGCATACCGAGTGCAGCGGAAAGTGAAAGTAAGGAGTTGCGATCACACAGTCCAACGAAGTAGGCTTAACAACTTTTACAAATAACAAATCCTGATTACCTCTCCGGGGCTTTTGCTAAATGCAAATCATGAAATACAAGCCTTACAGTGAAAGACAGATATCTTCTGATCCTATAACTATAACGAAAGAAATTGTTTATTTTAACACAGTGGAGGACGCATTTGGCGATGTGTTTGTAACACGTCATCCTTAATAAAACCAAAATATTTCCATATAACAGACGTGCTTTTCATTTTAGTCACCAATTCCTCTTCACCCAAGTGTAACCTACCTCGCTCAACTCACTATCTTCAGCCATCACGACATTAGCTCCCGACTCAACACCTAAAACACCACACACCTAAACTGGTAGGGGACGGGCTTCTAGGGCAGCATGACAGCATCGGTTTGGTAAAATATGTTGACATTCAGAATGTGAATATGACATTCAGAATGTGACTGTATGGAATGCGCATGGCACAAAAAATGTATCGAAATTTATCGAAAATTAAGTAATCTGTGCGGTATGTCCATCGCAAATGTTAAGCGAGTGCAAGATATCGCGATAACGATAGATTTTAGATATATCGTGCAGCCCTACTTGAAATAATAAGAAACTACTGACAACGGCAATGTCAATGGAGAAAAAGTGTACACAATATGTATTTCTCATTTGGTCAACACTCCCTGATCCCTGGAGACTTGGTTCCCCAGTAGCAATGGATATTAGGGAGGGAACTGAAGTCCCATGTCAATGATCAATCCCAGAAAACTGTGAAACTCTTCTGGGGTCTCTTCGTCCCATGCCCCTGCACTGTGTGTTTGCATACGACGGCCTACTAAGCACAACCTCCCACCCGTTCCGGTTGGTAAAACCACATATGCCTGGGACAACAACATATAAAAAACAACATAACAAGTCTATTTCACAGTGTTTTAGTGGCAGTCTACACCACCCTACGCACGGCACCTAAATATATACCTTCTTCGTCCATCCTCACATGGTCTTCAACATTGTGAGCGCAAGCTCATCAGCCGTCAGCTACCTCTTCAGGCCTGCAAGGAGGTCTGTGTAGGTCTTGTCATCCTCCATCTGAAACAACAGTAAAATCATACAAATGTAATACCTTTATTAATTAAAAAAATAAAATCACAAAACTACAGATGCGTGCGCGTGTGCACATACATACACAAGAAGAGGTAGCCTAAACTATTGAAGCATTCTGAATAACTCAAAAATATTTAGAAGTATGAAAAGTCATTTTATTACACATGGGTTTAGCTACCCTAAATCTGCTTTCCTGGCTGGCATTAAGATAAAGACAGATTACATTTCACCTAGTAACTAACTGCTGAAATGCAATGACATTTCTGACATAATATGTGATTTCACATCATGTTTTCTATAACTACATATTGAGAAGAGTAGAATATCAAGTCATGCCATCTTAGAAAATGATGAGACAAGCATGTTTGATGTTTGTCATTTAGAAGTTAGCAAGGTAAAACAGTTCACTACAAACTGCCTAGCGAGGTAACAACCCGAGGAGAGGCAATAAGTTAATTAGCACTACATTTCTGACAGAATCCGTGATTTCACATCATGTTTTCTACCACTACATATTGAGAGGAGTAAAAACATCGCTCAACTTATTTCAGGTAAGAGAACGCAACTTAGAAACGCGGCGCCCATTGATTTATTCAGCTTTGGCATGCTATATTGACTTGCCAATATAATGCTTACCTAACAAGCAAATTGGTACTAGAAAACAAACTTACTAACAGGTTATATACTAACAGGTTTTTAAATGAAATTGTCAAATGAAAATAACTGATATCAAAAGCAAACGAGAATACTGCAAGCAGTTCAGAGTAATGCTAGTATGACGATGCACTTAGCCCCCGCTATGCCATAATGTTGACGCTGATGAGAAAGCATATTACTGTCAAATAACATGATTTTATGACTACAAATTAAGATTAACCATAACTAGAAACGATGTAAAAACATATATTACCTCAGTTTATCCAGCTGTGCGGTTTCCAGTCGAGGTAAACTCCAACGAAGTGCAGGTGGCATCTGGCGGTCCATGTCAAAATGTACGACTGACGTGAAAACTTTTTTTCACGACTCATCTTCAAGTATCCAAAACATTTCGCACCATAAATCCCTTAACCAATCATATCAAATTGAAGCTTATGTTGTCAGCATTACGGGGAAGATTTCAGAAATAAAATCAGTCATTGGACAGCTGAGATATTAGATGATTGGTCATCGTTAAAATTTTAACGAAATTAGAATGGTCGGGCTTGTAAGGGTTAAGCCATTAGAGCTGTGATGTCATAATCGAAATTAGAATCCTTGAACATTCCGCCATTCATTTCAATGGGCCCAAAAAACGCCGAAAAATGGGAATAACGCGAAAACGACAAGGGCCAGCGACACGAAAGTAACAAGCAAGCTACACCGGTTCGGGCCTGAATTTTTGGAGTTGGAACCGCGTCGATAGCTCAAACGGTCTAGGAACAGTAGTTCGTACAAAAAGTGGGTGAAAAGAAATAACTAGAATTGCGGTTCCGAAGAACTGCAAGAGTGGGTTTGATCAGGGGCATGGAACTCGGCCTCATCCAAGGATTCCAACGGTACCTCATTTATGAAAATCGGACATACGGGTCAAAAGTTACATGCACACACCTTCATATACACACACACACACACACATATCTGACTTTCTCCAACTTTTGCACATCTCTATAGAACTTTTTATTTATTATTTTTGATTTCTCCTCCATCTATCTACCCATGTCCTTGATTGCCTAGCCTTTCTGTCCCCCCCCCATCCCCAACACACACACACAAAAAAAACACACACTCTTACATCATCACTGTCATCACCTCACATACATACAGCACACTGCTTGCTACAGTAAGCCTCCTCTACATACTTGCTGCACACTGCCCCCCCCCCTCCCTACATACACAGCACATTGTCTTCAGGATCTTCTCCAACACACATCCTCCACTTACTTACAGCATACTGCCCCCACCTACCCACACACACACTATACACACACACACACACAGTCACTGCTTCACTCCCCTCCCGCCCACACACACATCTTCACTGTCATCACTCACATACATCATACTTGCAGTACACTGCCCCCCCCTCTCCCCTACATACACAGCACATTATTTCATCAGGAAGCTTCTCCAACACACATCCCCAACATACTTACAGCACACTGCCCCCCCCCCCCCCCCCCCCCCCCCACATACACAGCACATTGTCTTCAGGATCTTCTCCAACACACATCCTCTACATACTTACAGCATACTGCCCCCACCTACCCACACACACACACACAGTCACTGCTCCACTCCCCTCCCGCCCACACACACATCTTCACTGTCATCACTCACATACATCATACTTGCAGTACACTGCCCCCCCCCTACATACACAGCACATTATTTCATCAGGAAGCTTCTCCAACACACATCCCCAACATACTTACAGCACACTGCCCCCGCCCCCCAATACACAGCACATTGTCTCATGAGGAAGCTTCTCCAACACACATATTGCACACTGCCCTCTCCCCACATACACAGCACACTATCCCATCTCCCTTGTCATCCCCCCAACACACACACCAAGACCCTTGGCAGTTGGGTTAGCCCCTTGAGCCGTGGATATGCCCAAGGTTTCTTCCTTGGTAAGGGAGTTTTTCCTTGCCCCTGTTGCTCTTGGGTGCTCCTTGTTGGTGCCCCCCCCCCCCAATCGCAATCCTCCCCCACCTTTCTTATGCAGCCCTTGCCACTTAATCTACTAAACCCCTCTTCTACTGCACTTTTTACCCCCCCATAAATGCACAAATAGGCTGACACCATACTTAATTTCACTGCATTTCTTACTTCCAGTAACTATATGCATGTGACAATAAACTTCCTTGTATCCTTGTATCCTTGTATACACAGACAGCCCAGCCCAGCCCATTAGACATTGCCAGATGGCTTAGAACTCTGCCAGGTGCAAGCTTAAACAATTAGAGCTGTGATGTCACAATCGGAATTACAATCCTTGAACATTCCGCCATTCATTTCAATGGGGCCCAAAAACGGTGAAAAACGGGAATGCCGCAAAAACGACAAGTGCCAGCGACACGAAAGTAACAAGCAAGTTACACCGGTTCGGGCCTGAATTTTTGGAGTTCGAACTGCGTCGATAGCTCAAACGGTCTAAGAGCAGTAGTTCGTCCAAAAAGTGGGTGAACAGGAATAACTAGAATTGCGGTTCCTCGGAACTGCAAGAGTGGGTTTGATCAGTGGCATGGAACTCGGCCTCATCCAAGGATTCCGACGGTACCTCATTTATGAAAATCGGGCACACGGATCAAAAGTTATCTGCATTAACGCAACATCCAATAAGCTAAAACGCATAAATAACGTGGTTGCTATGCTGGTTGCTATGGTGGTCGCTAGGTTGACATTACAGGGGTGGTTTCTAGGTTGTTGCTAGGGTAATTAGTTAGGGACCGTTCGTTATTTATAAACGGGGTCACCGGAGGGATTTTAAGTGCTTCGATCAAAAGTTGCATGACCCTCCCCTGCCTGCTATATAATTTTCAACGACCCTCCAGCAGCATTTTAAAAAATGACATGACCCTCCCTGGCCAATTGTCGATGTCTTCCGCGCTATGAAAATACATCAACATATGCTACCGCCCTAAATTCAACCTCTGCTTTCTGATCTTACACATCACACTTCACCAAGATGGTGGCCATTTCAGTATTTACTCACTAACATTGTTGTGGAAACACAATGGAAACTAAATGCACACTTCCTGCAACTGCATTAGCCTACTTGAAAAGTTACTCCTCTAGTAATTATTCACATGAAATAAAACAATAAAGCATTGAGACCATTCAACAAAGCACACTGGGTAATAACAAATTCAACACATGAACTTGTTGCTATGGACTCGTCTCTAGGCTTCCTCAGTCATTGTAAAGCTGCCGAAGCTGAACATTATCCAAAACTCAATTTCTCAGACGAGCGTCAATTTGGGAGCTTGCTACACTTCTTCCTTCTCAAATGACTTGAAAAGCCGTTTGCACAATTTCACAAATAATCACAGGGACCGAAAAATACCTAACATGCCAACTTTTTCCGGGTTTATCATTTTAATGTTTCCCCGCTGTCTTGCCGTTTTAATATATTTTTCCGTAGAATATCCCATATTAGTGTAATACTCTCATAACATTAGTCCTGCATTCTGGCCTGTCTCTGTGTTGTCCTGTTGTTACCCCTTGTTGCTAGGTTACGGGGACGCTGGCGAGACACGCTGCTCTGTCTGGCATCATGTTTTTGTTTGTATTTATGTAATGTTCGTAATTTTATGTAATGTTCTGTTAATTTTTTGTATTTATTTTTCTAGTTAAATGTAATCACTCTTTATTCATGTTATTTTCGATCGTTTTTGTGTTATTCTTAGTCCTTTTTTCTGTTTAACAAACTCGGCTGACACCATCAACGTCAAGTTAACGTTAACCAGCTTCCATTGGGCTGATGAGCGCCTTGGCTAGCCTGCCTTATGTCTCTGAAGTCCCTCATGCATCCGTGACGATGCACATCCAATGTCTGGACGGAGGGATTGCTCAGCAAGGGGGCCTAACGTCAATCTGCAAGAGATCTGCAGCTTCCACGACCACCGAGCTGCGGCTGACTTGCGAGCTGCCATGCTAGCATCTACCGGTGCCTGGAGTCTGGATTGAGTGCTAAGAAACTCTGATGACAGCGTCAACCATGAAACAACAAACGGTCACTGTCTAGGACCACCGAGTTGATAATCAGCAGGGTCGCCCATCACAAATTCGGACTGTCTTGTCCTCCCAGTGCTCTCCAGACTGCCAGTGAATTCTCCGGGTTAAAGAACTTTGTTGGTGTTGCATCGTGAAGACACAGCTGTGCGCAGTTTTCACACGGGTCATCTTTGCCCTTGGACATTTTCAGCCGGTTGGAAATTGGACTAATTTTATTTTACATTTTTATTTATTTTATATATTAATTTGTTTGTTGTATGTCTTGTATGTCTTGGTGTCACGGGTACGCTGGCGACTACGCCGCTCCGTCCGGCATCTATTGTCTTTGTTAGTCTGTGTCAATGACAATCTCTTATATGTGGAGCGCTTTGGGTTGCACTCTGTGCATGTTAAATGCGCTATACAAATAAATCTGACTTGACTTGACTTGCCCTTCCAGAGAAACAGATGTATTCAAATCATCGTTTTGCTTGCTTGAATGCGAACTCAGAGTGATGTTAACCTAGGCCTATTTAAGTTAACGACGTGGTTGTCGTGAGAGCACGAATTATTAGCGCTTGCAGTGTTCGGCCGTAGGCTAAGTGCGCACCTGCCAGGCTACTCAGCTAGACAAAGAATTCCCCCTGTATATTCACTCCAAGTTGGCCTACCATAACTTAACAACTACACTGTAGACCATAAACTGGCTATTTATATGACCAAATGTATTTGTTCAACTTTATGAAGCAGAATTACACACTGCTACTTGGAACGTTTTTGTTGGCAGGAGAGAGAATGACAGCGAATAACAAATTGCACTTGTTGCTGGTTACCAATAAATACTATATATTTTTTTGCAAACAACAAAAACAGAAAGGATGGAGACAGCAAAGCTAGAGATGGGCAGGAACAAGGTCAATTGGTAGAACCAAATGGATATAGGCTGTTAGGCGTGAATAAAGTAGGCTACTTTGTTGCTCAAACCCTTTCAACGTTAATGGGGACGAATGTTGACATTTTCCGTATTTTGCGTGAGAAACCCGGGAAATCTCCCTTATTTTCATTGTTCAATGTTGACAGAGCTATGGAACGAAAGAGAACGTTATATGGCGACAGAAATCAACAATCAAACAAGCCACTGATTTTTTGCTGTTTTCATTAATACAAAAGATGGGTGAACCTCCCTTCTAGACAAAAAAAAGTTAGGTGACCCTCCCCTCAACAAAGAATAAAAAGACATGACCCTCCCCTATTTTCCTCCGGTGACCCCGTTTATAGGCTAAATAACGAACAGACGAGTGCAGATGCGTGTAGGCTATACTCTGCTAGGTTTTAGTAAAGCATGATTTAGTGGAATACCTGTTCCATACGGTCTTGCAAGTAGATTCCTTCAAATGCGCCGGTGACCATCAAAATACTAATGGGCTGTTTGAAGTTCTCACCCTAGGGTCATTTGCACGATGACCGCACCGAGAGTTTGACCTGCCGATACTGATTTTAGCCGATTCTGATTTCTTCTAACCACTTTACAGCACACACAAAGAGTTATTTTCCATCTTTTCTTTAATAGAACATGTTAACATATAAATGTAATTAACTTATCAATAATGGAATGACTGTTAACAAAAATGGAACAGGTGACAGTTTCTTCTTCAAGTCTAACTTCAGATGCAGTATCAAACTATAATGCTTCCCAGTGTGGGACATTCATTTCACACACTACTAAATGCACTGTGTTATGGAACACCCATTTTTTTCTTCTCACATCCAATATCCAACTAAAAATACAAAAACAATTGTCATGATTGAACATTTTGCCATGGAACATATTTTCATATGCATTAATGGAAACACAGGGGAGTGTGCTAAGAGAAGTGCTAATAGCGATTGATTAGGTGATCCGCCATATATGTAGGCTATGAAATTAGGTGATCCGCCATATATGTAGGCTATGAAAACAGGGCGTGTGTTTTGAAAAACATTAATCCAAATTCTGGTTAAATACATAGAACCTTTCAGAGACAGCTGAATTAGTAGGCTATTCCGAGCACCAGTTTTTTTTTACTGTAGGCTACTATGTCAAATTAAGCAACTTCAACTTTTGTTTGCCTTTCTAATAGGCTCGTAACAGGGTGAACGGCACTTCTGCATTCGCTTCGCGGCGCTCTATCGGCTATAACCGCACTATGTAAGTTTGCCAGATAGGGTAGCGGATCTGTAGTTCGATGGAATGAGACATAAGAAACTACAAACTTGCTTCTCATGTCGCAATACATCAAACTTTCATAAAATCATGCAATATACTCTACCTTGTCTGTGGACATTGTTATTTCCAAAGCCATTGTTGGATAAACAAATAGCGTGTGCGACAGAGGAAAAGTGCTTTGGTGTTAGTCTACGTGCAGTAAATAGCCTTAGTCTACGTGCAGTAAATAGTTTGAGTATTTTTAAGTGGAGTAGAACTACTAGGCCTATTCTGTATGCCGCTGCTTGTTGACATCTTATTATCAGCCTATGATCGCTAAACTTTGATTCTTTTTAATGTCGCAATCGGTTAACTCCGTTCAGCTGCGCTTGTGGTTCAGCTGTGGGCACACAATTAGCGCCAGGGACAGGTGATGAGCGTTGTTTACGTAGCCTAATGAAGTGACAGCTTAGTTAATTCCATGCAAAGCACAGCGTTCGCTTTTTGCGCATAGAAAAACTTGGTATTAGCGCTTTCTTTGTACATCCAGCTCTAAGTGCTGGCCTTTGCTAGCTCCTTCGAACTTTGCAAACTCAGATGGGTGACGTTGTTTCAAGTGCGGCCCGCAAGTTCATTTGACCGGCATAAAATCGGCATGTGTCAGACTGACCAGCCGGTCATGGCCGATCACGTGAAAATCGTCCAATTCCGGTCACCAGCCGATCAATCGGTACATCTCTAATTATATTGAATATTGCAATCCTCCCAAACTGTTGTTTTTATCTGTTTTCGGGGTCTAGGTTCTAATCAGGGGGTCAACCCCTCCAAAAAAACCTCATCATTTGAACTGTGCATACAATGCCAGACAGCCAAAGCCATCACCTTCAAAGGGAAAGGCCCTGAACAACCCTGAATGACATTGGAGGCCCACAATTTTGAGCACATATTTGAAAAAAATACAATGGACAATGGCCATTTCACAACATGAGCATGAAGTTGCGTTTACATTTTTGTTCCCAATTCCCATAGACAGCCACACACACACACACACACCAATGTGTAATGCACACCATTGCATTTTAACTTAGAGGAATTAAATCAATGGTAGGGGTTGGGGTGACATTTTCTAGAGGAATCCAGAGGCATTCAAGTATTTCCATTACACTTTTATCGCCATTGTGGACTGGAGGCTGCTTAGGCCCCAGCAATGCTGAAAAGAGATACACCCAGGATTATGAAATCTGTAGAACCCATTAATGTGATAATTTCCCAATAATGTAATAAAAATCAAAATTGCAATAAAACCTCATTATGTTTTAACATATCGAGACGGGTCTCAATGAGATGCCTGGTCTGGTTTTTATAGAAGTTTTTTTGATTTATAAAACCTCTAAAAGACCACCAGATCACCCGCTTGAGCTAGTTCTATGCTGCTTTGATCACACACAGTCAGAGCAGACGGCACCGCTTAAAACATACATTTTTAGGCAGGCAGTGTTAGACAGAGCTCCTAAACTAACTTTAACTTTGTAACTTTTTAACTTTGTTTTGAAAAGTGCTATATAAATAAAGATTATTATTATTATAAACTTCCCATATACAGTCAAGAGGCTGTTTCTCTTTCAGTCAGGTTCATTTGGCCTTAACCAATAGGAAGTCATCCCCGTATGATGTCATCTGAACCGATGGAAGGCTCACTCTCAGGTGTCCGCTGCTGCTCAAACCGGGGCATCCTCCCCCTCTTTACCCATGTGCTTGCCTAGAGCCCCGGGTGACGTTAGCTGCAAGCTACTGCAGTGATAACTACAGCTTAAAGGTGGCTTCGAGACTGCCCACCTCATAAGGAACCACCACCTCCTACCCCGCCCGCCAGGCAGAAGTCCAGGTCAAAACGGAGGCGACAACAGCGCTCCAGATCTGAGTCGAAGGGCTCTGCACAGCAACATTCCTGACCTGAGTCAGCCAGAAAAAAAATCACCTACTCCAGCTCCGGTGTAAAAGAATCTCCCAGGTCTGTGCATGGAACTCCTTTCCCCTCGTGCCCCACACAGTGGTAGCCAGTGCTCTCCCTTGCCCATCTCCACTTGTAGTTTGGTGTCACATGAAGCAGCCTCACACAAAAAAACACTTCCCCTTCCCCTGTGGGTCACTAGGTCCCACTCTGCCTCAGTTGGGTGCTTGGGATGCGCCAACATGCAAGCAACTCGCTGCTCACCTGTGCCCTCAATCACAATTCACAGCGGTGTGCCCAATGCCAGTTCCACCCCACTATGTAGCCGCTCTGAGGAAGGAGATCAGCGAGCTGGCGACAAAGCAAACTAACTAGCTAGTACCAGCGGAGGACATACATAGGGGTTTTTTACAGCAGATACTTCATTGTTCAAAAGAATTATGCCATCCTTGACCTGAGACCTTTAAATGCCTAATTGAAACAAGTGCTATTCTGAAAGATTACTCGGCACCAAATCCTCGCCAGTGTCTGCTAAGAAGAATGGCTAGTCTACATGGACCTGAAGGAAGCGTTTTTCCACTTTGAAATAATGCCCAGACGCAGAAAGCATCTGCGTTTTGCTTTCAAAGGAGAGGTGTGGGAGTTCGACGTCCTCCTGTTCGGGCTATCGGTTCCTGCTCCTCTGAGACAGGACAGAATCTGCATACTAAAATTTTTGGACGACTGGATTCTGGAGGCTAACAGGTGAACTGCTCCCTCACTGCATTCGTTGGACTCGAGCTTGACCCCAAACGCCTGATTGCCAAAAGGCAAGCGGACATTCACACTTTTCCGCAGAGGGCACAAGGTCAGTGTAAGCCACTGCCTGAGGCTACTATGTCTACTTGCAGTGCTGGACCAGTGCTACTAGCTTTCTGGCACTCCCCAGACTCCGCTCTGACATCTAGCAGAATGAGTTGTGATAACACAAATTATGAATGGTCAGAGCGCTCCGCACCTATACCAACCGAACACGCCCCCTGCGCAAGACTAAACAGCTGTTCATCTGCTATGGGGCTTAGGCGTGCGTTATCAAAACAAAAGCTCTCCTACTGGCTGACTTAACACAATAGGGGGCACTTTTTCTTTGAGGTTTGTCAGGTATAAAAGTAAGGGGTTAACACAGCCAGGACATTAGTGCTAACTGTTCTCGGCAGAACTACAACCGCAATCATGACCATGGGCAAGGTAAGTTTAGAGGCAGCTACCATTATGTATGAATCATATCTAACAAACTAGTGGTACTGATTATTAATCTCACTTACTCTTTGAACAGATTATCTTCTACGAGGACAGGAACTTCCAGGGTCGTTCCTATGAGTGCATGAGTGACTGCCCTGACATGCACTCCTACCTCAGCCGCTGCCACTCCTGCAGGGTGGAGAGCGGTTGCTTCATGGTCTACGACCGTCCCAACTTCATGGGTAACCAGTACTTCATGAAGAGGGGCGAGTACTCTGACTACATGCGCATGATGGGCATGAGCGACTGCATCAGATCTTGCCGCATGATCCCCATGGTAAATAAGTTTCATGTCAGATGCTACTGATAATTAATGATAATTATTGGAGTAAAACGCTTATTGAACTTTTGTCTGTACAGCACAGAGGACAGTTCAGAATGAGGATCTACGAGAGGGAGAACTTCGGTGGACAGATGATGGAGCTGATGGACGACTGTGACTCCATCATGGACCGTTACCGTATGTCTGACTGCCAGTCCTGCAATGTTATGGATGGCCACTGGCTCATGTATGAGCAGCCCCACTTCAGAGGCAGAATGATGTACATGAGGCCTGGCGAGTACAGAAGCTTCAGGGAGATGGGAATGAGCAACATGAGGTTCATGAGCATGAGGCGCATCATGGATTCCTGCATGTAAACTTATTCCGCTTGATTTAAACGATTCCTTTTCTACATATATTTATGAAGTAATACAGTAATAATTAATGTTCATCTGGAATTTCAAATAAAAAAGTGGAAGAGTATTTTCCTGACTGGTTATTCAAACATGTTGCACAGGGGCCATATTGCCTATTTCATTGTTTCACATGAGACACGAATGAAAGTAGCAAATCAACACTAAATATAGCACAAAAAGTTGTGATTTTTCAGACCTGCCAACTTCAAAGAAATTGTATGAGTACAACAACCCCTTTCTTCTTATAGGCTTTCGCCATAGACATCATATAGCTGTTTTCTGTACCACTCTGGATTTAGCCATAGGTTGTCTTCTTTTTTTATTGGCGGATTACAACATTCTGTGTGTATACCGCCACCTACTGTACAGGAGTGTGTAAAGGGACTCGCCATAGGGCTTCAGCAGCTTTAGTATTCTTCTACTGTCTATGGTCTTTTCTCATCTCCCATCCAAACTGACACTGCGGCCACCTAGCAGGTCAGTTCGCTAGTACATTCTCTGTTTACAAGCCTGATTTTTAGTGACAAGCTCTGCCAGATTGTTCCCCAGCCCGCCCCGTTGAAAAACGTAATTGACATCTATAGAGGTCAATGGCAGTCAACGGTCGTATTTAAATTGACGTCTATAGACGTCATTAGCAGCCAATGAGTTAATGAACTTTTAACATCAACAAAAAAATTATTACACATTCACAATAAACCCTTTTCCCACTGTAATGGGCAATAGAGTCTCTGAAAAAAAAGAGATGAATTTCCATGAACATTCGGGAAATTAAAATAATGGGCATTGAAAAAAACTAGTGCTGTCAGTTAAATGCGTTATTAACGGCGTTAACGTAAACCTATTTTATCGCGAGATTAACATTCTTTTTGGTGTAACAAACTTTGTAGTTTTTTCACAAGCTGTTGCAACAACTAGTAACGTTAGAACAACTACAACACCACACTGGATCTAGCTAGACCGTGCTGCATGTACACGCCCCCTTTTAGGGGAAAGGGAGCTGTTTGGATAATGGAAACCTATGCTGCATAGAAGTGGGGAGCGAAAAGGGGTTATACTTACTAAATCTTGAAACAAACGTGAATAAAAGGCACAAAATAAGGTTGGTGTATCTGGAGTTAACTGTGTGTTTATGGGATTAATGCATGGATTAATGTGACCATTACGTTCCTATTTTTTGCTCTTTCCAGTTTAGCCTACTAACAGGAGTGTCACGAATGTAGGCACAGTCAAACTGCCCATGGCTGACTATAACTAAGTTCGGCAAGCTTAACTTTACATGTCATAACATCAACTAAACATAAGTCACACATTCATTCTATCACTTGTAATATGAACGTAGCCTTTTTCCTACAACTAGGTGAGATAATTGGCTATGCCTGTTATACTGAAGTTATACAGTTAGCTAGCTAGCAAGCTAACCGTTTTACATGGGATATGGTAAGTGTAGCTAGTACGTGCTGAATGGGTTATAATGTTGCCTACATCGTTTCGACATGAGTAAGTTACATACACATAATTCTTTATAACTGCCGTGTTAGTAAAATTATTGAATGGCCTGTAAATTAATAACTAGATGTAACGTCAAGGTGTAATTAGGCTATCTGTCTTTCCCATTAGAATCAATGATATATATGTAGGCCTATGTTAACTTGTTTTCCGCTAAAATGGGGCGTGAAGCAAATTAAATGTAGCCTATATGATATCATAATTTGCATAGGTCAGACAGGCCTTGATATGATTACACTAGTTAATTCAAGATAGTACCAACATGTGGCACATATTTTGATACACGGGATGATAACAAACTAGTTTGTCAAATTTGGGACATCTATTGACTTGTGTGTTGCCAGGAGGCGGAGCCAAATATAGGAAATATTGGATTTCTAGGGGATGCTATAGAGTCTGTGAATATGTGAGGGTTGAGTCCATTTCATTATATTTTGTCATCCAAGGATGTTACATGTCAAATTTAATCAGTGATATTCTACTTAGAAATGCGAAACCAATGTGTACATGTCCATGAATTGCAAAGGTCAAACAGGTCAGATAAGCTTACACCAGTAATTTTCAACTAATAACATGTGGCACAAATTGATATAAAGGGCATAGAAATTGGCAACTGGTTTGCCGTATTTGAGACCTGTAGCTGAGTTTGTATTGCTGTAGCTTCCTGGATGTGTGAGGTCATTTCACTTTGAGGTTTCTGAATGTGTGAGGTAATTTCACTCCGATCACATATTTACTAACCCTAGGTTAATAGGTCATAGGTCAGACAGACCTTTGTAGGGTCACACCAATTACTTCACAACATTAGCACATATAATGCATGGGATGAAAACAGACTTATCTGAGGTTAATTTAAGCCTTGACCTTGCTGATGAAAACCAGAGTGCAGTCAATCAGTGGTCCAAACATATAGAACCAGTACAAGTGAAAGACAATTCAAGTAATTATTTACATGGAGAGTCCTTTACTATCAAAGATGCTTTAATGTACATTGATACATGAAGGGGATATTGAAGTACTCAAGTCCCAAAGAAGGATGACAATACAATAGTATTATAGTCAATTAACATAACTCAATAAAGAATATGGTTACAATTTCAAGCATGATTTTAAAAAATTGACTTTCAAAAACTATTGTAATCAGTTAGCGTTTTTAAAGTGATTATGGATTTTTAGTCTAAGAGCAAAAATAGCAGTATTGCTTAAGCCTATATGATGCACCAAAGTAAGTAGGAATGTTGGACATGTCTTAATTCATATTAATTGACATCTACAGACTATAGGCTTTAAGAAAATATATGGTTTAGATGGTCAATTCAGCTGTCCCTTAAAAGGAACACGCCACCCAAAATCAGTAGTGATATATGTTCTTACCGTAACTTTCACGAGTTGAGTCGTACCTCTCCCGCGTCGGTAGGTGCACTCAAACGCTCTGTCACGCGGCGCGAATGTGTTAGCATGTTGCTATGCTAGCGGGCTCTGCCGTGGCCGTAGAGAGAGGCACATAGCAGTATTCAAACACCTCCATGTTTTACCTACTTAAATACAGTTGCAGGAATAGTTGATGAAAAATTTTAGGGCACACAACATGAAACGTGACGATTTTCCAAGCGAATAAACATGAGAACTACAATGTGTGGCGCAATAGCACTTGGGAGTACTTCGACCTAGCGTGGTAATATTATTAACACCTAATTGTAGATCGATCCTATCCACCACAGAGTTTAGAATCCATGCTGGATCGACCCTCAGCCTCTCCCTCCCCTCTGAGCGAGAGAGGCACACACACTAGAGGTGGTGGCTGGTTGTTTTAATGTAGGCTATATGGGTGATGCAGCGCTGCTGACGTGAGGCTAGAAAGCCCTTGCCTGTTCTAGAAAGACTGATCTAATGCAGCAAATATATTAAAAGGCAAAAGTCGTACATTGGCTAGGCCTATCCCCAGAATATCAGCAGCAAACTCAGTCTCTGTCGCGCAAAACAGTCTCCAAATAAAACGCACATCGGCCTGTTGCCTATTCTGCCAGCTTGTGACAATATATCGTCCAAAATGCTTGATTGCATTGCATTCTCCACATTTTTAGCTACATTTTCATGTACCACATCAGCATTTTTGTTCAGTGAATCTTTTGTAAATTGCTTTACAATTACCGTCGGGCCTATAGGCCTATTGCCTGGCTTGCCTCAGCTTCGGTCACGTCCTTTTACAATTTTATCATTGTAATAAAAAACGCAATTTGCCACATAATTTCAGCATGCTCCTGGCCAACTAATTAATGCCTATTGTACTTTATTTTTTGCAAAAAGAAAGAAATCCTTGATAAAATAACAAGTCATTCACATTATAGGCTACTTTACACACTGTTATGTCAGGTTGACTGACAAGCCTGTTCTGAAGACTCCCATTCATTTTGACTGCACGAGCGCGTCTTTTTCAGACAGACATCGCAATTAATTTTATAGCAGGCCATCGGACAAATATGACGCCTCGATATTAAAGAAACTCCGACTCCATTCATTCTGAAAGTCCACCGCACAACAATGCAACGTGCATGTTCACATTTTTAGTAACAACCGCCAAACTTGCTTGCTTGCCTTACACATCTAAGTTTTCCGAGTATTTTTCTTACCTTCTTTTTCCGCTGTGGATGTTAGTGAGTTTGTAGAAGTTTTAGCTACGTTCTGAACATCTCGCACTGCCATCGCCCGATGTCATTTCTTAGTCATATCACTCTCTGTCTCTCTTTTAAATGCCTATTCCCTGAATGGTAGGCTACAATTATGTGTTTTATATATAGGCTAATATCTAAACAAAATAACCCAGGCAGTCTCATCTAGGATATAACACAGGTTGAAGTTGGTTCTATTTAGGGAGGTGAACATCTGTAGATGACTCAGAAATGACATCGGAAGACAAGGAGTGAATATGGCAAGAGGCAAGCCGAAGTCTGCTGACAAGGGCCCGACGGTAATTGTAAAGCAATTTACAAAAGATTCACTGAACAAAAATGCTGATGTGGTATATGAAAATGTAGCTAGAAATGTGGAGAATGCAATGCAATCAAGCATTTTGGACGATATATTGTCACAAGCTGGCAGAATAGGCAACAGGCCGATGTGCGTTTTATTTGGAGACTGTTTTGCGCGACAGAGACTGAGTTTGCTGCTGATATTCTGGGGATAGGCCTAGCCAATGTACGACTTTTGCCTTTTAATATATTTGCTGCATTAGATCAGTCTTTCTAGAACAGGCAAGGGCTTTCTAGCCTCACGTCAGCAGCGCTGCATCACCCATATAGCCTACATTAAAACAACCAGCCACCACCTCTAGTGTGTGTGCCTCTCTCGCTCAGAGGGGAGGGAGAGGCTGAGGGTCGATCCAGCATGGATTCTAAACTCTGTGGTGGATAGGAACTACAATTAGGTGTTAATAATATTACCACGCTAGGTCGAAGTACTCCCAAGTGCTATTGCGCCACACATCGTAGTTCTCATGTTTATTCGCTTGGAAAATCGTCACGTTTCATGTTGTGTGCCCTAACATTTTTCATCAACTACTTGTGCAACTGTATTTAAGTAGGTAAAACGTGGAGGTGTTTGAATACTGCTATGTGCCTCTCTCTACGGCCACGGCAGAGCCCGCTAGCATAGCAACATGCTAACACATTCGCACCGCGCGACAGAGCGTTTGAGTGCACCTACCGACGCGGGAGAGGTACGACTCAACTCGTGAAAGTTACGGTAAGAACATATATCACTACTGATTTTGGGTGGCGTGTTCCTTTAATAGTGTAGGCCAAAATGTATTAGCTGAACAAAATTCTTCTAAGTTACCCTAGCAACAACCTAGCAACCAACATAAGAACCATAGCAACAACCTAGCAACCATATTAATTACCCTACCAACAACCTCACAACTACCACCAAAATGTCAACCGAGCAACCACCGTTGCAACCAACATGATTAACCTTGCAACCAGCATAGCAACCACTTTATTTGGAATAGCAACCACCATATCTACCCTAGCAACACCCTAGCAACCTTCTTGGTTACCCTATCAACAACCTAGCAACCACCTGTACAATACCAACCTAGCAACCACTTTGATAGTCAACCAACATGACTAGCCTCGCAACCATCTCAATTACCCTAGCAACCACTTAATTTAGTATAGCCACCACCATATTTACTCTAGCAACACCCTAGCAACCTTCTCAGTTACTCTATCACCAACCTAGCAACCAAAATGATTACCCTATAAACCTGCATAGCAACCACTATATATCCTGTAGCAACACCATAGCAACCTTCTCAGTTACCCTAGCAATAGCTTAGCAACCACTACCATAGCAACCCCTATGTTTCACAAAATACCTGTAGAAAGCCTCCAGGGTTTCCCGCAGAAAATTGGTTAGTCAAAGTGGTATGGTGGGGTGGGGTGTTCTTGTTTGTGCGATACAATAAAGACTCCACCATACAAACTATACCACACTATACAAATTTTTACAAATAAGAACAGTGAATTAATGTGTGCAACTTTAACAAACATTATACAAACTATACAACAATGAAGTGGAAAAGAATGCAAAAGAAAGAAAAACAACATTTTCAAAATGTGCAAACGTAATCACAGTCACTGCTTATGGCAGAGCTGACAGCATCGCTACAGCCATCCTCCTTGGTTTAAAAAAACACAATTCAAGGGCCCTTTGATAATTGCACTCTTTAACAAGTGCGGACCATTTATGCTTTCATGCAGGCTATCAGACTGTTGCCCTGCAGCCTGTTCTGCAAGTCTATCTTGATCTATACATGGAGAGTGAATGAAGTTTAGATTATTTTAGACTTTTGTGTAAGATGTGTAAGATTTACACAAACGATGATAAATAACGCGATGACACCACCCGCTGCAGACCATAGGATGTGAGAATGCGCTCCACACCACAGCTGTAAATGGAAGCAAGGACTGAGGTGTCAAGGCCAGCATGCTTCAGCCCCTTCAGGAAGTGGACAAACAAGGCCTTGTTTACATGCTCGCTGTCTTGTTGTTTGTAGAAGGACAATGCTTTAACAGCTCCTTTGTGTAGGTGTCCTGTTGGAGTCATATAATGAAATGGAATGCATACATCAGGATATCAGGAGCGAGGATCTGTGAAAACATAAGTAGAAGAGAGAAATTTAAGATATGTTTAGATCATTTTGAGCTCCAACACAAAGGCAAAGCAGTTTCAGCCATGCAAACCATATATTTTCTTAAAGCCTGTCACTTGTACATGTGAGTTAACATACACTAGCACATGGCCCACCTTCCTGCAAACTTTGGAGGACATAAATGTATACATGGCACTATTTTGTATATTGTTAAAGTCAGAAGGAAGGTGGTACATGTCTTAATGTATATTAATTGACATCTAGAGGCTATAGGCATTCAGAAAATATATGGTTTAGGTGGTCAATTCAGCTGTCCCTTAATAGTATAGCCCAAGATGTATCCGCTGTACAATGCGTTTCTCGATCTACAATATCGGCCTATGTACGCCTTATGATGCACCAAAGTCAGTAGGAAGGTGGTACATGTCTTAATGTATATTAATTGACATCTAGAGGCTATAGGCATTCAGAAAATATATGGTTTAGGTGGTCAATTCAGCTGTCCCTTAATAGTATAGCCCAAGATGTGTCAGCTGTACAATGCGTTTCTCGAATTACATTATGGGCCTATGTACGCCTTATGATATGTCAAAGTCAGTAGGAAGGTGGTACATGTCTTAATGTATATTAATTGACATCTAGAGGCTATAGGCATTCAGAAAATATATGGTTTAGGTGGTCAATTCAGCTGTCCCTTAATAGTATAGCCCAAGATGTGTCAGCTGTACAATGCGTTTCTCGAATTACATTATGGGCCTATGTACGCCTTATGATATGTCAAAGTCAGTAGGAAGGTGGGGCATGCCTTAATGTATATTAATTGACATCTAGAGGCTATAGGCATTCAGAAAATATATGGTTTAGGTGGTCAATTCAGCTGTCCCTTAATAGTATAGCCCAGGCATAAAAAAAAAAATTCTTGGGTTCCGGTTTCCGACCGTCCCTGTCAATTTATGTGCGACCCAAATTTATTTTATGAGCTTGGGGAAGAAATAACACTAAATATATTAAATAAATCCACAAATAAAAGGCGAACTATAATTACATTAATTACCCCTTGCGTTATGTATAGGGATGAGCATATTCTCTCTTTTACAAAGTAGCCTATGCACAGCTGTTCACGAAGACGATTGTTTTCGTCACTTACCAAGGCACTCGCAATTTTGTCCAAACACCGCAACTTTTTCGCAAATTTGACCAATCATCGTAGTTTCACCGTGAAATTTCACCTACCACAACAGTCCCTCGCGCAGAATATTGAGCCAGATGGCACACTTACTTCTGCACCTTTTGCATATGACACCAAAGACTGCCCTAACGTGTTCGTTCCTCTACAGTTTTGATGACAATAAATAGAAGGCTAACGTTAATGATCTGCTTACTTGCATCTCTCAACCTGGAGTTGCTAACCTACCTAGGCTATGAAAGTTAATTAAGGCCTACTTGGTTTACTGATTTTTGAGTAGGCTATGCAACCCATTGGCAAACGTTTACCTGGATATGTCCTTTTAGCTTATGTCATGTTTGCTAGCTTGTGGGCTTAGTTTGAGTAGTGCTACCAAAATCATAGAAATTAATATAATTGCAAGACATTTACCTCTTCTATGATCCAATAATGATTTCATTCGAGTTGTTTTTTTTTAACATTTATTTTAACTAATGACATAGAAGACATTCCCAATTGCATCCACATATCGTAATGCACTATGCAAAAAGTGATTTACACTCGTAGCCGAACACAGTGAGATGCAAGCCTTCCAATCCACTCAGAAATGTACTTAGGCTACTCTCACGTCCTTAAAGGGGCAGGCAGTCAATTAGACGTACACCACCAATGTAATGACATTAAACAGAAGTGTAGTCAAATAGTTTAAATCAATATGAAATTACTAGATACTTACTTGGCTATTAGTAATTATGCAGGCCACAGACTATGAATTATTAAAAAGATATGAACTTAATATGAATTACAAAATATATGAATGTATTGAAACATATGACATGATGCCATCTCTTTAGGTGACTGTCTTTTTTGGACAGTTCTACTATAATGCTTTGTGAATGACCTCAGTCAAAGCATTTTCACAAATAAAGTAGGCCTACTTTGATTTTCTGTAATCCTTACTGTTTACCTTTGATTATCCTTTTTAATAAGCATCAAGATTATCAGTGTGATTTTGGTCTTACTAACCTTAATTGCCCTAAATTTAAACTATTTTTGCAATTTTCACTTCCTCCCGCAATTTCTCCACAAGAAACAGCTAAAATCACCGCAACTTCCATCAAGGCATTTAAGGTCGCAACAGTCTCAAAAAACCTCGCGAAATCCTGGTGGGATTGATTTTCTACCTATCCCTTACTGCCACTGGAAAAAAAAAAAAAAAAAAAAAAAAATCCCTACCGACCCATGGCCTCAACTGACAACCAACAGGAACCAAACCTTTTTTTTTTTATGCCCCAAGATGTGTCAGCTGTACAATGCGTTTCTCGATCTACATTATGGGCCTATGTACGCCTTATGATATGTCAAAGTCAATAGGAAGGTGGGGCATGCCTTAATGTATATTAATTGACATCTAGAGGCTATAGGCATTCAGAAAATATATGGTTTAGGTGGTCAATTCAGCTGTCCCTTAATAGTATAGCCCAAGATGTGTCAGCTGTACAATGCGTTTCTCGATCTACATTATGGGCCTATATTTAGCACAGCGACAACCATATCTAGCAAAATCACAGTAAAAGTAATGTAAAAGTGACGTAAAATACCTGCCAATTGTGCTCAGTATCCACCGCTGCAGTAGACCATGATGTGAGGATGCACTCCATAACACAGCTGTTAATGGAAGCAAGGACTGAGGTGTCAAGGCCAGCATGCTTCAGCCTCTTCAGGAAGTAGACAAATGAGTAGCCAAACAAGGACAATCAAGGCCTTGCTTACATACTGGCTGTCTTGTAGTTTGACACCACTCTCCTTTCTGTGAGTTTTCTGCTGGAGTCATATAATGAAATGCAACCCATACATCAGGATATCAGGAGCAAGGATCTGTGAAAACATAAGTAGAGGGGGGGGGGGGGGGACATAAAGATATGTCGAGAAAACATTGCAGGACCATCCCTAAACAACACATCAGGACACCTTTCTTTCCTTTTTCATTTGATCACTACTGCAATTCATAGACATACGCACTCATTTCGATAATTTAACCATAACGTGTCGTGAACAATGATTTATTTAGCTAATTATCACATATTTGTCCGTCTTTTACCCTTATAAGACATTGACTAAGAAATTGCACTAATTTCGCGTGATTCTAGTTGTTTTACAGCATGAAGGAGTTTTAGTCAGGATAAGTATCCCTATATTTTGTTCGAAACAACAACAAAAAAAACATTATTATTTACTAAATTTACGTAGTTTAACTTAACTTACCCAACACAGCCAGCTATCGCTCTACGATGCGTTTCCGCTTTCTTGTGGTGGCGTGTGTCACATGACAGCAACCAGCCTATCACACTGGGGCTCTTATACGGGGCTCTTCGGCATTTTTCGAGCGTTTACATACCTCAATAACCAGGACTGCGTTAGCCTACCTCCTTTAGTAGCCAAGGCTAAGCCATAAAAGCGTGACCCCAGATCTAACCACAAATCATAATACCAAATGCATGTGTGCAACACAAGGCAACGTAGACTAACACATCTCACCACCTTTCCCGATTTAAATTCTTCGTTTTAGCCCGTCCCTGCTCAGTAATTTCCATTTCAGGAAACATACACTAACACATCTCACCACCTTTCCCGATTTAAATTCTTCGTTTTAGCCCGTCCCTGCTCGGTAATTTCCGTTTCTGATTGGATTCTGGGATCCCAATGTGTTTGTATCGTGGTCAACCATGTGAATCGATGATAACAGCCTTTTGAACCTGCTAGAAGGTGTAGATGGCCCCTTCTAACCCATAACTATGAGGCTGATTACGATTGATAACGCCCATTCAATCGAGTGATAACGTTCGAAGTGTGTGAAACTAAAAGGGTTCGTTCTTCGATGTCTTCAAATTCGTTCGAATTCCGTGTGCATCCTGTGTATCTTTCGTGCTGCTATCCTGTTACCTCTTCCTGCTGTTCTGGCAACAAGGTTTCACGCGAGATTACGCCACATCCCAGAGAGTTGTTTTGTCTCAAGATGGCGCCCGTCTGTGTGAACGAGACGTGAACGGTACTGTTTTTCTTTTTAATAAACTGCCTGTAAACTTACACAGTTCTGAATGCTTCGGTTTACATGTAGATACCCTCATTATGCTACGGTGTAGTGTGTTGCTATTTGGAGCCTTGGTAGCTATTTATTTTTACTACGTTTAGTTCAAGCGCTCTGGTTGAAGCATCGTTGTGTTTGGTGGGTCAGGTGACGAGCCGTCAGATCACAGCACAGCACCCAGAATGCATTGCAACACACCGTCATGAAGGGACTCATCGTTAGGTCGGCTTTAAATAGCATACAGAACCTATAGTAATATAATGTTGTCTGTAAGCTCCACAGATCGTGGCAAGACAATTGAATTGATTGTGGACTTCTTGCCGGGCAATGATGAGTAACTTAACTTGAATAGTAATGATGCGTGGATGTGCATAATATCTGTATGAAAGTGTGTTTCTCAATGTAATAATCTATACAACTTTACACATGACTAAGTTTGAATGGAGCTAGCTGGGCATAGGACTGGGCTGAATGGATTGGGAAAATACTTTATTTATTTATTTTTGTAATCTTTTTTTACATGACCTTTACAACTGGTGCTGGCAAGGCATTGAACTGGCCTGAATGGATTTGGAAAAAATATATATATATATATATTTTTAATGACCTGTATCAACATGGTTTGTCTCATCTTTTTTACATTACCTTTACACTTAGTGCTGGCAAGGCATTGAACTGGGCTTCATTCGAGGATTCCAACGGTACCTCATTCATGAAAATCGGATGTAGAAAAAAGTTACATGCACACACCTTCATATACACAGACAGCCCAGCCCAGCCATGCTGTGGTCTTGCTGGATCAAACCCACTAATAAATAAAGTAAACTTAAGAAGAACAATAGTGGGCTTGCTGGATCAAACCCACTAATAATAAGTAAACTTAAGAAGAACAATAGTGGGCTTGCTGGATCAAACCCACTAATAAATAAGAAAACTTAAGAAGAACAATAGTGCTGTGTGCTTGCTGGATCAAACCCACTAATAAACTAGAATTGCGGTTCCGAGGAACTGCAAGACTGGGTTTGATCAGGGGCATGGATTTTTGGAGTTGGAACCGCGTCGATAGCTCAAGCGGTCTAGGAGCAGTAGTTCGTACAAAAAGTGGGTGAAAAGGAATAAGAAAGAAAGAAAGAAAGAAAAAAAACTTAAGAACTATAGTGGGCTTGCTCCACTGTGGTCTTGCTGGATCAAACCCACTAATAAGAAAACTTAAGAAGAACAATAGTGGTCTTGCTGGATCAAACCCACTAATAAATAAAGTAAACTTAAGAAGAACAATAGTGGGCTTGCTGGATCAAACCCACTAATAAATAAAGTAAACTTAAGAAGAACAATAGCGGGCTTGCTGGATCAAACCCACTAATTATACTCTCATTCCAGCGTAATAATCAAGGAACACTATGGGCGCAACAGCACAATATCATGCAGCACCTGAAAATAGTCCCCGTAGGCTAACTTCCAGCAACAAGGTTGAGCTGCAGCAGACAAATTGGTTAGTGACTGGATTATTACGCCTGAATGAGAGTATAGTTCCATGTCAAGTCAGCCTAGAAAATCGCCACGTTTTTAGTTTTTATTAGTCTTATTACACTTTTTCTAACTTGAAAAGAGACAAGTTTTAAATAGGAAAATGACTGGATATCTTAGTCACTTTCAAACGAGTGCCCTTTCAAACGAGTCACTTTCAAACAAGTGCCCTCCAGGAAGACCCCAAGCTTCCAAAAATGGCTGAAAATCAACAGAAAAATGCTGAGAAAAACAGCGCTAGCTGAAAAAAAAAAATGCTAGCTCTAGTGGCGTTCATAAAAATAAATGAAAGAAAGATAATGTTTCAAACATGAACAGGAGGTACTATGCTCTGGGTTAGGCAAACCATAACAAACCATGTTATTTGTCATTATTGAATATGGCTACTCTATCGTCATGTGTCTTAAATGACAACTACACTTTAAAGCAACTGTTTAAACTGTTATTTCATGTGAGAGACTTATCATACTGCAAAAAATCAAATCTAACCAAGTGTTATTAATCTTATATTAAGATCAAACAATCTATTTGGGATTGTTTTCAGTATGAGAAGACTTACCTACCACTCTCTCGAAAGATCAGTTTGACTTAATTTAGGAAGACTTTGACTTTTTTAAGGAGTCTTGTGGCGGAATTCATTTCACCCTGTCTCAACGTTAATTGTTTTCAATTTTCCAGAAGCACACGCATACACTGCACACACAAACACAAGTAACATAATTGACGCTACTTAATCATTTCATCTGCTCTGGAATGAGAAGCACCTGTAGCTAGACTGATTGAGGGGGGTGTGGCCGTAAGCTGGCATTTGGTTTAGATGCCAGTTTGTAGCATTGTTGGGGGGGAGAGCATCGAGTAAAGCACAGTGAGAAGCGGAATTAACGCGGTCCAAAAGCAGTGAGAGCACCAGCGCCAAAAGGAGTATCGAGAGCCTTAACTCATTGAGTGCCAAAAACGTAATATTACGTTTTTCCTTCCCATGCGTTGAGTGCCAAAAACGTAATATTACGTTTTTAGCTTTTTTTTTTTAAATTACGAAACTAGACACTCTAACACACCTTATATGTGATTTTGGGAACTCTGTGATGAATGGAAATGAAATATATGACGATCGTGAAACTCATGAAAACGCACAATCTGGACATTTTATGATTACTGACCTCTCCAGAATAAGTCCCGCCTCCGTAACTTCCGTATCCATCCAACTTCCGGGTGTGGATTGTCTATGAGAAATAACATGGCGTTTCGAAATATCATACCGGTAAAACATCTGTAGGTAGCGAAGTTGAAAAAGCTGGTGGGCAGATTGGCCTACACACTTCTGCCATATAGTTTCCACTGGATTTTTTGATTGTCGGTGCCGTTTAAGTAGTATACTATAGACTATACTACTTAAACGGCACCGAAAATAAAAAAATCCAGTGGAAACTAGATGGCAGAAGTGTGTAGGCCAACCTGCCCAGCAGCTTTTTCTACTTTGTCACCTACAGAGTTTGACAGGTACGATCTTTCAAAACGCCATGTTATTTCCCATAGACAATCCACGCCCGGAAGTTGGATGGATACGGAAGCTAGGAGGCGGGATATATTCTGGAGAGGTCTACTCTGTTGCCGCTTTGGGAGAGGGAGTTAAGTCATTTTCCGACGAATGACCGTCGCAGGAAGTTGCGTCATAACAAAGGGACGCCAGACCCTCTTGTAACAGCTACTCGGTGATACTGCAGACTCGTAAAAGTAGTTAGAAAATATACTGAAAATAAGGCAGAAAAACAACAAGTTTCCTCATGCTGCTTCCTTATGTTGGAATATGCAAAAATGTACAAACAATCAAGAGGATGCTTTCTTGTATGTGATTTCTGCAACAGTGATACTGCAAACGTGTTGATAGCCTATTGTTGAGCATATTTTTATGCTGTAGCCTAGTGTAAAGCATGTCACACTAGACTAGCCTACAGAAAACTAATTGATGTGATATAATGATAACTTGTATGCCTACAATGGTTTATTAAACATCGTAGTCATTTATTTAGTCAGTCATCATGTTCATGTTAATGAATAGGAAGGACATCTAAACGATACCAACATTTAAATAAACCAACATTTCGCGCAATATCTGCCGTGAGTCCCTATGCGTGAGTCACGAGCTCCTCCCAGCTGACTGGCAGATCACGTGGACAGTCAGTCGCGATCGATTATTTAATAAATACATGTGAATTACGAATAATAATAAAAAGATTCTACCTAATGTGACTATTTTTTCCATGAACTGTAAAAGAAAACACGTTTTTCCCCACTGTATTCTCCATAAAGAGTAAAGTGAATGATGTACTTATTTCTGGAATTGACGTCACTTCCTGGACTCGTCTGAGGCTGGTCTAATGGGTCATTCGTCTCTATAAGACTTAACTCCTACTGCGCTTTGGGTCGAATCAGTGACGCATGCACGTCAGGTCAAAACCAGGCCATTTTCGTGGGTCTATCACTAGGTGGCAGTCTCGCCAGGTCTCGCTGATCACTTCCCGGAACGTTTACACAAGTAAGTAACAGGCAACACTTCATATTTCATGAAAGACGTTATATCTCCATTTCTAGAAAAAAAACAGCGATTTTGATAACTAGCCACTGTTTAGCTCGGGATTTCTCAGGAACAGAGGCGTGTAGAAATACACGGTTTGCACCCACCGAGAGCTTAAAGTCTCACATTTTAATCGAGCTATCGTATGTGTTGATAGCTATAACACAGAATATGCTGTGGCTGTACAAAAATCATCAACAATGGTCTAGATTGCTGGCACTCTAGGACAACGCTCCCGAAAACAGCTTGGCATTCAATGAGTTAAGGCGAGACACGGCAGGTGAAAACAGTTTTTTCATGCACTGGTCAATTTCGAGATTTTGGGCTAATTTGCTACCTTAGCATGTATTCTTTCACACTACTACAACAACAAAGCCCGATTTACACATTTAGGTGTTTATTATGACCGCCGCTAGCGAAGCTAGCGAAGCGGTCATATAGGGATTGTCAAAGTTTTTTTTTTTTTTTTTTTTTTTTTTTTTCCCGTCATCTACTTCCTGAATTTTTGGTCAACGATACCCGGGACACCGAACCACCGGGGCACATAAAATTTGGTGGGTATGTAGCCCCACTAGACTTTTACGGAAAAATTTCGTTTCGTCCCCGGGGGCCACTCCCTCCCCGTGCTGGGCCCCCCGAACCGCAAAAAAAACAGTTTTTCCTAAATAACTACCTGAACCGTGGCACTGAGGATGAAGAATCTTTTATGGTATGTTGGTCTCAAGGGCCCACATCAACCTGGCCCATAATCACTCATTTGTGATTTGCACCCCCCCGGTAAAAAATGAAAATGCAATATTATTTTGCTTTAATTGCCCCTATCTTCAGTTAAGATGTTCAGAACTGCACCAAATTTTATGTGTATGATTGACCTGGCATTCTCTGGGGGTATGCCAAGTTTCATAGAATTTCATCCATGGGGGGGTCCTAAAAAAATTAGGTTATGTGTACATTTAGTGACTGTACACTCATTGGCCTGTAGATGGCGGTGCACACATATACACATGCACACACACACAGGCACCCACATACTATCGGTATTAGAACGGCCGATACATAATTACAAATTCAGTAGGATTAAAAGAAAGCCAAAATAAATAAAAAATAAATATTCATCATCATCATCATGGCTGCATTTCCAGTATTGGCGATAAGTAGTCGTTTGTCCACTAGATGGCGCATCGTTGCAGTGAGACGTAATTTTGTTGGATTGGAAAAACAGTGACTTCCTACAAGGACTGTTTACCGCAGAGAACGTCTAATAAGGATAGGACAATGTTCACATGAAATGTAATTCCCATTTCTTCTTGAAGCCGAAATAAATCTGAGGATGTTTATCGGACATGCTTGGTTTTTACTGCAGGTACGTTAATCTTATAATATCAATAAGGACCTAGGTAATGTTACCGTTAGCGTTGGTTGAGTGATGGAGGCCAATTTGATTGATTGCATTTGTAGAAAACTATAAATGCGGTTATACCAAGCAAATTGATAGCAGCACTGTAATTGTATCTTTCGACTGTCATTTGTTGCACGTGCTACAAAAATCATTCTGTGCAATGAAAGATTTACCAACGTTACACCGGTCTGATACAGTTTTGCCTATACATGCGTGAGACTGAGACGCCTGTTTATTTTGTTTTAAGTGCATGCAGGGTGTGAGAGGGGAATCGATGTGCTTTGATTCCAACTTGGTAGTTGTAGTCTGTGAAATTAAAAAGCACGTGTGTGTGAAGTATCCAAACACCTTGATTTCATTATGGCTGCTTTAGCAACACACCTTAAGCTACTGTGTAGTGGGTCCCATTTAGAAGTGGCTACTTCATTTGCGCTTTCCTTGACTCATGGAGCTGCGTGAATTTTATTACAACTTTTCGCCACGATATGGCAGTTTAAGTCCGCTTGATACTGTAAGGCGTAAGCCATTGGTTTCCAAAGGAGATTTTATTTGTGTCGCCAGCATAGCCTAGCCTATTGACAATTTATGTTGTAAATAGGCCTACCTTATAAGCCTACCTGTAGCTTAGGGAAGCTAACAGCTTTCTATTAGGATCTAGTTTGTTAGTTACAGCTTTGTCATAACTCCCTGATGCATTTTTGCATTTAGAATAGCCAGAGCGTGGATATCTCAATCGGAAAATTAAACAATATCGGGTGCCTATGGACTAGGCTGGGTGAACCCAGCCTGATCTGCCCGCTATTTATTTTTTGATTTCTTAAAAGATTGAGCTTGGTCTGGTGAAAGCCAGACTAGCCATGGACCTCAGTTACACAATGCAAGGGAACACGAATCAGCCTATATTTGCACTAACAATAACGGACAACAACTCTTTAACTTTGGCCCGTTAAAATGTGTATGAACAGTCTGCGACGCATTTCATCAAGGCCCATTTGGACATGTCAGTTATTTGCACCACTGGTTAGATGTAAAACAGCATTTCGTTTCAGACTACTGTTACTTAATTTGTGCATTAACAATAACGTTTCAGACTGTTACATAATTTGTGCATTGACAATAAAGTATTACATGAACTAAAGATGACTAAAATCTTATGTAGCCTAGAAGAAGAAACATTCACAAAAAATCCATCCATCCAAAAATGACCTTTGTTTTTGATAGCTGTTGAAAACGGCATGGAACTGACAGAGATGTTTTTGTTTATTTATAAATAAATAAATAAATAAAATTATGCTGATACCTTTTGCTTTTCCCAAATACAATGTAGCCTACAGGTGTAAGTGACCTTTCATCAATCCAGTTGCAATGGATGAACTGTGATGAACTGCCCTACTTGTGATTGTTTAGAGATTTTAAAGGTTTTATAACAATGCTACATCTTCTTTGGCTATTCTACAATCTATTCACCTTTTCAGCACCAGCAGACTACTTTCTGTGCAGCCGCACACACACACACTCAGGCATGCCAAACAAGCATACACAAAAGTTTCAAGAGTGGGGGATGGAGTAAAATATGGAGACAAATTGAAGTGTGATTTATTTTCGCAGAACGGATGTACAGGACTGAGCGGCGGTCATATTATGTACCGCTATGCGGTACATCTAGTTTCATTACATTTTGTCTACTCGCGCCTGTATATTTCTCCTAAATTCACCAAAAGTTAGTCTTCTAACGTTTCATGCTCTACCGCGACCGTGATACCAAACATAACATGTGTAGTACCCAGTGGCGGAGCTAGGGGATGGCTTACGGGGCTTAAGCCCCGAATCTTTTTTCAAAAGCCCCGAATCTTTTTTTAGTGTTTTAAATTCCCGGCAACTCTTATTTCCAATATAACTCCCCCTCGGTTTCTCTATAAATGTCACCAAATGCTCTATTACTGAGGAAATATATCCCTTATTTTCAAAGCCCAATATTGAAAAATAATTTGACTTGCTACACGATCTATGCCACGTCTCTGGGCTATCTGGTTAGATTGATTTGTTTAGATCCAGTGAAAATGCTGCCTTGACAACGCTACGTCATGGCTTCGGTGTTCCAAAAAGCCTCTGTCAGAAGTCTGTCACTTTTACAGTCTGTGATAAAACACTTTGTGTAGGCTACATGTTGTTGAAACGTTATGGATATTAGAAAGTTTTTCAAAAGACCACCCAGCTCCGTTCAAGCAACAGCATCGCCCAGTGAACTGACGGATGGTGTTGTTTCAGGTTGGTGATTTCACGTTAAGAGCTTTCAGTCAGTTAGGCAGGCTAACGTTAGGCTACTTGGCTAGCTCCCTAACATGCTTTTAACGTTAACGTTAAATGTCCTCGTTCGTCGGCGGAAAAGGCAAATTCAATACTCTCATAGGCTAGCTAAGACTACTGCAGAATAAGAAATTCCAGCTCCCAAAACAAAGTGATCCTCGTCTTGTAATAAATTAGGCTACACTGTTTTGAAATGTCATAAAAAACCCATTAACAGTTATCTGCCCATGTCAACTTTTCAGTGTCATATGTTGCACAAAATAATGTTAACTGTTAGCCTACCTTAAAACCTTGTTGATATCCTATCCACCACCACAGATCTTATAATCCAACAGTCCACATAAATATAAAAGTCATGTTATGTTGTTTTGGCTGCCTAACTAATTATTAACTAAAAAAAAAATAACATTAGGCTACAATGATATATTGAGAGGAAAGGGCCCTTTCCATAAGTGTGTTAATCAAGCACCATGCAGTCTGCATTCATAATCTAGGTGCTTGATTTTATGCACCTGTGTAAAGGTGCCTGATGAAACCTATGAATAATCTTGCTAAATTACAAAATTAATATAATTTAGAAACGCCTATGTCAAGATGTTAATGCATTCCTTCTAAAATACCCTTGTATCATGATGACTGGCCATACTGTAATTATATCATAACATTATGTATATTATAGTATAAGATATTCTATATATTTGTCACACAGATGAGACCAGGGAAGAGGAAGAAGGAGAATAGCAATAATAAACAGTAATGTCATATCAAACAATAGCCTAATGAAAATAAACAAATACTATAATATACAAACCATAAGAAACGCTTAATTAACTAAGTACATGCTAAACAGATATGAACAGCTATTGCCTCTTGAAAGACCCAAAACTATAATTTTACACAGTGTTGTGCCAGTCAGATACCTTGAATCTGTTGAATGTTAGTTTCACATTTTTTAAGTCTCAATGTGTCCATTAGTTTACACAAAATTCACTAGAAGTCATTATTTAGGGGGTTATTTAAAAAAAAAAAAATTAAATGGGCTAAGCCCCGAATGTTTACAATGTCTGGCTCCGCCCCTGGTAGTACCGTTGGAAAGCTCTGTTTTTCCTGCATGACGTTGTGCTATCCAAATATGGACACTTCCTTTTTAACCGCAACCAATCGCGAAAGTTCAAAGGCGAGTCTAGGCTGAGAACGGAATCTCTTGGCTGTGTTCCAAGGCTGTTTTCTCAAATTGAGTTTTTATCATTTTCCAGTAGAAACATCTCAGCCTATGTAGCCCCTATGTACACCAAACTTTCCAGATATACACTTAGCAGTATTCTGAAGATATTTACAGAGGGATTTGTTAATAAATCATTCCTGACCTGATTTATGTGACATTTTAATCAAAAATATAAGGCAAAAATCGATTTTTTAAGGCTATGGACAGTATATTCTGATTTCCTAGGTAATGAAAGCAGATATCCTGAAATCCCTCTGTAATTTTATTTTTATCTTGTACACACTAAAAAATACTGGGTTATTTTCTCAACCCAAACGTTGGGTTGAGGCTGTCAGGGCATTTTGTGGGGTTGTTTTTACTCATGTTGGGTTATTTTCTGTAACCCAGCTTGTTGGGTTGATAGTTTAGGACAGCGCCCCTCCTCTCTCCCACCTGACGTGGAGTACACTACCCAGCACCTGGGTGACTTTAACACAGCTGCATAGTTATTTGAGAGTTCGAAAAAACATCGTTATTCTTCCAACCGTCCAGTCCACCAGCTGTCAGCATGCAATGGAAATCAGGCGATTTCGTAAGGTATGTATCTTTAACTTTTTTTTAAATGTTTTATCCAGACTGATTTTAAAAGTCCACCCAGAGATGTAGAAGCTACCCTTCATGATATGAATGGATATTCTGCCTGCCAATTTCGTTCAGCCTCAAACAGGTTAACAATTGTGTCATTCATGCTAACTAACGTTAGCTAACATTAACTTACAATTACTGTTCATGTTAAATATACACAAAGACAGACTCATAAAAACATAGTTCTTTGTTCACTGGGTATGAACTGCTGACAGAAACAAAACGAACTTTTACAACGAACTAAAATGAGCATACCAAGCTGGTTGACATTAGCAGACCATATAGCTAGCATCAATGCTAATTAAATATGCTTCATGGTGGTTGTAGCCTAGACTATGGTTGCAGCTAACGTTTGTCAGCTAATATTAGCCAACACAGTTGAAGGTAATGTTAGTCTCTTCACAAGCCACACATACGGTAATAATAATGGCAAACAACATCTTATTAATTTATTCAGGGTAGCTTCATATCATAGCCATGTAACTTAACGTTACTGGGTGTTTTTGGTTGTAGCAGAGAAGACGGGCTCTGGTTGTAGTAGCACTATCAGACAGTCATTTAGATAACGTTAGCATCTAGAACTAGAAGCTACAAGTTATTATAACTGCACAGGTGGTCATGGTTTCCAAGTGTGTTGCGCTAATATTTTGTCTCCTGGTGGATTTTTAATGTTTGTCAACGTCATTCAATGATAATGGTTCATGAAAATCTTGAGATAAAGTTCTGTAAATAACAGTGATTAATGCACTCTTTTTTTTTTTCTTTGATTCACAGGGGTGATCCCCAAAACGGACGGTGGAATCTGCCTGCCTTCATGGAAGTATCACAAGCTTTTTCCTATCTGTTCAAAAAATAAACTGCCAAATAAATAAATGTCGAACTGTATTATTTCATTGCATGGCTATTGTTGCCCATTGGATGGATTTTAAAACATTATATTGTAACATTAATGATTTGCAAACATTTATTTGAATTATTATCAATTAATAGTGATTGGATTAAGGAGAAAAATAAGATACTTAGAATAACCCATAAATTAGGTCAGCATAACCCAGAGATGACAGTGAAAATAATATAAATCCTGGGTTGTATAAAATAGCCTACCCAACAATTATGTAGGTTTAACCTAACAGTTTTGTTACGATAACCCAATGTTTGGGTTAGACTATCAACCCAACTCATTGGGTTAACCGAACAACCCAATTTTCGGGGCTAATATAACTCAGTGCTGGGCTCGACCACTATTTACCCAGTGGATGGGTTGAAATTGGGTTGTTTTTAACCCAATGTTTTTTAGAGTGTATGCAAACAAAATGAAAGAATAATTTTGTACCAGGCTTTATCATATGTTCAGATCTATCTACCGAAAATATATGCAAATTTGCGCATATTTAATGAGATAATGCCGAATTTGCATAATTAAACATTCGAATTTCAAAAATTGTAATACATTTTTTGTTCATACTTGTGTAAGTAATCAACTGAGGAAGTTTCATGGTGATGTCTTTTATTTAAAAATTTTACCCTATTCACCTGTAGTGTCTCGCCTTAAGGAGTAATACTCTGGGGAGATTTCAAGACGAGCAACATTAGCATCGAAGTGAAGTCAATGGCCCGGTCTGTTGTTTTCGAGCCGAGCGAAGTAGCCTAGACTTTCCCGGACAGACCAAAACAGCCCCTCCAGAAACTGAGTCGAATCCTACTTTTCCTTGCTGCTCGGTTGAACTGGCCGAGTGACTCTCCACGCTGCAGTGGAGCTTAAATCCCTCGCTCTGCTCCTCTCCTCCACACACACACACACACACACACACACACCCTCTTACTCTGCTTGTCTCCCCTACACACACACACATGCACGCACGCTAACATACGCAGACACCCACTCCCGCAACATAGCCTACATACAGTACACAGTTCAAACACACTGATATCCTTTTCTTTTCTTCTACATACACGCACACTGATAACTTTTGTTTAGTTTTTGGGGTATCTCACTGACGAGTGAGCTAGAGACTTTGGACTTTTGTGTTGTAGCCTATATTGTTTATTTTCTGTTGTGGATAACCGGCACGGCTGGTGTGTATTTGTGTTGTTGTCGGATGCACGTCTATTTTTGGTTGATTTGGTAAGGAGTAAAGACGTGTGGCTTGAAACCTTGGTTATTGTCTGTTTATTTTTAATATTATTTGATATGGCTGGCGGTAGCTTTGTTTAATTATTATTTAGTGGCAGGATTGATAGGCCTGCCTGGCGCCTGAACTTGCTTTTTCTTAGTGCCCGACATAGCGCCGTTACAGTCTTATCAAGACAAATTTACTTAACGCACTGGCAGGCAAATTTGCTTGTATTTAGGACAAATTTGGTTAATGCACTGGCAGACAAATTTGCTTGTTTTCAGGATGAGACATCTTAAAAGGAGTCAAACTCTACTTAATTAAGTGAAATGATTTTACGCGAAAGCACTAGGTAAGTCTATTTAAACTGAAAACAATATGGATTACATTTTTAATCCTGATATAAGATTAATAACACTTGGTTAGATTTATTAGATAAGCCGTCTTTGCAGTGCAGCGATGAGATCTTCCTGATCCCGTGACCACAAAATCACTATTGTACAGGCTATCTATAAAACGTTACGCATCTGACTAAAAAAAACCTGGTCTAGCGAGAGGCATGAAGCACAGCTGAAGATGCACTGTCACAAGATGTAAGCAGCAACTTCTCTGCAGGATAAATGTCCTTAGGTTTTTTATTTTGTCATTCAAACATTATTGGGGTAAGTGTTTTTCAGGTTATGTTTTCGATGGTAACCTATTGTCAGTCAATAGTGAAATTAACTGTGTATAACTGTTTTGTTGTTGACTATGAGACCACGGTGAAGTTAGTTTCACTTTGCCAATGAGTTCAAATAACAGACGAGTGCAGATGCGTGTAGGCTATACTCTGCTAGGTTTTAGTAAAGCATGATTTAGTGGAATACCTGTTCCATACGGTCTTGCGTGCAAGTAGATTCCTTCAAATGCGCCGGTGACCATCAAAATACTAATGGGCTGTTTGAAGTTCTCACCCTATGAAGTTCTCACCCTAGGGTCATTTGCACGATGACCGCACCGAGAGTTTGACCTGCCGATACTGATTTTAGCCGATTCTGATTTCATTTCTTCTAACCTCTTTACAGCACACACAAAGAGTTATTTTCCATCTTTTCTTTAATAGAACATATTAACATATAAATGTAATTAACTTATCAATAATGGAATGGCTGTTAACAAAAATGGAACAGGTGACAGTTTCTTCTTCAAGTCTAACTTCAGATGCAGTATCAAACTATAATGCTTCCCAGTGTGGGACATTCATTTCACACACTACTAAATGCACTGTGTTATGGAACACCCATTTTTTTCTCACATCCAATATCCAACTAAAAATACAAAAACAATTGTCATGATTGAACATGTTGCCATGGAACATATTTTCATATGCATTAATGGAAACACAGGGGAGTGTGCTAAGAGAAGTGCTAATAGCGATTGATTAGGTGATCCGCCATATATGGATGAAAACAGGGCGTGTGTTTTGAAAAACATTAATCCAAATTCTGGTTAAATACATAGAACCTTTCAGAGACAGCTGAATTAGTAGGCTATTCCGAGCACCAGTTTTTTTTACTGCAGGCTACTATGTCAAATTAAGCAACTTCAACTTTTGTTTGCCTTTCTATAGGCTCGTAACAGGGTGAACGGCACTTCTGCATTCGCTTCGCGGCGCTCTATCGGCTATAACCGCACTATGTAAGTTTGCCAGATAGGGTAGCGGATCTGTAGTTCGATGGAATGAGACATAAGAAACTACAAACTTGCTTCTCATGTCGCAATACATCAAACTTTCATAAAATCATGCAATATACTCTACCTTGTCTGTGGACATTGTTATTTCCAAAGCCATTGTTGGATAAACAAATAGCGTGTGTGCGACAGAGGAAAAGTGCTTTGGTGTTAGTCTACGTGCAGTAAATAGCCTTAGTCTACGTGCAGTAAATAGTTTGAGTATTTTTAAGTGGAGTAGAACTACTAGGCCTATTCTGTATGCCGCTGCTTGTTGACATCTTATTATCAGCCTATGATCGCTAAACTTTGATTCTTTTTAATGTCGCAATCGGTTAACTCCGTTCAGCTGCGCTTGTGGTTCAGCTGTGGGCACACAATTAGCGCCAGGGACAGGTGATGAGCGCTGTTTACGTAGCCTAATGAAGTGACAGCTTAGTTAATTCCATGCAAAGCACAGCGTTCGCTTTTTGCGCATAGAAAAACTTGGTATTAGCGCTTTCTTTGTACATCCAGCTCTAAGTGCTGGCCTTTGCTAGCTCCTTCGAACTGTGCAAACTCAGATGGGTGACGTTGTTTCAAGTGCGGCCCGCAAGTTCATTTGACCGGCATAAAATCGGCATGTGTCAGACTGACCAGCCGGTCATGGCCGATCACGTGAAAATCGTCCAATTCCGGTCACCAGCCGATCAATCGGTACATCTCTAATTATATTGAATATTGCAATCCTCCCAAACTGTTGTTTTTATCTGTTTTCGGGGTCTAGGTTCTAATCAGGGGGTCAACCCCCCCAAAAAAACCTCATCATTTGAACTGTGCATACAATGCCAGACAGCCAAAGCCATCACCTTCAAAGCGAAAGGCCCTGAACAACCCTGAATGACATTGGAGGCCCACAATTTTGAGCACATATTTGAAAAAAATACAATGGACAATGGCCATTTCACAACATGAGCATGAAGTTGCGTTTACATTTTTGTTCCCAATTCCCATAGACAGCCACACACACACACACACCAATGTGTAATGCACACCATTGCATTTTAACTTAGAGGAATTAAATCAATGGTAGGGGTTGGGGTGACATTTTCTAGAGGAATCCAGAGGCATTCAAGTATTTCCATTACACTTTTATCGCCATTGTGGACTTGAGGCTGCTTAGGCCCCAGCAATGCTGAAAAGAGATACACCCAGGATTATGAAATCTGTAGAACCCATTAATGTGATAATTTCCCAATAATGTAATAAAAATCAAAATTGCAATAAAACCTCATTATGTTTTAACATATCGAGACGGGTCTCAATGAGATGCCTGGTCTGGTTTTTATAGAAGTTTTTTTGATTTATAAAACCTCTAAAAGACCACCAGATCACCCGCTTGAGCTAGTTCTATGCTGCTTTGATCACACACAGTCAGAGCAGACAGCACCGCTTAAAACATACATTTTTAGGCAGGCAGTGTTAGACAGAGCTCCTAAACTAACTTTAACTTTAACTTTGTTTTGAAAAGTGCTATATAAATAAAGATTATTATTATTATAAACTTCCCATATACAGTCAAGAGGCTGTTTCTCTTTCAGTCAGGTTCATTTGGCCTTAACCAATAGGAAGTCATCCCCGTATGATGTCATCTGAACCGATGGAAGGCTCACTCTCAGGTGTCCGCTGCTGCTCAAACCGGGGCATCCTCCCCCTCTTTACCCATGTGCTTGCCTAGAGCCCCGGGTGACGTTAGCTGCAAGCTACTGCAGTGATAACTACAGCTTAAAGGTGGCTTCGAGACTGCCCACCTCATAAGGAACCACCACCTCCTACCCCTCCCGCCAGGCAGAAGTCCTGGTCAAAACGGATTCGACAACAGCGCTCCAGATCTGAGTCGAAGGGCTCTGCACAGCAACATTCCTGACCTGAGTCAGCCAGAAAAAAAATCACCTACTCCAGCTCCGGTGTAAAAGAATCTCCCAGGTCTGTGCATGGAACTCCTTTCCCCTCGTGCCCCACACAGTGGTAGCCAGTGCTCTCCCTTGCCCATCTCCACTTGTAGTTTGGTGTCACATGAAGCAGCCTCACACAAAAAAACACTTCCCCTTCCCCTGTGGGTCACTAGGTCCCACTCTGCCTCAGTTGGGTGCTTGGGATGCGCCAACATGCAAGCAACTCGCTGCTCACCTGTGCCCTCAATCACAATTCACAGCGGTGTGCCCAATGCCAGTTCCACCCCACTATGTAGCCGCTCTGAGGAAGGAGATCAGCGAGCTGGCGGCAAAGCAAACTAACTAGCTAGTACCAGCGGAGGACATACATAGGGGTTTTTACAGCAGATACTTCATTGTTCAAAAGAATTATGCCATCCTTGACCTGAGACCTTTAAATGCCTAATTGAAACAAGTGCCATTCTGAAAGATTACTCGGCACCAAATCCTCGCCAGTGTCTGCTAAGAAGAATGGCTAGTCTACATGGACCTGAAGGAAGCGTTTTTCCACTTTGAAATAATGCCCAGACGCAGGAAGCATCTGCGTTTTGCTTTCAAAGGAGAGGTGTGGGAGTTCGACGTCCTCCTGTTCGGGCTATCGGTTCCTGCTCCTCTGAGACAGGACAGAATCTGCATACTAAAATTTTTGGACGACTGGATTCTGGAGGCTAACAGGTGAACTGCTCCCTCACTGCATTCGTTGGACTCGAGCTTGACCCCAAACGCCTGATTGCCAAAAGGCAAGCGGACATTCACACTTTTCCGCAGAGGGCACAAGGTCAGTGTAAGCCACTGCCTGAGGCTACTATGTCTACTTGCAGTGCTGGACCAGTGCTACTAGCTTTCTGGCACTCCCCAGACTCCGCTCTGACATCTAGCAGAATGAGTTGTGATAACACAAATTATGAATGGTCAGAGCGCTCCGCACCTATACCAACCGAACACGCCCGCTGCGCAAGACTAAACAGCTGTTCATCTGCTATGGGGCTTAGGCGTGCGTTATCAAAACAAAAGCTCTCCTACTGGCTGACTTAACACAATAGGGGGCACTTTTTCTTTGAGGTTTGTCAGGTATAAAAGTAAGGGGTTAACACAGCCAGGACATCAGTGCTAACTGTTCTCGGCAGAACTACAACCGCAATCATGACCATGGGCAAGGTAAGTTTAGAGGCAGCTACCATTATGTATGAATCATATCTAACAAACTAGTGGTACTGATTATTAATCTCACTTACTCTTTGAACAGATTATCTTCTACGAGGACAGGAACTTCCAGGGTCGTTCCTATGAGTGCATGAGTGACTGCCCTGACATGCACTCCTACCTCAGCCGCTGCCACTCCTGCAGGGTGGAGAGCGGTTGCTTCATGGTCTACGACCGTCCCAACTTCATGGGTAACCAGTACTTCATGAAGAGGGGCGAGTACTCTGACTACATGCGCATGATGGGCATGAGCGACTGCATCAGATCTTGCCGCATGATCCCCATGGTAAATAAGTTTCATGTCAGATGCTACTGATAATTAATGATAATTATTGGAGTAAAACGCTTATTGAACTTTTGTCTGTACAGCACAGAGGACAGTTCAGAATGAGGATCTACGAGAGGGAGAACTTCGGTGGACAGATGATGGAGCTGATGGACGACTGTGACTCCATCATGGACCGTTACCGTATGTCTGACTGCCAGTCCTGCAATGTTATGGATGGCCACTGGCTCATGTATGAGCAGCCCCACTTCAGAGGCAGAATGATGTACATGAGGCCTGGCGAGTACAGAAGCTTCAGGGAGATGGGAATGAGCAACATGAGGTTCATGAGCATGAGGCGCATCATGGATTCCTGCATGTAAACTTATTCCGCTTGATTTAAACGATTCCTTTTCTACATATATTTATGAAGTAATACAGTAATAATTAATGTTCATCTGGAATTTCAAATAAAAAAGTGGAAGAGTATTTTCCTGACTGGTTATTCAAACATGTTGCACAGGGGCCATATTGCCTATTTCATTGTTTCACATGAGACACGAATGAAAGTAGCAAATCAACACTAAATATAGCACAAAAAGTTGTGATTTTTCAGACCTGCCAACTTCAAAGAAATTGTATGAGTACAACAACCCCTTTCTTCTTATAGGCTTTCGCCATAGACATCATATAGCTGTTTTCTGTACCACTCTGGATTTAGCCATAGGTTGTCTTTTTTATTGGCGGATTACAACATTCTGTGTGTATACCGCCACCTACTGTACAGGAGTGTGTAAAGGGACTCGCCATAGGGCTTCAGCAGCTTTAGTATTCTTCTACTGTCTATGGTCTTTTCTCATCTCCCATCCAAACTGACACTGCGGCCACCTAGCAGGTCAGTTCGCTAGTACATTCTCTGTTTACAAGCCTGATTTTTAGTGACAAGCTCCGCCAGATTGTTCCCCAGCCCGCCCCGTTGAAAAACGTAATTGACATCTATAGAGGTCAATGGCAGTCAACGGTCGTATTTAAATTGACGTCTATAGACGTCATTAGCAGCCAATGAGTTAATGAACTTTTAACATCAGCAAAATAATTATTACACATTCACAATAAACCCTTTTCCCACTGTAATGGGCAATAGAGTCTCTGAAAAAAAAGAGATGAATTTCCATGAACATTCGGGAAATTAAAATAATGGGCATTGAAAAAAACTAGTGCTGTCAGTTAAACGCGTTATTAACGGCGTTAACGTAAACCTATTTTATCGCGAGATTAACATTCTTTTTGGTGTAACAAACTTTGTAGTTTTTTCACAAGCTGTTGCAACAACTAGTAACGTTAGAACAACTACAACACCACACTGGATCTAGCTAGACCGTGCTGCATGTACACGCCCCCTTTTAGGGGAAAGGGAGCTGTTTGGATAATGGAAACCTATGCTGCATAGAAGTGGGGAGCGAAAAGGGGTTATACTTACTAAATCTTGAAACAAACGTGAATAAAAGGCACAAAATAAGGTTGGTGTATCTGGAGTTAACTGTGTGTTTATGGGATTAATGCATGGATTAATGTGACCATTACGTTCCTATTTTTTGCTCTTTCCAGTTTAGCCTACTAACAGGAGTGTCACGAATGTAGGCACAGTCAAACTGCCCATGGCTGACTATAACTAAGTTCGGCAAGCTTAACTTTACATGTCATAACATCAACTAAACATAAGTCACACATTCATTCTATCACTTGTAATATGAACGTAGCCTTTTTCCTACAACTAGGTGAGATAATTGGCTATGCCTGTTATACTGAAGTTATACAGTTAGCTAGCTAGCAAGCTAACCGTTTTACATGGGATATGGTAAGTGTAGCTAGTACGTGCTGAATGGGTTATAATGTTGCCTACATCGTTTCGACATGAGTAGGTTACATACACATAATTCTTTATAACTGCCGTGTTAGTAAAATTATTGAATGGCCTGTAAATTAATAACTAGATGTAACGTCAAGGTGTAATTAGGCTATCTGTCTTTCCCATTAGAATCAATGATATATATGTATGTTAACTTGTTTTCCGCTAAAATGGGGCGTGAAGCAAATTAAATGTAGCCTATATGATATCATAATTTGCATAGGTCAGACAGGCCTTGATATGATTACACTAGTTAATTCAAGATAGTACCAACATGTGGCACATATTTTGATACACGGGATGATAACAAACTAGTTTGTCAAATTTGGGACATCTATTGACTTGTGTGTTGCCAGGAGGCGGAGCCAAATATAGGAAATATTGGATTTCTAGGGGATGCTATAGAGTCTGTGAATATGTGAGGGTTGAGTCCATTTCACTATATTTTGTCATCCAAGGATGTTACATGTCAAATTTAATCAGTGATATTCTACTTAGAAATGCGAAACCAATGTGTACATGTCCATGAATTGCAAAGGTCAAACAGGTCAGATAAGCTTACACCAGTAATTTTCAACTAATAACATGTGGCACAAATTGATATAAAGGGCATAGAAATTGGCAACTGGTTTGCCGTATTTGAGACCTGTAGCTGAGTTTGTATTGCTGTAGCTTCCTGGATGTGTGAGGTCATTTCACTTTGAGGTTTCTGAATGTGTGAGGTAATTTCACTCCGATCACATATTTACTAACCCTAGGTTAATAGGTCATAGGTCAGACAGACCTTTGTAGGGTCACACCAATTACTTCACAACATTAGCACATATAATGCATGGGATGAAAACAGACTTATCTGAGGTTAATTTAAGCCTTGACCTTGCTGATGAAAACCAGAGTGCAGTCAATCAGTGGTCCAAACATATAGAACCAGTACAAGTGAAAGACAATTCAAGTAATTATTTACATGGAGAGTCCTTTACTATCAAAGATGCTTTAATGTACATTGATATTAATGTACATTGATACATGAAGGGGATATTGAAGTACTCAAGTCCCAAAGAAGGATGACAATACAATAGTATTATAGTCAATTAACATAACTCAATAAAGAATATGGTTACAATTTCAAGCATGATTTTAAAAAATTGACTTTCAAAAACTATTGTAATCAGTTAGCGTTTTTAAAGTGATTATGGATTTTTAGTCTAAGAGCAAAAATAGCAGTATTGCTTAAGCCTATATGATGCACCAAAGTAAGTAGGAATGTTGGACATGTCTTAATTCATATTAATTGACATCTACAGACTATAGGCTTTAAGAAAATATATGGTTTAGATGGTCAATTCAGCTGTCCCTTAATAGTGTAGGCCAAAATGTATTAGCTGAACAAAATTCTTCTAAGTAACCCTAGCAACAACCTAGCAACCAACATAAGAACCATAGCAACAACCTAGCAACCATATTAATTACCCTACCAACAACCTCACAACTACCACCAAAATGTCAACCGAGCAACCACCGTTGCAACCAACATGATTAACCTTGCAACCAGCATAGCAACCACTTTATTTGGAATAGCAACCACCATATCTACCCTAGCAACACCCTAGCAACCTTCTTGGTTACCCTATCAACAACCTAGCAACCACCTGTACAATACCAACCTAGCAACCACTTTGATAGTCAACCAACATGACTAGCCTCGCAACCATCTCAATTACCCTAGCAACCAGCATAGCAACCACTTAATTTAGTATAGCCACCACCATATCTACTCTAGCAACACCCTAGCAACCTTCTCAGTTACTCCATCACCAACCTAGCAACCAAAATGATTACCCTATAAACCTGCATAGCAACCACTATATATCCTGTAGCAACACCATAGCAACCTTCTCAGTTACCCTAGCAATAGCTTAGCAACCACTACCATAGCAACCCCTATGTTTCACAAAATACCTGTAGAAAGCCTCCAGGGTTTCCCGCAGAAAATTGGTTAGTCAAAGTGGTATGGTGGGGTGGGGTGTTCTTGTTTGTGCGATACAATAAAGACTCCACCATACAAACTATACCACACTATACAAATTTTTACAAATAAGAACAGTGAATTAATGTGTGCAACTTTAACAAACATTATACAAACTATACAACAATGAAGTGGAAAAGAATGCAAAAGAAAGAAAAACAACATTTTCAAAATGTGCAAACGTAATCACAGTCACTGCTTATGGCAGAGCTGACAGCATCGCTACAGCAATCCTCCTTGGTTTAAAAAAACACAATTCAAGGGCCCTTTGATAATTGCACTCTTTAACAAGTGCGGACCATTTATGCTTTCATGCAGGCTATCAGACTGTTGCCCTGCAGCCTGTTCTGCAAGTCTATCTTGATCTATACATGGAGAGTGAATGAAGTTTAGATTATTTTAGACTTTTGTGTAAGATGTGTAAGATTTACACAAACGATGATAAATAACGCGATGACACCACCCGCTGCAGACCATAGGATGTGAGAATGCGCTCCACACCACAGCTGTAAATGGAAGCAAGGACTGAGGTGTCAAGGCCAGCATGCTTCAGCCCCTTCAGGAAGTGGACAAACAAGGCCTTGTTTACATGCTCGCTGTCTTGTTGTTTGTAGAAGGACAATGCTTTAACAGCTCCTTTGTGTAGGTGTCCTGTTGGAGTCATATAATGAAATGGAATGCATACATCAGGATATCAGGAGCGAGGATCTGTGAAAACATAAGTAGAAGAGAGAAATTTAAGATATGTTTAGATCATTTTGAGCTCCAACACAAAGGCAAAGCAGTTTCAGCCATGCAAACCATATATTTTCTTAAAGCCTGTCACTTGTACATGTGAGTTAACATACACTAGCACATGGCCCACCTTCCTGCAAACTTTGGAGGACATAAATGTATACATGGCACTATTTTGTATATTGTCAAAGTCAGGAGAAAGGTGAGACATGTCTTAATGTATATTAATTGACATCTAGAGGCTATAGGCTTTCAGAAAATATATGGTTTAGGTGGTCAATTCAGCTGTCCCTTAATAGTATAGCCCAAGATGTGTCAGCTGTACAATGCGTTTCTCGAATTACATTATGGGCCTATGTACGCCTTATGATGCACCAAAGTCAGAAGGAAGGTGGTACATGTCTTAATGTATATTAATTGACATCTAGAGGCTATAGGCATTCAGAAAATATATGGTTTAGGTGGTCAATTCAGCTGTCCCTTAATAGTATAGCCCAAGATGTATCCGCTGTACAATGCGTTTCTCGATCTACAATATGGGCCTATGTACGCCTTATGATGCACCAAAGTCAGTAGGAAGGTGGTACATGTCTTAATGTATATTAATTGACATCTAGAGGCTATAGGCATTCAGAAAATATATGGTTTAGGTGGTCAATTCAGCTGTCCCTTAATAGTATAGCCCAAGATGTGTCAGCTGTACAATGCGTTTCTCGAATTACATTATGGGCCTATGTACGCCTTATGATATGTCAAAGTCAGTAGGAAGGTGGGGCATGCCTTAATGTATATTAATTGACATCTAGAGGCTATAGGCATTCAGAAAATATATGGTTTAGGTGGTCAATTCAGCTGTCCCTTAATAGTATAGCCCAGGCATAAAAAAAAAAATTCTTGGGTTCCGGTTTCCGACCGTCCCTGTCAATTTATGTGCGACCCAAATTTATTTTATGAGCTTTGGGGAAGAAATAACACTAAATATATTAAATAAATCCACAAATAAAAGGCGAACTATAATTACATTAATTACCCCTTGCGTTATGTATAGGGATGAGCATATTCTCTCTTTTACAAAGTAGCCTATGCACAGCTGTTCACGAAGACGATTGTTTTCGTCACTTACCAAGGCACTCGCAATTTTGTCCAAACACCGCAACTTTTTCGCAAATTTGACCAATCATCGTAGTTTCACCGTGAAATTTCACCTACCACAACAGTCCCTCGCGCAGAATATTGAGCCAGATGGCACACTTACTTCTGCACCTTTTGTATATGACACCAAAGACTGCCCTAACGTGTTCGTTCCTCTACAGTTTTGATGACAATAAATAGAAGGCTAACGTTAATGATCTGCTTACTTGCATCTCTCAACCTGGAGTTGCTAACCTACCTAGGCTATGAAAGTTAATTAAGGCCTACTTGGTTTACTGATTTTTGAGTAGGCTATGCAACCCATTGGCAAACGTTTACCTGGATATGTCCTTTTAGCTTATGTCATGTTTGCTAGCTTGTGGGCTTAGTTTGAGTAGTGCTACCAAAATCATAGAAATTAATAAAATTGCAAGACATTTACCTCTTCTATGATCCAATAATGATTTCATTCGAGTTGTTTTTTTTTAACATTTACTTTAACTAATGACATAGAAGACATTCCCAATTGCATCCACATATCGTAATGCACTATGCAAAAAGTGATTTACACTCGTAGCCGAACACAGTGAGATGCAAGCCTTCCAATCCACTCAGAAATGTACTTAGGCTACTCTCACGTCCTTAAAGGGGCAGGCAGTCAATTAGACGTACACCACCAATGTAATGACATTAAACAGAAGTGTAGTCAAATAGTTTAAATCAATATGAAATTACTAGATACTTACTTGGCTATTAGTAATTATGCAGGCCACAGACTATGAATTATTAAAAAGATATGAACTTAATATGAATTACAAAATATATGAATGTATTGAAACATATGACATGATGCCATCTCTTTAGGTGACTGTCTTTTTTGGACAGTTCTACTATAATGCTTTGTGAATGACCTCAGTCAAAGCATTTTCACAAATAAAGTAGGCCTACTTTGATTTTCTGTAATCCTTACTGTTTACCTTTGATTATCCTTTTTAATAAGCATCAAGATTATCAGTGTGATTTTGGTCTTACTAACCTTAATTGCCCTAAATTTAAACTATTTTTGCAATTTTCACTTCCTCCCGCAATTTCTCCACAAGAAACAGCTAAAATCACCGCAACTTCCATCCAGGCATTTAAGGTCGCAACAGTCTCAAAAAACCTCGCGAAATCCTGGTGGGATTGATTTTCTACCTATGCCTTACTGCCACTGGAAAAAAAAAAAAAATCCCTACCGACCCATGGCCTCAACTGACAACCAACAGGAACCAAACCTTTTTTTTTTTTTATGCCCCAAGATGTGTCAGCTGTACAATGCGTTTCTCGATCTACATTATGGGCCTATGTACGCCTTATGATATGTCAAAGTCAATAGGAAGGTGGGGCATGCCTTAATGTATATTAATTGACATCTAGAGGCTATAGGCTTTCAGAAAATATATGGTTTAGGTGGTCAATTCAGCTGTCCCTTAATAGTATAGCCCAAGATGTGTCAGCTGTACAATGCGTTTCTCGATCTACATTATGGGCCTATATTTAGCACAGCGACCATATCTAGCAAAATCACAGTAAAAGTAATGTAAAAGTGACGTAAAATACCTGCCAATTGTGCTCTGTATCCACCGCTGCAGTAGACCATGATGTGAGGATGCACTCCATAACACAGCTGTTAATGGAAGCAAGGACTGAGGTGTCAAGGCCAGCATGCTTCAGCCTCTTCAGGAAGTAGACAAATGAGTAGCCAAACAAGGACAATCAAGGCCTTGCTTACATACTGGCTGTCTTGTAGTTTGACACCACTCTCCTTTCTGTGAGTTTTCTGCTGGAGTCATATAATGAAATGCAACCCATACATCAGGATATCAGGAGCAAGGATCTGTGAAAACATAAGTAGGGGGGGGCATAAAGATATGTCGAGAAAACATTGCAGGACCATCCCTAAACAACACATCAGGAGACCTTTCTTTCCTTTTTCATTTGATCACTACTGCAATTCATAGACATACGCACTCATTTCGATAATTTAACCATAACGTGTCGTGAACAATGATTTATTTGGCTAATTATTACGTATTTGTCCACATCTTTTACCATTATAAGACATTGAATTGTACTAAGAAATTGCTAATTTCAATTACCCAGAGCCAAAGAAACAAATAGCTTATTACGTGAAACTGACATCATTGATTGTATCACCATCGCATTCATTTCGATACTTTAACCATAACGTGTCGTGAATAATGATTTATTTAGCTAATTATCACGTATTTGTCCGTCTTTTACATTGACTAAGAAATTGCACTAATTTCGCGTGATTCTAGTTGTTTTACAGCATGAAGGAGTTTTAGTCAGGATAAGTATCCCTATATTTTGTTCGAAACAACAACAAAAAAACTACATTATTATTATTATTTACTAAATTTACGTAGTTTAACTTAACTTACCCCACACAGCCAGCTCTCGCTCTACGATGCGTTTCCGCTTTCTTGTGGTGGCGTGTGTCACATGACAGCAACCAGCCTATCACACTGGGGCTCTTATACGGGGCTCTTCTGCGTTTTTTGAGCGTTTACATACCTCAATAACCAGGACTGCGTTAGCCTACCTCCTTAAGTAGCCAAGGCTAAGCCATAAAAGCGTGACCCCAGATCTAACCACAAATCATAATACCAAATGCATGTGTGCAACACAAGGCAACGTAGACTAACACATCTCACCACCTTTCCCGATTTAAATTCTTCGTTTTAGCCCGTCCCTGCTCAGTAATTTCCGTTTCAGGAAACGTACACTAACACATCTCACCACCTTTCCCGATTTAAATTCTTCGTTTTAGCCCGTCCCTGCTCGGTAATTTCCGTTTCTGATTGGATTCTGGGATCCCAATGTGTTCGTATCGTGGTCAACCATGTGAATCGATGATAACAGCCTTCTGAACCTGCTAGAAGGTGTAGATGGCCCCTTCTAACCCATAACTATGAGGCTGATTACGATTGATAACGCCCATTCAATCGAGTGATAACGTTCGAAGTGGGGGAAGAAGAAGGGTTCGTTCTTCGATGTCTTCAAATTCGTTCGAATTCCGTGTGCATCCTGTGTATCTTTCGTGCTGCTATCCTGTTACCTCTTCCTGCGGTTCTGGCAACAAGGTTTCACGCGAGATTACGCCACATCCCAGAGAGTTGTGTTGTCTCAAGATGGCGCCCGTCTGTGTGAACGAGACGTGAACGGTACTGTTTTTCTTTTTAATAAACTGCCTGTAAACTTACACAGTTCTGAATGCTTCGGTTTACATGTAGATACCCTCATTATGCTACGGTGTAGTGTGTTGCTATTTGGAGCCTTGGTAGCTATTTATTTTTACTACGTTTAGTTCAAGCGCTCTGGTTCAAGCATCGTTGTGTTTGGTGGGTCATGTGACGAGCCGTCGGATCACAGCACAGCGCCCAGAATGCATTGCAACACACCGTCATGAAGGGACTCATCGTTAGGTCGGCTTTAAATAGCATACAGAACCTATAGTAATATAACGTTGTCTGTAAGCTCCACAGATCGTGGCAAGACAATTGAATTGATTGTGGACTTCTTGCCGGGCAATGATGAGTAACTTAACTTGAATAGTAATGATGCGTGGATGTGCATAATATCTGTATGAAAGTGTGTTTCTCAATGTAATAACTATACAACTTTACACATGACTAAGTTTGAATGGAGCTAGCTGGGCATAGGACTGGGCTGAATGGATTGGGAAAATACTTTATTTATTTATTTTTGTAATCTTTTTTTACATGACCTTTACAACTGGTGCTGGCAAGGCATTGAACTGGGCTGAATGGATTTGGAAAATATATATATATATATTTTTAATGACCTGTATCAACATGGTTTGTCTCATCTTTTTTTACATTACCTTTACACTTAGTGCTGGCAAGGCATTGAACTGGGCTTCATTCGAGGATTCCAACGGTACCTCATTCATGAAAATCGGACATACTGGTCAAAAGTTACATGCACACACCTTCATATACACAGACAGCCCAGCCCAGCCATGCTGTGGTCTTGCTGGATCAAACCCACTAATAAATAAAGTAAACTTAAGAAGAACAATAGTGGGCTTGCTGGATCAAACCCACTAATAATAAGTAAACTTAAGAAGAACAAGCCCACAGCATGGCTTGCTGGATCAAACCCACTAATAATAATAAGTAAACTTAAGAAGAACAATAGTGGGCTTGCTGGATCAAACCCACTAATAAATAAGAAAACTTAAGAAGAACAATAGTGCTGTGTGCTTGCTGGATCAAACCCACTAATAAACTAGAATTGCGGTTCCGAGGAACTGCAAGACTGGGTTTGATCAGGGGCATGGATTTTTGGAGTTGGAACCGCGTCGATAGCTCAAGCGGTCTAGGAGCAGTAGATCGTACAAAAAGTGGGTGAAAAGGAATAAGAAAGAAAGAAAGAAAGAAAAAAAACTTAAGAACTATAGTGGGCTTGCTCCACTGTGGTCTTGCTGGATCAAACCCACTAATAAGAAAACTTAAGAAGAACAATAGTGGTCTTGCTGGATCAAACCCACTAATAAATAAAGTAAACTTAAGAAGAACAATAGTGGGCTTGCTGGATCAAACCCACTAATAAATAAGAAAACTTAAGAAGAACAATAGTGCTGTGTGCTTGCTGGATCAAACCCACTAATAAACTAGAATTGCGGTTCCGAGGAACTGCAAGACTGGGTTTGATCAGGGGCATGGATTTTTGGAGTTGGAACCGCGTCGATAGCTCAAGCGGTCTAGGAGCAGTAGTTCGTACAAAAAGTGGGTGAAAAGGAATAAGAAAGAAAGAAAGAAAGAAAAAAAACTTAAGAACTATAGTGGGCTTGCTCCACTGTGGTCTTGCTGGATCAAACCCACTAATAAGAAAACTTAAGAAGAACAATAGTGGTCTTGCTGGATCAAACCCACTAATAAATAAAGTAAACTTAAGAAGAACAATAGTGGGCTTGCTGGATCAAACCCACTAATAAATAAATAAATAAAGTAAACTTAAGAAGAACAATAGCGGGCTTGCTGGATCAAACCCACTAATTATACTCTCATTCCAGCGTAATAATCAAGGAACACTATGGGCGCAACAGCACAATATCATGCAGCACCTGAAAATAGTCCCCGTAGGCTAACTTCCAGCAACAAGGTTGAGCTGCAGCAGACAAATTGGTTAGTGACTGGATTATTACGCCTGAATGAGAGTATAGTTCCATGTCAAGTCAGCCTAGAAAATCGCCACGTTTTTAGTTTTTATTAGTCTTATTACACTTTTTCTAACTTGAAAAGAGACAAGTTTTAAATAGGAAAATGACTGGATATCTTAGTCACTTTCAAACGAGTGCCCTTTCAAACGAGTCACTTTCAAACAAGTGCCCTCCAGGAAGACCCCAAACTTCCAAAAATGGCTGAAAATCAACAGAAAAATGCTGAGAAAAACAGCGCTAGCTGAAAAAAAAAATGCTAGCTCTAGTGGCGTTCATAAAAATAAAGGAAAGAAAGATAATGTTTCAAACATGAACAGGAGGTACTATGCTCTGGGTTAGGCAAACCATAACAAACCATGTTATTTGTCATTATTGTCTTAAATGACAACTACACTTTAAAGCAACTGTTTGAACTGTTATTTCATGTGAGAGACTTATCATACTGCAAAAAATCAAATCTAACCAAGTGTTATTAATCTTATATTAAGATCAAACAATCTATTTGGGATTGTTTTCAGTATGAGGAGACTTACCTACCACTCTCTCGAAACATCAGTTTGACTTAATTTAGGAAGACTTTGACTTTTTTAAGGAGTCTTGTGGCGGAATTCATTTCACCCTGTCTCAACGTTAATTGTTTTCAATTTTCCAGAAGCACACGCATACACTGCACACACAAACACAAGTAACATAATTGACGCTACTTAATCATTTCATCTGCTCTGGAATGAGAAGCACCTGTAGCGAGACTGATTGAGGGGGGTGTGGCCGTAAGCTGGCATTTGGTTTAGATGCCAGTTTGTAGCATTGATGGGGGGGGAGAGCATCGAGTAAAGCACAGTGAGAAGCGGAATTAACGCGGTCCAAAAGCAGTGAGAGCACCAGCGCCAAAAGGAGTATTGAGAGCCTTAACTCATTGAGTGCCAAAAACGTAATATTACGTTTTTCCTTCCCATGCGTTGAGTGCCAAAAACGTAAGCGCTTTTTTTTTTAAATTACGAAACTACACACTCTAACACACCTTATATGTGATTTTGGGAACTCTGTGATGAATGGAAATGAAATATATGACGATCGTGAAACTCATGAAAACGCACAATCTGGACATTTTATCATAACTCGGTTGCCGCTTTGGGTCGAATCAGTGACGCATGCACGTCAGGTCAAAAACAGGCCATTTTCGTGGGTCTATCACTAGGTGGCAGTCTCGCCAGGTCTCGCTGATCACTTCCCGGAACGTTTACACAAGTAAGTAACAGGCAACACTTCATATTTCATGAAAGACGTTATATCTCCATTTCTAGAAAAAAAACAGCGATTTTGATGAAAACTAGCCACTGTTTAGCTCGGGATTTCTCAGGAACAGAGGCGTGTAGAAATACACGGTTTGCACCCACCGAGAGCTTAAAGTCTCACCTTTTAATCGAGCTATCGTATGTGTTCATAGCTATAACACAGAATATGCTGTGGCTGTACAAAAATCATCAACAATGGTCTAGATTGCTGGCACTCTAGGACAACGCTCCCGAAAACAGCTTGGCATTCAATGAGTTAAGGATACTCTGGGGAGATTTCAAGACGAGCAACATTAGCATCGAAGTGAAGTCAATGGCCCGGTCTGTTGTTTTCGAGCCGAGTGAAGTAGCCTAGACTTTCCCGGACAGACCAAAACAGCCCCTCCAGAAACTGTGAGTCGAATCCTACTTTTCCTTGCTGCTCGGTTGAACTGGCCCTGAGTGACTCCACGCTGCAGTGGAGCTTAAATCCCTCGCTCTGCTCCTCTCCTCCACACACACACACACACACCCTCTTACTCTGCTTGTCTCCCCTACACACACACACATGCACGCACGCTAACATACGCAGACACCCACTCCCGCAACATAGCCTACATACAGTACACAGTTCAAACACACTGATATCCTTTTCTTTTCTTCTACATACACGCACACTGATAACTTTTGTTTAGTTTTTGGGGTATCTCACTGACGAGTGAGCTAGAGACTTTGGACTTTTGTGTTGTAGCCTATATTGTTTATTTTCTGTTGTGGATAACCGGCACGGCTGGTGTGTATTTGTGTTGTTGTCGGATGCACGTCTATTTTTGGTTGATTTGGTAAGGAGTAAAGACGTGTGGCTTGAAACCTTGGTTATTGTCTGTTTATTTTTAATATTATTTGATATGGCTGGCGGTAGCTTTGTTTAATTATTATTTAGTGGCAGGATTGATAGGCCTGCCTGGCGCCTGAACTTGCTTTTTCTTAGTGCCCGACATAGCGCCGTTACAGTCTTATCAAGACAAATTTACTTAACGCACTGGCAGGCAAATTTGCTTGTTTTCAGGATGAGACATCTTAAAAGGAGTCAAACTCTACTTAAATTAAGTGAAATGATTTTACGCGAAAGCACTAGGTAAGTCTATTTAAACTGAAAACAATATGGATTACAATAATATGGAAACAATACGATTAATAACTTGGTTAGATTTATTAGATAAGCCGTCTTTGCAGTGCAGCGATGAGATCTTCCTGATCCCGTGACCACAAAATCACTATTGTACACTATCTATAAAACGTTACGCATCTGACAAAAAAAAACCTGGTCTAGCGAGAGGCATGAAGCACAGCTGAAGATGCACTGTCACAAGATGTAAGCAGCAACTTCTCTGCAGGATAAATGTCCTTAGGTTTTTTATTTTGTCATTCAAACATTATTGGGGTAAGTGTTTTTCAGGTTATGTTTTCGATGGTAACCTATTGTCAGTCAATAGTGAAATTAACTGTGTATAACTGTTTTGTTGTTGACTATGAGACCACGGTGAAGTTAGTTTCACTTTGCCAATGAGTTCAAATAACAGACGAGTGCAGATGCGTGTAGGCTATACTCTGCTAGGTTTTATAGCATGATTTAGTGGAATACCTGTTCCATACGGTCTTGCGTGCAAGTAGATTCCTTCAAATGCGCCGGTGACCATCAAAATACTAATGGGCTGTTTGAAGTTCTCACCCTATGAAGTTCTCACCCTAGGGTCATTTGCACGATGACCGCACCGAGAGTTTGACCTGCCGATACTGATTTTAGCCGATTCTGATTTCATTTCTTCTAACCACTTTACAGCACACACAAAGAGTTATTTTCCATCTTTTCTTTAATAGAACATGTTAACATATAAATGTAATTAACTTATCAATAATGGAATGGCTGTTAACAAAAATGGAACAGGTGACAGTTTCTTCTTCAAGTCTAACTTCAGATGCAGTATCAAACTATAATGCTTCCCAGTGTGGGACATTCATTTCACACACTACTAAATGCACTGTGTTATGGAACACCCATTTTTTTCTTCTCACATCCAATATCCAACTAAAAATACAAAAACAATTGTCATGATTGAACATGTTGCCATGGAACATATTTTCATATGCATTAATGGAAACACAGGGGAGTGTGCTAAGAGAAGTGCTAATAGCGATTGATTAGGTGATCCGCCATATATGTATGAAAACAGGGCGTGTGTTTTGAAAAACATTAATCCAAATTCTGGTTAAATACATAGAACCTTTCAGAGACAGCTGAATTAGCAGGCTATTCCGAGCACCAGTTTTTTTTTACTGTAGGCTACTATGTCAAATTAAGCAACTTCAACTTTTGTTTGCCTTTCTAATAGGCTCGTAACAGGGTGAACGGCACTTCTGCATTCGCTTCGCGGCGCTCTATCGGCTATAACCGCACTATGTAAGTTTGCCAGATAGGGTAGCGGATCTGTAGTTCGATGGAATGAGACATAAGAAACTACAAACTTGCTTCTCATGTCGCAATACATCAAACTTTCATAAAATCATGCAATATACTCTACCTTGTCTGTGGACATTGTTATTTCCAAAGCCATTGTTGGATAAACAAATAGCGTGTGTGCGACAGAGGAAAAGTGCTTTGGTGTTAGTCTACGTGCAGTAAATAGCCTTAGTCTACGTGCAGTAAATAGTTTGAGTATTTTTAAGTGGAGTAGAACTACTAGGCCTATTCTGTATGCCGCTGCTTGTTGACATCTTATTATCAGCCTATGATCGCTAAACTTTGATTCTTTTTAATGTTGCAATCGGTTAACTCCGTTCAGCGGCGCTTGTGGTTCAGCTGTGGGCACACAATTAGCGCCAGGGACAGGTGATGAGCGTTGTTTACGTAGCCTAATGAAGTGACCGCTTAGTTAATTCCATGCAAAGCACAGCGTTCGCTTTTTGCGCATAGAAAAACTTGGTATTAGCGCTTTCTTTGTACATCCAGCTCTAAGTGCTGGCCTTTGCTAGCTCCTTCGAACTTTGCAAACTCAGATGGGTGACGTTGTTTCAAGTGCGGCCCGCAAGTTCATTTGACCGGCATGTGTCAGACTGACCAGCCGGTCATGGCCGATCACGTGAAAATCGTCCAATTCCGGTCACCAGCCGATCAATCGGTACATCTCTAATTATATTGAATATTGCAATCCTCCCAAACTGTTGTTTTTATCTGTTTTCGGGGTCTAGGTTCTAATCAGGGGGTCAACCCCCCCAAAAAAACCTCATCATTTGAACTGTGCATACAATGCCAGACAGCCAAAGCCATCACCTTCAAAGCGAAAGGCCCTGAACAACCCTGAATGACATTGGAGGCCCACAATTTTGAGCACATATTTGAAAAAAATACAATGGACAATGGCCATTTCACAACATGAGCATGAAGTTGCGTTTACATTTTTGTTCCCAATTCCCATAGACAGCCACACACACACACACACCAATGTGTAATGCACACCATTGCATTTTAACTTAGAGGAATTAAATCAATGGTAGGGGTTGGGGTGACATTTTCTAGAGGAATCCAGAGGCATTCAAGTATTTCCATTACACTTTTATCGCCATTGTGGACTGGAAGCTGCTTAGGCCCCAGCAATGCTGAAAAGAGATACACCCAGGATTATGAAATCTGTAGAACCCATTAATGTGATAATTTCCCAATAATGTAATAAAAATCAAAATTGCAATAAAACCTCATCATGTTTTAACATATCGAGACGGGTCTCAATGAGATGCCTGGTCTGGTTTTTATAGAAGTTTTTTTGATTTATAAAACCTCTAAAAGACCACCAGATCACCCGCTTGAGCTAGTTGATCACACACATTCAGAGCAGACGGCACCACTTAAAACATACATTTTTAGGCAGGCAGTGTTAGACAGAGCTCCTAAACTAACTTTAACTTTGTAACTTTGTTTAACTTTGTTTTGAAAAGTGCTATATAAATAAAGATTATTATTATTATTATTATAAACTTCCCATATACAGTCAAGAGGCTGTTTCTCTTTCAGTCAGGTTCATTTGGCCTTAACCAATAGGAAGTCATCCCCGTATGATGTCATCTGAACCGATGGAAGGCTCACTCTCAGGTGTCCGCTGCTGCTCAAACCGGGGCATCCTCCCCCTCTTTACCCATGTGCTTGCCTAGAGCCCCGGGTGACGTTAGCTGCAAGCTACTGCAGTGATAACTACAGCTTAAAGGTGGCTTCGAGACTGCCCACCTCATAAGGAACCACCACCTCCTACCCTTCCCGCCAGGCAGAAGTCCTGGTCAAAACGGATTCGACAACAGCGCTCCAGATCTGAGTCGAAGGGCTCTGCACAGCAACATTCCTGACCTGAGTCAGCCAGAAAAAAAATCACCTACTCCAGCTCCGGTGTAAAAGAATCTCCCAGGTCTGTGCATGGAACTCCTTTCCCCTCGTGCCCCACACAGTGGTAGCCAGTGCTCTCCCTTGCCCATCTCCACTTGTAGTTTGGTGTCACATGAAGCAGCCTCACACAAAAAAACACTTCCCCTTCCCCTGTGGGTCACTAGGTCCCACTCTGCCTCAGTTTGGGATGCGCCAACATGCAAGCAACTCGCTGCTCACCTGTGCCCTCAATCACAATTCACAGCGGTGTGCCCAATGCCAGTTCCACCCCACTATGTAGCCGCTCTGAGGAAGGAGATCAGCGAGCTGGCGGCAAAGCAAACTAACTAGCTAGTACCAGCGGAGGACATACATAGGGGTTTTTACAGCAGATACTTCATTGTTCAAAAGAATTATGCCATCCTTGACCTGAGACCTTTAAATGCCTAATTGAAACAAGTGCCATTCTGAAAGATTACTCGGCACCAAATCCTCGCCAGTGTCTGCTAAGAAGAATGGCTAGTCTACATGGACCTGAAGGAAGCGTTTTTCCACTTTGAAATAATGCCCAGACGCAGGAAGCATCTGCGTTTTGCTTTCAAAGGAGAGGTGTGGGAGTTCTCCTGTTCGGGCTATCGGTTCCTGCTCCTCTGAGACAGGACAGAATCTGCATACTAAAATTTTTGGACGACTGGATTCTGGAGGCTAACAGGTGAACTGCTCCCTCACTGCATTCGTTGGACTCGAGCTTGACCCCAAACGCCTGATTGCCAAAAGGCAAGCGGACATTCACACTTTTCCGCAGAGGGCACAAGGTCAGTGTAAGCCACTGCCTGAGGCTACTATGTCTACTTGCAGTGCTGGACCAGTGCTACTAGCTTTCTGGCACTCCCCAGACTCCGCTCTGACATCTAGCAGAATGAGTTGTGATAACACAAATTATGAATGGTCAGAGCGCTCCGCACCTATACCAACCGAACACGCCCCCTGCGCAAGACTAAACAGCTGTTCATCTGCTATGGGGCTTAGGCGTGTGTTATCAAAACAAAAGCTCTCCTACTGGCTGACTTAACACAATAGGGGGCACTTTTTCTTTGAGGTTTGTCAGGTATAAAAGTAAGGGGTTAACACAGCCAGGACATCAGTGCTAACTGTTCTCGGCAGAACTACAACCGCAATCATGACCATGGGCAAGGTAAGTTTAGAGGCAGCTACCATTATGTATGAATCATATCTAACAAACTAGTGGTACTGATTATTAATCTCACTTCCTCTTTGAACAGATTATCTTCTACGAGGACAGGAACTTCCAGGGTCGTTCCTATGAGTGCATGAGTGACTGCCCTGACATGCACTCCTACCTCAGCCGCTGCCACTCCTGCAGGGTGGAGAGCGGTTGCTTCATGGTCTACGACCGTCCCAACTTCATGGGTAACCAGTACTTCATGAAGAGGGGCGAGTACTCTGACTACATGCGCATGATGGGCATGAGCGACTGCATCAGATCTTGCCGCATGATCCCCATGGTAAATAAGTTTCATGTCAGATGCTACTGATAATTAATGATAATTATTGGAGTAAAACGCTTATTGAACTTTTGTCTGTACAGCACAGAGGACAGTTCAGAATGAGGATCTACGAGAGGGAGAACTTCGGTGGACAGATGATGGAGCTGATGGACGACTGTGACTCCATCATGGACCGTTACCGTATGTCTGACTGCCAGTCCTGCAATGTTATGGATGGCCACTGGCTCATGTATGAGCAGCCCCACTTCAGAGGCAGAATGATGTACATGAGGCCTGGCGAGTACAGAAGCTTCAGGGAGATGGGAATGAGCAACATGAGGTTCATGAGCATGAGGCGCATCATGGATTCCTGCATGTAAACTTATTCCGCTTGATTTAAACGATTCCTTTTCTACATATATTTATGAAGTAATACAGTAATAATTAATGTTCATCTGGAATTTCAAATAAAAAAGTGGAAGAGTATTTTCCTGACTGGTTATTCAAACATGTTGCACAGGGGCCATATTGCCTATTTCATTGTTTCACATGAGACACGAATGAAAGTAGCAAATCAACACTAAATATAGCACAAAAAGTTGTGATTTTTCAGACCTGCCAACTTCAAAGAAATTGTATGAGTACAACAACCCCTTTCTTCTTATAGGCTTTCGCCATAGACATCATATAGCTGTTTTCTGTACCACTCTGGATTTAGCCATAGGTTGTCTTTTTTTATTGGCGGATTACAACATTCTGTGTGTACACACTCCTGTACAGTAGGTGGCGGTATAAAGGGACTCGCCATAGGGCTTCAGCAGCTTTAGTATTCTTCTACTGTCTATGGTCTTTTCTCATCTCCCATCCAAATTGACACTGCGGCCACCTAGCAGGTCAGTTCGCTAGTACATTCTCTGTTTACAAGCCTGATTTTTAGTGACAAGCTCTGCCAGATTGTTCCCCAGCCCGCCCCGTTGAAAAACGTAATTGACATCTATAGAGGTCAATGGCAGTCAACGGTCGTATTTAAATTGACGTCTATAGACGTCATTAGCAGCCAATGAGTTAATGAACTTTTAACATCAGCAAAATAATTATTACACATTCACAATAAACCCTTTTCCCACTGTAATGGGCAATAGAGTCTCTGGAAAAAAAAGAGATGAATTTCCATGAACATTCGGGAAATGAAAATAATGGGCATTGAAAAAAACTAGTGCTGTCAGTTAAACGCGTTATTAACGGCGTTAACGTAAACCTATTTTATCGCGAGATTAACATTCTTTTTGGTGTAACAAACTTTGTAGTTTTTTCACAAGCTGTTGCAACAACTAGTAACGTTAGAACAACTACAACACCACACTGGATCTAGCTAGACCGTGCTGCATGTACAAGCCCCCTTTTATGGGGAAAGGGAGCTGTTTGGATAATGGAAACCTATGCTACATAGAAGTGGGGAGCGAAAAGGGGTTGTACTTACTAAATCTTGAAACAAACGTGAATAAAAGGCACAAAATAAGGTTGGTGTATCTGGAGTTAACTGTGTGTTTATGGGATTAATGTGACCATTACGTTCCTATTTTTTGCTCTTTCCAGTTTAGCCTACTAACAGGAGTGTCACGAATGTAGGCACAGTCAAACTGCCCATGGCTGACTATAACTAAGTTCGGCAAGCTTAACTTTACATGTCATAACATCAACTAAACATAAGTCACACATTCATTCTATCACTTGTAATATGAACGTAGCCTTTTTCCTACAACTAGGTGAGATAATTGGCTATGCCTGTTATACTGAAGTTATACAGTTAGCTAGCTAGCAAGCTAACCGTTTTACATGGGATATGGTAAGTGTAGCTAGTACGTGCTGAATGGGTTATAATGTTGCCTACATCGTTTCGACATGAGTAAGTTACATACACATAATTCTTTATAACTGCCGTGTAATTTTAGTAAAATTATTGAATGGCCTGTAAATTAATAACTAGATGTAACGTCAAGGTGTAATTAGGCTATCTGTCTTTCCCATTAGAATCAATGATATATATGTATGTTAACTTGTTTTCCGCTAAAATGGGGCGTGAAGCAAATTAAATGTAGCCTATATGATATCATAATTTGCATAGGTCAGACAGGCCTTGATATGATTACACTAGTTAATTCAAGATAGTACCAACATGTGGCACATATTTTGATACACGGGATGATAAACTAGTTTGTCAAATTTGGGACATCTATTGACTTGTGTGTTGCCAGGAGGCGGAGCCAAATATAGGAAATATTGGATTTCTAGGGGATGCTATAGAGTCTGTGAATATGTGAGGGTTGAGTCCATTTCACTATATTTTGTCATCCAAGGATGTTACATGTCAAATTTAATCAGTGATATTCTACTTAGAAATGCGAAACCAATGTGTACATGTCCATGAATTGCAAAGGTCAAACAGGTCAGATAAGCTTACACCAGTAATTTTCAACTAATAACATGTGGCACAAATTGATATAAAGGGCATAGAAATTGGCAACTGGTTTGCCGTATTTGAGACCTGTAGCTGAGTTTGTATTGCTGTAGCTTCCTGGATGTGTGAGGTCATTTCACTTTGAGGTTTCTGAATGTGTGAGGTAATTTCACTCCGATCACATATTTACTAACCCTAGGTTAATAGGTCATAGGTCAGACAGACCTTTGTAGGGTCACACCAATTACTTCACAACATTAGCACATATAATGCATGGGATGAAAACAGACTTATCTGAGGTTAATTTAAGCCTTGACCTTGCTGATGAAAACCAGAGTGCAGTCAATCAGTGGTCCAAACATATAGAACCAGTACAAGTGAAAGACAATTCAAGTAATTATTTACATGGAGAGTCCTTTACTATCAAAGATGCTTTAATGTACATTGATATTAATGTACATTGATACATGAAGGGGATATTGAAGTACTCAAGTCCCAAAGAAGGATGACAATACAATAGTATTATAGTCAATTAACATAACTCAATAAAGAATATGGTTACAATTTCAAGCATGATTTTAAAAAATTGACTTTCAAAAACTATTGTAATCAGTTAGCGTTTTTAAAGTGATTATGGATTTTTAGTCTAAGAGCAAAAATAGCAGTATTGCTTAAGCCTATATGATGCACCAAAGTAAGTAGGAATGTTGGACATGTCTTAATTCATATTAATTGACATCTACAGACTATAGGCTTTAAGAAAATATATGGTTTAGATGGTCAATTCAGCTGTCCCTTAATAGTGTAGGCCAAAATGTATTAGCTGAACAAAATTCTTCTAAGTAACCCTAGCAACAACCTAGCAACCAACATAAGAACCATAGCAACAACCTAGCAACCATATTAATTACCCTACCAACAACCTCACAACTACCACCAAAATGTCAACCGAGCAACCACCGTTGCAACCAACATGATTAACCTTGCAACCAGCATAGCAACCACTTTATTTGGAATAGCAACCACCATATCTACCCTAGCAACACCCTAGCAACCTTCTTGGTTACCCTATCAACAACCTAGCAACCACCTGTACAATACCAACCTAGCAACCACTTTGATAGTCAACCAACATGACTAGCCTCGCAACCATCTCAATTACCCTAGCAACCAGCATAGCAACCACTTAATTTAGTATAGCCACCACCATATCTACTCTAGCAACACCCTAGCAACCTTCTCAGTTACTCTATCACCAACCTAGCAACCAAAAGGATTACCCTATAAACCTGCATAGCAACCACTATATCCTGTAGCAACACCATAGCAACCTTCTCAGTTACCCTAGCAATAGCTTAGCAACCACTACCATAGCAACCCCTATGTTTCACAAAATACCTGTAGAAAGCCTCCAGGGTTTCCCGCAGAAAATTGGTTAGTCAAAGTGGTATGGTGGGGTGGGGTGTTCTTGTTTGTGCGATACAATAAAGACTCCACCATACAAACTATACCACACTATACAAATGTTTACAAATAAGAACAGTGAATTAATGTGTGCAACTTTAACAAACATTATACAAACTATACAACAATGAAGTGGAAAAGAATGCAAAAGAAAGAAAAACAACATTTTCAAAATGTGCAAACGTAATCACAGTCACTGCTTATGGCAGAGCTGACAGCATCGCTACAGCCATCCTCCTTGGTTTAAAAAAACACAATTCAAGGGCCCTTTGATAATTGCACTCTTTAACAAGTGCGGACCATTTATGCTTTCATGCAGGCTATCAGACTGTTGCCCTGCAGCCTGTTCTGCAAGTCTATCTTGATCTATACATGGAGAGTGAATGAAGTTTAGATTATTTTAGACTTTTGTGTAAGATGTGTAAGATTTACACAAACGATGATAAATAACGCGATGACACCACCCGCTGCAGACCATAGGATGTGAGAATGCGCTCCACACCACAGCTGTAAATGGAAGCAAGGACTGAGGTGTCAAGGCCAGCATGCTTCAGCCCCTTCAGGAAGTGGACAAACAAGGCCTTGTTTACATGCTCGCTGTCTTGTTGTTTGTAGAAGGACAATGCTTTAACAGCTCCTTTGTGTAGGTGTCCTGTTGGAGTCATATAATGAAATGGAATGCATACATCAGGATATCAGGAGCGAGGATCTGTGAAAACATAAGTAGAAGAGAGAAATTTAAGATATGTTTAGATCATTTTGAGCTCCAACACAAAGGCAAAGCAGTTTCAGCCATGCAAACCATATATTTTCTTAAAGCCTGTCACTTGTACATGTGAGTTAACATACACTAGCACATGGCCCACCTTCCTGCAAACTTTGGAGGACATAAATGTATACATGGCACTATTTTGTATATTGTCAAAGTCAGGAGAAAGGTGGGACATGTCTTAATGTATATTAATTTACATCTAGAGGCTATAGGCTTTCAGAAAATATATGGTTTAGGTGGTCAATTCAGCTGTCCCTTAATAGTATAGCCCAAGATGTATCCGCTGTACAATGCGTTTCTCGATCTACAATATGGGCCTATGTACGCCTTATGATGCACCAAAGTCAGTAGGAAGGTGGTACATGTCTTAATGTATATTAATTTACATCTAGAGGCTATAGGCTTTCAGAAAATATATGGTTTAGGTGGTCAATTCAGCTGTCCCTTAATAGTATAGCCCAAGATGTATCCGCTGTACAATGCGTTTCTCGATCTACAATATGGGCCTATGTACGCCTTATGATGCACCAAAGTCAGTAGGAAGGTGGTACATGTCTTAATGTATATTAATTGACATCTAGAGGCTATAGGCTTTCAGAAAATATATGGTTTAGGTGGTCAATTCAGCTGTCCCTTAATAGTATAGCCCAAGATGTGTCAGCTGTACAATGCGTTTCTCGAATTACATTATGGGCCTATGTACGCCTTATGATATGTCAAAGTCAGTAGGAAGGTGGGGCATGCCTTAATGTATATTAATTGACATCTAGAGGCTATAGGCTTTCAGAAAATATATGGTTTAGGTGGTCAATTCAGCTGTCCCTTAATAGTATAGCCCAAGATGTGTCAGCTGTACAATGCGTTTCTCGAATTACATTATGGGCCTATGTACGCCTTATGATGCACCAAAGTCAGTAGGAAGGTGGTACATGTCTTAATGTATATTAATTGACATCTAGAGGCTATAGGCATTCAGAAAATATATGGTTTAGGTGGTCAATTCAGCTGTCCCTTAATAGTATAGCCCAAGATGTGTCAGCTGTACAATGCGTTTCTCGATCTACATTATGGGCCTATATTTAGCACAGCGACCATATCTAGCAAAATCACAGTAAAAGTAATGTAAAAGTGACGTAAAATACCTGCCAATTGTGCTCTGTATCCACCGCTGCAGTAGACCATGATGTGAGGATGCACTCCATAACACAGCTGTTAATGGAAGCAAGGACTGAGGTGTCAAGGCCAGCATGCTTCAGCCTCTTAAGGAAGTAGACAAATGAGTAGCCAAACAAGGACAATCAAGGCCTTGCTTACATACTGGCTGTCTTGTAGTTTGACACCACTCTCCTTTCTGTGAGTTTTCTGCTGGAGTCATATAATGAAATGCAACCCATACATCAGGATATCAGGAGCAAGGATCTGTGAAAACATAAGTAGGGGGGGGGGCATAAAGATATGTCGAGAAAACATTGCAGGACCATCCCTAAACAACACATCAGGACACCTTTCTTTCCTTTTTCATTTGATCACTACTGCAATTCATAGACATAGATAATTTAACCATAACGTGTCGTGAACAATGATTTATTTGGCTAATTATTACGTATTTGTCCACGTCTTTTACCATTATAAGACATTGAATTGTACTAAGAAATTGCTAATTTCAATTACCCAGAGCCAAAGAAACAAATAGCTTATTACGTGAAACTGACATCATTGATTGTATCACCATCGCATTCATTTCGATACTTTAACCATAACGTGTCGTGAATAATGATTTATTTAGCTAATTATCACGTATTTGTCCGTCTTTTACATTGACTAAGAAATTGCACTAATTTCGCGTGATTCTAGTTGTTTTACAGCATGAAGGAGTTTTAGTCAGGATAAGTATCCCTATATTTTGTTCGAAACAACAACAAAAAAACAACATTATTATTATTATTTACTAAATTTACGTAGTTTAACTTAACTTACCCCACACAGCCAGCTCTCGCTCTACGATGCGTTTCCGCTTTCTTGTGGTGGCGTGTGTCACATGACAGCAACCAGCCTATCACACTGGGGCTCTTATACGGGGCTCTTCTGCGTTTTTCAAGCGTTTACATACCTCAATAACCAGGACTGCGTTAGCCTACCTCCTTAAGTAGCCAAGGCTAAGCCATAAAAGCGTGACCCCAGATCTAACCACAAATCATAATACCAAATGCATGTGTGCAACACAAGGCAACGTAGACTAACACATCTCACCACCTTTCCCGATTTAAATTCTTCGTTTTAGCCCGTCCCTGCTCAGTAATTTCCGTTTCAGGAAACGTACACTAACACATCTCACCACCTTTCCCGATTTAAATTCTTCGTTTTAGCCCGTCCCTGCTCGGTAATTTCCGTTTCTGATTGGATTCTGGGATCCCAATGTGTTCGTATCGTGGTCAACCATGTGAATCGATGATAACAGCCTTCTGAACCTGCTAGAAGGTGTAGATGGTCCCTTCTAACCCATAACTATGAGGCTGATTACGATTGATAACGCCCATTCAATCGAGTGATAACGTTCGAAGTGGGGGAAGAAGAAGGGTTCGTTCTTCGATGTCTTCAAATTCGTTCGAATTCCGTGTGCATCCTGTGTATCTTTCGTGCTGCTATCCTGTTACCTCTTCCTGCTGTTCTGGCAACAAGGTTTCACGCGAGATTACGCCACATCCCAGAGAGTTGTGTTGTCTCAAGATGGCGCCCGTCTGTGTGAACGAGACGTGAACGGTACTGTTTTTCTTTTTAATAAACTGCCTGTAAACTTACACAGTTCTGAATGCTTCGGTTTACATGTAGATACCCTCATTATGCTACGGTGTAGTGTGTTGCTATTTGGAGCCTTGGTAGCTATTTATTTTTACTACGTTTAGTTCAAGCGCTCTGGTTCAAGCATCGTTGTGTTTGGTGGGTCATGTGACGAGCCGTCGGATCACAGCACAGCGCCCAGAATGCATTGCAACACACCGTCATGAAGGGACTCATCGTTAGGTCGGCTTTAAATAGCATACAGAACCTATAGTAATATAACGTTGTCTGTAAGCTCCACAGATCGTGGCAAGACAATTGAATTGATTGTGGACTTCTTGCCGGGCAATGATGAGTAACTTAACTTGAATAGTAATGATGCGTGGATGTGCATAATATCTGTATGAAAGTGTGTTTCTCAATGTAATAACTATACAACTTTACACATGACTAAGTTTGAATGGAGCTAGCTGGGCATAGGACTGGGCTGAATGGATTGGGAAAATACTTTATTTATTTATTTTTGTAATCTTTTTTTACATGACCTTTACAACTGGTGCTGGCAAGGCATTGAACTGGGCTGAATGGATTTGGAAAATATATATATATATATTTTTAATGACCTGTATCAACATGGTTTGTCTCATCTTTTTTTACATTACCTTTACACTTAGTGCTGGCAAGGCATTGAACTGGGCTTCATTCGAGGATTCCAACGGTACCTCATTCATGAAAATCGGACATACTGGTCAAAAGTTACATGCACACACCTTCATATACACAGACAGCCCAGCCCAGCCATGCTGTGGTCTTGCTGGATCAAACCCACTAATAAATAAAGTAAACTTAAGAAGAACAATAGTGGGCTTGCTGGATCAAACCCACTAATAATAAGTAAACTTAAGAAGAACAAGCCCACAGCATGGCTTGCTGGATCAAACCCACTAATAATAATAAGTAAACTTAAGAAGAACAATAGTGGGCCTGCTGGATCAAACCCACTAATAAATAAGAAAACTTAAGAAGAACAATAGTGCTGTGTGCTTGCTGGATCAAACCCACTAATAAACTAGAATTGCGGTTCCGAGGAACTGCAAGACTGGGTTTGATCAGGGGCATGGATTTTTGGAGTTGGAACCGCGTCGATAGCTCAAGCGGTCTAGGAGCAGTAGTTCGTACAAAAAGTGGGTGAAAAGGAATAAGAAAGAAAGAAAGAAAGAAAAAAAACTTAAGAACTATAGTGGGCTTGCTCCACTGTGGTCTTGCTGGATCAAACCCACTAATAAGAAAACTTAAGAAGAACAATAGTGGTCTTGCTGGATCAAACCCACTAATAAATAAAGTAAACTTAAGAAGAACAATAGTGGGCTTGCTGGATCAAACCCACTAATAAATAAATAAATAAAGTAAACTTAAGAAGAACAATAGCGGGCTTGCTGGATCGATCAAACCCACTAATTATACTCTCATTCCAGCGTAATAATCAAGGAACACTATGGGCGCAACAGCACAATATCATGCAGCACCTGAAAATAGTCCCCGTAGGCTAACTTCCAGCAACAAGGTTGAGCTGCAGCAGACAAATTGGTTAGTGACTGGATTATTACGCCTGAATGAGAGTATAGTTCCATGTCAAGTCAGCCTAGAAAATCGCCACGTTTTTAGTTTTTATTAGTCTTATTACACTTTTTCTAACTTGAAAAGAGACAAGTTTTAAATAGGAAAATTACTGGATATCTTAGTCACTTTCAAACGAGTGCCCTTTCAAACGAGTCACTTTCAAACAAGTGCCCTCCAGGAAGACCCCAAACTTCCAAAAATGGCTGAAAATCAACAGAAAAATGCTGAGAAAAACAGCGCTAGCTGAAAAAAAAATGCTAGCTCTAGTGGCGTTCATAAAAATAAAGGAAAGAAAGATAATGTTTCAAACATGAACAGGAGGTACTATGCTCTGGGTTAGGCAAACCATAACAAACCATGTTATTTGTCATTATTGAATATGGCTACTCTATCGTCATGTGTCTTAAATGACAACTACACTTTAAAGCAACTGTTTGAACTGTTATTTCATGTGAGAGACTTATCATACTGCAAAAAATCAAATCTAACCAAGTGTTATTAATCTTATATTAAGATCAAACAATCTATTTGGGATTGTTTTCAGTATGAGGAGACTTACCTACCACTCTCTCAAAACATCAGTTTGACTTAATTTAGGAAGACTTTGACTTTTTTAAGGAGTCTTGTGGCGGAATTCATTTCACCCTGTCTCAACGTTAATTGTTTTCAATTTTCCAGAAGCACACGCATACACTGCAAACACAAACACAAGTAACATAATTGACGCTACTTAATCATTTCATCTGCTCTGGAATAAGAAGCACCTGTAGCGAGACTGATTGAGGGGGGTGTGGCCGTAAGCTGGCATTTGGTTTAGATGCCAGTTTGTAGCATTGATGGGGGGGAGAGCATCGAGTAAAGCACAGTGAGAAGCGGAATTAACGCGGTCCAAAAGCAGTGAGAGCACCAGCGCCAAAAGGAGTATCGAGAGCCTTAACTCATTGAGTGCCAAAAACGTAATATTACGTTTTTCCTTCCCATGCGTTGAGTGCCAAAAACGTAAGCGCTTTTTTTTTTTTAAATTACGAAACTAGACACTCTAACACACCTTATATGTGATTTTGGGAACTCTGTGATGAATGGAAATGAAATATATGACGATCGTGAAACTCATGAAAACGCACAATCTGGACATTTTATCATAACTCGGTTGCCGCTTTGGGTCGAATCAGTGACGCATGCACGTCAGGTCAAAAACAGGCCATTTTCGTGGGTCTATCACTAGGTGGCAGTCTCGCCAGGTCTCGCTGATCACTTCCCGGAACGTTTACACAAGTAAGTAACAGGCAACACTTCATATTTCATGAAAGACGTTATATCTCCATTTCTAGAAAAAAAACAGCGATTTTGATGAAAACTAGCCACTGTTTAGCTCGGGATTTCTCAGGAACAGAGGCGTGTAGAACTACACGGTTTGCACCCACCGAGAGCTTAAAGTCTCACCTTTTAATCGAGCTATCGTATGTGTTCATAGCTATAACACAGAATATGCTGTGGCTGTACAAAAATCATCAACAATGGTCTAGATTGCTGGCACTCTAGGACAACGCTCCCGAAAACAGCTTGGCATTCAATGAGTTAAGGATACTCTGGGGAGATTTCAAGACGAGCAACATTAGCATCGAAGTGAAGTCAATGGCCCGGTCTGTTGTTTTCGAGCCGAGTGAAGTAGCCTAGACTTTCCCGGACAGACCAAAACAGCCCCTCCAGAAACTGTGAGTCGAATCCTACTTTTCCTTGCTGCTCGGTTGAACTGGCCCTGAGTGACTCCACGCTGCAGTGGAGCTTAAATCCCTCGCTCTGCTCCTCTCCTCCACACACACACACACACACCCTCTTACTCTGCTTGTCTCCCCTACACACACACACATGCACGCACGCTAACATACGCAGACACCCACTCCCGCAACATAGCCTACATACAGTACACAGTTCAAACACACTGATATCCTTTTCTTTTCTTCTACATACACGCACACTGATAACTTTTGTTTAGTTTTTGGGGTATCTCACTGACGAGTGAGCTAGAGACTTTGGACTTTTGTGTTGTAGCCTATATTGTTTATTTTCTGTTGTGGATAACCGGCACGGCTGGTGTGTATTTGTGTTGTTGTCGGATGCACGTCTATTTTTGGTTGATTTGGTAAGGAGTAAAGACGTGTGGCTTGAAACCTTGGTTATTGTCTGTTTATTTTTAATATTATTTGATATGGCTGGCGGTAGCTTTGTTTAATTATTATTTAGTGGCAGGATTGATAGGCCTGCCTGGCGCCTGAACTTGCTTTTTCTTAGTGCCCGACATAGCGCCGTTACAGTCTTATCAAGACAAATTTACTTAACGCACTGGCAGGCAAATTTGCTTGTTTTTAGGACAAATTTGGTTAATGCACTGGCAGACAAATTTGCTTGTTTTCAGGATGAGACATCTTAAAAGGAGTCAAACTCTACTTAAATTAAGTGAAATGATTTTACGTGAAAGCACTAGGTAAGTCTATTTAAACTGAAAACAATATGGATTACATTTTTAATCCTGATATAAGATTAATAACACTTGGTTAGATTTATTAGATAAGCCGTCTTTGCAGTGCAGCGATGAGATCTTCCTGATCCCGTGACCACAAAATCACTATCGTACACTATCTATAAAACGTTACGCATCTGACTAAAAAAAACCTGGTCTAGCGAGAGGCATGAAGCACAGCTGAAGATGCACTGTCACAAGATGTAAGCAGCAACTTCTCTGCAGGATAAATGTCCTTAGGTTTTTTATTTTGTCATTCAAACATTATTGGGGTAAGTGTTTTTCAGGTTATGTTTTCGATGGTAACCTATTGTCAGTCAATAGTGAAATTAACTGTGTATAACTGTTTTGTTGTTGACTATGAGACCACGGTGAAGTTAGTTTCACTTTGCCAATGAGTTCAAATAACAGACGAGTGCAGATGCGTGTAGGCTATAATCTGCTAGGTTTTAGTAAAGCATGATTTAGTGGAATACCTGTTCCATACGGTCTTGCGTGCAAGTAGATTCCTTCAAATGCGCCGGTGACCATCAAAATACTAATGGGCTGTTTGAAGTTCTCACCCTATGAAGTTCTCACCCTAGGGTCATTTGCACGATGACCGCACCGAGAGTTTGACCTGCCGATACTGATTTTAGCCGATTCTGATTTCATTTCTTCTAACCACTTTACAGCACACACAAAGAGTTATTTTCCATCTTTTCTTTAATAGAACATGTTAACATATAAATGTAATTAACTTATCAATAATGGAATGGCTGTTAACAAAAATGGAACAGGTGACAGTTTCTTCTTCAAGTCTAACTTCAGATGCAGTATCAAACTATAATGCTTCCCAGTGTGGGACATTCATTTCACACACTACTAAATGCACTGTGTTATGGAACACCCATTTTTTTCTTCTCACATCCAATATCCAACTAAAAATACAAAAACAATTGTCATGATTGAACATGTTGCCATGGAACATATTTTCATATGCATTAATGGAAACACAGGGGAGTGTGCTAAGAGAAGTGCTAATAGCGATTGATTAGGTGATCCGCCATATATGTATGAAAACAGGGCGTGTGTTTTGAAAAACATTAATCCAAATTCTGGTTAAATACATAGAACCTTTCAGAGACAGCTGAATTAGTAGGCTATTCCGAGCACCAGTGTTTTTTTACTGTAGGCTACTATGTCAAATTAAGCAACTTCAACTTTTGTTTGCCTTTCTAATAGGCTCGTAACAGGGTGAACGGCACTTCTGCATTCGCTTCGCGGCGCTCTATCGGCTATAACTGCACTATGTAAGTTTGCCAGATAGGGTAGCGGATCTGTAGTTCGATGGAATGAGACATAAGAAACTACAAACTTGCTTCTCATGTCGCAATACATCAAACTTTCATAAAATCATGCAATATACTCTACCTTGTCTGTGGACATTGTTATTTCCAAAGCCATTGTTGGATAAACAAATAGCGTGTGTGCGACAGAGGAAAAGTGCTTTGGTGTTAGTCTACGTGCAGTAAATAGCCTTAGTCTACGTGCAGTAAATAGTTTGAGTATTTTTAAGTGGAGTAGAACTACTAGGCCTATTCTGTATGCCGCTGCTTGTTGACATCTTATTATCAGCCTATGATCGCTAAACTTTGATTCTTTTTAATGTTGCAATCGGTTAACTCCGTTCAGCGGCGCTTGTGGTTCAGCTGTGGGCACACAATTAGCGCCAGGGACAGGTGATGAGCGCTGTTTACGTAGCCTAATGAAGTGACCGCTTAGTTAATTCCATGCAAAGCACAGCGTTCGCTTTTTGCGCATAGAAAAACTTGGTATTAGCGCTTTCTTTGTACATCCAGCTCTAAGTGCTGGCCTTTGCTAGCTCCTTCGAACTTTGCAAACTCAGATGGGTGACGTTGTTTCAAGTGCGGCCCGCAAGTTCATTTGACCGGCATGTGTCAGACTGACCAGCCGGTCATGGCCGATCACGTGAAAATCGTCCAATTCCGGTCACCAGCCGATCAATCGGTACATCTCTAATTATATTGAATATTGCAATCCTCCCAAACTGTTGTTTTTATCTGTTTTTGGGGTCTAGGTTCTAATCAGGGGGTCAACCCCCCCAAAAAAACCTCATAATTTGAACTGTGCATACAATGCCAGACAGCCAAAGCCATCACCTTCAAAGCGAAAGGCCCTGAACAACCCTGAATGACATTGGAGGCCCACAATTTTGAGCACATATTTGAAAAAAATACAATGGACAATGGCCATTTCACAACATGAGCATGAAGTTGCGTTTACATTTTTGTTCCCAATTCCCATAGACAGCCACACACACACACACACCAATGTGTAATGCACACCATTGCATTTTAACTTAGAGGAATTAAATCAATGGTAGGGGTTGGGGTGACATTTTCTAGAGGAATCCAGAGGCATTCAAGTATTTCCATTACACTTTTATCGCCATTGTGGACTGGAGGCTGCTTAGGCCCCAGCAATGCTGAAAAGAGATACACCCAGGATTATGAAATCTGTAGAACCCATTAATGTGATAATTTCCCAATAATGTAATAAAAATCAAAATTGCAATAAAACCTCATCATGTTTTAACATATCGAGACGGGTCTCAATGAGATGCCTGGTCTGGTTTTTATAGAAGTTTTTTTGATTTATAAAACCTCTAAAAGACCACCAGATCACCCGCTTGAGCTAGTTGATCACACACAGTCAGAGCAGACGGCACCACTTAAAACATACATTTTTAGGCAGGCAGTGTTAGACAGAGCTCCTAAACTAACTTTAACTTTGTAACTTTGTTTAACTTTGTTTTGAAAAGTGCTATATAAATAAAGATTATTATTATTATTATAAACTTCCCATATACAGTCAAGAGGCTGTTTCTCTTTCAGTCAGGTTCATTTGGCCTTAACCAATAGGAAGTCATCCCCGTATGATGTCATCTGAACCGATGGAAGGCTCACTCTCAGGTGTCCGCTGCTGCTCAAACCGGGGCATCCTCCCCCTCTTTACCCATGTGCTTGCCTAGAGCCCCGGGTGACGTTAGCTGCAAGCTACTGCAGTGATAACTACAGCTTAAAGGTGGCTTCGAGACTGCCCACCTCATAAGGAACCACCACCTCCTACCCCTCCCGCCAGGCAGAAGTCCTGGTCAAAACGGATTCGACAACAGCGCTCCAGATCTGAATCGAAGGGCTCTGCACAGCAACATTCCTGACCTGAGTCAGCCAGAAAAAAAATCACCTACTCCAGCTCCGGTGTAAAAGAATCTCCCAGGTCTGTGCATGGAACTCCTTTCCCCTCGTGCCCCACACAGTGGTAGCCAGTGCTCTCCCTTGCCCATCTCCACTTGTAGTTTGGTGTCACATGAAGCAGCCTCACACAAAAAAAACACTTCCCCTTCCCCTGTGGGTCACTAGGTCCCACTCTGCCTCAGTTGGGTGCTTGGGATGCGCCAACATGCAAGCAACTCGCTGCTCACCTGTGCCCTCAATCACAATTCACAGCGGTGTGCCCAATGCCAGTTCCACCCCACTATGTAGCCGCTGTGAGGAAGGAGATCAGCGAGCTGGCGGCAAAGCAAACTAACTAGCTAGTACCAGCGGAGGACATACATAGGGGTTTTTACAGCAGATTTTTACACCATCCTTGACCTGAGACCTTTAAATGCCTAATTGAAACAAGTGCCATTCTGAAAGATTACTCGGCACCAAATCCTCGCCAGTGTCTGCTAAGAAGAATGGCTAGTCTACATGGACCTGAAGGAAGCGTTTTTCCACTTTGAAATAATGCCCAGACGCAGGAAGCATCTGCGTTTTGCTTTCAAAGGAGAGGTGTGGGAGTTCTCCTGTTCGGGCTATCGGTTCCTGCTCCTCTGAGACAGGACAGAATCTGCATACTAAAATTTTTGGACGACTGGATTCTGGAGGCTAACAGGTGAACTGCTCCCTCACTGCATTCGTTGGACTCGAGCTTGACCCCAAACGCCTGATTGCCAAAAGGCAAGCGGACATTCACACTTTTCCGCAGAGGGCACAAGGTCAGTGTAAGCCACTGCCTGAGGCTACTATGTCTACTTGCAGTGCTGGACCAGTGCTACTAGCTTTCTGGCACTCCCCAGACTCCGCTCTGACATCTAGCAGAATGAGTTGTGATAACACAAATTATGAATGGTCAGAGCGCTCCGCACCTATACCAACCGAACACGCCCCCTGCGCAAGACTAAACAGCTGTTCATCTGCTATGGGGCTTAGGCGTGTGTTATCAAAACAAAAGCTCTCCTACTGGCTGACTTAACACAATAGGGGGCACTTTTTCTTTGAGGTTTGTCAGGTATAAAAGTAAGGGGTTAACACAGCCAGGACATCAGTGCTAACTGTTCTCGGCAGAACTACAACCGCAATCATGACCATGGGCAAGGTAAGTTTAGAGGCAGCTACCATTATGTATGAATCATATCTAACAAACTAGTGGTACTGATTATTAATCTCACTTCCTCTTTGAACAGATTATCTTCTACGAGGACAGGAACTTCCAGGGTCGTTCCTATGAGTGCATGAGTGACTGCCCTGACATGCACTCCTACCTCAGCCGCTGCCACTCCTGCAGGGTGGAGAGCGGTTGCTTCATGGTCTACGACCGTCCCAACTTCATGGGTAACCAGTACTTCATGAAGAGGGGCGAGTACTCTGACTACATGCGCATGATGGGCATGAGCGACTGCATCAGATCTTGCCGCATGATCCCCATGGTAAATAAGTTTCATGTCAGATGCTACTGATAATTAATGATAATTATTGGAGTAAAACGCTTATTGAACTTTTGTCTGTACAGCACAGAGGACAGTTCAGAATGAGGATCTACGAGAGGGAGAACTTCGGTGGACAGATGATGGAGCTGATGGACGACTGTGACTCCATCATGGACCGTTACCGTATGTCTGACTGCCAGTCCTGCAATGTTATGGATGGCCACTGGCTCATGTATGAGCAGCCCCACTTCAGAGGCAGAATGATGTACATGAGGCCTGGCGAGTACAGAAGCTTCAGGGAGATGGGAATGAGCAACATGAGGTTCATGAGCATGAGGCGCATCATGGATTCCTGCATGTAAACTTATTCCGCTTGATTTAAACGATTCCTTTTCTACATATATTTATGAAGTAATACAGTAATAATTAATGTTCATCTGGAATTTCAAATAAAAAAGTGGAAGAGTATTTTCCTGACTGGTTATTCAAACATGTTGCACAGGGGCCATATTGCCTATTTCATTGTTTCACATGAGACACGAATGAAAGTAGCAAATCAACACTAAATATAGCACAAAAAGTTGTTTAGTTGTGAACAACCCGTTTCTTCTTATAGGCTTTCGCCATAGACATCATATAGCTGTTTTCTGTACCACTCTGGATTTAGCCATAGGTTGTCTTCTTTTTTATTGGCGGATTACAACATTCTGTGTGTATACCGCCACCTACTGTACAGGAGTGTGTAAAGGGACTCGCCATAGGGCTTCAGCAGCTTTAGTATTCTTCTACTGTCTATGGTCTTTTCTCATCTCCCATCCAAACTGACACTGCGGCCACCTAGCAGGTCAGTTCGCTAGTACATTCTCTGTTTACAAGCCTGATTTTTAGTGACAAGCTCCGCCAGATTGTTCCCCAGCCCGCCCCGTTGAAAAACGTAATTGACATCTATAGAGGTCAATGCCAGTCAACAGTCGTATTTAAAGGAGAAGTTCGGTGTGAAATTGACCTTAGCTGTACTGAAAGATGTTGCCGAGTACTTACATGTGTCCAATAGGCACCTTCGCTCACCCCCTAGCATTCCGAATTACGCCGTTTTTAGCCAAGTAGCTGTGGGGGGCATAGCGTAGCCTAAGCAGCTAAATCGCTATTTTTACACAATTAAAAAGGTTCCAAGACCCTCAGAAGTCTACCAATGCAGTGTGGAGTTACTTGGAACCTTTTTAATGGTGTAAAAATAGCGATTTAGTTGCATAGGCTACGCTATGCCCCCACAGCTACTCGGCTAAAAACGGCGTAATTTGGAATGCTAGGGGGTGAGCGAAGGTGCCTATTGGACACATGTGAGTACTCGGCAACATCTTTCAGTACAGCTAAGGTCAATTTCACACCGAACTTCTCCTTTAAATTGACGTCTATAGACGTCATTAGCAGCCAATGAGTTAATTAACTTTTAACATCAACAAAAAATTATTACACATTCACAATAAACCCTTTTCCCACTGTAATGGGCAATAGAGTCTCTGAAAAAAAAGAGATGAATTTCCATGAACATTCGGGAAATTAAAATAATGGGCATTGAAAAAAACTAGTGCTGTCAGTTAAACGCGTTATTAACGTCTTAAAATTAAGTTAATGAAGTAACTTGCTTTGCTTTCATTTGAATCCTAATCAAGATACACAATAATTGCTTTATATTGTTAACATGGACTCCTGGAAAGTTCAGAAATGCAAAATAATAGAATTTTAATCATGCGATAAAATATGTGATTAATCGTGATTAACTATAGGAATTCAGCGATTAATCGTGATTAAATTTTTTAATCGTTTGAAAAGTGGACTCATCCAGCGTTGTCTGGCGAAAACGCACCTTCTGCAATATCTTTTTCTTCGACTTTTTAATTTCTCCCTTCAGCACCTGAGAAGTGTTGCCTGCAAAGTTTCTGGGAAGAGATCTAACGAGACCTGCCACCAAGTGATAAACCCACGAAAATAAATGACCTGATTTTGACCTGGCGTGCATGTCACTGATAGAGGTGGGTCGGTCGCGAACGAACTAGTTCCTTCGAACGGGTCTTTAAAATGAACGACCTGAACTAGTTCGCCTTTCCAGTTCTTGTTCGTTGCTGAATCACACTGACCTAGTGCTGCTGTGAATGCCTCTGGCCCAGCTTCCTAAGGCGAGAGCCAAACCAATCGTATGCTGTTGTCTGTATTGTTTCTAAAACGTTCTCATCGAATTAGCCAATGAGGGGCATGAAAGCATAGCAACCGTTTCGATGAAAAAAAAAAAATGGGCTAGTGAGACTAGTGGGAGAGCATACGATAAAAAATAACGATAATGTACATTAACAATTCCATTTTGCATTTCAATATTGGCATTTACATTTAAATATCTGTCTAATGGTAAATGCATGCTGTCTTTGTATTTTCTGTGTCATGTCAGGTTAATAAATGTCTCTTCAATCTGTCTCGTTCGTTCGTTCTCACGCCAAGACCTGTTTCACTTCGGTCTGTCGTTCTCGTTAAGTCAGTCACTCGTTCTTGGCAGAGTGAAGCAGAAGAAGCAGAGTGATTATGGCTGTGTAGCCTGGGCAAAATGGGGACTTGAAACCTTTTCATCAATATAATCTTTCTGCCAAGCCTTTAAACATGTTTGTCGGCATAGCCTACTGGGTCTTTGTTCCTTTATGAATGAACACATTTTTAAAAAAGAAATTAGCTGATCTAGCCGTAGTCTACTTCAATATGTCAATTTAATGTCAAGATGAATGAACACATTAGCTACTGCTGTTTTGTCTAAAAGTACACATAATCATTTAGTTGCAGCTATATTTGCCGCTACAATTACAGTGTTGTGTTGACCGTTTTCACAAACGAGGAGCTGAGAACCTGCATTCCATGATTCACCGCTGAACTACGTTGTAGGCTACCGGAAATGCGACTGAACGAAAGAACGAACGATTCAGAACTAATCATCTTGGTGAACTGAACGACGCGAACTGTGTCATGAGAACGAACGACAAAATCCACCTCTAGTCACTGATAGGCTACCATCAAAGCGGCAACCATCAAAAGCTGAGTTAAGATCAAACATCCAGATAAAATGTCCAGATCTTGCGTTTTCATGAGTTTTCGATCGTCATATATTTCATTTCCATTCATCACAGAGTTCCCAAAATCACATATAAGGTGTGTTAGAGTGTCTGGTTTCGTAATTTAAAAAAAAAGCTAAAAACGTAATATTACGTTTTTGGCACTCAACGCATGGGAAGGAAAAACATAATAATATTACGTTTTTGGCACTCAACGACCTGAACTGATTCGCCTTTCCAGTTCTTGTTCGTTCGTTGCTGAATCACACTGATCTAGTGCTGCTGTGAATGCCTATGGCCAACCATTCTGAATCTGAACATGGCCACATAAAACATCCAACAAAGAGAAAGGTAAAGTATGACAAAACCTTTCTAGAATATGGATTTATGAGTGTCATTGAAGGGCCCGTTTACACATATTTAGATATTTGTATAAATGCATACTTTTGTATGCGTTTGGCCCTTTTGTTTACACGTAAACGGAGATTTAGCTCCCTCAAACGCATACTTTTACAAACGCACTCCAAAGTGAAAAATTCTTAAAACGATGACTGTGTCGTGTGTCAATTCGATTTCATACGTGCAGCAAGATTCTAGAGTGGAGCTTTTGATGTGCAGTGCCTGCCTGAACATTTCACACAGACTGTAGCCTACACACCACACGTGATATGTGATTATTTTGAATATTTTGCATACTATTTCATGATCACCTGACACAGGTTCACACAGCAACTGTCTGTTGACTTCTGAGTTAATTATACAGTTGTTTAGTTGTTTACTTCATGTAGCTAAGTAAGTCTCGTCTTGTGACGCTGACATAGCCTAGGCTAGGCATACTCAATGGATTATAACATGTTGGATTAAGTCATCTTCATTTCCAAACGTAGAGGATTTACACATATACAGGGGCGCCTGTAGGAATTAATGCTATGGTACGCCCCCCCCCCCCCCCCCCTGCAAAAAAAAATAAATCACGCGTGCAATATTTGTCCGTTTCCCGGTTTTAGCCCTGTGCATTGGTCAGCAAAAAAGTAGACTACATAGCATAACAACATCCACATGCAATAATACAACAACGTCTACAATGACCTATTCATTTGGACAACTTGATACAGCCCTATAGGCTACAGGCTAAGTTACCTTATTTTGTTCCAGCGTACCATGACGTCTGGCTTTAAACAGCTGTAATGCAGTCTAACGCGTTCTGACAAGCACACCAATTCCCTACCTTGTTCTTGCCCATCTGGAATAACTCCTCTAGCTTTGCTGCCTCCATACTTTCTGTGTGGGGAGGAAGAGGCTCAACAACTAACTTCCATACCTCTGTCTGACAATACAGGACGACGAGCAGGCCTACGAACACTGATCAAGGATGTGGCCCCCTCCGTCGTATGGACTGCATGATTCACTGAGAGCAACTGCCATGTCAGGAACTCAGTGGGCCAATTGCAGATGTTTTACAACAGGTAGTCAGTATTGTGAACTTTATCAAACCACATCCACTGCATGCTTGTCTGTTCACAAAACTATGCTGTCATATGGGCTCAGAACATGTCAATTTGTTCTTTCACACAGAAGCATGGTGATTGTCTAGAGGCAGGGTTCTGGAGAGATTTTTCAAGCTGAGAAATTAATTGTTGGCTTTTTCCATGCATGTTAACAAAACAGAGTTTGTCGATTTTTTGTGTGACCGACAAAAAATGTGTCTCCTTGCATATGTGACCAACATATTCTGTAAACTTAATGAACTGAACATAAGTATGCAGGGCAAAAACAAGACTATAATGCAAATGAGATTTTTGGATGGATTTACATTACATTAAGCAGACACTTCTTGACCAAAGTGACTTACATATGTTAGCTATATTACAAGGGATCACATTGTCCCCGGAGCAACTTGGGGTTAAGTGCCTTGCTCAAGGGCACAACGGTGGAAGCCGTACAACTTTCAGGCTAGTGCACGCTAGCCCAGCTCCTTAACCACTACACTACCACCGCCCGGATTCATAAAGAAACTCGCATTCTGGAGAGAAAACCTTTCAAAAGCCAATGTCATTCAGCTGTCCAACTTGCTGTGTCCTTGAGCAATATTCATAATTGAATATGGCTACTCTATCATTATCATATGGCTACTCTATCATTAGATGACAGCTACACTTTAAAGCAACTGTTTGAAGTGTTATTTCATGTGAGAGACATATCAGCGTTGAGATCTTCCTGACTGACCACATTATATAACATGAAAGTTCCATTCTGAGATCTGTTCTGCCAATGCAATAAAATCAATTCAACTTGAAGCAACATTATGCCGTTTTTGTTTGTTTTCTAATGCATGTTGTTTGTTAATGAAGAGTTAGTTAGCATGTGTGTTGGTTGCTGATTTTATATTCTAAGTCATTTTGACTAAATACAGTGATGTAAAGCAGTCATACCCATACATTTACAATATTGTCTGCTAGTTAAACACACTTTAAAAAAAAAAAAAAAAAAACTCTTATGGCTGCTTATGCCACTTTGTCTCCTCATGCTTACTGTACATGTCAGATTAGAAATCAAAGCTCTTATGTATACTAGACAATTTGACTTGGTATGTCTGACATACCAAATGCATATGCTACATACACTCATACAATGCCAGACATCCAAAGCCATCACCTTCAGTTAACCCAAACAAAGCGAAAGGCCCTGAACAACCCTGAATGACATTTGAGGCCCACACTTTTGAGCACATATTTGAAAAAATACAATGGACAATGGCCATTTCACAACATAAGCATTAAGTTCCGGTTACATTTTTGTTCCCGATACCCATAGACACACACAAACACACACACACACCAATGCACACCATTGCATTTTAACTTAAATTTTCTAGAGGAATCCATAGGCATTAATTTATTTCCAACATTACACATTTACTTTGAACTGTAGGCTCCTTAGGAAAATAAAATGGCAGATACCTGAGGCCCCAGGAATGCTGAAAAGAGATGCAACCAGGATTAAGGACTTTGAAATCTGTAGAACCCACCAATGAGATAATTTCCCAATAATGTAATAAATATATCCTCATAACTCCATCAAAAATGCAATAAAACCTAATACAGGGTTCCCGCGGGGTCTTAAAAAGTCTTAAAAAGCCTAAAATTCAGAACTTTAAATTTAAGGCCTTAAAACGTCTTAAAAACGGCCAGATTTTCATTCCGAGGTCTTAAAATTAGTTTAGTCAGGTCTAAAAAATATTTTACCATCGTGCATTTCCAGAAACGCTGGCCGCATAAAGTTATTATAAAGTAGCAAAAAGGTATTGAGTCGTAGCTTGCAAAGCAGAGCTCTAGCGTCTTTGCTACCATTGTAACAAAACCAGCAGAATGCTCAGAACATTGGTTCAGTGTGTTGTAGTTCTTTCTGGGGGATACTGGTGTTGGTACGTAGCCTACGCAGTGATACATCTACAAATCCTGTGATAAATGCAATACCTGCCCGCAAAATACATCTGCGTCTCCTCAGAATTTGTTAAAGTTCGGCCACGTGTGGAAAATGGGAAAGTGTAGGCCTACTTTCAACGAGACATGGCTAGATCCAGTGATGCCAGTAACGCGTTACTCTATTTTGACCACTTTTTTCGGGTATTAACGCTCACGTTTTCAGCATGATGACTCACGTGTAATACCACGCAGCAACACAAACATAAACAACAATAGAGGGAGGAGAGAGATGCGCATTTTAGCTATAGTCATTATTTTGAGTTTGTGTCCACTAAACATGATAGCTATGAACACATACAATGGCTCGTTTGAAAGATGAGACTTTAAGCTCTCAGTGGGTGCAAACCGTGTATTTCTACACGCCTCTGTTCCTGAGAAATCCCAAGCTAAACAGTGGCTAGTTTTCAGCAAATTTTTTTCTAGAAATGGAGATATAACGTCTTTCATGAAATATGAAGTGTTGCCTGTTACTTACTTGTGTGAACTTTCCGGGAAGTGACCTGGCGAGACTGCCACCTAGTGATAGACCCACGAAAATGGCCTGGTTTTGACCTGACGTGCATGCGTCACTGATTCGACCCAAAGCGGCAGCCGAGTTATGATAAAATGTCCAGATTGTGCGTTTTCATGAGTTTCACGATCGTCATATACTGTATTTCATTTCCATTCATCACAGAGTTCCCAAAATCACATATAAGGTGTGTTAGAGTGTCTAGTTTCGTAATTAAAAAAAAAAAGCTAAAAACGTAATACGCACTCAACGCATGGGTTTTGGCACTCAATGAGTTAAGACATAGTATAACATTAGACTAGATTACTAGCCCGTACTAGTCAGAATTTAAGTCTGATACTGCTCCATTGGGATGTGATTATGGTACATGTTTCAACCGATACAGGGGTTCTTCTACCTTTTAGCAACAGCGTTTTTGTTGGGAAGAACTGGGAAGAACGAAACACTTTTTAATTAAATGTCACTTACAAAGACATCGTACCATACTGAAAGCTAATATTTTGTCACTAGCAACATACATCTTTCCTCTGTCAAACACAGTTGCATTTTCAGCTCTGAACTAAACCGTTCAGGAGATAGAAATCCCCAAGGGGAAATAAAAGATCAATTCAATTCAAGTTTTGGTCCGAACCGTGACTCCGAACAGCTCTGGTTCGGGCATAGTTGCTCCATAATGGAACAAGTCCAGAACAAACTTCCCAACCTCAAATGTTGTGGGCGGGGCTAAAATCAGCTGGCTTCCAGGCTACTAGATTACATCTCTCTTCCCTTCTCTACTTCCTCTTCTACAACTTCTCCTCCTACCATACTTTGACTAGTACTCAATATGTAGGCACTCCTATCCTCTAGTACTAGTATTGACAGATGCAGTGGTAATTCCTAGCTATAGCCTCCTTTGCACTGTAGCTTAAATATTATTATATTGCTGTAGCTGTAGCTCTGTAGTTTAAATGTTAAAAGTGCTCTAAGCGATGTTACGTGATTTCTAAGCTAAAACATTTTTTTATCACATACAGCATACCTCACCTCACATGCTGCCTGTGCCCTGACACTGTAAAAAAAAGCGGTCTCTGTGGACAGCCCAGGCTCCAAAAACAGCAACAAAAACAACTTGGACTTTTTCTTCACAACCTCATATTCCAAGTGTGTTTGTCTCATACGTAAAGCTAGCATTGCTGTGCTGAAGAAGGGAAATGTGGGGAGGCACTATCGAACTGTTCATAAAAACTATGACACTGACTTCCCTCCGAATAGTGAACTTAGAAAGAGAAAGGTGAGGGAACTAAAATTCGCAGTTAATCGGACAGCAGTCTCTTTTCACCAAGACAAATTCAAAAGCCAAAGCAGCCACCGAGGCATCCTTAAGGGTGAGTCATTCCATCATCAAGCATAAAAAATCTTTCCAAGATGGAGAGATGGTAAAAGAAAAAAATTGAAAAAAGGGTCCTATGTTCCCCGCTGCTTCCAAGTAGACTGCAGCTGCATGGCAAGGCGCGGGTTGGTAAAGTGCTGTCGCGCGTGTTTGAGCTCCGAGTCGCCTCTTTTTGGAGGAAGAGCGCATGTTTGAATCTGCAAGCACGTTCACTAATGAACATTTCTTGACGAAGCTGGCCTATCTTAGCGATATATTTGATATATCTTAGCGATACATTTGAGTGAAATGTCCAGTTACAAGGCAAAGACAAGCACCTCACCTAGCAAATAAGATCACCAAAAAAACTTGAGTAGGACAGGCGCATCGATCGCGACAGTATTATGCCTTTGAGATTTCTGAGCGAAATCGCTGAAACGTCTGATTGGGAGGCACTCTTGTGATCCCATGTATTAAACAGTAGGCCTACATCACATCCCTGCAAAGTTTATTTAAAAAATATTTCCCAACCAGCAGTGCTCAGTATGACTGGATTATGGATCCATTTAATGCAGCATGTTGGCATTTCATTGAATATATTGTACAATGCTGTATAATGGCCTATGCTTTAGGGCTGCACGATATTAGGAAAACATGCGATATGCGATAACATTATTGAGTATTGCGATAACGATATAACTTGCGATATTTAAATATTTAATGTTTTTCTCTATTCTACTTGCTGCTAACATATACTGTAGGGTTGGGGGGGGGGTAAATGTATAATTACAGAAATAAATGTATAATTTTCTACATAAACAATATAAATATACTGCTCAAAAGAATTAAAGAGACACTGGATTGGTGCTCTGACACTGGTTCTGAGCACAAGAAAAACTTTTAAGGCGAGTGTTTTATTTTGCAAGAACTGTCAGCAGGGCCGGAGTGGGGCCACTTTTCAGCCCGGGAGTTTCAGGCCCAAGACCGGCCGACGTTTTCCATAGTGGTGGAAATTGGATAAATAAAGCAACATTTCAGCTCTTACTATCCTGTAGTTTTTATTAGTACCATGGTTCAACAAATGTGTAAAGGTTATATTAATTCACTTCAACTGAGAAGTTAACAAAAAATATTCCACTATTCCACAAGTTAACAAAAACAAAAAGAAAGAAAGAAAGAAAGCCTTTGAAATGTAGCCTATCCCACGCTTCCACAAAGAGGCATATTGAACTAATGTTTAGGCTACATGTTTTTTGCATGGGTAGGCTATATTGTTGTTTGGTGATTTAGCCTACTCCTTTACTACACCCTCTTTTAAGCAAACAAGGCATATAGGTTCATCATGTAGCATACATATTTGGCTCTTTCTTAAATAACTTTAATTTATCCTCTCTACTTGTCCCTGTAGTCATGGCCTCCTTATCACTAATTTCGGGCTCATCATTTTCAGTGGTCGACTGGTTGATCTGCTGCTCAGAGGCTACAATTTTTACCGCATAGGCCTACACAGATCAAACTTCAGTTTTGTTATTAATATTTGCATACTGCAAAGTCTATGAATCGGATACAAAAGGCTAATATTTTAAGAAATGTAATATGTTGCTTGCAAATAGCTTGACAACGTTACAAACGTCCAATATTAGCCCAATAACTGCTAATAATCATTGTATAGCTATCTCTCTTTACCAGTTGCCAATCTCTGCTAATCTAGAAGCTTGGCACATTTAGCAGCATCTACCTGGCCGTTTCAGTCCCTCCTGGCCTCTACCATCCTTCCTGACGCTTATGGCTACTGTAGGGCCGGCCCGGCTATCCGTATCTGAGAAAACTTTTTTGGAAAAGACGGGCTATATGGACCCAACCAACTCTTTTTGGGAGGGGAGAACTCCCTCACACGGTAGGCTACAACCCATGCAGAGGCAACGGTGCCATGCACAGAATGCGGAACGTGTAGCAGTTAGACTAACGTGACAAATGTCAATATTTTTTTCCTCGACCGGCCCAAAAGTGAAGCGGCCCACCGGGAATTCTCCCGATTCTCCCGATTACCCACCCCGGGCCTGACTGTCAGACATTCTGTGAATGTAGTTTGAGAATGGAGAGAAGGGTGTAAGGTTTCAAAAAATGGGTTTTAACAATTGTGAAAAACTGTAAGTGTTCCTTTAATTTTTTGAGCAGTATATTATGTAGCCTAGGCTTTATATGGCCTGATGAAAGTGGACAGCTAAGATACCTACTGACTAGGCTATCGAAGTTGTGTGGAAGATGTGCTCCAAGAAAATCCTCGTAAAAGGCGGATAGACAGCCAATCTGAATACTTGTGCACCAACCAGCGGAATATTCCACATTGCCAGCCTTGGCTGGGCCTAGCAAAAAAGCTAGGCCTACTTAAGCTATATCGCGGCGGTCACTCATCTAAAATCTTAAGTAGCCCAGTCTAACCTCATACGCTGCGCATCCCACGTTATTAGGCTACCGTCATGCCGACTACGAGGGCAGCGGAAAGTGAAAGTAAGTGGCTGCGATCGCACAGTCCAGGCTAACGAAGTAGGCTAAACAACTTTTACAAATAACGAATCCTGATTACCTCTCTGCTGCTGTCTGGGGCTTTTGCTAAATGCAAATCATGAAATACAAGCCTTACAGTGAAAATAGATAGGCTATCTTCTGATCCTATAACAACAACGAAAGAAATTGTTTATTTTAACACGGTGGAGAAGGACGCATTTGGCGCTGTGTTTGTAATACGTCGTCCTTTATAAAACCAAAAGCCATCACGACTTAGCTCTTGCCTCAACACCTAAAACACCACACACCTAAACTGGTAGGGGACGGGCTTCTAGGGCTGCATGACAGCATCGGTTTGGTATGTTGACATTCAGAATGTGAATACATCATAGACTGTAGGCAATGGAATGCGCACGGCACAGAAAATGTATCAAAATTTATCGAAAATTAAGTAATCTTTGCAAGCGTTGATATCGCGATAACGATAGATTTTAGATATATCGTGCAGCCCTACTATGCTTCCTAATATGTTGCTGGAAAACAGAAATATGTGTGTTTTGTATTTATTTATTTTTATATATTTGCAGCACCAGCTGATTTTAACTCTGTTGAAGAGGATATATTTATAAATTTGACAATTTTAAGCTTGACCTACCACTTTCTTAGAGCGATGAGGGACAGGTGGGGCTCGAGAATGCCCCCTCAAAGTGGGGAATGAAAGAAAAAGTTTGAGAACCACTGATCTAGTTTGTTAACTACCACAGTCACGAGTTAGGTCGCGATAGTCTGTCATTTTTAAAAAGTGGGTCCCCAGAAAAAAAGTTTGAGAAACACTGTTAAATCTAGCCGAGTCTGCATGGCTTCAGTCCCAAGCTTGTCATTGTCTTTGCACTTGGCATGTCATTGTTGATTCTTACTGTACAAGAGGTAAGGGAGGTGATCTAAAATAGCCATTGGTTGAGCTGTCGGAAGAATGGGATTAATTTTAATGGAACAAAGATATCAAACTATACTGGGCTGTAGACCCAAAGGGACATTTTTGGATTATTGAAGAGTGAGACCAAAGGGGCTTCGGAGCAACGCGCAGTCCCCCCTGCAGCGTGCCAGCGAACGGAAAAATGAACAAAACAAACCAATTAAATATCAACTTAAAAAGGCATGTAGTTGTAGCGCGTTTGTTCTGTGAGAGGTGCAGCTCGTGTACGTTGCTGTCCTCAATTTAGTGCTGAAGCGGACAATGCGAAGTTACCTAGAATGTTAACTTTGAACTCGTTATATTCAGTAAAGAAGCACAAGTAAAACCATTGTAGGCCTATGTTATAAAAAATGTTCTTCATCTATTCTTTTACTGCGCTATACTCAACGTGGAAGTTAGGAAAATCGCCCTTCTGGCTTGTCAATATTGCACCGTGCGCGTATGTGTAGGTCTACTGGTGTGCTACGGCAAGCAACATTGATAGAAAAATACACTTTGCTACCGTTTGTGCACGAAATGTGCACTCGCAAGCATATCTCATGCAATTTCCGTGGTCAGATACAAGGCGGGGAACATAGGACCCTTTTCTACAAAAAGGGTCCTATGTTCCCCGGTCCCATACAAATAGCGGGGAACGTAGGACCCGGGGAACATAGGACCCGGGGAACACAGGTACGCTCCCGGTAAAAGAATCCTTTCTTGAGGCAGCAGACTCGTTGTTTCAGGACTTCAAGAACATATTATCCTCAATCAAAGCTCTTCAGCTGTCAAGAAGTTCAGTTACACGACGCTGTGAAATGATGGGCGATGACTGAGCAGCTTCGGAAGGACATTGCGAACTGTGTATGTTTCTCACTACAATTTGACAAGTCAACGGACATTAGTGATATAGCCCAATTATGTATTTTCATTCGGATGGTGTTTCAAGATATGACAGTGAAAGAGGAACTGTTAGCAATACTACCCATGAAAGAACACACACAGGGAGAGGACATTTTTCAGATATTCAAAATCGATATTACACAGCTCCCGATGAGTAAACTGGTGTCAATCACCACGGACGGCGTGCCTGCAATGGTGGGCCGCTCAAATGGATTTATTGCAAAGTGCAGGGAGGATGTAGCCAGGGCCGCGTTTGTGCATTGGGCAAAGGGGCTGCTGCCCCAGGCCCCGGCCACTCGGGGGCCCCGGCGCGGGACATTTAAAAAGAAAACAAATGTCTTATCGTCACCTGTCTTTCCCCTTATCAATGCGTGATATCCCAGACAACAATGGCTTCGCATGAGACAATTAGGAAATATGAAAGCGGAGCTCGAAAAAAGAAAGAGCGGCAGCCAGACGTTCTTAGTAAGGCGCGCCAAAACCACAGCCGTACCCAAGTATGCACTGTGCGTATCATCAGGCTACTCGAGAGAGAATTGCCCCTGTGTGTGTGTGTTCACACCAAATAGGCCTAGGCTACCATAACTTCCCAACTCTGCACAGTATTACATTAACTGCATGACAGTAGGCTATTACAATTTTCTGTAAAGTAAGTTTGTAAACACGTTATCAAAATCAACTTAATGCAGAACTATGCACGCGCGCACCTGTTGTTTGAGCAGGAGAGCCTACATACGCATGCTACAGAAGTTGTCGGCTAGCTTGTTGTTTTCTATTACTATCTATGCTGGTTATCAGCACACAATGTTATAAGCTAATTCATTAACTCGAGACTCATCAACACGTTTTTTAAACAACGAAAACAGAAAGGATGGAGACAGCAAAGCGAGAGGAGTTATTTCAAATGGGCAAGCCGCAAGCACAAGGTAGGCAAGATTATTGTGCTTGTCAAAATGGCTAGCATTACCGCTGATTAAAGCCATACGTGAACGTAGCCTTCGCTAGAACAAAACTAAAGGTAACTTTAGCCTTTAGGGCTATACAAAGTTGTCCAAATAAATAGGTCGTTGTTAGGCGTTGTTGTTGTAAAGATATTGCATGTGGATGTCATTAGCCTACTATGTAGACTACTTTTTAACTGACCAATGCAGGAACCTAACCGGGACAAATATTATCAAAGCGTTGAAAGTTAGGTGGGTGTGTGCGTACCATCGCCACTTTTTCCAAAACGAGGATCAAAATAGTGATAAGTCCACGTCCACCCCTGTCCCTGACAACGTTACCGTTATCGGCTCCAACACCCCCCTTGTGATGTGGCTGGGCTGTGTGTGTGCGCTAGACTGCGTGTTTCAATGTCTTTGACGTCGTGGCTGGCTAGGGCTGTGTGTTAACAATGTATCATGATGTGGCTGTGTGCATGCGCGCCAAACTCTAGGCTACAATGTTTCATGAGTTCAGAGTTCGGGAGTTGCACATTTTAGGCTGACCTGGGTACCACTGGCAGTTTTTATCAAGCCTTAGTTTAAGTAATTCATTGATGGTAATAATATAATATTTCATGGTTGATTTTTTTTGTGCATTGCCCCATGTTTGTAGGCTAGGCCTACTTGTTTTTTGTATGTTGGTACAATTGTATGTTGGTTAACAGTTCCACAATATAAATGCAAATTTAATTTTTACATTATCTATCATAATTTTATTGCCTCTCTCTCTGTCTTACGTATATTGATAATAATAATAATAATAGTAATATGTTGAAAAAAATGGGGGGGGGGGGGGGGCCTCTGCACTCAATTGGATAGACCTAACCAATCAGAGCAACAAAATAGCTTACCGTGAGGTGTAGGAAGAAAACACACGAACCATCCTTCTGCTCCTATATCCCCTCCGTTTTTAAAAATAATTCTGTTGAACAGTGATATGCAGTGGTGGAATGTAACGAAGTACAAATACTTCGTTACTGTACTTAAGTAAATATTCCACGTATTTGTACTTTACTTAAGTAGAATTTATAGTGCATACTTTTGACTTTTACTTCGTTACATTTTACAGCAATTATCTGTACTTTTACTCCGCTACATTTCTACAACACCATCGTTCCTTTTTACGATACATTTTATGATCAGATTTTTTTTCTCTCTGACAAACACGTTTGTTTTACCAGGGGGCGGGGTTGCTACCACAGATTCTGGAGCGCTACGTGCCCAGCTTCTAAATCTTTGAAACATAAGCTTATAGTCTAGACCAGGCAAAGCGTGAGCCTGTAGCCATCTGCATTCGGTAGGCTATATTCACCAGACCCATGGCTACACTGGACATGCAACTGTGTTCTGTGCCTTTCTCTTTCTGTTATCTGCAGCGTTAGGGCCTCCTCTCCGATGAGATTGCTATCCGCGGATCAGCGAAGTTACAGGCTATGCCCATGCTTCTGTCACACGTCTGATCATTTGCGCCACAAATGAATGGTAGACTATAGAACCGCTGGCAGAAAAAAACGTAGCATTTTCCAGATTAGGAAATATTTCTTAATTGTGTGTGATCAAATAAAGAGGCATAGCCTACAATTGGGGGGGGGGGGGGGGGGGGTAGAAATGTGAGCGCTCATTCAATGTCTATGTGCGTCTGCGCAAGTGAAACTGAACCTAATCATAAAGACACCTTTCTCAGCAACTTTTCTGTTCAATCAGCAGAATTGGCATTACGATCCACCCGACGTTTCCCTGGTCTACCCCGTTAAACTTCAGGCTCTCGTGTTTTGCTGAATGATATACTCAGCAGATCACCCTAGTAGATAACCAGAATTACAGTCTCTAGAATTGTAGGTCAGAATGTAAACTGGGCCACAGATGGTAAGCACAATTGCATTAGCTTAAAACGATCTAGTCGAATATAGCCTAACCTAAAACTAGCTTAGGCCTAATTAAAATGCCACAGCCCATACTATTTCTTCTTTTAGAATATAGATATTAAGAGAATAAATCATTATGCAAATAGCCTACTTTTAATACTTAAAGTACATTTAAAAGCAGGTACTTTTTACTTTTACTTAAGTAGGGTTGTCATTGTGGTACTTTTACTTTTACTAAAGTAAATATTTCTCTGTGTATTTGTACTTTTACTTAAGTACTGAGATTCAGTACTTCCTCCACCACTGGTGATATGCTACAAACATGTTAAACAGCTGGGAAAGGCTGTCGCAAATCCCTCAAACAGGTGGTCAATCAGAGATGTCAAACGAACGAGGGAACATGTCGCAATGCAGCGCTGTTTTCCCTTAAGTGAAACCACAAGTTTTCCCACATCTCAACTTTGGCCAAAGTTTTCAGAAAAAATCGTTTTCAGTGATACAACCTCATTAAATAATATGAATTTTCCATATGGGGTCTTAAAAGCCATGTATCCTTCTAGCCACAGCGTTTTTGTTTCAAACATAAGCCTAATCTAAGCGTGCTCAGATGACGTTATAGACTAGGCGCTGTTGCTCACCTGTCCATCATCATAAAGTGTGTGTTGTTCTAATGCTGTAGCTCTTTAGTTTAAATATTAAAATGCTTAAATGTTATTCTAATGCTGTAGCTCTGTAGTTTAAATATTAAAATGCTTAAATGTTCTAATGCTCTAGCTCTGTAGTTTAAATATTAAAATGCTTAAATGTTTTTCTAATGCTGTAGCTTAAATATTAAAATGCTTAAATGTTATTGTAATGCTGTAAATAAATGAATGTAAATTTAAATGTACATTAGTCCTAGCCTACAATACACAACCCAGCATCATGATATCGGCACTGAAGAGAGCAGAGGCTCAGCTTTGCAGCCACATTTAAGAAGTTCACACAGACAGCCCAGCCCAGCCCATTAGACATTGCCAGATGGCTTAGAACTCTTCCAGGTGCAAGCTTAAACAATTAGAGCTGTGATGTCATAATCGAAATTAGAATCCTGAACATTCCGCCATTCATTTCAATGGGGCCCAAAAACGCCAAAAACGGGAATAACACGAAAACGACAAAGGCCAGCGACACGAAAGTAACAAGCTCCCTACACCGGTTCGCGCCTGACTTTTTGGAGTTCTAACCACGTCAATAGCTCAGAACGGTCTAGGAGCAGTAGTTAGTACAAAAAGTGGGTGAACAGGAATAATAAACTAGATTTGCGGTTCCGAGGAACTGCAAGAGTGGGTTTGATCAGGGGCATTGAACTCGGCCTCATCCAAGGATTCCAACGGTAGCTCATTTATGAAAATCGGACATACGGATCAAAAGTTACATGCACACACCTTCATATACTATATTATTCATTTAAATGTAGAATTGTAACAAATTGATATGTTCTCCACTTTTGAGGTACAGCTTGTAAAGATAAATGCCACCCTCCTCTGTGCATTAGTTTACCGACCACCAAAAATTAAGCTTAATTGTAATTTCATTCAAGAATTTGCTGATATACTATCTTTTATGGCCTCTCGCTCTGACAATTTCAAGATTTTAGGGGATTTTAACATTCACATCTGTTGCCCATCAAAACCTTTGGTTAAAGGGGACATATTATGCAAATTTCACTTTTTGCATCCTTTTGTACCTCCATTTGGGTCTCTACTGCTCCTAACAACACTCCACGCGTGCAAAAAAGCCATCCATGCGTTTTCTGTGAGTCAGTTGAACGATTTTGGTGTCAGGAATCATAGGCTTCTATGAGCCATTTTCTGGCTCCCTTAACCTGACGTCAAAATAAGGGAATTTGCATAGAACCACCCTGGCGCCACCCCTCACCTCTCAACCCCCATATAGCCCCACCCACCCAATTAGTTGAAGATCCCCATTAGTTTGCTGGTTTAACGAGCACGGACACCAAGCTCAATGACTACAAGCAAGAGCAAGTCACACATAAAGTGTTGTGTTGTTGGCTGCACAGAACAACACAAATCCTTGCACTTTCTCCCAGCCAAAGACGACAGAAGAACCGAGTGGCTCCACTTCATTGTCGATGGCCATGTTCCAGCAACAGTCGGCAAAAATTTTGTGGTGTGTGCAAACCACTTCAAGACAGACTGCTTTGAAAACTTAGGACAGTACACTGCAGGATTAGCCATCAAACTTCGTTTGACAGAGGGATCTGTACCTACTGTTCGTGGCAAGTCACAAGATGAGAGACATGTAAGTACTTTCAAATAATGACTTTTGTGTTTCTATCGCAGTTAAGCATGAACTAACGTTAGGCTGTTCGTGTTTTGCCATTTAGCACAAGCTAACGCAAACATTACGGCTAACTTTAGCCCTGCATCTGCTTGGAGTGAGCATTTCCTCCATTCCAAATTGCAAATGCAGCACACAGCCGATCGAGTCATATTTGACAATCCCAGTCAATAATATCTGAAAGTAATGATTTGAAAATGTTGTCTAGACGCTAGACCTCCATTAAATATTGTCATGTTATCCACAATTGAGGCGACCAACAGCTAAAAGCCCTTAGTATAAGCTAATGTTAGCTTGTAGCCTCACTTTATAACGTTATCCAGTGTTTGCACATTTCCCCTATAGCTCTATTTCATTTAAGCTGCAAGGGTTTGTCACAATTTGTAGTCGTTTTGTCCTTACTGATAAGGAGTTAGATATGGTCATGTTATCTACAATAAAGGTGGCCAGTAAGCTCTTGGTCTAGGCTACTGTTTGCTGTTGTAAATAAAGCGAGATATAGTACTGACAGTGCAAGAAGTTGTAGCCTCAGTTTTTAGCTCAAAGTAAACAGGCATATTATGTGCATGCCATTATTTTCATGTTTGGTTTTCTCTTTACTGCGCAAGACTCTACCTGGCTGCTCTGCATTAAAATGAGGATGCTGCACGAGACCAGGCCACCTTATCCTCTGGGGACCCTCTCTACAGGATGCATTTCCCAAAGTACAGGGAGAGTGCAGGGTGAAACCCATCAAAACCGAGACAACATTCCGTAAGTTACATAATTTTTATTTATCAACAATAAAAGATCTGTTCATTTTGCATGCTATTGCACTATGGTGTCTTTACAATGAACAAAACAATAAATAAATGTACAATGAAATACTTTACAAACTATGTACATAGTAACAGAAGTGTTTGTGAAATATTGCACAGGGTATGTGGAACACTTGATGGGCTTCATCATGGGCGAGGTCTTTGTGGACCAAGAAGCATACAGGGAGGAACTCCTGAAAATAAGCATTCCTCCGGACCTGTCCTCAGAGTTTGAGCACCCAGAGAAGGAGGAGATAGATCGCCAACTATGTGTCTCGCTTCAATCCAGGGGAGGCAGTTTGAAGCCCACGTATTGTCCTTGGCTGTCAGGAAACTCCCGACGAACACGCAGGACCACACATGACGGGATGACGACCCTTATTCTGCATCCAAGGAATCCCCAACACCAACTGACAAAGCTCCTGTAGGCAAGTTATCTGTAATGACTTAAAAAAAAAAAAAACATTGCAGTAGTTAGCAGGTTACATAATCTGTCAGTTCTGTCAAAAGTGCAAAGTGCACAAAGTGCAATTGTCATATTGCATATGTCATGTTTTATTTCTGTTTTGTGTAATAAATATATTGTAATTTTATTTATATTTAAATGTGTCACGAGTGTATGTTTGATACCTTCTGAATTTGCAGACAATAGCCATACATAAAAAGGAAGAAAACAACAATTGGGGCATGTGTTGGTGTGTAAGGCCATTAGTGACCTATGAACATTAGTAAGACTAACATCTGCTTTTGCTGATAAAAACGGTAGCCTGTCACTTCTCATAAACACTGGGAAAAACTAATAAGTAGCTTAAAGGGGTGGTTCAGGATTTTGGACATAAGACCTCATTTCCAAGTAAGCAAGTGTGATATTTATCAGTGGAGACCGTTTTCAACACGTTTCATCCAGTCCTTCTAATTGCAGAGTTCGCAGGTGCTAGGCTAGCGCAAGTCAACGGTATGTGCTAGCCTGCCACTAAAAACAGTCTTACCCACTCCACAGTACACCCGAGGCAAATAAATGATAACGCCAGACTATCGATGTAAATGTCTGTATGGATAGTGTTATTTCTAACGTTATTCTATCCTTGCATTTCAACGATCGCATTACATTTTGAGGGACTAGTTTCCTAGCACGACGGAATTATACTTGCTCCGGTTAGTAGTACTGCGCCGAAAAGTAAACAGTAAAGCGCACTCCAATGGGGATTACTTAGTAGTAGCCTTGGTAATATCAGTCCGCTGCTGAGATGCAAAATGACTACTACCAACTTCAGGGACCAAAGTATAACTATTGCAACGCGATGCGAGGGTAGTTGTATTTCTTACACTATTCTATCAACACAGACATTTACATCGATTGTCTGGAATTTGCCTCGAGTGTACTTTGGAGTGGGTAAGTCTGTCTTTAGTGGCAGGCTAGCACATACCGTTGACTTGCGCTAGCCTAGCACCTGCAAACTCTGCAATTACAAGGACTGGATGAAACGTGTTGAAAACGGTCTCCACTGACTTGCTTACTTGGAAATGAGGTCTTATGTCCAAAATCCTGAACCACCCCTTTAATAAATAACACATACTGCTCTATTCCCCGTAGCCGTAAGGCCCCATGGTCAGCTCTATGTTCAGTGCGTTCTGAAGAGAATAAACATTCAGGCACACCGGGTATAAACCCGTCTGCTGCAGACGTCGTGTGATCTATAATGGTATGGTAAGGTGAGTGCTATGCTAGCACAGTCCCTAGCATTATTCGTAAATGAGTGAGTAATATGGCAGCATACTCGCTAGCTCATTTATAAATAAGTTAGTAACACGGTAAGATATTTGCAGGCCTTTCTGTATCTTAGAAAAGTTAACTGTGTAATCTCCTGGCAGCATATACTCTGCCTCAGTTGGCACTGCCCAACAATTTCCACAAGCACACCTATATAATAATTAAAATAATAATAATAATAAAAGCTAATCAAGTGCTGTGAATCTAGTGATTTTTCAAATACAAGCAAATGTTAAATATTGTAAAAAGACTGGCTTTGTCACAAAAAATTACATTATGTTTACTTCGTAACAGGCTGAACAGGGTGAAGGCTAATAGCCAAGACTAATTTGGCACGTAGGAGAGATAGCAAATACATTGATTTAAAAAGTTAACAAACCATTTAGAAACTGCTTGCAGCATTTGTGAAGGTGTTTCTGCAGGTGGCTCCTCTTCATCTTGATCTGGGTCCGACTTTGGGTCGAAAATGTTGGGCTAGAGTGCGCCTCTGTATTCTGTCATTTTCACCCAAGCAGTGGAGGTTTTCACGTGAAGAAAACGAACAGCGTAAACATCTGACAGGTGGGGCGTGGTCAGCAGTAGCTTATTTGCATAAAAGTGATAGAGTCCTTAAACGGCTCATTCTGAAAGGGACTGAAGCTGGCAAGAATTAGGCTGCAGAGATCTCTTTATGTGAGATTGATTTTGTGCAAAAAACTTTATGAACATGTTTTTTATAGCCCATAGACCTATTCTAACTTGTTTAAAAAGAGGTATAATATGTCTCCTTTAAGGAGTTTTTATGCCTTGTGGACTCTTTCAATCTTGTGCAATCTGTTATGGCCCCGACGCATCAGAAAGGCCACACATTAGACCTAGTATTGTCTTATGGTTTCAATGTTCCCAACTTAGAAATTATGGATGTTGGGGTCTCTGATCATTTTTTTATTTTATTTGAATATATTTTGTTTTGTCCCCCTGTATCTCCCCCTAAGTCCTATTCCTTTGCCCGTTCTATTAATTCCACCACAGCCACAACATTCTCTAATACTTTCATCCTCTCTCTCACCTACTATCTCTGTTGCTATTTCCACCTGCTCTGACATTGAAGAATTAGTCACTCTCTTTAATGCATCCTGTCTTGAGACCTTAGACTGTGTTGCCCCACTAAAACAAAAGCGTGTCAAAACTATCACCACTCCATGGTTAAATCCCACAACCCGTTCTGTCAGAAAATCTTGCAGGAAAGCAGAGCGCAAATGGAAAAAAGAGAAGCTTCAGGTCTTCTATGACCTTTTCAGAGATTCTCTAAAGATCTACCAAAACTCTGTTAAGGCAGCAAAGGTTGAGTATTATGCTCAGCTTATCAACAATAATGCTCATAGGCCAAAAGTTTTATTTAATACCATTAATTCTATTATAAATCCTGCCTCTGCGTCATCTACTCTTGCCCCTTCAACAGAAATCTGTGTGAAGTTCCTCAACTTCTTCATCGATAAAATTGACAAAATAAAATCTCAAATCTCACCTCCAGATTCGGATCCCTCAGTGATAGAACTTTCACCTAGCTGCCTCCAACAGTTTCAGGCTATATCTTCCTCCCAGCTTTCTGAGGTGGTCTCCCATATGAAATCTACATCCTGCCACTTAGATGTTTTACCTGCATGCCTTTTTAAAGAAGTTTTTACCATCATCTGCCCTCTTGTATTGGCCATAATTAATCACTCACTAACCAACGGAGTGGTCCCCTCAAGTTTTAAACGTGCAATTGTGCAACCTTTACTGAAGAAACCTAACCTTGAGCCCAGTGACCTGAAGAATTATAGGCCTATTTCTAAATTACCTTTTCTGTCAAAGATACTAGAAAAGGTTGTCCTCTCTCAGGTTTCTTCTTACCTGAGTAAGTTCAATATATGTGATAAATTCCAATCAGGTTTTAGATCTCTGCACAGCACTGAATCGGCCTTGCATAAAGTCCAAAACGACGTTCTCTTAGCAGTTGATTCTGGAACTTACGCCCTCTTGGTGCTTCTTGATCTGAGTGCAGCATTTGACACCATCGACCATAACATCCTATTAAAACGCTTGGAGGATGAAGTTGGTCTCCAGGGTTCTGTTTTGCAATGGTTCTCTTCTTATCTTAGTGATATTACATTACATTACATTACATTACATTTGGCTGACGCATTTTTAACCAAAGCGACTAACAACATGGTAAACAGTTTAAGTTTTAGAGCGATTCTCAACAATATTAGGACAATTTAAAAAAAACATAAGAATAAGTACAGTAAGAATAAGTGCATCAGTGAGTGCTGTTTTTAACAGTTACGTGTCCGTTTAAGACGGCTGGTGAGTGCTAGGATCAGCAAGACTTGTTGTAGTGTTGCTGATAGATCATTTTCAGTTAGTTTAGGCAATTTCTCCTCTTCCTCTGCCCCTATAAAGTGTGGTGTTCCTCAGGGTTCCATTTTGGGCCCTCTTTTATTCTCTCTTTATATGTTACCCCTTGGCTCAATTTTTAAAAAGTATAACATTCAGTATCACTGCTATGCAGATGACACTCCGTTTTACCTGCCTGTTAACACTAATGGCATTTGTTCTTTGGAGAATATTTTTAACTGTCTCAGTGACGTTAAAATGCTGGATGGCAAGAAATTTTCTTCAACTGAATGAAAGTAAAACTGATATAATTATTTGTGGCCCTCCAAGTGATGTTTCTATCTTGAAAAATGCACTAGGACCTCTCTCTGCAAACTGCCACAGTGAAGTCAAGAATCTTGGGGTTTTCTTTGACTCCTCTTTAAATTTTAATAAGCAAGTAAATAGTGTGGTCAAAGGCCGCTTTTTCCAGTTAAGAACCATTGCAAAACTGAAGCCCTTTCTGTCCTTCTCCGATCTTGAAACTCTTACACATGCTTTCATAACATCTAGACTAGATTATTGTAATTCATTATATGCAGGCCTGACCCACTCCACTCTCAACAGACTTCAGCTAGTTCAAAATGCAGCAGCTAGATTATTAAGTGGCTCTAAGAAACGTGAGCATATAACTCCTGTGTTGGCTAAGCTGCACTGGTTACCTGTGGAGCACAGAGTTAATTTTTAAATTTTACTTTTTGTCTTCAAAGCCCTCAGTGGTTTGGCACCTAGTTACATAGGTGACCTACTTATTCCGTACAGCACTCCAAGATCACTTAGGTCTTCATCTCAGAATCTTCTCTATATCCCAAAACACGCCTTAAAACTAAGGGTGATAGAGCCTTCTCTGTTGTTGCCCCCCAACTCTGGAATAGTCTACCTGTACATATTAAGTCCTCTCCAACCATTGACTGCTTTAAGTCTAACTTAAAGACTTTCATTTTCTCCCAAGCTTTTAATCTACCTTAATACCCCCCCCCCCCCACACACACACACACACACAAACACACTCTTTATTCTTTATTTTATTTTTGACCAATTTGTTTATTATTTCAATTATTTATTTATTTTCCCCCCATGTTATGTTATTATTGTTGTTGTGCATTGTCATTGTTTTATGTTTGTTTGTAAGCACTTTGGTTCAACTCAGTTGTTTTTAAATGTGCTATAGAAATAAAGTTGACTTGACTTGGACTACGTTAACGAATATCTGGCCATCTACGTTTGCAAACAAAACTGCATGTACACGAGACCTTTTAAAAAATGTGTTTACACGAACCCGTGTACATACATGCTGTCATGAGCACGCCAAACCACAGTGGCAGTCTAACGATAGCCTCAAGCTCACATTAACCAATCAGAACCCTGAAAAGTAGCACGTGAGAACATGTAAATGTAAACATTGGTCGCACATTTGGTGTACTTTTGTCGCATACTGTGACGTTGGCTGCCCAAAACTCCGTTTACCACAGTTTAGAACCAAACGGAGTTTTCAAAAAAAAAAACACTTTGGCCGGAGTTTTTTTGGATAACCGTTTTACGGGGCGAATTCTCCGTTTGTGTCTAAATCAAAGGCTCAACCGTAGGGAAATGTCTTCGTTTATAAAAATACACATGCTCGTGTAAACGGGGTCTTGACTTGACTATACACAGACAGCCCAGCCCAGCCCATTAGAGCTCTGCCAGATGGCTTAGAACTCTGCCAGGTGCAAGCTTAAGCCATTAGAGCTGTGATGTCATAATCGAAATTAGAATCCTTGAACATTCCGCCATTCATTTCAATGGGCTCAAAAAACGACAAGGGCCAGCGACACGAAAGTAACAAGCAAGCTACACCGGTTTGGGCCTGAATTTTTGGAGTTGGATCCTAGACCGTTTGAACCGCGTCGCCTCAAACGGTCTAGGAGCAGTAGTTAGTACAAAAAGTGGGTGAACAGGAATAATAAATAATAAGAAAACTTAGAAGAACAATAGTGGGCTTGCTGGATCAAACCCACTAATAAAGAAATAAAGAAAACTTAAGAAGAACAATAGTGGGCTTGCTGGATCAAACCCACTAATAAATAAAGTAAACTTAAGAAGAACAATAGTGGTCTTGCTCTATCTATCTAATCAGCATTAGTGACATTAAAGTTCAAAAACGTTTATTATTATTTTCACTGTTCAAATAATGGCCATAATAATCTATGATATGACCTAATATGCTGAGTGCTTCGGGAAGAGGTTTTTTTCACATACAAGGCATTTCAGGCCACAGATATAACCTAGGGGACACAATGAAAATAAATTAACACTCGCCTCAATGTCAACACTATTTCTTTGCATTGATGTGTGACTTTAGAGTTGACGAACTCCAGTGATATGCAAATTCCTTGCTGCAGTCATTGCAGAGGACTTTATTTTAATCAACACTTTATTTTTATCAACACCATCAGGCTGTTTTTTAAAAGTAAATGTTCCCATCAATGAACTAGGCAGCACATTTTCTTCTCTCTCCTTCATTTTACAGTCTAATGGTTACTGACTAGAATGGCTCGGGGTCAAAGGTCATACGGAATCGATTAATCTGCGCTATTTTTTTAATCAGTTATTTTTTCTCAAATTAATTCATCAAAATGAATCAGTTATTTTGACAGGCCTATTTTTAATTATTTTATAGAAACCATGAGCACCAAAGTAGGCTACGGTAAAAATCATTCAAATTTATCAGCATGGTAAAATAAGGCAAGAAAGTGGAGAACAACCTCTATTTGTGATACACTTTCAGTGCCCACGACTAAAAATAATATATAAATAAGCTTCTGCTACTTTTTGGCTTCTTATGTGGTACGCCACCAATTGCACTGTGAAAGTAAATGGTATGGCCACTATATAGGTCAAAATCATTCTAAGTTAAGGTGTAAGAAATACACTTATATAATACACAAATATAAAAGTGTTATGTATATTAATTATACAATTATAAAACTAAATAAGACCAGTAAAACTAAATAAAATAACTAAGGCTTTAGACACCCCATTATGGAGCCTTACAGAACCTGTGCTTAAGCGAGAACAGTGGTTTTGAAGATTTGGTAAGTAGACTTGGGAAAAGCCTGCAGAACCTGTTCAAACGGAAACGTAGAGAAAGCACTCTGCCTCTCTATAGGCCCTCACCTTTCCATGGGCCTCTGTGCATTGTTGCTGAGTTAGAGGTTTAGAGACAATACAGGGCACAATTTGGTTTAGTTTTGTTGAGTATAAAAGTAAGGGTTAACACTCACAGACCATCAGCACAGCTACAGCAGCCTGAGTTGAAGTAGTAACAAAAATGACTACTACTGGTATGATGGGCATGGGGAAGGTAAGCCAGAATTCATAAATATTTACAATCTATTTCTTTTCAGTAAAAGCACCTTTAAATTAGGATAAAAGTGGCATTCTACCTTTGTTTAATTTATTCTTGTAATGTCTCAGGTCATCTTCTACGAGGACAGGAACTTCCAGGGTCGCTCCTATGAGTGCATGAGCGACTGTGCTGATATGTCCTCCTACCTTGGCCGTTGCCACTCTTGCAAGGTCGAGAGGGGTTGTTTCATGGTCTATGACCGTCCCAACTTCATGGGTAACCAGTTCCTCATGAGGAGGGGCGAGTATTCAGACTACATGAGCATGATGGGCATGAACGACTGCATCAGATCCTGCCGCATGATCCCCATGGTAATTTTCTTTTTTATTTTACTGATTCATGAGGCTTGTGTAGTGAGGAGTGAATTGCTTCATAAGCTTTAATGTCTATACTCTACAGCACAGAGGACAGTACAGAATGAAGATCTACGAGAGGGAGAACTACGGTGGCACCATGCACGAGCTGATGGATGACTGTGACTCCATCATGGACCGTTACCGTATGTCTGACTGCATGTCCTGCAATGTTATGGATGGCCACTGGCTCATGTACGAGCAGCCCCACTTCAGAGGCAAAATGATGTACATGGCTCCTGGAGAGTACAGAAGCTTTAGAAACATGGGAATGAAGTGCATGAGCATGAGGCGTATCATGCATTCCTGGTTTTAAGCAATGACACATATTTTGATATAATAAATCAATCAAGTATACACTGACTGACTGAAAAATCTGTTTCCAATTCCTTCTTTCAACTTACTTTGGTAGGACCCTAAAGGACAGTATATTAAAAGTTCTACTCTATTTTTGGTGGAATAATCAATGGGCCTCATTCATTAAAAGACCGGTTTCAGGCCCCCTAACCGTTGTTAAGGACGAACTCGGAGGACAAGCAAACCCAGAGCCGTATAGTTAGACATTGAAACAAAGACACTGTAGGTGCTTGAAAATAGTTAACTTTTGGCAGAGAAAACCAGACTGAATTTCCTGTGTGCAATACAGGAGACATCTCATTTTCTTCTGTCAGTTCAAAGCTAAAATACTATAAAGTAGCCTAGCCTAGCTAATCCGTCATGTATCTACAGGCTACTTTCTTGTCAGTTAACATCTAGCACAATGCATTTTGTGCATTGTATTTTAGTCAATCGTCCAATGTGCGGCCCGCGGCTTAGGCTACTTTATCAAAGTAATTATCCTCTGACCTTTGGGGGAAATGATTGCCCTCCCCTGTCATAATGTAGCCTATGAGTAGGTAATCTCACTTTAATCTAAATCTAAACTAATTGTTTGTGCAGTCGATGTACTGTAAGCCTAACCTAACCTTACAGTGACTAGCCAAATGTTTAACCTAACTTCAGCCTACATCAGTTTTTAGGTAAACCCGCTTCACCTCTAGATGAAAACAATCCAGACTTGGCATCAAAATATTTAAGCAATATGCTTTCATTCTTCATCTTATATAAAGTTCAGCAAGCATGCTTTCTATTCGCTGTCCGTGTAAACAAACTTGTGCTTATCAAGGCCCAACAAGGCTAAAAATGGTTAACATAGAACAACATAAACATTTTAGAATGGCTCAGCCAGAGTCCAGACCTCAATCCGTCAAAAAAGTGAGCACAAGTCCAGAGTGATGGCAAATAATAGTTCCTGCCTCAAAACCCGGATTGCTGCTAAAAAGGTGCAGTCTAGAATCATTGTGGAGACATGGAAAGGCTTGGTAGGTATTATAAGAAACATTTTTGAGAGCTGTGATGCAAATACAAATGTTTCCAATGATTATTTGAAATGGGTATGAATAATCTTGGACATGCCATTTTTTATAAAAATTTTGGAAACACTTCTTTTGATTCCATGTTTCTACCACATTGTCTTACCTTTAGCCATGTGGCAGTCATTTTCAGTCAGAACAAACATATTGGTCAAGAGAAAATCAACATTAAATCAATATTTGCCAGAAAAAATTAATTACAGTACATACTCTGTGATTAATTAATTTAAATTGTTCAGCAATGTTAAGTTTTGACATGTTAATGTGTGTACTGTACTATAGGCTGTATTACCTGGGCCAATGTTGGGGTGCCACCCCTTTCTGGCAATGTGAGTGTGTTTGAGGGAACAGTGCCTGTGTGAACAGAATCTTTGGACGTGCGTGTGTTCCGTGAAGAAGATTGTGAGGCGTGATTGTGGCCGACAACAAATGCAATTAAAACGACAACTGAATAGTAACTTTCCTTGCATGTATCTTAATACCGGTGAACGCTACAGTACTTTGGCAAATGAGTGAATCAATGAATAGCCAAACCAACATTATAAACTTTAAAGTTTAACGTCTCTTATAGGGCTGGGATAAACGATTCTTTTTTAAAAGATTAATCTAGCGATTATTTTTTCGATGCACCGATTAATCTAACGATTCATTTTTTCAGTCCGATTTGATTTCGATTCGATTCGATTATCGATTATCTCCCCATTAATTGACTAATAGCAACTTATACATGTTGATTTACATATCTGAATGAAAAAAACATGAATTCCTTAACATTGGAATATATGTTTATTGCTCTTAAGATTCCAAAATAAAAGACTATACAAGTGCAAAGTAATGCATTCTTAGTCAGAGGTAGCATTCAGCTCAGTTCAGTAGTGTATAGGTCTAATTGAGTGCCTGTCACTTTAAGACGACGTTCGTGAGGGAATCCTTGCAATTAACATTAACACAGTTAAAACGCTGCTGATGTGTGGATGCAATTCATAACGCACCGGTAGTTCAAATAACGGTTCGTACTTCTCCTTGGGACAAACACTTTTGAGTCTTGGAAAACACTTTTCCATTTACATCTGCAAACATTCAGAGTCAATAAAATGATCCCTACATGAGTAACAAAATTAAGCAGATGTAAGTAAGCATGCTAAACTTGACATCCGAACAGTATTCTAATGTTAGCTTTGAGATACTGCTTGATTGCATAACTTAACTTAGTTTGGTCTCCTCAATGTACTATGTTGTGATGAGACCTTAGCAGAGTTAACTTTAATGCAGCAGTTTTGAACAAATTTGCCCAGCATGGTCATGATGCTAAGCGGATTTAATAGCAATTTAGCCCGCCGTGTTCTATGCAATGCTTCTATATTCAATCGTGAATATTTTGTTAAATGCACATGCAGAGGAGGGGCAGCGGGCTCGTTACAAGAAAGAGTGGCTGGGGCAAGGAAAGGCTGCGTGCGTGAAAAGCACAGCTCCATGATTTCGTGGCCCCCAGCCACAGATTAGTCAAAGTATGGGAAACACTGAAGGTGTAACATTAAAAATATTTAGCGCAACACATTATGCTTAACGAATCGACGCGCATATTTTGCATCAACGTATTTTTTGTCCCAGCCCTAGTCTCTTATTATCATTTTCACTTGGGCGCAGTTATTATGACCGCCGCGCAGCGAAGCGGCGGTCATATAGGTTTAGTCATATTTATTTATTTATTTTTCTTTTTCGCATGTCCAAATTTCCGTCAAGGATTCCTGGGACACTGTAAGACCGGGGTACACGAAACTTGGTGGGCATGTAACCCCACATGGATAGCATGGAACCTCCTGTTTTCGTTTTGATCTGTAGCCCCCCCGCTGGACTGGACCCCCCGAAAGGAGGGGAGGGCAGACACAGTTTTCTGTGAATATCTTGAGAACCGTAGGGTTTAGGAGGACCATTTTTTTTTGTATGTTGATCTCAAAGGGCCATGTCAACCCATTCCATAACCACTCATTTCATGTATAGCGCCACCTAGTTAAACACAAAAAAGTAAAAATGAGGTGTTGTAATCGCAGGTATCTGTGACCTAACATAGTCAAAACTGCACGAAATTAGAAGTGTAGGATCATTATGACACCCTCCGAATGCATGCCAAGTTTCGTGGACTTTCGTTCATGGGGGGCCTTACAATAAAATAATTTATGTGTACATTTAGTGACCGTACACCAACAAGGATTCCCGGGACACTGAAAGACCGGGGTACACGAAACTTGGTGGGCATGTAACCCCACATGGATAGCATGGAACCATCGCTTTTCGTTTTGATCTGTATGAATTAGATGTTGCACGTCGTTACAAGCCGTCGCAAAGCATTCACATGTCTGGTCACAGTAGCAAGTTTTTAGAATGTTGCATCAAGTTGCTGCTCATCTCGTTGCGAATCTTGGGTGTGATTTGGCCTTAAGTATGGCGCAGACTGCGCACGTTATGATTAGATGGCATTAAAAGACTGCGGTGGGGAAAAGCAAGAGTTCCAAATGGTATAACTTTTTTTCCAATATGAACTATGCCTATATGTCCGACTTCGTCATCGTTCAATTCATCCCTTGTGTTTAAAATTTGCGGATAGGCTGATGGTAAGCTTGTTTTTATGCTGGCAACAAAACCAGAATGGTTCGCGAACGTTATTCTTTATTCTAAATGCCATGGCGATAAAGAGAAAGAAGTCAGAAAAGGAATATACCTTAGACTAGGCTATATCAGAGCCCGTCTACGGACATTCTCAGGCTATATAACCTATTGAAATAGGTTAATGATGTAAAGTCAAGTGCGCTTCTATGGGACTGGTGTGTGCGCGCACAGTTTTTATTGATGAGTCGGAGTGGCAAGTGCTGTGCATAGTTGCAGTGGAATGTGGCTGCCCAGGGCATTATAAAACTTCTCACTCTTAGACCTACTCATACACGGCGGCGAAATGGCGTATTTAGGTGTCTAAATTCGAATCATATGCTGGGGGAGAAATCGTCGGACATCCATGATTATTTTGTTATTCAGAACCCCTGGTCAAAAATATGTTCCCGCGCGCCTGGAAGTAGGCTATGATTTGAATGTAGACTGTTGTCAAATTTGGCAAATACAAAACGGGAGAAACAATATGGTTCATGCTCTCTCATGCTGTTTCATTCGTGCCGAAAAGGAGGGAGAATTAAACATTAAGCACGTTCCACTTTTGCATAAATAATTCCTGAACGGTTTTGGTCAGGGCTGATAATGCAACTGTATTTGACAAAGGACCGATATAGGCTATTTGCTAGTGACAAAATATGAGCTTTCAGTGTGATACGATCTCTTTGTAGATTACTTTTAATTAAAACGTGTTTCATCTGTTCTGGCTATCCCCGCAATTTGGATCTTAGGCTACTGTATCTCACTCAATGAACAACATCTCAACACTAAATGAATGATGATCCGTAATTGTCATCAGATAGCCTAGTCATATAGGTAGACATTCAGTGTGTTTGAAATAATTAATTCGATAATATTTTCCATCTTTGCAGAGGAAAAGTTTTGTGTAAAGGGAATTAAAGGCCTGTCTCATATAGACGCATGTCTCTAATACTAGCCGGTGCAGTTTGGCGATTTGGGAAAATAAAAGCCCGGGCTATTATTTGGAGTTTTACGGTATATACGCATGCATGCACATGCACACACACAGGCACATAAACAGGCAAACACACAAGCACTTGCACATGCACGCACACACACCCACCCACACACACACATAAACATGTACACGCACACATGCACACAATTCAACAATTTCTCAGAATTATGAACAGGCAAGATGGGGGTGGGGTTGTATAAAATGTATATTACATGTGAAATCTATGAACTAATCATGTTCTGGTACTTGTTGTCTAGCAGATACCAGTGAGAATTGAGTGTGCATAATGCAATTCAGTGAGACAGTTAGAATCATATATGCCTTTCAGCGTGACTTATTTTTGTGGAAAACATGTGTTGGACTGGGCGGCGGTCATATTTTGTACCGCTCTGCGGTACATCTAGTTAGCGTAGTGCCTGGTGTCAGTTTTTAGCATGGTAGCCTAAATGCAAATGACTGAAGTTTCCACTCACTGTCAATGAATTAGTCAGTTAGTTAGTCTGTCATAGGTAGAGTAACTAGCCTGAACAGTAAGTTTGTGTGTGAACGCCTGGTCAGGAGTGTCTTGACAAGGCTGGCTGCTAGCGTTATTTAGGCTATTATTTATCATAAAGGGGTGTGCTAGCTCGTACCTTTGGGTTGCTTTGCAGAGACCGACGCTCCAGTCAACAGTTCCATCTTGGCGTTTTTTTTAAAGTAAATGTTCCATTCACTGGACCAAACAGCACTTTCTCGTCCTTGAGTCACTACAGTCACTGTGACTAGAACTGCACTTGGTCAAAGGTCACTATGGAATACGATTAAGCAGTATTATTTTTTTTTTTTAATGCATTAGTTTTTTCATGATTAATTAATCAAAATGAATGGGTTATTTTGACAGCACTAATCTGAATATATTATTAATCTGTGAGTGGGTGGGCGTGGGCCAGCTGTCAATCTGGATGGGCCTGGGTGTGTCGCATTAAGGGTATTATAAACTTACTTTTGGTACACATTTGGTATCCACTGTTTTTGACACTATGTTGTGTCAATATTGGAGTTCTCCACATGGGCATGAAAATATCAAGGATAAAACAAGGAAAGGTTTTTCAGAAATAACTGTAAAGGACTTAAATGGTATGAGGGGCAGTTGGTAGGAACTTTAGAGTTCAACAAGAACAAGATAGACAAGGCTCCCCAAGAGCTAAAATGAAGAAGCAGAAGGGCTGAAAAAGGTGACATATTTCTGAAGAAAATTGTTATAGAACTTTCTTTGGCCCGAAAAGTGATAGCACTTTTTTTACCAGATCTACTTCAGAGGTGTCCCGTTATTCAGAATTAATAGCCACCTCACCAGCCAATCAGAAAAGAGTATGTCTTCTCTCCGGGTGATAATAGGCCTAAAAGGTAAGAGCAGAGTAAGGAACATGTGGCTTAGCTTACACGACTAATCTTACAAATGTATAAAAACTTTAGAAATTGTCTTACTTCCAGTAACTATATGCATGTGACAATAAACTTCCTTGTACCCCTTGTATCATAAGCTTGTTACTTAGGCCTATATATTTCCTCACTATCTTACTCAACCTCTTCCTCATCTTCAAATGTCTTCATCAATGATACCCCAAAACACTATGCAGGTATCATAGACTGCGAGACACTCACGAGTGGCAAAGAACAGACATGTTAAGACGAACTGAGTAGCCCAAGCCTATATGCATAGGCGTGCATACATAGACACTAGGTGGTGCTAAAGCACTAGGAAGTTTGCCCTTTATCAACGAAAATGCCCTTTTGAAACTTGTTTTTTTCTTCTTTTTTTATTATTAATATTATTAAGATTTTACTGAGGTCGGTTTTGAAATGATCTTTTGAAAGCCTGAGCCATTAAAAACGACTGAAACAATGTCCCGAAATGAGCCACCTCCTTGCGCACGCACACCCGACCTATCTCTCTTCCTTTGTCACGTGAACTCGCGCGGTCGCGCGCAGGGCACGTAAGCGTCTTCAGATAGCAGGCATGGTCGCTGACAGGCTGCTTCTCCCGTGCCCCATCAGCCAGGTAACATACAGATCAAGCAAAATCTTACAGTTTGCCCTCTAAGCCCAACATGTAATAATTTTGTTGTGCAGTAAAATGTCTCATTCAGCACCAAACAAGCATTTTTGCCGACTGGTCACCTGATAAAATAGTTAGATGAAGCTAGATAAAGTTTTACGCTGTAGCCCAAATCAATGACAGATAACGTGACGACCACATACAAATAATTTCGGTAGATTTTGCAAATGTATGTGTTAAGAAGAACGTTTTCTGTTGTATATGTTTTGTTAGGCAACAATTCATTTGTGACAGAAGAAACGGGAAGTTCCCCATTACTGCCCATCTGCATTCATGTAATGTCAGTCAGTAGCCCACTATAACTCCTCGTAGCCTACTGTTTGGTCTCTTTATTTTCTTACAGATCAAGTAAAATCGTACAGTTTGCCCTCTAAGCCCAACGTGTAATCATTTTACTGTGCAGTAAAATGTCTCATACAGCATTGGTTCCCAAAGACTGGGTCGCGACCCACGGGTAATAGGCCTAGCTTATACCATTTAACCTGGAAAGCTATCAGTTTTCTATTAGGATATAGTTTGTTTACCACAGTGACGGCTCTAGAATATCTCTGAAACTGGGGGCGAACGCGTCGCAGAGGGGGCAGCGTTCATCTCACTCGCAAATGGAAACATTTCTGTGGGGCGCCTGCTATGGACCTCGCAGTTGCAAAATGCAAGGGACATGAATCAGCAATGAGCATGAACATTAACGGACAGCTTCCGTTGACCGATTAAAATCTAGTTACCATGCTGTCAACTAAAGCAGACATCCGTATACCGGGCATGGCTATTCAATTTGCGTCATAGGCTGATAGTTTCGATTGTAGATGCACTCTTTAAAGTTAATAGCAGCCTCCTCACATTCCTTATTATTTCGGATTTAAAATGCACACCAATGCATTATATAAGGCTACAATTTAAATGGACATTTTAAAAGCTATTATTTCCTCTTGTTTTCCACCTCGCAAACTCTATTATCTTTTGGCTATTGCGTATTCCTCTTATTCTGAAATGTATTCATTTCACAGTCTTACAACATAGCTTGTCCCAACACCAATACACAGCCTTAGTATAGGCCTATAAACAAGCAAACGTTTAACATGCGGATTCAACTTTCCAAAGAAACCTCCAGTAATAGGGTGCAATATAACGACTTGAGTTATTTGCTATGTTTACATCGGAATTAACGCTGTTATGGATCCATTTGTCTGCAACGCAACGCAGCCTAGTACAACATCTCTCTTTAGATATACAGGAACAGCTTACTATGTTGAAGATTGATGATTGCGTAGAACGCAAGAATATCCCCAAACTCTCGGTTGCGCATTAAAACGTTATCTTTTAGGTAACTTTCCACGCTGATGGTGCTCAAAATGCAACACAACTGTGTTCAAAGCAGGATGAGGAAAACCTGAGGTTGTGTGTTTGTACAAAACTGCTTTGCTATATTTAAAAATATTTAACATTGTTTAATGTGTAATTGAGATTGCAGAGTTGTGTTAAACTGAGTCAGTCAGTTTACCATTACAATCACCAATCCCTGTAATAGTAGTGGGACAGACCTAGGCGCTATTACGTATACATATGGCAGTGTAGAATGGTTAGGGGGGGGGGGGCATATAAAAGTTTGAGAACCTGTGGCCTAAAACAATATTGGTGGTTGCATGTTAGATCTGAAGTGAAATGGGTCGCGATGGTCTGTCATTTTTAAAAAGTGAGTCCCCAGAAAAAAAGTTTGGGAAACACTGTCATACAGCATCAAACAACTAAGCATTTTTAGCCGACTGGTCACCTGATTAAATTTTACGCTGTAGCCCAAGTCAATGACGTTAACGTGAGGATGACCACATAGGCTACAAATAATTTCGGTAGAGTTTGCAGTTGCAAATCTATGTGTTAAGACGAACGTTTTCTGTTGTATAGGTTTTGTTAGGCAACATAAATTAACAGATTTTGGTCTCTTTATTGTCTTAATTGTATATTGATTTACTAATTGCAGCACAAGTCAAATTTCATTCAACATGTGCGTGTAATTATTTTTTTATAATTAAGTATTTCACGTGCGCTAAAAAGTGCCCCCTCCCCCCCTCCTGAGCACCTGCCCCCCAAAATGTCTGTGCACGCCACTGCCTATATGTAGTGCAGGGTTTGCGTTGTCCGGTAATTGCCGGACATTGGCAATCATAACGTTAGCGTGCGCAGTCTACACCATACTTAAGTCCAATTCACATCAGATGATTCACGACGAGATGAGCTGCAACATTCTACCAGCAACTTGATGCAACATTCTAAAACCTTGCAACTGTGACTAGACATGGTGAATGTATTGTGACGGCTTGCAACGACGTGCAACATCTAATTCACACCGCTGCAACCTCCTTTCAGCAACGCTTTTGTGTCATTGCGAATCTTTGGTGTGAATTCGGCTTTAAACAAACAACATGACGGGTTTTAGAAGATTAAATACAACCCGAAACTAAAAAACAGACCAGACCTCTATTGGAGACCGGCTTTTAACCTGTAGCCACGCCAGGCGTTTAAAAGAGACAGGCGTCTATTTGGGACTCGGCTATTATTTGAAGTTTTACGGTATTAAAATATCATGACAAAATCTAACTAATGGCCCTGAATAATTTAACTGAAAATGAGCTTCAAAGGGTGTGTGTGTTTTCATAAATACACAACTTTAGGTTGTGTGTGAGACAATCTTTCCAACTTTGCAAAACAACTTCAAAGATATATTGTAATGCCATGTTGTTGCTTGAGCAAATAAAGGTTCCACTGCTACAAGTTGTTAGGTCAAAAGGTGATCAGCATTTCTTTGTTAGATGGGTAGATCAATTCATGTCACATATAAATTACAATCAATACAAGTCAATGTTTCTATACTTGCCTGTCACTGTGATCATACATATGCCCAGCTTCAAGGGTACATAAAAATGTATGTCTTTGTACAGATTTTGTGTGTTATGGGGGAAATGGTATGTCTTCCCTAAAATGGTGTTTAGAGCAGAAAATTCTCTTTTACTCCGTCACAGGGCTTGGAATAATAACCCTTTCTTGTCTATAGTGACAAACAGTAGGATTTACTATAGCATGCAGCTGACTAAGGCCTTTGATACAATGGGACCATCAATTCTCTGGGTGTCACATTAGGTATAAAACAGACCGCAGCCCCATAATCGGTACAGTCAAGCTCAGAATAACCGCAACCATGCACGGAAAGGTGAGTTGAGTTCCCAGGGTTGAAACAGTAGTCTTTTTGCAAATTATTTTTATTCAAAAATTGGTTTATACATTTTGTTGTACGTTAAGTTACATTAGTTAAACTAAATCCAGTGGTAGGATACTTTCAATTGCAGCCATTGGTCAGAAATAAACATTATCGGCCAAGTAATAATATACTGTAAAAACACTAGCTAATGTCACAGCAATTCAGTTAGGCTATGTTTAACATTTATATTCAGATGTTTAACATTTTATCCATATTCAAGCAAGCTATTTTGTCTTGTTCAGATCATCTTCTACGAGGACAGGAACTTCCAGGGTCGGTTCTATGAGACCACCACTGACTGTCCCGACATGTCTTCCTACCTCAGCCGCTGCCACTCCTGCAGGGTGGAGAGCGGCTGCTTCATGGTCTATGACCGTCCCAACTTCATGGGTAACCAGTACTTCATGAGGAGGGGCGAGTACTCTGACTACATGCGCATGATGGGCATGAGCGACTGCATCAGATCCTGCCGCAACATCCCCATGGTAATCTTTTAAAACAATCTATATTCAGTCATTTCCATCTACATGATTAAAGTAATACATCCTTAATGTAAAACAACTACTCATCTCCAAAACAGCACAAAGGACAGTACAGAATGAGGATCTACGAGAGGGAGAACTTCGGTGGTCAGATGATGGAGCTGAATGATGACTGTGACTCCATCCAGGACCGCTACCGTATGTCTGACTGCCAGTCCTGCCATGTTATGGATGGCCACTGGCTCATGTATGAGCAGCCCCACTTCAGAGGCAGAATGATGTACATGAGGCCTGGCGAGTACAGAAGCTTCAGGGAGATGGGAATGAGCAACATGAGGTTCCAGAGCATGAGGCGCATCATGGATTCCTGTTAGGCATGGCATGTTTGCTAAAGCTGATGTAACAATCGTGTGTCAATAAAATATTTCACCCCTTGTAAAAGCAAAGCATTTTTATTTATTCTTACCATTTTAAAATGATAAAGTAGAAGTATGCTTCCAAAACATCAAAATACCAAAAAACACTGGTTTTGATGTATTATAATCCCACATTTTAAGTTTCTTCTAATAACTATTGTGCTGTGAAATCTCTAAGCCATCAAGAATCTTTAAAATTCAGTGGACTCTGATCACATTGATCTACCCTCCAGGGTGACAAATGAAACGTTGATAGTTTCAGTTAGCTTCAACAGCTCTTAAAAACATCTCTACTACGCGCTGTGGCGCGTGGGTTGTCTTGTGTGTCTCCCTCTTTAGGTCATCCCGAGTGTGGGCCGATTGCGGGGCAGGGCAGGGCCTATATAAGACGGCCGCGTCCAAGGAGGAGGCCTCTCTTTTCGTTCCTCACTCTCGCCCCTCACAGAGCTGAACTGCTGGAAGCGTGGCACTGCGTCCTCGCCTCGCCATTTTCCCTTTGTTTGAATTGTACTTTCGTTAAGTTAGCACTCACATACACAGGTTGTCTGTAAAGCACTTATCCTTTATTTCTATTTATCTGAGCGGGTGGTGTTTGGTGGCGGGTTATTGCATGTTATTAGAAACAGGCCCAGGGAGTGTAGAAGACTCGAGAAGACTCACAAAACCTTATTGTCTTTTGTTTACAGTCAGGAGTCATCAGACCATGGTTTTCTTTTGAGTGTTCTTGTAACTAAACCTGAGCTACAAAAGCGCAGAAAACATGCCACCACCATCAGTATGAAAAATACAGACAGACAAACAATCTACCGGAGTCCCATCAGGGAACTTCACACAATTGCAAAAACTCCAGACAAAGCTATATGCTTACATACAAATGTATTCAATGCACAGACCAAAACTCAGTCCACCAAACAAAATGAACCACAACTTGTGGCCATGTGGACGAATACAGATAACAAACAGTCTGACATTACTAAGGCATAATAGCCACACAAAGGAGACAACCTCTAGCAAACGATTTGTAATAAAAATCAAAAACAATTTGGGACTGCCGCTGACTTAAGAGGTGTTAACTAGGGCCAAGTTGGTTCAAACGAGATCTTACAAACATGGGCCAATTAAGGTGCTGCCACCGGATTTAAATTGAGCAGTCAAATAAGTAGCCATACAAGTGGTTGCCACGACCACTAGTCAAAATGGCAACCTACCATGAGGTGAACAGAACAAACAAAACAAACATTACTGCATTCCTATAATACATACAGCAACAAAGGAGATCAACACAAAAGTGGAGTGCAACAGTCACAACCAAAAGGGTCAACACAAGTAGAACAAATACAATTGCAACACACAAAGACCCAACCAAAGTGATCTGCCACTACAACAAAATGGACACCATGTGGTCTTCAACCACATCTACAAGTTACTGTGATGTGTGTAGGGAACCAGTAACACAAAGTGATCTGACAAAATTGGGAAGCCATACCCACTAAACAAAGATTCACTGATCTGTGGAGTTCAAGTTCATAGCACATTATCAGACACAGAATGTCACTCAATGTGCTTAAAAGAAAGAAAAAGAAAAGATTAACAGTTATAATAATAGTAAATAAAGCCGCAAGTGGCAATAGCGGGCCCGAGCACCTGCAGGCCGCAACCCGTGACATTGCAGAATCCAACAAAGCACCGACGTGGTCCGTTTGTGAAATGTACATATTTGATGCTTGTGCTATTTGTTTTTGCATGTTATTTTCTGGCACATTTACTTGCTTGGCCAGGTGGGGGCACAATGCAAGGCAGGCCCATTGGGTGTCATCATAATCATATTAACCTGAGAAATTTCAGACCATTCATTTTAAGCAAAGAACATTTCTGATACACTTTTTGGTTGGCCAGATGGTGGCGCTATGTTAGGCATGGAAATTACACATGTGAATATCCTCACAATAATGATATTTAATATTTTGTAAAGTTTCAGATCAATCAGTTAAGGTATTGCCTATTTCTGGGACATTTCCTGGTTGGCCAGGTGGTGGCGACTAGTTAGGGGAATCGTGTAATTTTACGAACGGTTCATAAAGATTTTTGCAACTGGTGATGTTTTACTTGCTAGGACCCCATTGAATACAAAACAACCTGTTTCTTCATTTTCACTGCCAAAATTCAAGATGTCGGACAATATATGCGGAAAAATAATATAAAGGCTTAAAGTGGTCAACTTTTTGATATATATACACCTAATAAGGTAGACAAGTGAGATACAGACTATTTTCAAAAGATGTATTTCATCATTTCCCAAAACAATTGGAGAAAAAAATGGGAAAAAAAGAAAAAAATCTGCATCTTGTTTCATTATTGAAGAGTTCAACAAAACATTGTCATTGTCACTCAAGTATTTATCCTTACCACTGTCACTGTCTTTTTAATATTGGTGCACATCTCCTCAGAGCCTTCACACCTGCAAAGTTGCGTGAATGGTAAGTTGTTACTCTTGCAAGAACACCTTCTACTGCATTGGCTGGCAAGACAACAACACTTCACAAGTTCCACAACAGCCTCTGGTGCTGGTGGAAGTTTTGACAGAACAGGAGCCCATTGCCCATCAACAATTTGTCTCCATCCTAGTGATAGTGAGTCATGAATCTTTGGAGCAGGAACTGTAGCTTGTGCCCAAACATTTGCTTGCCTGTGTGCTCTCAGATTTTCCATTTAATTTCACTTATAGAGCGTCAAAACATTACACATGTCTCATGGCGCTTTACAGAGTGTTAAACATTCAGACAGGGGCGAAGAAAAACTCCCAAGAAATGGAGAAACATATAGGATGAAACCTCAAGCAGATCCACGACTCAAGGGCCTGACCCATCTGCCTGGGGTCAGTTACAGGACAGTAAGGTCTATATACAGAGAATAGAACATGGTATTTAGAGCCACCTGAGGTATATGTTACAAAGTGGGTGGATGGTTACATAACCAGTATGATAATACATGAATCCTATTTAGTGTTCAAATAGTCCAGTGTAGGGGATGAATTGTCCATAGGAATTAGGTCGCTAGGCTGCGCGGGCAGGAATCTGAGCATGGGGACAGCAATAGGCAATGGTAGGGCAATCATAGGGAAAGGATTCCCCTAGTTCCCGAGTTTTTCCACTCCCTGGTTGGGTTTTAGAGTTTTAAACATGTTCCACCGAAGGGTTTAGCTGTTTGAAAACCATGTTTTGAGGAGCTGACACACAAATTTCTCACATCCAGCTAACACGTCTGGAGATGGATGAGGACCTACTACAAGCCTACAAAGTGTGTTAATGACACCATCATGACTTGTTTGACTTGAAACAGAAACCTTTCCTTTCCCACGGGATAAACAGTAAATGGCGGGATAAACGGTTGACTTTCAATTTCCTGATAGGATAGGATACCCGATAGGTCCACCGACTCTATACACGATGTGATTGGCCTGACCGAAGTTTGGTTTTTCCACCTCACAAGCCAACGGAGAGTTGCTAGACTACCCTGGCTGCAAATTACATTTGCTGCCGCTAGGGTACGTCAAAATTTCTAGGCTGAGATGTATCTTTTGTCGACGTTCTCCAGTGGCCATGATAATGAGACCGTCTTTGTTGATGTCTGGTACCCTGCGAAGGGCAAGCACCAAGACATCTGTGTGACATGTGTAGATATGTGGGGTTTTGCCAAAATGACTTACTGCTACTGCCACCTTTGTGTACGTGTGAACTGTGACTGGCAGTTTACATAGTTCAACAGCTTTATGAGCAAGGTAGAGGACGAGGTTGGCTTTGGTTTCCTTCAATCCCAGGAAAGCTTTAAAGTCTTTGATTGGTGTGGAGTCTTGTATTTTTCATCCCTCATCATGTGCTTTTCCAATTGTATGGACCTGTCTTGTCCTGTCTTTCATGGAGTTTGTGATGGTATTGTTGTTAAATAATAAGTATATGTCATTGTAGCCTCGTGCCTTACTTTCAACATTTTCAAAGAAGCATTCTGCCAGATCTTGGCAACAGTTTATGTCACTTTTCCTGCCATGCCATCTATTAAGATGCTATCCAATGTGTGTGTTAATTGCACTGAGCTACTCTCTGTAGATTGTTCATCACAATTCATGGATGAAGGCAGACTTAGCTGTAGTGGGCAGCATTAGGCTAGCATATAATCAACAAATTCATATGTTACCACAATTTCCGGCAAGTCCTGTTAACAGAATTATTGAAGACCAAAGAGCTCAAAGCTAGCACACACCCCCATTCTCATCAATGGGACTGAAGTGGAGTGTATCACCAGCTTCAGATTTCTGGGTGTCCAAATCTCTGAGGACCTCTCTTGGACCCTCAACACCTCTACCCTGATCAAGAAGGCTTACCAGCGTCTCTTCTATCTGAGGAAGCTAAAGAAGGTCCACCGGCCTCCTCAGATCCTGGTGAACTTCTACCCCTGCACCATCAAGCGTATCCTTACCAACTGTGTCACAGTTTGGTATGGCAACTGCTCTGCCTACGACCGAAAAGCACTGCAGAGGATGGTGAAAACGGCCTAACGCATCACCATTTCCTCACTCCCCTCCATTGAGGCCATCCAGGGCAAGCGATGTTGGACCTGTGCAGTCTGAGAAAAAAATGGAAACAGGTAGTTTTGCAAACTATAGGGTCTGAAAAAGTGAAAAAACATAATTTGCAAAAATCTATATGAAATGTTCCAAACACCCTTTTTTGCTACATATTACCCTGCACTAGCAAAGCAGGCCAATTGTCTGTCTAGATATTATCATAATCATAATATCTATTAACCTATGAAGTTTCAGAGTGTTCATTCAGATTACTTTCTGCTATGTTATTTTACTGTGACGGCATTCAGTAGGTGACACTACACTACAATTACATAGGCTACAAAGATGCGTCTGAATGTGACCAATTTACCACAAACATTTTGTGATCTATCGTGCAACAGTTGAGAAGTCATCCTAAAAAGGGGGAGGGAGGCATTATCTCCCTTCATGTTTGCCTAAAGGCTGTTTTATACTTTTGTGTCGACTCCACGCAATGACTATGCCGTTACCTTGACTACTGTGCTGATATATTAATCTTTGTTTGGCCTTTTCCTACTTAGATTTTGTAAAATACACAGTAGCCTAATACATAAATATCATTGGTATTATATTTCTACTAATGTCTGTATGTGTGTCTGTCTCTGTGTGTGTGCGTCTCTCACGGTGTGTGTGTATACATATCAGTGTGTGTGTGTGTCTGTCTCTCTCTCTCTCTCTGTGTGTGTGTGCATGCATGTGTATGTGTGCAGATCTTTTCTATGTTTGCAATGTACAGGCAGGTCAGTGTTTATTGTGTGTGTGTGTGTGTGTGTGTGCGCGATACATGTGAATATCATCACAATAATGATATCTTACATTTTGTAAAGTTTCAGATTAATCAGTTGAGGCATTACCAATTTTTGGCACATTTCTGTTTGGCCAGGTGGTGGCACTATGCCAGGCAGGCCCATTGGGTGTCTGGATATCATCATAATCATAATATCTATTAACCTGTTAAGTTTCAGATCATTCATTCAAAGCGTGTGTGTGTGTGCGTGCGTGCGTGCGTGCGTGCAGTTCATTAAAGTGTCTGTCAGAAAGAGTCTTGCGCATGGGTCCTATATTCGTAACCCTGACAGTACGATCCAACCAAAATGGACCCAGCAGACCCTGAACCGCCCTGGGAGGAACCTCAGCAGATAGCCTACTTTTTTGAGAGGTTAAATGCAGTCCTCCATAGCAGCACATCATTGGAGAGAAAGTTGGCGGCCGTGACCCTGATCGAGAGGAATCTTTCCTCCAAGTCTTGGCTTGCGGATCTTCCAGCTGCACCCAGGTTGCTGTCCCAGACTGCTGACCTGAGGAGAAGCCTGCAGGCCCTCCTTGTTCCCTCCAGTGAGGTTGCTAGCCTAGGTCTCTCAGGAGTCCCCATTCTGGGGAACTAGGCTTGCCATCAGGACTCCCTCCAGGAAGAGACGTGACTCCAGGCGTCGGCCAGTCCGGTCGTCCGATGCCACGCCTCCTGTGGCCATCCCAGAGGCGCCCGCTCCTGTGCCCGCAGCTGAGTCCGCTCCTGTGCCCGCAGCCGCCGACGCCACGCCTGCAGCCCAGTCGCCCGAGGCCTGCTCCTCCTCCGCCCGAGCCCTTCTCTGTCCCTGTCTCTCCTGAGTGGTCTGTCCCAGTCACCGTCCCAGTCACCATCCCAGTTACTGTGCCCATCTCTGTCCCTGTCTGTGTTCCCATCTGTGTGTCTGTTCTTAGTCCCATCCCTATGCCCATCATTATCCCTGTCACCATTCCAGTCACCGTCCCTGTTACTGTCCCAGTCACCATCCCAGTCACTGTTCCTGTCACACTCTTCATTCCTGTCTCTCCTCCTGCCTCTGTGTCGTCTGTGTCTGAGTCTTCTGTGTTGCCTGTGTCTGAGTCCAAGTCTGTCTCTGTCTGTGAGTTCCCCATGTCAGTCTTGTGCGATTCTCATGCCCTGCCCAAACCGTCTGAGTCTGGCCTGTCTGAGTCTGCTCCGTGGTCACGTCTGTCGGACCAGTCCCTCTGTCCAGGCCCCCTCTGCCCACCCTGGTTGGACTTTTCAGGGGACGCCAGGAGGCGTCCGTATAGGGTGAGGGTACTGTCAGGATCTGGCCTGGACTGTTGATTTTGTGCCACCCTGGTGGCCATTTTGTGTATTGTCCTGTGTTTTTGCCTGTTCCCCATGTGCTTTGTGTTTACCTGCCTGCCACCTGTCTTTGTCTCTGCCCCATCTCCTTATTTGGTCTGTGCTTCCTGTCTTGTTAATTTTCCCTCCGTTTCAGCTTCCACACCTGTTACCCGTTACTGTCTCGTTTCGTCCAGTCCTCTGTCTTTCTGTTAATTGGTCTGTGTATTTCTATCCCCGTTTCTCTGTCCTTTGTCGGATCGTCTCTCTGTTTTGTCTAGTCCAAGTCACGCACGCACGCACGCACGCACGCACGCACGCACGCACGCACGCACGCAAGCAAGCAAGCAATTGTCTGTAGTTTGTAGTTCATTAAAGTGTGTTTTCTGTCAGAAAGAGTCTTGCACATGGGTCCTATATTCGTAACCCTGACAGCTTCTTAAAACCATGGGTGACTGATGAGTACTGATATGTGCCGATCTGCTCGGTTTCAAGTCGATATTTAAACGCAATTTTAGCTTCCACCATTTTTCCTAAATACACCAGCCTACGGCATGATATGAAAGACAAACTTCGTGTTTGTGTTATGGTGGGTGAACGGCACACGTTTTTCGCTTGTTATAATCGCTTTAAAAAAGCACTTAAAGATGAATGCTTCAGTTGTGGCAAAATGTATTTTAAGTGTTTTAAGCCTGTGAACCTCTGATTTTCAAAGGGGAATCACGACCAACGCAGGGGGCAACTCTTCTCTTCTATTTCCCTTCCAAATTACTTTTTATTGTCTGAAGACATCGATCGCAAGAATCTAACATTCTAAGCAACAGCAAAGCAACTTCACTTGAGTGCAGTCGGTTCTCCCGCCATGGTTTTGGAAATCACACACCTGCTGCATCTGAAGGCCCACGCTACGACTATCACTCTACACGCCCCCTGTTGCACGTCACATTTTAATTTGGTAGCTGATCCTGCCTCCTGGCTCCCTAAAATGCCGCATCATGTGAACAGATCAGCAGGCTGGCAAATTTTCACCTCGTTTTCAGACACACGTTGCGGCAAAAAGACGTCTCCTCTTCCCGCAAATTTAGCGTAATCTCTGTGTGAAAAGGCCTATAGATACTGGCTAGATCTTGTTAGGCATGTTTACGTACGTTAGGCTAATGAACATGTTGCATTCTATTCAGCCTGATTATGTCATTCTTTAAGCTACATAGCCTGTCTCGTTTTCCTCAACTAACCCTAACTAGGTAATTAAGAAGCGATAATAGGATATTTGACCGGCATACCATCAAAATGTCCGGAAAACGAAACCTCTGCCGGTCACTTTGACCGGCACAATTTTTTCCTAGCGGAAACTCTGGTATATATATATATATATATATATATATATATATATACACACATATATGTACATACACATATATATATATATGTAGCCTGGCGGGCCATCCTATATCATTGAAATGTATAGTCTGGAATCCAACCATTCACCTCGCTTAATCCAAGGGGCAGGCAGAGAATTGTCTTTCAAACTGCCTAGGCATTCAATAGGCCAGCGCTACGACCATATCCGTATCCGGTCGGCAAAACGGCAAATACATCCTTCTTCGAAAGGAATGACTTAAGTGCATTGTGTTGCTCAACTTTCAAAGAAAAGTCCAACTCCTCCAAAGTTGACGCCAACGCCGATTCAAACAACCGCTCTTCGTTCGCCATAGCCACCTTCCCTGTTGTTCACCGTCGCAGGACTGTCGTTATCCTGTTAAGCCCGCCTTAAGACTCTCTAACAAAATAGAGCGCTGTGATTGGATGACGTCCACGGCGTCAGCCAATAGAAATCCCTATGGTTTGATACTAGACGTACAGGCTGAGCAAATTAATTTGCCGCCGCTAGGGTGCGTCTACATTTCTAGGCTAATATATATGTGTATGTACAGGATGCGATTTGTGTAAAAACCAGAGGGGGGGATGATTTTGAATAAGTTTGTAACACCCCCCCCCCCATTATTTTTTTTTTTTTTTTAAATGAACGAACGATTCATAGCCTAGTAATGTCATGGCTAATAATAGCCTATATTCATTTTTGCCACCTTTGTAACATTTACCTTTATCTTAGTTTTAGTTTACCGTGATGTATTACTTTAAACAGCGAGTGTGCTTGGTATGATGATCAGCTCCTCTAATGCAGGGTAGGACTACGTTTTGACAAGCATACAAATTCACCTTGTTCTTGCCCCATCTGAAATGACTCCTCTACTTTTGCTGCCTCCATCCTTTCTGTATTTGTTATGTAAAGAAATGTTGTATATGATGGCACTGAAGTCTTGAGTTAGTGAATTGGCTAACAGTGTTAGTTGGTAACCAAATAGCATACATTGCACTACACGCTGCGTACTTTACGTGCATTCTCTCTCCTGCTGATTTGCGTTCAGTAGCCAAGTGCGTAATATTGCAAAAGTTGAAAAAATAAAAGTGTTTATTGTAGCCTGCAGAAAATAAATAGGCTACTATCATACTGTCAGTTAATTGGCTACAGTGCAGTGAAGTTTGGAGAGTAAAGTTATAGGCCTAGGGCAACTTGAAGTTTTATGAAAATAATTTACGAACCAGAACATAAAGACCATGAAGCTTCTATTTCTTGCAGCTGTTAAAACACCCGCTAGATAGTTTAAATACCCACCAACATTCGTTTTTGCAGTACAGATTATTTCCGAAAGTTATTTGTTTACTAGGCCTAGCCTACTGGCTGATTTATCAAACGAGTGCTTTCTCGTTCGTCCTCCGCAAACTACAGGTGTTTCGGTAGAGAGCCATTGAATAAGCGATGCCAAGCTATTTCTGTAACACTTTTTGTGACATTCAGCTAATATCTCCTCATTTAATGTAGGCCTAAGTTCCTTTGTACAATAGGCCTCCATCTCAGTTGCATCAGTTTTCTAATTTTGCAGGTTCTAAAATATGACGATATGCTTCACTGAATCCTTCTCGTTTTCTTTCATTTGTCCAGCTAACTTTTCCATTGAAACTAGCCATTTATGATGGATTACACAGTCGACATTCTGAAATATCCTGCACGATCAAGACCAAATTAAGTTATCACGCAGCCACTGTGTCAGCAGCATGAGTGCTGATGGTGACGGTGCGTTTCTGATGTCAGATTATTATGTAGGCTAGCCTACTAGACTGTTCTCACGTTGCAGCGATTTACTTTTATGAAGTAGCATTAATCAATATGAGGGGCAGAGGGGGATAAATGTTGTCCCCCCCCGCGATGAAAATAATTAAGCAGAGGGGAGGATATCAAGACCAGAGGGTGGGAAATCCCACCCATCCCCCCCCTACAAATCGCACCCTGTGTATGTATATATATGTACACCCGGAGCCACCTGTCGAGAGCAGGCTCACAGCAAGCCATGAGGTCCTTGCTGCCAGGAGAGATGAGACACAGCACTGGTTGGCAGGGAGGATCCTCAAGGGAACGTGGCAAACCACAGATATGCGGCAGGGGCTGGAGCCAGAAGTGCTCCACCACTATGTGGATCTCTGGTAGGTCAAGACAGAGAATGTCTAATAAGGGGAGAACTGCCACTCTCGGAAAACTTCCGGTTTCTGAACTGGTTGCAGTTCCTTGTGTGGTTCCACATGAGGGCGCTCATCCACGAGTGCAGAATGAATGGAGGTCTATGGAGCTGTACCTCTCAAAATCCACTTTTCTCGGGATATAATTTTTTTTCAAGTAATTTTTTGAATATTGTATTCGAAAGGGGAGGCAAAGAAAATACACTTGGTTGAGTATTATATTTTTTAAAGTCACTTAATTGTTCTAAAAAGCCTTTCAAACGTGTCGATGACGTCATTCATTAGCACAATGCTAGCGTGTTATGGGCAACAAGGACCCAACCTGTAAGAAATCAAAAGGACATACCTGTCTTGCGGAGTGGTTCGATTTTCGAATATTCAAATGGTTTTTAGCGAATATCAATGTGTATGTGTATATATGCTGGATGTCAATGTGTTCAATGTGTAATATGTATATGTGCTGGATGGTGTGCGCACCTTATGAAAAGTAAGTGTTTTATGGAGTAGCAGAAGTGTCGTGGTCTGCATTAGCATGGTAAACAGAGATTTAGCATCCTAGGAGATTTAGCTTATTCACATGTTGCATTACTATGTAATTCAGGGATGTCTTTCATGTTGCTTAGCGTAATGCCCATACTCATTTCATATGAGATACTTACATGCAATATTGCTTGGTGTAATGGCCATACTCATTTGATATGAGATACTTACATGCAATATTGCTTGGTATGGCGTAATGCCCATACTCATTTGATATGAGATACTTACATGCTATTAAGTATATCATCTAATTGGGTTCATGTTAATGTAGTTTTGGTGCAGCATACTGCACATTCTCACGATTAGCATGCTAAACCAAGATTTAATCCCTTTCTTCCGTATCCGTTTGATGCATTGAAAACAGTAAAAAAACTTTATTAACTGACAGCTAATCATAATATGGACGGAAAGATAGCGTTTCTGTGTTATTTAAGGCATTATCCAACACCATCACTGCCTGTATTTGTTTGGCCGAATGGTAATTCACACCACACCCCCAGGCACCCCTCCACCCCCTCAAGTACAGGGCTCCAGAGTGCGACAAATCTGCTCAGTGGGACTCATTTTTGCCATGACCGTTTCAAATAGTCCTACGTTAGCCTAATTACTGAAGTACATGCAGCCTTTCTAGCCCTGCGTGCTCTCCCACTCTCTCATTCTCCAACAATGTAGGCTACTTGCCCCTCCACTCCGTGAATGCAGGTCAAATCAAACCTGTCATCTGGCTTCTTGCTGCGGTGTTGTTCACAAAGTTAGCAGCGTCATGATCATGGCAACTTATTTGTTCGAAACTAACCAATTTAAATATGTTAAATTAATTTAAATACGTGCATTTACATTGTCCATTTTCCTCACCATGACGCAATGCATGGGGGGAAAAACTGCATTTGAATTTTATTAATGGTTCATAAACGTTGCATTTTTACAGAACCCCTGAAATACAGGGGCGGTTCCTACTCAAATGCTGCCCTAGGCAGGATTACACTTTAGTGTTTGATACAACTCCTGCTTAGAGTATACTTCAACTTCAAAAATGTGTCAGCCAAATGTAATGTAATATAACTTGAAGACAAACATTAGGTTTATCTTTTTTAGGATGTACAGTTCACAAATGTTTCGTGAACTTCAACTCATGTCTAGAGTATACTTCTATCTACCTATCTCAGATTGATATTTTTAAACTAGGGCTGTCAATCGATAAAAAAAAAAAATCGAATTAATTACATACTCTGTGATTAATTAATCTAAATTAATCGCATATATCATTTTTGCTGTGAAAGTATTTAACATTTTGAAATTCAAATAAATCATTGAATAATCAGCATTAGTGACATTAAAGTTCAAAAACTCTTTTATTATTATTTTAATAATGACCATAATAAGCTATGATATGACCTAATATGCTGAGGAAATAAATTCAAAAGTGCTTCGGGAAGAAGTTGTTTTTCACATACAAGGTAGCTATTTCAGGCCACAGATATAACCTAGGGGACACAATGAAAATAAATTAACACTTCCCTCAATGTCAACACTATTTCTTTGCATTGATGTGCGACTTTAGAGTTGATGAACTCCGGTGATATGCAAATTCCTTGCTGCAGACATTGCAGAGGACTTTATTTTAATCAACACTTTATTTGTATCAACACCATCAGGCCGTTTTTTACAAGTAAATGTGCAATCAATGATCTAGGCAGCACATTTTCTTCTCTTTCCTTCATTTTATAGGCTAATGGTTACTAACTAGAGCGGCTCAAGGTCAAAGGTCATACGGAATCGACTAATCTGCACTATTTATTTTAATCAGTTATTTTTTCTCAAATTAATTAATCGAAATTAATCAGTTATTTTGACAGCCCTATTTTAAACCCATCATAAATCACTAACTGGTATAGCCTACCAATCAAATTCTATCATACTCACACAAACTGCGAGGAAGAGAGAGATGTGCTACCCAGAGTCTTATATTTGACGCTGACCTGGCTCTGACTCTGACCTTACATTGCGGCGCTTTGAAAATCTTTGGGTGCACCCAAATAATGCTGGTGCACCTACATTAAAAAGTTAGGCGCACCAGTGCAACCGATCTAAAAAGTTTGTTGGGAGCCCTGAACTACCTACTTGCATACACACAACACACTTATGTCTCTTACCTGTAGCTTTCCTTGCTAGAAATCTATCCTATTGATAGCATGTCACAGTGATGTTGCATTATCTCCATCAGATTATTTTGTCTAGATCTTCCTCATCACAATTAAGTTTAATGTAGTTTAATGTAGCCTATACATCATTCACAGATATTCATTGTGGAATCGCACTGATTCATTTTTAAAGTTGTAGTTATTGTATCTAGGCCTAAGTTTTGAATGCTATCTCTCTCACAATGGCACACACCACCAGGTGTTTCCCTGCCCCACTTCCCCTCACACTCTCTCTCTCTCTCACACACACACTATACACACACACACACACATACACACACACACAGTTCAATCCACCCATCTTAATTACTTGCATCAGTAGCCTAAGTCACTTATTTTACCTTATGATTTTATCATTGAAGGCAGACATGTGGACTCGAGTCACATGACTTGGACTCGAGTCATGATTTTAATGACTTCAGACTCGACTTGACAAAATTCGGCATGACTTGCGACTCGACTTGGACTTGAATACTATTCACTCGAGACTTGACTCGGACTTTGCCTCTTTGACTTGTAATGACTTGACATGTCTCGAGTCAAAAAATACATTTCCTGATCGTGGACCAGTCACCCCAGAGATGCTTTCACTTCCGCGACGAAAAAAACAAAACACATAGTGGACACAAACGGGCAGAGCACAGAGAACGTTTACAATGTCAAATTGCACCAACAGCATGTTACATAAAAATTATACTTTTCGGGTCCTCTCCATTAAGATCCAACTTGAACGTATGCTAGCCTACTCCATTTAATTAAAGAAAGCGTCTCAGAGCGCACGAAAGGGAGAGAAAACGAGTGGCAGGTTTCAGCTGATTTGTCATCGTTGATGATGAGTGATATCTCCTTTAATATAAGAAACGTATAAAAGGAAATCATGAAGGCAACAAAGACGAGATTAGAGGAAATTGCGGATTTATCCAGTTCTCACTACTGTTATAAACTGAGAGCCAGGGCACTTTGACATAGGCTGCACTCACTGTGATTTGGAAACTGGACAAGGATATGAAAAGTTGTCTTTGTCTTTGTGTAATGGAACTGGTGAGTCTTGAAGTCTTCAATAATTCGTTTACATTAAGCACATGATATTATGCCGATTGAAACGCATTCCACTTAGCTAGGTGGCTACTGGCTACCAGGCTCATAATTCACTTTTAATTGCAAACAGAAAATGTCTAGCAAGCATCATGCCATTACGTGCTTTTATTTCCAAAGGAATGAAAGCTGTTTGTGCCAACTTAATATCATGCTTATCTTTGTTAATATTGTGCTATACATGTGGCACAAAATGTTAGAGTTTGTGGACTAGCCATAGCTATATTTGAATGGAGCTGGTAAAAAAAGATCATTAGGATAACGTGTGGACAGTGGCACACAATGGGCTTAAAGTGACAGTGCACCATTTACAAATGAGTTAAACAGCATCACATGTGTAGTATTTAAGAAATGAATACTTTAAAACAAAATTACTGTGTCATTATTATCATTTAAATAATATAGAAGTGTTTTACTTTTACCTTTGTGGTTACTCAGTAATTTTGTGATTTATGCTGTATTTATTTAATATGCCATATAAGAAGTTTTAGTCTTTAGGGAGAAAATATATGTTTTTAATCGCAATTAATCTAGATTAATTCATTTGAAAATATGAGATTAATTAGTTATTTTTTAAATGTTTAACACCCCCAATAAAAACATAAAATATTTAACTGCAACAATTTGCTAATGTAGCCTATGTGACAATTCTTCTTGTCACCTTTTATTGTAATCATTAACCATGACCTTGGCTTCCCTTATGGGTGGCCACTGGCAGACAGCCTAATAAATTGTTTGCAGGCAAATATGTGGCCTAGCGCAGTGATATGCCGTCAGTCAAATTTATTACTCATCCACAGTGGACGCCACAATTTGGAAAAACAATATATACAGTATTTGCAGTTGTGCTGAGTATCATGTAGCTATCCGTTTTGTACAGATTACACAGGTATGCTCATGCGTATATTACACAGGTATGCGCATATATCGTAAAAGATTTCAAGAAAGAAACATTGAACATATTTTAATCTGTATTTACAAAAAAAAAATACTGTAGATTAGATTGATGTGTTAAAATTATGACCGATAGTCTAATAATGGCATTATTAAGTGAAGAGTACCTGATGACTTGTTCAGGACTTGAAAAAGATTGGGACTTGGACTTGGACTCGACTTGGCTTTGATGTGACTTGGACTTGGACTTGACTTGCCCTTCTCTGTCTTTACTTGGGACTTGACTTGGACTTGACTGCTAAGACTTGGGACTTACTTGTGACTTGCCAAACAATGACTTGGTCCCACCTCTGATTGAAGGCAATGTTCATGTAGACATTAAGCCTGTTTGAGTTGTGATTCACTCGGATCTTTCACCCGTATCTTTAAATTAACCCATGAGTCACGAGTCTCTCAGCCGGCTACGTTGTCATGATGGATCTGTAGACGAGCGAGTAGGCTAGCTCCTCCTCAAGGTGAAAAGCAATTTCACAACAAAAGCCATTCTTTCACTTCTGAAATAACATTCAATGTTCTGCATGTAGCCTAGACATAATTAGATTTGCAATTACAATAGGTCGTGCAGACAGTCCGAACTGCACGCTCATGAGTTGCTTGAGTATATCTACCCAGGTCAGTCGGATCAGCCGGGCGGGCCGGTTACGTTATGTTGTTATGAGTGCGAGTCAGCCGAATCAGCCGGCTACGTTGTCATGAGTGGATCAGACGAGCGAGTAACTCCTCGTCAAGGTGAAAAGCAAATCAACAACAGAAGCCATTCTTTCACTTCTGAAATAACATACAATGTTCTGCACGTAGGCATAGCCTACTTTAAAATGCAATTAGGTCGCGAAGACAGTCCGAAACATTGCAAGCTCTGCTTGGAGCTGCTCGAGTAGGCTAGCCTACCCGGGTCAGTCGGACTCGGATAAGCTGGGCCGGTTACGTGCATTATTAATGTGAGTCAGTCGAATCAGCCGGCTACGTTATCATGAGTAGATCTGTAGACGAGCAGTAGCATTAGACATCATACACACAACCTGTTTCAAGTATCAGCATTTCCCTTATCTCATGGACTAAAATAACTAAATCAGGGTTGTTGAAACAATCTGTCAAAACATGTAGTTTCTACATAGACATTTTTTGGGGAAATGCTTCCTTAATAGAACTGGCAACAAGGTTGAAAATGCAATCATCATGTAGGCCTTTGTACAAAGTGCAAACCTTTACTAGGGCAAACTGATTCAAGTTGATATTCTGTTTGAATGCATTATGTAGTATGGCTGGTTGTTTTCAGAGTGCCATAATGCAGGATTGTATTTTGTAGGTAACACCTAAACTCTGGCTTTGACTATGAAACACACACACATCACAACACAACTCCACCAATAATAATCTGAGTTCTATGTTTTATTCAGACTTCAACACTTGGAATTAGGTCTGTGGCTGACAATCTTTAAAAATTCACTAAGGAATGTTGCCTTAGTCTATATCCAACTCAACCAACCAAGATAGATAGTTACTGATGATAACTTTGACTAGTGTGAATTTAACCATCAATAACAGCAGCCACATTTATTAACTAACGTCTTACTTTGTTCAAGATTATTTGAATTTGACATGCCAACACCAAACTGAATCCTGTTCTTTTTTCATTTTTCAGTCCAAGGGATATTAGGCAACTGTTGTACACCACCAGCAAGTGTAACATGCCTAAAAATATTTGTGCAAAGCCAAAGAAGAAACGTGATGCAATCCGATGTTCACGTCATGCTGAGTCCTCTGATGTCCGACATGCTCACCAAGTCAGCGATGCTGCACTCAAAGCAAAGCTCCGAGCAGCTGAAACACAGGAACAGACAAGTAATCGCCTCGCAGACAATGCAGCTCAAAAGAGAAGGTTCAGAGCAGCTGAAACAGAGGGACAGACAAGTAATCGCCTAGCAGTCGATGCAGTGCGACATACAAGGCTCAGAGCAGCTGAAACACAAAAGAAATCGCCTGGTGAACAACGCAACGCACCAGAGAGTGGACGAGACCCCTCAGCACCGAGTGGAACGCCAGGCAAGGGAAACACGTGCACGCCTTGAACAGGAACGCAAAAACCACTGCAACTTGGCTCGGTGTGATGATACAGACTTTTTCCAAGAACAGCTTTATGGTGATTTCATACTAGGGCTGTTGGAACGAATTTCTAAAGTCGAATATAAATCGAATATTTAAAAAAACAATACTAACTATTCACAATACTTACTAACAATTTACAATACTTACTATTTGAATGTGGTGTTTTGAGTTTTTTTATGTGTTGGCTAACTTTAGCAAATCAAAATCTAAATATGGCAGAAGCGATGCACCCACGGAGATCACTCCTGATCATTTCAGCGATGTGTGGAACGTTTTTGTATTTCCATCAGAAAACGGAGAAATAACAATTAGCCTAATGATGTCGTAATCTGCAGAATATGTAGCAGCAAGCAGGCTGAGTGCACATCTGATAACGCTACACCCTTGGGGTATACTAAGAAGCACGTTAGACATATCTAGGCTATCTATACATATGAGGCTTCACAAAGCCTTGACTCAGGGGTATATATTAAGTGATACCACGATAGCAGTTATGTGATATATTTGTCAAACTAGGCTTTCAGCTCAGATCTGTGCGCGTTCTCGGTGTTGGGATGATATTGGCCAATCGTGAAACGTGGAGACGCACAAGACCGGCTATATTAAAAAACAAGGTAACGCTTTAGAATAACATGTGCTTATTAGGTATTAACAGTGCATAATAAGCAGTTAACAATTCATTACTAACAGTTAGTTAACTGTTGTTATCCTTTAATAACATTAACTAACTGTTAACATGCAGCTTGTACAGTAAGTGATAATAAGCAGCCTTTTAAGTTACTTACAAGCATATTTGTTAACAGTTGTAAGTGTTAACAAGCAGCTTGTTAATGCTTGTTAATGGTGTATAAGACAAAGAGGTGGATAACTAATACGCTTATAAGACCTTTCTTACCTGTTTGTAGTAAATTTTGCAGCCCCCTAATCTAAAGCGAGGACCATGTAGCCTAAAGTTCCACAAGCCCAACCTTCTATCTCTCTATACTGTATCTCTCTATCTAGCTTGGTTTAGCTGTGAGAAATACACCTTCAAAATTGTTGCAGTGAGCAGGAATCGAACCCCGGTCTCCCGCGTCAAAGAGTACATTGCTACTTATTGAGCTACACTACTGTTCCTAATTGACTGATGGAAAATATTCCGATGTTCTATATCATACTAGCTATGCTTTTTAGAAATATGTTTCTGATGGAAAAGTGGTGTTTAATTTCCATAATCTTTGTTCAGCGAACGCATAAAACAGTTTGTCAGCAGTCTAAAGATATGCCAGCTTTGTATATAGTTTGGTTACCTAGCAACCGAGGCTTAAAGACGATAAGTGGGTGCGTTCAAAGCTCTGGTTTAAAGTTGCAAACATAGGCGAACGTTCGTGATCGATTTGAAACATGTTTCAGTTTGCCTTGAACAGAGGCGAACATTCATGGTCTGTTTCTGCATTAATTAAACACCACTTTTCCATCAGAAACATATTTGTAAAAAGCATAGCTAGTGTGATATAGCACTTCGGAATATAGAATCAAAATAAACAATTTCATCAGCTGTACAAGACAAGTAGTGTAGCTCAATAAGTAGCGATGCACTCTTTGATGCAGGAGACCGGGGCTCGATTCCTGCTCACTGCAACCATTTTAAAGGTGCATTTCTCACAGCTAAACCAAGCTGTATAGAGAGATAGAAGGTTGGGCTTGTGGAACTATAGGCTACATGGTCCTCGCTTTAGATTGGGGGGCTGCAAAATTTACTACAAATAGGTAAGAAAGGTCTTATAAGCGTATTAGTTATCCACCTTTTTGTCTTATACACCATTAACAAGCATTAACAAGCTGCTTGTTAACACTTACAACTGTTAACAAATATGCTTGTAAGTAACCTAAAAGGCTGCTTATTAACACTTACAAGCTGCATGTTAACAGTTAGTTAATGTTATTAAAGGATAACAACAGTTAACTAACTGTTAGTAATGAATTGTTAACTGCTTATTATGCACTGTTAATACCTAATAAGCACATGTTATTCTAAAGCGTTACCGAAAACAATTACTTCTGCATTTATGAGCAATAGCGTAATCTACACTGCGGTCATTTTTTGTGTCTACCCTATAACATCAAATAAATCGATTGTCATCAGATGTTGTTATGTATGCACGTCCATAGTGGCATATTTGCACGCACGACACTATTAAAGCGCATACGATATCCAAAATGTGTATAGAGGCGGCCCCACCTGTAAAATATGACAGAATCCTACACGTGAGATAACTTCGTTTTTCAAGATAATTGATTGGTCAGTGGGTGGTAGTTTTACACGATTTGAGCTATAACTTAGCACATAACCTGCTCCCGACCAGGTTTGGTTGACAGCATAAGACACCATGGTGATACAGCGACGCTAAAACGGATCTACTTTCATGTCACAGCATACCCTGGCTTTGAGCGCAACATACCTCGCTAACCCACTAATCGAGATTCGTAGTATACACCTGACAAGCTAGGTAGGTAAACAGTCCGAGGACGAGGAACCGCGCAGCTAAAGCAGGCAAGAATTAGGTTTTTGTCTCCCTTCTCTAGGTTATGTTCGGTGCTTTTGTCACTTCTCTGATATGGTTCATGGAATCGCAGGCCGATAGAAAAAAGAAGGCAAACTTTTCTCCAATCAGGAAATACTTGCTAATTTGGCGTCTTCAAACAAACATTCAATAAAGTGGTAGTGGCGTTCATTCAGTGTGCGTGCGCCGCATCTGCCCAAAAGAAATTGAAACCACTCAAGTTGCACAGATATCAACAACAATCAAGTAACAATCAGCCCTTTAACGTCCTTTTAAACAGCTGTGTTACTATAAACGCACAAGGGGTTCTTGGGAATGAAAGTAGTAATCGACAACAACAAAACACTTCAATACGGTCACAAATACTTTTTGCCTTCTTAACTAAACATGTATGCATAAGAGCAGGCGTACAGCTGTTAATAAAGCACACAGCAAAGAACAAATATCAGACGGCGCTGAACACAAACAAGAAAAGAAGCACCAAACAGTTGAATTGAATGACACGCTTAGCGCGGTATATTATCAATGCACCAATTATTCCGTGCACCCACACAAAACTTGAATTCCCCCCTTGTCTCAGTCCACAAAATTAAACAAAAAGTCCAAACTAAAGGAAAATTTCAGGTCTTTCCCAGGATCGCGCTATAGTCTTTAAATTCCAAACAGGAAACAGGTAGGCCGCGAAAATAATCCTTCGTCGGAACGCAACGAAAAAATATATAATCCAACAAAAAGGCAAAAAGTCGAGCGCTCATCTAGTGGTATACCACACCAAAAAATTCTAAAACTTCGGGCAACGTTAATACACAAGTTGAAGTTTGGGTCCGGGCACGTCCTCTTGCTGGAGACGCGCGCACGAGACAATAGTCTATGCAGTTGAATAATGTTCTCTTCTCTCCCCAATAAAGCAGTCTCTTAAGGTATAGTTTGAAGAGCTATCAAACCAAAGGGAACTAGCTTTAAATCTATGTAGCTGCAGCAAACAATACTGGCACCACGTATTCAAACACCCCTGCACTGGCTGAATCTCTCCACGGACCGCCTCACACACCCGGCGCACCCACCTAAGTAAGCTTGGGTGCGCGGTCATAGGAATTGCGGGCGGCCGAGGCCTTAAAGAGACACCCCACACATTTACATTAACAGTGTCAATCTTTTTGTCCTGGTCATTCCACTGTATACGGTAATTGATGGGGCCTAGTTTTCTCATCACAGTAGCTGGACCTGACCACTTGGGCGCAAGCTTCGATGAGAAGTTTTCTGATGCTTTAGAGAGCGGGTGAATACGGACCCAGACCAGGTCTACCGGCAGGAGTTGTGCACCACTCCTGTGGGTATTGGAATACCTGGCTTGTCTGGACTGACACGCCTCAACTCTCTTCTTGATTTGTTCATTCATTTGTTTTTGTCTCTCCAGGAGTGTGTATGGCGACTGTTGTGGCGTAGGAGGTGAACTAATGAGTCTCTCCAGTGGGCCCTTCAGGGTCCTTCCGAGCACCAGCTCTGCCGGTGTGCGGCCTGTGGTTTCATGATGGGCGGCGTTGATGGCGAAGCGGAACTCCCTAATCCACTGGTCCCAGTTCTTATGTTGGTTCCCCACGTACGACGCAATCATCGTCTTGATGGACCGGTTGGACCGCTCAGTGAGGTTGGCTTGGGGGTGATAACTGGTGGTGAATTTCTGCGTCACCCCCCAGGTCTTGCAGAGGTTAACCAATTCATGGCCAGTGAACTGTGGCCCCCGGTTAGAGACCAACTCCCGTGGGACACCAAAGCGGGTGAAGATTTCATCTTTCAAGATGGACACAATCTCCTGATAGGCTAACAACTTTTTTTTTAACGTCACCCAAGACATGCCGCCTGAAGTGCACATGCGTTGTCACAGCTACATAAACAAATCTTGCACAGGAAGAAAGCTGTTAGGTCTTTTTTACATTTTACTTTATTCTCAAAAAACAAACGTTTGCATCATGTAAAGCAGACCTGTTGGTTACCCAACATAATAAGCAATTTTAAATGTAAAGCTTCCAATGCATATCGCCCCCCATGTGTCCGAACCCGACTATAATTTATAAATATTTGTCCGAACCCGACCCGACCAGTCAGGTCCCGTCGGGCTCGGGTCGGGTAGCCACACTCTAATGTGTACACTGCGACGCCTATGTATGGAAAGAGGAAAGGAAAGGATTCTGTTGCATGTCTGGAAAAATAGACCTCACATACAATCCCACTAATCCCAAACCTGGCTCAATCCCACCACAGCCTCCCAATGCTATCAAGGACCTTTTCGTGAATCAAAACTTTGTTGAAGAAGCTAAACAATACAACAATGCATTGGCAATGGCAAGCATTGGCATAAGAGAGATCGCTATTCCTGGCTTCAACCCAGGTGTACAAATACAAGGTAAAGTTTATCATTACATTGCCGGCCCCCTTCCTGAGTCAAATGCCACTCTTTGCTCAGATTTAAGCCTCAAACAGTGCCTTAAACCCCACCTTTTATTCTTCTTATGCCTCAAACATGGTCTGAATGAAGGATTCTTGCTTAGAGCACAAGAGGCCATTCATGTGCAACCCATATGTACAACAATTTAAATCAGCAATTGAGTACATGACCCAAAATTACACTTCCGATAGGGTTGCGAAGGGGCGGAAAAATTCCGGTAAATTTCTGGAAACTTACCGGAAACTTTCCATGGTAAATTAAGCTGGGGAATTTTGGAAATATTACAAATTGGAAACTTTCATGGAATTAAAGGAAATTATGGGAATTAATGGGAATTTACAGGAATTAACTGGGGATTTTTGGTAATTCCTACTGTTTCATATACAGACATAAAAATTTTGTTTCGTAATAAGCAATATTATTTGTTCGTATTTTCGCTTAGCTTAGCATACAAAGCTAGCTACCATGCTAGCGGGAATCCCATTCTCTGCCTATGGTTTACTAGCGTGCTAAGATAGCAACACTGAAACCACTGAACTGCCCAAGACACACCACGCCACTCAACAACAAAATCCAATTGGTTGGAACATTGACTGACTATCAGTTTGTTCAGTTAGAATCCCAGAAAATGGTACAACAAATAGAAATATAATGACACAACATACCACTCTAACTAAACCTTATAGATTATGTAAGTTATATATAAATTGTCAAGCTTAATCAGACAGATTAATCGTCCCATTACAGTTTATGCAAAATTACGTACACCCATTTGAATGAGGACAAAAGTGACGACAAGCCCATAACTGGGCAAATCTGTTTGCAAACTTCCCCCAGTTTCACACCAGTTATTCCCACATTAGATGACATTTTCAAAGTCAAAGTCTGCTTTATTGTCAATTTCTTCACATGCCAAGACATACAAAGAGATCGAAATTACGTTTCTCACTATCCCACGGTGAAGACAAGACATATTTTACCAATTAAGTCCACAGACAAACATAACATTCAAGTAAACAATAAAAAGTAAATAAGAAGGCACATACAATGAAGAAATAAGAGCAGCAAAATTGGGTTGAAATTGTGCAATTGTGCATAGACAGTAGGGTGCATCAAAAAAACACAATTCTTGAATTTTTATATGGCTGGGTGTTAAAAGTGTTCCAATATATGTAGAAACAACACATGCAAAATATTTTTCCAGTACATGATGATTTAGGGGTGCCACCGCACATCTGTTTTTGCTGGATAAAGTGGTTAACAGTGCTCAATGGTCACCATGGAGATCTGGGGTAAACAATACTACAGCTCAAGAAAACTGAGGTGATCGTTCTGTTTGAGGTGATCTTTCTGTGTTGGGTATGTATTATTATTATTATATATTACCTGTAGTTGTGTATTTGTGTACTATTATAAGTCATTTAAGTCATATTTATAGGTATTTGGTGCTCATTACATCTAGCTAATGTTAGCTAGCAACAGTTTGCTAACCACAGTTGGCTATCTATGTTAGCTAGGCTATTAAGCTTAACATCAACAGTATTCTATAGTGGACAATGTCATATTCAGAGTATAGATGTCTCATGTTTATTGAGAGTAGCATTGTACAGAATATAGATGTCTCATGTTTATAGAGAGTAGCATTGTAGTTGTTACAGTAAATTAACATTTAAAAATCAAGTTGCAAGCACAGCTAGCTACTCTGGTAGTGATGTAAGTTATGATGAAGTTAGACTATGTTCAGCTAAAATCTGAGGCTTATGCAACAATGGTTTATCATAATTGAGTGATATTAAGTATGGTAAGATATGATTTTAAACACTATCCTTGAGCTTGTATCCTTTTCATTCTCAGGCACTGCACAACACAACCCACCCCAGGACCCAGCTTTCTCAAGATGCTACCCTCACCAACTGGTCCCTGCCAGACTAGCAGTCGCAGCCTGGTCTTTGGTCTGGGTCCCAGCATCACCAGTGAGGATGGCATCATCACCGGCGCCAAACTGCCAACTGGTCGTCAGATCTTACGCTGCATGCTTGCCAAGAAACCTGGTGCAAATGGAGCGTTGACGCAGTTCGAGGCAGCCAAGGTGGTCCTGGAGCAGGTGCGGCCATTTTACAAGAAAGCCAACATCCCAATGTTGAGCGATAAGCGTGCGTGCCACAAGATGGTAGACTTAGTCAATGCTAACAAGCTGCGGAAAATCTCCCAGGCCAAGCGCTTCAGTGAGACTACAGCGAAACAATTGGAGAAAATGGAGTGCAGACTTGAGGCCACATTTCCGCTGTGGCTTCCAAATGTTGAAAAGCTGATTGATAACCCAGAAGACCTAGCTTTCTTGGCCAGCATGAAAACTGACAGAGTGGCCACATTTGGTGTGTTAGACAAAAAGCTGCAGCTCAAGGTGAAGCGGTGAGAGGAGCGTCAAGCTGCCACAGCAGCCAGGCAGTCCCGCTGTGAAAAGGAGCTGGAGGAGATGACGGCAATGTCCAGCTTTGAGTCGGAGAGTGATGAGAAGTCAGAAGAGGATTCTAACACAGTCTATCCACCATCTGAGGGCGAACCATCCCACAAGCATAAGAAGACTGGAACAAACATCTTCATTCCACATGACATCCTTAGCCGACCAAGTGTCGTGTCACTGGCTACAAGGTTGAAGATGTCACCAATGCAACAGGCAGCCTTCATACGTGGCCTTGTTGCAGAGTCAGGCGGTGAATGTACACATCTCTCTGCATCTTACGCAACAGCTGACCGAGCAAGACGCCACGTGCTGGAGACAATCAGTGAGGAACAGCACAAGCAGTGGACACCACCTCCATTGTGCACCCTACACTGGGACAGCAAGTTAACACCGATGCTCAGCAATGTGCGCCAGTTGGAGGAGCGTCTTACAGTGGTGGTGGGAGATACAGAGCGACTGAAACTGCTTGGTGTCCCGGCGTATAAAAAGCAGACCAATGAGGCATGTGGAGTGATCATTGCCCGGTTGACATGCAAGTTGCTGCAGGACTGGTGCTGCGCTGACCAGGTTGTCAACATGGCATTTGACACCACTGCGTCAAACACCGGCCATCTCACAGCAGCCTGCATTGCTATACAGCTCTCACTGGGCCGACCACTGCTTTGGTCTGGGTGCCGGCACCACATTGGTGAGGTCCTCCTGAACCAGGTTTTCACAGACCTGAAGGTGGAGTCATCACGCTCACCAGATGTTACCTTGTTCACACGTCTGAGAGAGAAATGGAACCTGTTACCACAAGAATCCAGCAGCCAATGGTCCCGCTACATTCCTGGCAACACCGAGCAACCACTCCTGGGCTATTTACGTGCTGAACTTGTCAGGTGCGCAAAAGAAATCACTGACTACAAGCGAGGTGACTACCATGAGTTTCTGCAGCTGTGTCTTGTGTTTCTGGATGCAGATGGTGAAGAGCAGACTGCAGTGACCTTCCAACGACCGGGAGCTCTCCACAAGGCACGATGGATGGCCAAGCTGCTCTATACTCTCAAGCTGGCTTTGATGGAGCAGCACATCGCGTTGCTTCCCCAGGGCACAATCACCACACGGCAGCAGGTGCCGAAGATTCGGGCATTTGCCATTTTCATTACACACGTCTATGCAAAGTGGTGGTTGACCTGTGAGAAAGCTGTAGATGCTGCCTGGAATGACCTGACACTCTACCACCACCTGCAGGCATACAAGGCTGTGGATGAGGGCATTGCAGCATCAGCGATCAAGGCGCTGGAGAGGCATCGCTGGTACTTAACAGGTGAGATGCTACCCCTGGCTCTCTTCAGCAGCAAGGTGCCCAATGATGACAAGCGTGCACTTGCCAGAGCTATCTTGGAGCACAAGCCCGCTGATCTCCCCATGCACATCCCTGAGCAGCGCTTTGGCACTGGCTTTGGCAAGCCAAAGTTCCCCACCCTCTTGCCAACCACCAGCTTGGCTGACCTCGCCAATAAGGATTGCTGGTTTGGGATGCACCAGCTGCACATTGATCCAGAATTTATGTCTCTTGATGTGAAGGAATGGGCGACCAATGCTGTGTTCAAAAAAAGTGAGGTCAATGTACGTGCAATGAACGTGGTCAATGACTGTGCCGAGCGTGGCGTCAAGCTCACATCCGACTTCGTCTCAGTGGCAAGGAAGGAGCAGCACCTGCAGAATGTGCTGCAGGCAGTTGAACATGACCGCAACCAACAGCCAAACCTTCGCCGCTGCAAACGCAAGCTAATCCCTGAATAGGACGGTTGCTCTTGGGTGGCGGGTGGGGAGACATGGCTAGGTTCAGAGTTCAGGTTCCATTTCCTCTCTCTTTCTCCCTTGTGTTTAACAATAAAGTCAATTAAACTTTCTATGTGTGTTCGACATCCATCACTGCTGCATAAATTTCAGGGTAAAAGGCCACGTGAACATGTCCCATTGACCTCCATTAATTTTGTCAATAGGACAAATGAATGGAGAATCTTGAAAGTTGAATTCTGAGAAATGCCCAAGTTGCCCAAAGGGCAAACAAACAACTTTTACTTTGATAACCCTATAGAACATGTTACTGTATAAAAGTTCACTGTACTTAACATTTCCAGGTCAACCTTTTGGCAATTAAACTAAAAATTGCACATTTTTTGAAATTTCGCCAAAGTTCATGTGTTATGTGGCACCCCTAAATCTCAGTGGAATTCCTCAAAACTTTGCAAAAGTCATTTTTATGTTAATTGGAACAAAATGCAATGCCAGCCAAATTGATATTTTGAAATTAAAATTTCCCATTCAAATTTGATGCACCCTAATAGACAGTCAATATAATAGTGCAAAGTCAGGCCAATAAATGGCTGAGGTAGTTCTGTTTGACCTAAGTAAGCAAGTGGCATAGTGGTGCAAGTTATGTAAGAGCAGCAGAAGTGTTGTGTTTTCAGGACAACAGGACAACAACAACAAGTTGCAAAGTGTGCAAGCAAAGATGGTTGATTACGAAGATACTTAATGAGAGGCCATTTCCTGTCCCTGGAAATTTATGCAAATAGGGTAGCAGTACACGCCCCCGCACATTTTTGCAGTGATCGGGCTCTCTTTTTAACATTGAGGTCTATGGCAGAATCCAAGAATTTCCCAGAAAAGCCTTATTTTTCTGAGCAATGGATGCACATTTCGGACACGGTATCATGATCTCCAAACCCTCCTCCCTATTTCAGTAGAATGTCGTGATAGTATGACCCTCCAGTCGGGAGAAAATCAACATTAATGAAGGTGTACACCAAGTTTATTTTGTACTCCGGCTTGTCTGGCGTGGAACCGAGGCATTCAAACGTAAGTCATATGTCAGTGACACACCCCTGTGCAGGCGGGAACTGAACCAGAGCCCGTCTCTGACTGAACTCCACTTTGCCCTCATAGACATAAACTAGGACGACCCATCTTGCTACGCATTCATTATCTTTGGTGCAAGTGTACAAGTGGAGTAGTGCAAGGCATTGTGGGTCCAAAGTCCAGGATGTTATGTAGCTGAGGGTGGAGGGGGGAGAGAGTTCAGCATCCTAACAGCCTGGTGTATGAAGCTGTTGGTGAGTCTGGTGCAGGCTTCTGTACCTTTTCCCAGAGGGCAGTAGATCAAACAAATTGTGAGCGGGGTGACTTGCATCACTCACAATTGTGGTCGCCTTGCGGGTGAGGTGGGTGGTGCAAATGTCTTTCAGGGAGGGGAGTGAAGCACCAATAATCCTTCCAGCTGTGTTCACTATGCGCTGCAGGGCTTTCCTGTTGTATTCAGTGCAGCTTCCGCCCCACACAGCGATACAGCTGGAGAGGATGCTCTCAATGGTGCCTCGGTAGAATGTGATGCAGTGATGCAGTGTTGGTGGTCCAGGAGAGGTCTTCACTGATGTGCACCCCCAGGAATTTGGTGCTGCTCACTCTCTCCACCACAGCACCGTCGATGGTCAGTGGCAGGTGTTGGGTGTGACCTCTCCGGAAGTCAACAACAATCTCCTTGGTCTTGCTGACGTTCAGCAGGAGGTTGTTGTCCCTGCACCATGTGGTCAGGAGGTTGACCTCCAACCTGTATTGAGTCTCGTCGCCCTTGGTGCGCCTAGGGCCTAGGGAACCCTCATGTCGACACTGGCGATTGTCTCCAGTGCTGCTTAACAGCCAGCGCTTTGTCGACTTTATTACCATACAATGTGAATTTTTTTTTGCTGAAAATACTACTCCTGACATAAATCCCTCTATCTTGTGGAAATCTGCTAAAGCCTACATATGTGGTGCCATTATATCTTACACTTCGGCACAGAAAAAGGAGGCTTTAAAGAGACTCAATTCAAGAGTTTACCTACCACATCTCTATCAAAACAATTAGAAGCAGCCCGCTCAGCTCTGAACCAGATATTAACGCAAAAGGCTGAATCTCAAATATTCTTTGCTAGACACAGACTGTTTGAGTCAGGCAACAAACCTGGCCGTCTACTTGCCCGTCTTGCACGTGGGAAAGCAGAGTCTAATGTTATCCCCTCTCTCTTAGATAAGCGTGGAACCAGACATTTCAAATCAACAGAAGTGAACAACATAATGAAGTCACTTTATGCTGATCTTTATAGTTCAGAATGTACTGCATCTCTGGAAGACAGGAGAACATTTCTTGACAAGATAGAATTTCCATCCCTATCAGTTGAACAAAAAGAGAAATTATGTAGGCCAAACAGTGAGGAGGAGGTTTCAGAAATTATTAAGAAACTGCAAGGTGGGAAAGCACCCGGCCCAGACGGCTTTGGCCCAGATTTTTATAAAACTTTCAGCAAAATTCTAGTGGGCCCTCTCACAAATATGTACTTAGACTGCTTTGATAAGGGTTGTCTTCCCCCTACCTTAAACCTTGCACACATTTCTGTTATTCTGAAGAAAGGCAAGCCCCCTGATGTTTGCGGATCTTACAGGCCAATCAGTCTGATATCTGTTGACAGTGAGGTACTTTCAAAGCTTTTAGCAAAGTGCCTTGAAAACCTGCTTCCAATTCTTATAAACCCAGACCAAACAGGATTTATTCATGAACGCTACTCTTCCAGCAATGTTAGGAGGCTTTTGAATATTGTACAATCTACATTACAGTACAAACAGAAAGCTCTAACTGTCTCCCTTGATGCCGAAAAGGCCTTCGACAGAGTCGAATGGCCCTATTTGTTTGACATTATGGAGAGATTTGGGCTGGGGGGAGACTTTTTAAAATGGACCCAAACTATATATCAAGCGCCCAGGGCCATTGTTATAACTAATGGTCGCCGCTCTGACCCATTCCCAGTGGCCAGGGGCCTCCGCCAGGGATGCCCATTAAGCCCTCTCCTCTTTGCCTTGGTGTTAGAACCGTTGGCAGAGGTAACGTGAGTAAACTGGTAAGAGTGAAATAAGGGGTGTCTTTTTAGGGGGCAAGGAGCACAAAATTGCGTTATATGCGGATGACATTCTTCTGTTTGTTTCATCTCCTGCTCTATCTATTCCTGCTGTTATGGACACCTTCAGTGAGTTCAGTATTTTATCTGGCTATAAAATCAATTTTAATAAATCTGACGCTATGCCACTTGGCTGCTTGGTTAAATCTGATATCTCATCTCCTGATTAGTAACAGCAATGAACAGCTCTACTTGGATCAGGTTGATGAGGTGGCACAGTGGTGTCAATCTAACAGCTTGACACTGAATATCAATAAAACCAAGGAAATGGTAGTGGATTACAGAAGGCAGCAGCAGAACTACAGTTACACCCCACTAATGATCAGCGGGCAACCTGTAGAGAGAGTCACAAGTTTTAAATACCTTGGTGTCCACATTACTGAAGACTTAACATGGACTGTTAACACTCAATATGTTCTGAAGAAGTCCAGACAACGACTCTACTTCCTTCGTCAGCTAAGGAAATTCAAAGTTTCTACATCCATCATGAAGGCCTTCTACACTTCAGCGGTTGAGAGTGTTCTAACTGGTAGCATCATCACCTGGTATGGGAACTCCACAGTTAGAGATTGTAGTACTCTGCAGAGAGTAGTGCGCTCAGCTGAACGTATTATAAGAACTCAACTCCCTGCTCTACAAGATATCTATTCCAGAAGAGTACTCCTAAGAGCCCAAAAGATTCTGAAGGACTCTTCTCATCCTAACAATGGATTATTCCTACCGCTGAAATCAAGAAGACGCCTATGTAGTCACAAAGCCAGAACTGAGAGACTTAGGAGAAGTTTTTATCCCCAGGCCATCCGAACTCTGAACTCACACTATACTGACTTTGCACATATTCACTCCTCAGCACTCTCAAACATTTCCCAACTCTGAACTCACACTATACTGACTTTCCACTCATTCACTACTCAGCACTCATGACCCCCCCCCCCCCCCCCCCACACACACACACACACACCTACAAGACTTTTATCACTTTTACATCCCTCTCCCTATGCTACAGACCTTTTATTTATTTTCTTATTTCATCACACGTCAAAACACACAAACACACACACACATATCTGACTTTCTCCAACTTTTGCACATCTCCATAGAACTTTTTATTTATTATTTTTGATTTCTCCTCCATCTACCCATGTCCTTGATTGCCTAGCCTTTCTGCCCCCCCCCCACCCCAACCTCATCCCTAACACACACACTTACATCATCACTGTCATCACTTCACATACATACAGCACACTGCTTGCTACAGTAAGCCTCCTCTACATACTTGCTGCACACTGCCCCCCCCCCCTACATACACAGCACATTGTCTTCAGGATCTTCTCCAACACACATCCTCTACATACTTAAAGCACACTGCCCCCACCTACCCACACACACACTACACACACACACACACAGTCACTGCTCCACTCCCCTCCCGCCCACACACACATCTTCACTGTCATCACTCACATACATCATACATACAGTACTCTGCTTGCAATAGTAAGTCCCTGCGCCCCCCCCCCCCCCCCCCTACATACACAGCACATTATTTCATCAGGAAGCTTCTCCAACACACATCCCCAACATACTTACAGCACACTGCCCACACACACACTACACACACACACACACACACACAGTCACTGCTCCACTCCCCTCCCGCCCACACACACATCTTCACTGTCATCACTCACATACATCATACATACAGTACTCTGCTTGCAATAGTAAGTCCCTGCCCCCCCTACCCCCCTACATACACAGCACATTATTTCATCAGGAAGCTTCTCCAACACACATCCCCAACATACTTACAGCACACTGCCCCCCCCCCCCTCCCCTACATACACAGCACATTGTCTCATGAGGAAGCTTCTCCAACACACATATTGCACACTGCCCTCTCCCCACACACACAGCACACTATCCCATCTCCCCTGTCATCCCCCCAACACACACACCAAGACCCCTGGCAGTTGGGTTAGCCCCTTGAGCCGTGGATCTGCCCAAGGTTTCTTCCTTGGTAAGGGAGTTTTTCCTTGCCCCTGTTGCTCTTGGGTGCTCCTTGTTGGTGCCCCCCACCCAATCCCAATCCTCCCCCACCTTTTTTATGCAGCCCTTGCCACTTAATCTACTAAATAGAGCCCGACCGATAAAGGATTTTGAAGGCCGATACCGATACAACTATTTGTTGATTTAAAAATCCGATATTCCGATATATCGGCCGATATATATATATATATATATATATATTTTTTTTTTTTTCAGAAACGCGCAACAAAACATTAACAGATTTCCCTAACATTAGTTATTTGTAGTTATTTATGAGTATTGACTAAAATAATATGATAATGCATTTCAAAAACAAACTTGTTTATTTTTAAATAATATTGTCACAGTGGAACAGAGGAACATCGAAATATATTAAAGTTCTGATAAATAAAATGTATAAAAATAGAAACTTAAGATATGAAACTTTAGTTTTTTGAACAAAAACACAATAACAACAACAAGTTTCATAAATATGACTTTGAACTAAGACTTAACAATTACAAAAAATAATGATGACATTATTACTATCATCATCATTTGTATTATCATAATAACAAGATAAAGGTCACTCTTAAATGTTTGAGTGTGCGTGTGTAATAATTAGTCCCTATTGCCTTATAAGCTACCTTATAATTACAATGTCAGCTTGCTTATCCCTTTACCTGCACTTTAAAAATTATTTCCATCAAGCTACATCAAACCATTTTCAATCATCAGTTGCTGCCTGCCTTCTAAAACATACTATTTAGTGATCTAAATCCATTATGTAACTCTGCTGCGGCTGAACGACAGTCTGAAGTGCACACTTGGCGTCATTGGATTTCACACACGTGTAAAAGAAAAGCTAACTTTTATGCACAAGCTACGTTTTGCACAAGCTACGTTTGATACTTTTTCTCTATGTCTAAATGTTCACTCCTCTCACGTCTAATTTACATTTTACAATGCAGGGACTGTAACTACAGATATACTATTTAGGCAGAATAAGTTCGTTGTGGTTTCCAAGCTCATTAACGTTAGCGGTCTTCCACTGATATTCATAGCATTAGCTAGCTTTGTGGTTAGCTAGTCTATGATGAGCCCTAATTTAGCAATGGATAACGTCATACTGCAAATTGTAAAACATACGCTTTCAAAATAACAGGCCGGGGAGAGATGATACGTCTCACTGCTATAACTGTCACGCTATTAAAGAAATACATCTTCAGTCACATTGTCAAAAGTTAAAAGGACAGACAGTCAACTACACTGTAACAACGTAACGTAATTACTAGCTAATTCCGCTTCACTCTCAGCTTATTTAACAGCAGCAAAACTGGACATTGTTTTCACGAATTTTGTCAGGCTTATTTGAGTTAAGAGAACTGATGGGGATGTTCTTTTAATTGTTATTCAAGCAATGTATGTCACGTGACCAAATCACCATGAACACACTTCACTGATGATCTCACTCGCGGACAACTGGTTCTCTCTGCCAGACTCTGGCTGTATCAGCAGGTTGCAGGATGTGTGGCGCGTTATACACGAGTGTTGCCAGCAGGGACGGTGTAGAGTGCCCTCTGGAGGACAAACTATACAACGACAACACTCATGACATGGTTGAAGGGTGTTACGTCCGTTTTTATTTTATTTTTAAAATATTCATTTATCGGCCATTATAAATGCCGATACCGATAGTTTGGAAAATGCCTAATATCGGCCGATAATATCGGCCCGCCGATAGATCGGTCGGGCTCTACTACTAAACCCCTCTTCTACTGCACTTTTTACCCCCCCCCCCCCCCATTAATGCACAAATAGGCTGACACCAGACATAATTTCACTGCATTTCTTACTTCCAGTAACTATATGCATGTGACAATAAACTTCCTTGTATCCTTGTATCCTTGTATCATCTGACTTCCCATTTACATGGTCTGCTTCTGGGTTTACTTACTTGGGAGTCAAGATTCCCCCCGTTCTGAAGGACCTTTGGAAATTAAACTTTGCCCCTATCCTTGTTGCAGTTAAAAAAGACCTTGAGCGTTGGCACAATCTTCCTATATCGTTATTTAGGCGAATTAGTCTCATCAAAATGAATGCACTTCCCCGGCTGCTTTATCCCTTACAGATGCTCCCTCTGTACTTAACCAAAAAAACCAACAGGGACCTTGAGCAGGCAGTCTCCAAGTTCATATGGCAAGGCAAAAAACCCAGGCTGAGGTTTAAGATACTTCAGCTTCCAACAGATATGGGTGGTGGAGCATTACCCAATTTGATTTTTTATAACTGGGCCTGTCATGCCCGCCACCTTTGGTCCTGGTTACAATCCTTTTTTAGGGCAAAGCTTGTGTTGACTCCTGGGCTTGCGATCCACTTCACCCATGGAGCCTGGCTACCTGTGATGCGAGTAAAATTAACCCTGAGGCTAAACACAACCCCATAATTTATAATACCATTAAAATCTGGCGTGACATTTCTAAATACCTTGGGATAGGGGGCAGGAAGTCTTTACTGTCCCCTATTACCCAAAATCCTGATTTCCCAGCAGGTATTAGTTCATCTGTTTTTACCTCATGGAGAGATAAGGGAATTCTTGTTTTTGGCCACTTGTTTAAAGACAACACCCTTATGTCCTTTCCCCCCTTCCACTTTTCATTTTAATGATCCAGAAACATTTTTTCAGAACCGCAAACATATCAAACAGTTTCTCTCAGCTTTCTATTCCCTGCTGCCTTCCAGTGATACTTATGAGCTACCCAACATCTCTCGCAAATGGGAGAGTGATTTTGGCGCTGAATTTATTGAGGATGATTGGAAGGAGGCGATTGCTGAGACCTCGAATTTCCCCTGGAGATCAATAAAGTATCTATCTATCTATCTATCTATTGATGTCATCAGATCAGCATCTACCTGCAATAGACTAAGGGAGACTCAATATAAGATATTACATAGGTTACATATCACTCGTTATATTGCATAAAATAGATCGCTCATTTTCTCCTCTCTGCACAAAGTGCAATTCAGAAAGAGGGACCTATTTTCATTATTTTTGTGAGTGTATGTTTATTTCAAGATACTGGACTCAGATTGCCAAAATTATTAGTGAAATACTTGGAATTGAGATTAAAAAAGACCCCAGTGTTTTCCTGATTGGGATCCCATCTAAGGTATTACAGCTCTCTGCACCAAGATATGTGCTGCTGGAGAAGCTCTTACTAGCAGCACGAAAGTGCATCTTACTAAACTGGATTAAAGTGCACCCACCTACTGTTACTGCATGGTACAAATAAATCTTTAATATTCTCCCACATGAAAAATGTATGGTTATGGCAAAAGGAAAGGAAGGTATGTTTTGCCAGATCTGGTCCCCGTTCATAGACTATCTGCCACAAGATCTGAGTTCCCTTCTCCTTAGAGGGGAATTGAGCAATTTTTGGTCTCAGACTAGTTCTTCTCCATAGCCCCATTTAACCCAAGTTAATTTTTTTAAAATATATTTATATATATATATATATATATATATATATATATATATATATTTTATTTTTTTTTTATTTATTATTTTTTTTTTTTATTTGCTTATTTGTGTTTTCTATGTATCCTTTTGTAACTGCTGTCCTGTGGGTGGGGGTGGGTAGGGATGTTGTGTATTGTGTATGTTGTCTGCTTGTTTTGCTGTTTATTGGTAAAAACAATAAAAAGTATGTTAAAAGAATACTTTGTGAAAGAAAAAGAATGTGAAGAGTAGTAGCATGGTATGTGTAGGCCATGTTCAGGGTAAGGTGGGGTATATTGTGTCTATTGTGTAAAATTAATCATAAATTAATGTTATATAAATATGTTTATTGTTTGTACTGTATTGTCAATAAATATTGTTTACTGTTCTTACTGTTGTTTATTTTTTGTTTGTATGTATTGTTGATTGTTCGTACTATATTGTCTGTAGTTCTGTGATTTACGTTAGCAAAAAAAATTGAAAGAAAGAAATGCTTAATATTTTCTTTAAGGTTCTGTTACTATATTAAAACTAAGATAAAGGAATCAGATTTCCAGTGGTTTAAAGTGATATGATGAATTGGACTTATACTGTTATCCTACATTAAATGTAAATTACTTTAACTTTTTATTTTTAAGATTAACACTGAAAAATCTTATATCATTAGAATTTGGAAGCTTTTGTTATCTATCTTCAAGTCAAATAAAAATATATAATATAATGTTCACTGTCCAAATTTAAAAAAATATATTATTCAAAATTTATAAATATGGTTCTTCGTCTCAAGGCCTCAATTGAGAAATACCACAAGCTTCTCAGACAACTCTTACCCACTGTACAGAAGACAAGCTGAAGGAGTACCTGGCTCACCCATCTTAAAGACAATCAGAGGGGGCATTAATGTGCCTGTCAATAATGCGTGGGTTGTACCATACAATCCATACATCTTGCTCCGATACAATGCACATATTAACCTTGAAATTGTCTGCGCTGTCTCCAGTGTCAAGTATCTGTACAAATACTTGGAGAAAGGTCCAGATCAATGTCTGGTAAGGTTGGATGTTCCTGACGAGACCCGTGAAGAACTTTGACGCAATGAGGTGACACGCTATGAGTTGGGACGGTACATCACTGCATCTGAGGCCTACGAATTTCCCATCCAACGAAAACAACCACCAGTAAGAATGCTGGCAATGCACCTACAGGATAAACAGGTCATCACGTTCAATGATGAAGGCGCTGCCCAGAACTTACTGGACGCAGGGCCACCTGCCACTACGCTAACTGCCTTTTTTGAAGCAACGTCTCTACATCCACACATGCGGCACATTGTGTACCCAGATGTATTTCAACACTTCACATACACACAAAACACATTTCAATTGCGAAAAAGACTAAGGGCGGGTTGCACCAACGTGGTTTAAATTAATCCTAGTTTAGGCCTAAACTAGGTTTAGTAAATCTAGGTTTAAATAGGGGTTTAAATTAACCAGAGACTCGTTGCACACCTTAATTTTAACCCTGGATTAGTTAATCCAGTTTAAACAAAGATTAATTTATACTCATTGTCCGCCATGATGGATTCTGACAAGATGTAACCAAATCACAATGTTAAATGGCCCCAAACGGACCATAATTATAGCCTATCTGTAAACCAATCGCTGTAAACCATGTACCCATATCACTTTCGATACTTTTTAATAGACGGTAGCCGTTACATTGTATCACTGTGACCACAGTGCCATAAATGGTAAAGGTCGCCTGACACACATTACAGTTATCACGGCAAGGCAGAGGATTTTTTTCCTTATGGCTCGTTTGGGGAAATAATTGAAGACAAAAAACTGACAGCACGACCTCAGAGACGGAGGAGGCGTAGTGGTTGAAACGATCTGAATGTTGTTTGGATCAGATTGCTCCCCTTCTCAACACAACGATGAAGGCGAACTGGATACGACAGACTTCAGTAAGTTGCTACGCTAACGTTAACTTAACTTTTAACATTACTGCACCATACACACTTGGCTAATGTTGATCGTCTGCAAACGAAACACCAGTGTTAACTTATATGACGATAGTATTTTGTTAACGTAGGTTAAGTTAATCAGCAAGAAAGTCGGTGGTGTGTTGATTGGCTAGCTAGGTGGTCTAAGTTGGCATTATTATGCTAGGCCATGAACAAGAAGCTAACGTTAGCCCATGTCCTTGGTCATAACAACAAAAAACTGCAAGGCTATTACCTCCTGTAGTGTCTCCAGAATTTGTGTCTGTAAGAATGAGTCAACCTCCGAAAAGTTGGAGATGTGGTCATGGACACCTATCTGGCTGCCTGCATTGCACATGGCATCGTTGACAATGACCAGGAAGTGGATTCTGTTATGGAGGAAGCAGCAAATGTCACATTTGGCCCAGCACTACTTTCTGGGAAAGGCACAAACGTGTTCTAAGTGAAGACTTCATGCACAGGGCTGCAGTGATTGAGCCAAATAAAAACATTCTGAATCAAGTGCTACTCGACCTCAAGGACCACGTTGAAAGACATGGCTTCACACTGAGTGAAAACTTTGGACTCTAAAGGGAATATTTTGTATTCATATTTTATGTGAATGGTTTAATGATTCAAGTCTTTATGACTTGAAGACTGTATAGTTCTTATGGTCATTTGTGATTGTGTACCCATGTGTACCCTGTGTGTGTGTCTTTGGTCTGTATGCAGTGTATCCATTGTTTATGCCTTTTGCCCATCACCAAGGTGTGAATGTTTGTAGAACAGCATGTGTCCAAGCCTCTGAAGGACTTCCCAGGAAAGGGGGTAGTTTTAATTAAAAGATAATAGAAGCTGACCAGACCTGATGAAGGCCTAATCCTCATCCTCCCTTTCTATTGCATATTCAAACTGGGTTGGACCTAGAGGTCACTTCTTTGTGTGTAACTTTAAATATGGTCTCTGTTAGTCAGAGTTAGAAAAGAATACTGAGAACATCTGGTGGAAACCAATGATGGGGTGACCCAAACATGTACTTTTCTCCCTTGAGGGGCACTAGGCCCCTCATTGAAAAGAATAAAGCCTGGATTCTGATATTGCATCGTCCTGATTAAGTCTCAAGAGAAATATGGTAGTAAAAATATACTATCAACTCCCTGAACCTGATCCACTTCATGACCATAATCAAACTCCCCGCATCATCCAGCACGAGACAGAGCATGACATGGAAGAACTTCAAGCTCATATTAATCAAACAGAAAACACACTTAATCACGAGCAGCAAACTTATCAAAGCAGTGATGGACAGCGTGGAACAGGGACTTGGAAAGATGATAGCGCTTGATGCAAGTGGCGGGACAGGAAAAACCTTCGTATTGTGCCACATCCTTAACAAAGTCCGTGCAGCAGGCAAAGTGGCTCTTGCAACAGCCGCAAGTGGCATCGCAGCAACCCTACTGCCAAAAGGCTCCACCTTTCACAGCAGAACAAGATATCCTCTCATTCTCACTGATGAATCAACTTGCACTGTGAGTGAACATGACAGCACTGCAACACTCATCAGGATGACACACCTCATGGTTGTGGATGAAGTGTCAATGATGGATCGCCGTGCATTAGGGCTTTGACTTTTGCCCAAAAATCATATTCGAAGTTCGTTTGTTTATTAATATTAAAATTTGAATATATTCGAATATGTATTAATAATATTTTAACCATTAAATGTCTTCAGTAAGACCGATATTGGTATCAAACTTAAGTTCTATATGTTCTGTCCACCAGAGGGCAGTGTATCAGTCAATGTCAATAGACTGCATGCACGAAAGGCTGAGTATTTATGCGTGTGTTAAAATTGTTATTATTGATCATAGGGCCGGGCGATAAAACGATAGCGATATGTATCGCAATAGACATGTAATCGATATCAATAAAAAAAACGTTCGATAGAACATTCATAATTAAAAGCAACACACACCTCCTGCCTTACGTTGTCCATAAATAAATAGGCTAAATATATCTTGCATTGTAGTATGTCAAACTCTACCAGAGTAGGCGATAGAGGTAGGCCTACCTCAACACAGACTCTCCTTGCCCCGTGCACTCTTTCTCTCCCTCTCAACAGGCGCATCCCTCCTCAGCATGCACATGTAATCCAAACATTAATCGTGTAAGACGACTGGCTAAATTGCTATTAAATCCGGTTAGCATCATTAGCACGCTGCACGAATTTGTTCAAAACTGTTGCATTCAAATTGGCTGCTAAGTTCTAATCATCTCAATCCCGATGCAAATGGAAAAGTATTTTCCAAGACTCAAACGGGCCTGTCCCAAGGACAAAAAGTATTCATTTGAAACTTAAACACACGTAGGGAAACTGAACAGTCTAACCAGACTATGATAAACTAGTAAATTAAACTAACGTTAGCCTACTTTGTTTACAATATTTCCAGGCTTCAACCAGTGCTGCTTTTCATTCAGACTTATCTGCACATTTATTTATTTGAGTGTTTTTCATGATTGTGTTGCCATTTCTTTTCCCTGTTGGCTTTGATTGATAACTGAGGTGATTAAAATCAGAGGAAGGTTAAGTTTAAAATAAAAGTGTCTATTATGTCTATGTGTGAGCTCACTAAGCGTGAACCAGCCAGGATGCTAACGTCACCTACAGGAGCCCAGATGACCAATGATAGCCTTGCTAATGAGCTCGCGATTTTACTTCACCAGGCGTGAAAAAAACCTCGGAATCTGAATTGAAAACAACGTCTACAACCAAATACATTTATATAAATTATCTCCATAGGCTACAGGTTCGAATATTAAGAGATCCCTAAAATTCTCGAATCGAATTATATTCGAATAACGAAGTTCAGAGTCAAAGCCCTACCGTGCATTAGAAGCAGCAGACCGTACATTTCAGTGGCTCCGAGGATCAGACAAACCATTTGGCGGCATCACAATGGTCTTCAGTGGCGATTGGAGGCAAATACTTACAGTTGTGCCACACGGGGGCTATGTGAACGTGTCATATTATGCCCAACTAACTCTGAAGTCGACACAGTCAATGAGTACATGACCAAGATCTTTCCTGGAGAAGAACACGTTTGCAACAGCGTAGACACAGCAGATTCTGAGGGTCACCATATGTACCCAACTGAATTTTTAAACACACTCTGTCCTTCCGGAATGCCTCCTCATCGCATCACTTTAAAAGTTGGAATGGTTATCATGCTACTGAGAAACTTTGACCAACAAAATGGACATTGCAATGGCTCAAGATACATCATCGAACAAATACTGCCACACCTCTTAGTTGCAAAATCTGTAATTGGTGTCAATGCCGGACGGACTCTCTTAATTCCACAAATCACTCTCATACCATCTGACAACATCTTTCCATTCACCTTGAGACGTAAACAATTTCCAGTGAGACCCTGCTTTGCCATGACCGTGAATAAGTCACAGGGTCAATCTTTACAGAGCGTTGGTGTTTGGTGTCTGCACAAGAGATTTCTTCAGCCATGGACAATTCTACATTGCTGCCAGCAGTTGGCAGATCAAACAGACTTTGCATACTTGCTCTAGACGAAGAAACAAAGAAAAAGCGCCACTTTCTGAGCAATGTTGTTTTTACTGAAGTGCTTACTCAGTAAATCACGCACACGCAACAAACATTTTGACATAGTTCTCTGGAAATCCACCTCACCCCTCAATTAAAAGCTCAACTGTTTTGATTTTAATTATGTCTTTCTTTATGTACCATCTTTCTGGTACTTTATAGTCCAACTATATTTTTATTTTGTATGTTACTATACAATTAAGACATGTCTTTATGGGGAGGAGACATGGGTCACGACTAGGGCTGTAACGATATACGATTCGAAACCGAAATCGCAACATTCATATCCACGATACTGTGTCGTGGTGTGAAAAGGCAGAATCGCGACACACCCTTTCTAGTGTTTCACGCAGTGCTTTGCAGCTTACGCGGCCGCAAAAGCAACCCACATCTCCCGCTTTACTTATCGGTAGCCTACGTTGTCCAAAAACATAAATAAATAAATAATAATTCCATACCTCTTCTTGCTTTCATTGTAGACTATGTGCAACTTTACCAAACAGTAGTAAACCTCCTCTCCTTGCCCCGCTCTCTCCCGCGCTCCCTCCCTCTCACTCTCCCTCCCTCTCCTGCTCAATGAACACGCGCGACTTAAATAAAACATGGTGAAAGCAGAGCCCTTCTAAGGAGAGCCTCCCCACTCTCTATTAATCCCATACAAACCGAATTTGGCTGCAGTTCACCAGAGTTCACCTAGATGGCGATCGCGGGCGAGTCCAAAATACATGGGGTCCTATGGAGCTGCATGGCTACATTTGTTGTTTTCACCTATTTAACAACTGAAACCCTCAGATTTTATTTTATTTTTCGCAAAATGGATATGGATTTTCAATCAAAAGTGAAATAATCCGGGAGTCATGTCCTTTCGTTTTCTTACAGGTTGGGTCGTTGTTGCCCATAACACGCTAGCATTGATGCTATGCTATGCTATGATCATGCTAATGAATGACGTCATTGGCACGTTTGAAAGGCTTTTTAGAACAATTAAGTGACTTTAAAAAATATAATACTCAACCAAGTGTATTGTCTTTGCCTCCCCTTTCGAATACAATATTCAAATTACTTGAAAAAAAATGATATCCCGAGAAAAGTGGATTTTGAGGGGTACAGCTCCATAGACCTCCATTCATTCTGGACTCGCCCGTGAGCGCCCCTAGATGCAGTACCACACCGGAAGCGTTCCGAGAGTGAAGGTTCTCCCCTTATTAGACATTCTCTGGTGAAAGCAAGGACGCATAGAAGACTGATATTTATGACAGCACATAAAGTGTGCTGTCATAAATATCAGTCATTCAGAAAAATATTTTTATATCAGGATATAAAATAATAGATATATTATATTGTAATCCTCTGGTGTTCTAAGGGAGGCTATTAAAAATGTTATTTAATAAAATGTCTAGCCCCCCCCCCCCCTCCCCAAAAAAAAAAAGAAAAATCGAGATTCGTATCGAACCGTGGGTCAAAAATCGTGATACAAACCGAATCGTGAGGTTGGTGTATCGTTACAGCCCTAGTCACGACAATGGTCATAACTGAAAAATCTTCTTCAGCTCCCACTATAGGAATACATACTTCCTACGGGCACTGCACTAGTCTATTTTAATTTGCATTGAGAACACCCTCTAATATGCTTTCTTCTACAAAGTTATTGGGGGTGTGGGAGTTCTGCTGACAGCAAACACATATTTATTTACACACCATTAACAACATTAATTTGTATTTGTAAATAACATTTCCCTCAAGAAAGATATTAATCCAGGCACTCCAAATACGGTGACAGCGGATACATTTTAAAAGCCTTTATTGGAACTGGCTACTTCATTAAAACTCCAACATGGTTCGACCTAGCGCAGAGGTCTTCATCAGGGCTTAGTTTTAGTCGAAAACTTGTAAAAAGATAGCGTAAAATGTTAATCCAAATTGCGGTTAAATGCAATAAGAGAAACTTTCAAAGACAACAGATTCGCTATTTAGAGCACCAGTTTTTGCGTTTTTGTACTATTTCAAAAGCCACCTCCACCGGAGAAAGGCGCTGATTACACGATAAACGGCTGGTTTCATAAATACCATGTTAAAGTGGAAATGAAGCAGTCAAATAAAACAGATTAAAGCACTAGTTAAATATTTAAATATATCATAAATACAAATAAAGTCAGAAATATGAGCCGTTATTCAGAATAAAGCACAAACAAGTTGCATTAATTTCAGCTGTGCGCCGCCATCTTTGTTTTCAGATGATCAAATGATGACATCACAAGAATGGTTGGTACAACATTCTATGCTGTTTACACAGCGGCTGTCGTAGCCTCACAGTTAGCTTACTGCCTCAACAAAAATGGATATGGACGAATGGGATAGACCCACCAATGAGGACAGGCATGAGGACAGGCATCCAATTGCCTATGCTTTTGAGGCAGTAAGAGCAGTGGGAGTTTTAGTGCCCCTCACAGAGCCTGACTATGGAGGAGAAATAGATGATCGAGAGTGTATCTGAGCGCACAGAAAACCATCGGTGGTGCTTATGTGGGGGTTGTGTCCCTGACATGGCACACATGGAGAGTGTCTGCTGCTAGGAAATGAACCTGGGACATCTCATCCAAAATAACAGATATAACACGTCCAATCCTACGTGCCAAATGCTATCATTAAAGCGAGATGTTGGAGGTCACAATGCGGTTGCTGAGGGACATCCGAGCCGAAACACTGGAACGCCCAAAAAACAGCAGTTAACCAACTAACACACTCTTGATAGGTTGTGCAGAGGGGGTAGGCTAGGGGACTACACTGATCACCTAAGACTACACTAATTTTTACACCCATACTGCAATGTATTATCATGGTAGAAGCTGCGATACAGTACTAGCATAGCATAACATAACAAGCACATACTGTAACTAGCATAGCATGAACCCTAAAATCTATGGTTGCTACAAGCGGCACATCCGTGCATTTATTTACTTAAAGTGAACAGCTTGTTATTTTATGTCAGCTTACATAAACAAATAAAAACTCAGACGCCTAGCCTACAGTCCATAAACAACGTCTACCCACAAAACCATGCCTGTCACAATCACAGACCTAGGCTACTACAGAGTAGCCTACACAAGTCAGACGTAGGCTAGCGTTCCCACAACAGGTTCTCACCAGGTTCGCAAGTCTCTGCAAATAGTTTCCACTACTACTTGAGCAAAACAAATGCAATCATCGATACTATTCAATCACAAAAAGAAACATCTTACTCACACATGAGAAGTTCGCTCCCCCGAGTTTATTCACCAATTCATCAATGATGCAACTGCATTTTCAGGTCGCGGTAATCCACAAGTTGTGCGAGAACATCCAAACACATTATTGCAACTGAAGTTAAATCTAATTAAGTAATGTCTCTGATAGGCCTACAGGCTACATTACAGCGGCCCTTGTTCTTGTACAAACACAAAAACAAACATCAACATAATTTGCATAGGCATATTGAAATAAAGTGAACGTCCGCTAATGGATAAAACATCCACGAACAAACGCTAACCATTCTGATGACGTAGCGCCTGCATTTTTAAAACATGGCCGCGCCCTAGTGGCGAAAGTCGTTATTGACATTTCCAGTGAAACTACTTGAATATCGGGTTTAATGAAAATCCATGTATCTTCAAAAATGAAAAAGCAACCAAAAAATGGTCACAGTTCTCACTGCTTCATTTCCACTTTAACTTACAGTAAATGTCACTGCGTGCATAACAGCTGGACTCCATATGGCTGAAGGTATTCACATTCAAAGTAAAATACTAATATTAAGACACTTTATTTTCTCTGTAATGTAGGTAGTGATGTGTTTCATGTCTGTTTTGTAGCGTACTTTGTGGGAAAAAGGTATAGAGAGACAAGAATTTTCTCCTCCTACTATTGACGAGGAACAATGTAGTCATGGGCCTCACTTCACAAATGCACATAATGGCAAATAATAACCCTTTAGATGCCACTTTTTGTGGCGAGCAGGCCAGGGTGGGCTTATGCCATGTTGCTCAGTCAGGGTTTTACACAATGGATCAACATTTTCTTTGGCAACGAGGTCAAGTATAAAAACGGCAGGAGGTCAGTGTCAAAATTGTGCATTCCTGAGACAGATACACCAGAACCACCATGATGGGCAAGGTAAGCACACCTCTGGAATATATTCTACAATATATTAATCTTTTTAGTATATTTTTGATAAAAAGAAAAAAAATTGTATATATGTATTTTTGAAAAGCGAGTTTTGAAAAAATATTTGATTAACGTATACTATGTGGAGAGCATTCACTCACCATCTAATTTTTGAGGGAGGTGGTGTTTAAAGGCTTATATCAATATATATATATATATAATATACATATATTGATACGGAATAATAAATGATTCTTATACTTATACATAATGAAAGGGCTGTAAAAATTCATCTAACTTAATACTTGGCTTTACCCATTCCATGCATTCATCTAAATGTTGAGAAATAACCAGGATACTAAATGTTGTTTCAGATCATCTTTTACGAGGACAGGAACTTCCAGGGTCGCTCCTATGAGTGCATGAGCGACTGTGCTGACATGAGCTCCGTCCTCAGCCGCTGCCACTCCTGCAGGGTGGAGAGCGGCTGCTTCATGGTCTACGACCGTCCTAACTTTATGGGTAACCAGTATTTCATGAGGAGGGGCGAGTACTCTGACTACATGCGCATGATGGGCATGAACGATTGCATCAGATCTTGCCGCATGATCCCCATGGTAAATAATAGTTAGTAGTTAGTCATGTGCTATCAATATTGGTTTACTGTTGTTTTGTTCTGTATTATTAGAAAGCCAATGCCTCATATACTTCATGTCTGTCCTATACAGCACAGAGGACAATTCAGAATGAGGATCTATGAGAGGGAGAACTATGGTGGTCAGATGATGGAGCTGATGGATGACTGTGACTCCATCATGGACCGCTACCGTATGTCTGACTGCCAGTCCTGCAATGTTATGGATGGCCACTGGCTCATGTATGAGCAGCCCCACTTCAGAGGCAGAATGATGTACATGAGGCCTGGCGAGTACAGAAGCTTCAGGGAGATGGGAATGAGCAACATGAGGTTCCAGAGCATGAGGCGCATCATGGATTCCTGTATGTAAAAACTACAGAGAATGTACTGTTAAAAGGTGAATAATGGATCATGGATGCATCATGGAATTAAGTATCCAGTTGACCCTTCAATAACATCTGATCGTCAATAAAATGTTTAATCTCTTGTAAAATAACAGTTTACGGTTTAATTATTTAATTACGGGGCAACCTAGGGCCTATTTTTGGATGATAACAAGTAAACATTGGGACCAAAACCTTGGGACCAATAGACAGTAAGGGAGGAGAGTTCCAAAAATAGACCCTAGGTTGTAGACTGAAGTTGAAGTTCAGATACACTGATAAATGAAAAATACCTAAATTTAGCTAAATATTCAGGTATATGTAGTACTAGTAGCACTAGTAGAACAACGTAAACACCCACCCATTCATTAGTTGTTTTAGTCACATGCAAAAGACTTCATTACTGTGGCGTGAAGGGAGGAGACAGACCAAGGTCCACTGTAAACAAACTTCACTCTGGTCCAAGTAGAGCCTAAATTTACTTATTTTTTTAAGGCAACTCCTGTCATCAGGAAGTAGGAGATGAGATACAGTACATGCCCATTTGTATGTGTTAACAGTGATATGAAGAGAGCTGGAGTATTTGTCTTTTTACCTAGTTTTAAACTTCCAAGGACAATGAGACGAAGGGCTCATATTTGAAACCACAACCACCACGTGTCTGTCTAAACATATAAGATAAAAAATAAACTACAGTAAACATAACAGTGGCCATCAGGTGCCAAATTACCTCCAAACAAGATATGAGAGGATGCATTTTCTTCTAAGTCCACCATGTAACATGACAGACAGCAGGCCAGGGAAATCGAGAGAGCACAAAGGCAGTGGAGTAGTCAGTCCCATAATGCTACGTGTCAAATGAATGAGATGCATCAAAGAACTAAAATGTAGGCTGATAGGACGATTAAAAATGTTGACGATAACAAATACCATTTTTGCTGTGCCCCAGTAAAATCTCAAGTCCAGGTTCAACTAAATTGCTTGCGGGGTACTCGTCACACAGATATCATACAGATATCACATGAACGAGCTGAATCTAAGCTTTCCAAAGTTGTGATAAATGATTCGCGAGAAACTTAACATTGAACTTCAGTGTTTCCTCTACGTTGATTTTAGCATGGCGGCCCGCCACGGCAAAATTAATGTCGCCATGGTATCAGAATCAGGGCAGACGCACAACGTAGTAGCGGATGCCTTTTAAATAATCCTGCCGACGTATACTCCCCCGCTGGCTGCCGCTCACATTGCAATTTAACAATAAGCAAAACTAGTCAGAGGTTATTATGGCCCATCAATTTTCACCTCACATATTACATATTGTATTGATGTAGTCTATTTAAAACATTAACTTTCTTCCCAGTGCTTCCTCTTCATTTTGTAGCGGTGGCCACTGCTTTAGAATTAGGGCAGACACACAACAGTGAAGAACCGTCAGGGCCTTTAACTATTTTCAAACAAATGAAAAATAATAGTGTCTTATACTAGAAAAAGTAATTCCGAGCATGAAAATGCAAAACATTAACATAAAATGCAAAATAAGCTTTTATTTGGAAACAGTTGTGGTCAGAGGTTGGTGGGAGTCATGTATTTTACCATGTAAAATAGTGTGTTACATTGGATTTTTATGTTTTTATGATTATTTATTTGACAGATTGTGAGGCTCAGTGATGAGCAGCGCTATGCTTTTCAGGCTGTGGGCTGTGGACAGGCCTATCTTCTTGCCACCGTTACCAAGAAAAGTCGCATCCATGCCTACTACATCATACTGGACAAGCAAGCCATTGCGTGTCAGGCTGTGAGTGCTGTTGGAGCCTTTGATGAACTTTTCAAGCTCACTTTGTATTTGGCACATCCTACAACAACACGCTGTACAAAATATACACTTTCATTCAGACCACAATTATTGAAATAGACATAGGAAAGGTTAGAGACTCCTCGGGTTGCTGAACTCAGAGTAAGATTAGCTGTTGAGTTCTACTAATCTATAAGCCAGGTGATCTCTAATATGTTGTGTATTCTAAGTAGTGAATGTTTTGGTGGAGTGAATCTTCTTGTTAGACACCTGAAGTGTGTTCATGGTTTATTGCCTGGGAAAACTCTCACCTTTAAATGTGGCCAGAATGGTTGTTCTCTTGAGTTTGGGTCGTTTTCAGGGTTTAGAAAACATTTGAATTGAGTTTACAGTGGACAAAGTCCAGTTCAAAGTAACACTGAGGGACAGACCTCTGCGGCCAGTAATGTCCCAATGTCCTGTGGTGATTTGTGTTTTAGCGATGTGGCTACCTCCTCAATCCAAAGTGCAGAATTTTCAGTGACCAATAAAAACACCAAAGATGCTTGTGGAGCTATTTAGGGGTGGGCGATATGGCCTAAAATTCATATTGCGGTATAATTTGGGACACAGACGGTAAACGGTATATATTGCGGTATAATTTGGTGTGTGAATTTCAATATAGGTCTTGCAGGTTCTTGCATAAAATAGTCAAGATTGTTACTTATTTAAAATGTATTGTGCAAAACTGCAATTATAGAGAACATTATAAAACTTTAACTTCCAAGCAGTATACATTTAAAACAAGGCAATGTCAATTTTAAAGTGAAACATCATTCCAGTGCAAAATACTCCTTTCCCTTACTTTTCTTAGGACTGACTTGGTTTTTGAGGAACAGCGCTACGCATTCGTTGGCTTTCCTCATATTCGACAACGTGTTTTGATTTCAGATGGTAGAACAGATTGCTTGTGTTACCTCTCTTTGCTGTCACTGTTGACCGGCATATTTTGCAGATTATGGTTTTCTGCTCACTATCCGACACTTTAAATCCAAACCATGTCCATATTATGGACGTTGCACCAGTCTTTTTTACGAGCTTCTCCTCATCCATACTGTAACGTCGGCGCACAAGACATTGTTAGCGTTCTCCCACGCAGGGCATGCTGGGATACGGGGGCGAACATTTGGGGGTTTATGTCTGTATTTCTCCTAAGTTATAAGTCTAAAGTTAGCGTCTTTATTGTGACATGTTTCCCTTTTAGTTCTCCCTCGTGTGTGATCCTTTTTGTGTGGGGGGGCTGCGTCCACCCCTGTATGTGTAGCGTGTGTGTGTACTTGACCCGCTCCATGTGTATTGTGTTCTGGGTCTGTGTCCCTGTTCTCGTTCTCAGCTAATAAACCTGTTGATTGGACAACTGTCTGTGTCGCTATCAAATCGTTACAATACCTTCACCGCTCGCAGCCATTTTTCCACACCTGTGGCCTCCTCGTGGTTGTTGCCAGTCCCAATTGCAATTTGATGACATAATGACCTATCACAATATGCCGGTATAACAAAAATATCTATCGTTGGCCAAATTTTTATCGCATACGGCTTATACCGTTTATATCGCCCAGCCCTAGAGCTATTGTAGCTCAACTGCTGTCAGCAGGAGTAGGCCAAAATACTGTTGATGGAGTAGTATAGTCATTAGAAGAACTTGTGGAACAGATTCAAAGTCAGGTGAAAGAAACAGCTTTAAAATGTTTATCCCCAGAAAAAGAAATGCGTACTAGAATCACAAAAGCGTTTAGTGAAATTGAAAATCCCTTCACCTCCCTCAATACAGTCTCTAAACAGAAATCCTATTTCAAAGAGAAATGTGAAATTGTTACTCCCGTAGAGAAAGTACTTGGAGTCAGGTTTGATAATAGGAGGAACAAAAAAAAAAATGGTACTTACGACCAAGTGCTTGTCACAGACAAATTCTCTTATGTTCCTATTCTGACATTACTGTCCTTTTTCAAAAATCCAAAGACGTAGTATGCTCAAATCTGGCAGGAGTTCCCTTAGATGGCTTGTATGTTGATTTGGTGGATGGGTTATATAAAGGCACATTCACTTTTTCAAGTGAGAGTCATGCATTGAAAATTCAGTTGTTCTATGATGACTTTGAACCATGTAATCCCTTGGGATCCAAGAGAGGTTGTCATAAAATGGGAGGCTTTACATTGAGAAATTTCCAGTCTAAATTTAATTCATGTCTGGACAACATATATGCACACTCTTCCACACCCAAGATATTAAAACATATGGGTTCAATGCAATATTAGAGCCACTTGTGTCAGACCTTAAAGTACTCGAGACTGAGGGAATTGAAGTTCAATGCTTCAATGGCCGTTTACGGGGTACTATAGTCCAAGTAACGGCTGCACTGCTTGTTTGAATGTTGAATCATTTTCTGCCCGTTCCTGCTGTCACTTTTGCCTGACTGAGAAGGAAAGTTTCATTTAAACTGTCTTTTATGAGGATGACCCCAGTGTGACTTTACAATCAAAAGATATGCACCTGCACCATTGCGAAGCTAAACAGACAAACCCAACACTAACTCATGTGTATGGTGTTAAGCGTTCTAGTGTACTTGATGAGCTTAAGTACTTCAGTGTATCAGAATTTTTCTGTTGACAAAATGCTTGATATATTGGAAGGAGTTGCCCAATACGAGATTAAACTTGTATTAGAATATTTGAAATCCGAATTTATTTCACACAGAGAACTACAAGCTCGGATACGGTCATTCAATTATGGCTACAAAGAAAGTAAGAACAATTATTATTTATAATTGGGCTTAATGCTATCCAGACGTGATGTTTCGTCAGAAATATGTCCCTTATATTTGGAAATGTTTTGCAAAGAGGCGACAAGTGCTGGCAGCTTCTTTTACTACTTGTGCGAATAGTCAACACTGCGTTTTCACCAATTTTAACAGAAGGTTTGACCATTTGCTTAAAACATGTCATTGCTGAACATCACAGGCTATTCAAAGATTTATTTCCCTCTAAAAGGCTTTTGCCCAAACATCATTTTCTAATTCATTATCCACGTTGTATAAGACTTCTGGGGCCTGTTCTTCACATGTGGTCAATGCGTTACAAGTCTAAGCATTATTACTTCAAAAAACAACTGAAAAGTTTTACAAATGTAACTAAAACTCTAGCAATCAAACATCAAAATGACTTGGCCTACAAGTTTGGATTGCCGTCTACAGCTATTAAAAGGGTCCTGAAAAATGGTTGCTCTGTGTGATGTGAATGAGGGTGACAATATTGCATTGTATTTGAATGTTTCTGTTGATGTTTATGTTTTAAAAGTTAAATGGGCAAAAGGCTATGGCAGTGAATATCACCCCAAGTTGATTATTTGCAGTAGTGTTGACAGTGTTGTGCTACAGACATGTTGTTTTGATGAACATTTTCATTCATTTCATGTCAGTTTCAAAGAGGTTCAAGAATTGAGGATTATCAGTGTAAATTAACTTGTGTACCATAAAACGTTTGACTTGCAGATGACATATGGCACACAGGATGATTTCAAATATATTGTGCCGTTTTTGTGTCTTCATTTAGAAGTTACGTAAACCTCTCCTCTACTGAACATGTGTATTATTATAATTTGACACTTTTTGCCAGTGTATCAGTGAACACCTCTGACCACTCGGTGAGTTTCATGTGTTTAATGTTTAATGCGTTTTAGGAAGGATTGTTTGTGGGCACCTCTGCAGCCAAGGGGGGGGGGGGGGGGGGCTGCTCCAGCAACAACCGAAAACTCGGAACAGAAGCATTCCAACATTCCAATCTTAGCCATTGTATTTCATAGTAAACAATCTGCAAACTAGGCTTAATGTCTAAAAAATCAAACTTGTGCTTTAAGTTTTAGTTACACTTGTCAGTGAAAAGTGTGACTCAATAAGTGTTATTTTTTTACACCTATTGTTGTTAAATATACACGCGAATTAACACTGGTGTTAGAGTAAACTTCGCTATCGGGCTACACTATCGGGAATGGGACCATGTGTCTTTAACAGTGTTAAAATCAACTCTATAGGAGTCAATTTAACACTATTGAATTTACTGTGTGTGTGTGTGTGTGTGTGTGTGTGTGTGTGTGTGTGTGTGTGTGTGTGTGTGTGTGTGTGTGTCCCGCGCGGTAGTTTACCCCAGTGTCACTATGGCACCCAGTTACGTTTAAGGGGGTACTTTTTTGCGGTGGAAATCAAACACCTGGTACCACAACTGAGTAGACTAGAGTCGAGGCGAGTTGAGCTGATACCATTGTGCAAAAGCCCCAATTAGAAGTACGTCAAAACTAGTGTAGCCGGATGAACTTGTCACAGCTGCCAGGTGGATTGTGTGCATATGGGGGTGAGACTGATAATGAGCAACAAATGTCTTCCTGTTTAAAACACGTCTTCCGGCGTCATTTGTTTGTAACGTGTTGCCGGCGTCGGAAGGCTGGAATTGTTAGCGGTACATCGTTCGTTGAGCGGTATGTAAAGGCTTTTGTTATGCTGCATGTGGTTATCAACTATGAAGGTACCATGTTGCCCCCGGCTGGCATTTTTAAGTCATGCGTGCTTGTTGTTTTTTTAGTGAATCAATTCAGACAAACTCTGGGTGGCAGCCAGTAGTCTTAGCGTTCATCGCCAGCTGTGCAAGGTAATGGTGTCTCCCTTGTTTATAATAACTCAATGCTGCAGCGAGCTCCGACATAGTAAAGATCATGACTGTTTGTTAACATTAGTTTGTTTCACTAGAGTATGCCGAAAGCCTGTCCCCCTCCTACCTCGGCTCACCTCTTGTGATGACCGGTCATTGACTTTTTAAGGTAGGCCTATGTATACATGTTGTCCGTGATGTGTAAGTGTCACGGTGACTTATTATAGCGTGATGGTTTATTGAAGCCTCTTAAAACTAAACATGTTTTCCCCCTACAGGCCTTCGAATTGTGGGCAAGGGGTTCTGACCACTGTTTTCTCTGTGTTTTGTTTGAGTTTTAGTATCGTAGCCAGTCATGTTTTTTCCTTTAGTTTGGGGTTGTTGATATTGTTTGTCTGTGTGTGTAGGTGTGCGCGTGCGTCTTCGTACGGGCAGGCGCTTTGTTTGTTGGTTTGTTTTGTTTTTTTCTTAATTTCTCATATTTTGCCCCTTTCTCCTCTCTTTGTCCATCTATGGCCTGCGGCCTACTGAACTTCACCTAGTCAGCCAAACCTTTAAATACACATGCACATACAAACTAACATATTGTTCTTAAATTTTGGTTCATTAATTGCTAAGTGGCACCAAAAAATCTAGCGGTCAATAGGTCAGACCGAGAAAAACATGTGGAGCAGTGTTTCGACTATAATCAGATAATAATGATTATTAAAAAACCAGGGAGAAAGTAGCCTTACAAACCAGACCCACATCAAGATGTAGGGTCTGGGAACTTATTTTAGTTTGGGAACGTGCGCAGACATCCAAATTAAGGTGCAGGAGCCAAAAGTCCAAGATCCATCGTAACAGAGAAGGTCCGCACACTTGCTCTCCGATTTTTTTTGTTTATTTGAGTTCAGTCCCCAACACACATGACTTGAGCCGAACGGAGAGCAAGTGTCCGGACCTTCTCTGTTACGTTGGGTCTGGGAACTTACCATAGGCACTGCTCAATCCGAGGGGCGGGATAAACGGTTGAATTTCAAATTTCCTCTGCCCGCAATAGGATAGCGCTACAACTCATGAGTCCCAGGCATTTTCCCACCAGTGGAGCTAGTTGGCTAGTTGATCAAACTTTTGCCAATTTAAAAAAAGCTTAACTCAAGTCACGATTCAAAGACCGCTGTTCGCCAGCAGCAGCATCTTCTTTGTTTTCAAGTAGCAGGAAATTCACGAGGAACCGTCACCGACTCTATACGTGATGTGATTGGCCTGAAGTTTTTCCAGCTCACATTTTTCCAGCTCGCAAGCCAACGGAGAGTTGCTAGACTGGCCGCTAGGGTGCGTCTAGATTTCTAGGCTACACTGTAAAAAACTAGATGTACCGCATAGCAATTTAAATTTTTTACCGGGAGGGTGCAAATCACAAATGAGTGATTATGGGCTAGGTTGATGTGAGGTTGATGTTGGCCCTTGAGACCAACATACCATAAAAATGTCTTCATCCTCGGTGCCATGGTTCAGGTAGTTATTTAGGAAAAACTGAATTTTTTGGGTTTCGGGGGGCCTAGCGCGGAGCGGGGGGGGGGGGGGGGGAGTGGCCCCCGGGGACTAAACAAATTTTTTCCGTAAAAGTCTAGGGGGGCTACATACCCACCAAATTTCATGTGCCCCGGTGTTTCGGTGTCCCGGGTATCGGGGGAAAAAAGGAAAACTTTGATAATCCCTATATGAAAGCATGTGTGTGTGGGAAGTATCCAAACAATGATAACACTTTCATTATGGCTGCTTTAGCCACAGACCTTCAGCTACTGTACAGTGGGTCCCATTTAGAAGTGGCCACTTCATTCGCGCTTTCTGTGATTCATGCAGCTGGGTGAAATGTATTACAACTTTTCGCCAAGAGGTGGCAGCTTAAGTCCGCTTGATACTGTAAGCCAGGTGTTTTCAACCAGTGGTCCGCGGCCATCAGTATTTTTAGACTATTGGTATTTCATTTGTGCATTGACAATAAAGTTGAATATCATATGAACTAAAGATGACTAAAATCGTGATATGTAGAAGAAGAAACATTCACAAAAATCCATGGCATGACCTCGCTTCTTGATAGCTGTTGAAAACTGCATGGAAATGACAGGGATTGTTTTGTTTGTTAATAAATAAATAAATAAATAAATGTAAAACTGATACCTTCTGCTTTCCCCAAATACAATGTAGCCGACCTTTCATCAGTCCAGTTACAATGGATGAACTGTGATGAACTGCCCTACTTGTGATTGTTTAGAGATTTGAAAGGTTTTATAACCTTCGCAGCGCCAGCAGGCTATTTGCTGTTCGGCTCGCACACACACACACAGGCATGCCAAACAAGCATACACAAAAGTTTCAAGAGTGGGGGTGGAGTATAAGATGGATACAAATTGATTAGTGAGATTTATGTTCGCAGAACGGATGTACTAGACTGAGCGGCGCTCATATTTTGTACCGCTATGCGGTACATCTAGGTTTTTTTTTACAGTGGAGAAAGGAGAATAATGCCAGACGTTATTAGAGGAAGCTTGTGTTTGGACTTGGTACTGCGTCTCCCTCACCCAACTCATAATTCTGCGCTGCCAATAAACCATAATTTCTCTAAATATCGCGCCTTTTCTTGTGGTCCAAGTCCGCGTTTTGATTAGCTTTTCTGTTGTTTAGATATGGCTATAATCATAATACTCCATTGTAGGCTACTTCATTCAGTTATTTACGCCTCCAACATGTCCATGCAGCTGGGTTACGGCCTAACGTGACGTCCGTGCAAACCAATAGCAACTTAACTTACAGTTTTTAGTCCACAATAACTAAAGCCCTACAGTAGCACGATGTACAATTCTGAATCTAGCTTCTACTCAGAATAACCAAGGAGACTTCCCACTTCTTGAAGTAGCCTGTTCTTATTATGACTATAAGTTAAACACCTGGCAGTGTTATGTAGGGTTAATGCAGGTTTATGGGTTGCCACTAGCAGTGTTAGCCCACGCTAACGTGTGGCAACTTTCACCTATGGTTGTGTTATTGCTGCACATTAACCTCAACTACTCAAACTAACAGACTAAATGAACAATAAAGTTAACTTACAGTTTGTTGTCCACAACAGTGCACAATGTAAACTTCTGAATCTCGTCCAAATGACCGATAAGTTTCCAACATCGAGGACTGTTCTTATCATGGCTAAAAGTTACATGATAAACAAAAGGGTGTTTTTTGGCTCCGCTGCGCGTCTGGGAGTTCTTTGCCCCTCGCCCTCGTCCTTAATTCCGTATAACAGGACACCTCTACGTCCGTTATCCCTTACTTATTACACGGCTCTTCAAAATGCTGCAGAATGCTCCATTCACTTGAATGGGCCTTCCCAACGTTGGGTGGTCTGCTAATTCTCAGACCGTTGCTAAGTATAACCAGAGCCCGTTTACTGAGAGCCTATTAACTCCATTGTACCTGCAATGTGCTGCAGTTCCGCTAGGGGACATCACGAATAAGTGCAAACAGAGCCGGCTCTGAGTGCAAAAACAATGGGGGTCTATGGAGTTAGACGGCTAAATGTGTCTCTTTCACCTGGTTGTCGTTGAAAAATCGAAGATTGGATTGTGGTTTCTGCAAGATCAATATGGATTATAGGTCAAAAGTTGAATGAACGAGTACTTACGTCCTTTCGATTTCTTACAGGTTGGGTCGTTGTTGCCCACAACACACTAGCTTTCTGTTAATGAATGACGTCATTGACGCATTTGAAAGGCTTTTTAGAACAAATAAGTGACTCAAAAAATATAATACTCAGCGGTGTGTATTTTCTCTGCCCCCTCTTTTGCATGCAACATTCAAATTTCTGGTGCAAAAAATTATATCCCGAGAAAAGTGGATTTGAGGGGTACACCTCCATAGACCTCCATTCATTCTGCACTTATTCGTGAGCGCCCTCATGTGGAACCAGAACAGGAACTGCAACCAGTTCAGAAACCGGAAGTTTCCCGAGAGTGGCGGTTCTCCCCTTATTAGACGAATAGACCTCTCCAGAATAAGTCCCGCCTCCGTAATTTCCGTATCCATCCAACTTCCGGTCGTCAAATGTCTATGGGAAATAACATGGCGTTTCAAAAGATCGTACCTGTCAAACTCTGTAGGTGACAAAGTAGAAAAAGCTGGTGGGCTGATTGGCCTAAACACTTCTGCCATCTAGTTTCCACTGGATTTTTTGATTGTCGGTGCCGTTTAAGTAGTAAACGATTATTAATACTAACCAGGAGCTAGTTCCGATGTACGTGGGCAGAGGAGGGCGTTAGATCTTGCACACAACCAACCAGTCACAACCTGATGGTCATGATGGCCATTTTTACGTGTGATTCATGCGTGGTTTCAGTGGTCTATAAATGTTAATTGTTTGCAAGGTTCAGCCTCTTTTCAACATGACTTAACTTTGGTTTGACTGTGCGAGTTTGTTGGCTGTTATTGAGATATTTGAAAAAAAAAGAAATTGCCGACGAAGACACTAAAGACATGACGAGATGAGATTTTTTTTCACGAATAACAGATAATAATGATAAGCAGACTAGGAATCATAGGTTGAATCGTACTGAGTCGATAGCTTTCTTTTGCATGACCTTAATCAGAACAGTAACGTTTTCAGAATGTATTAAAGGACAGAAGACACAAAAGGGCTTAGGGCGCTCAGGAGACTTCAGATAATTACTTGCTCAGGTGCTCTTCTGCGACGGGTGAAGTGAGAATCCAAAGAAAAAAGAGTTTGCAGAGGCACTCTGAGGTTGAAAAAGTATAAAAAGCCTTTAATTAATCATGGCAAGAACTGGTTAAAAGCACATGGGCCTACGCGTTGCGGCCATATTGGCCTTCATCAGGGCATAGAAACAGGAAGTACAACAGGGCTTTTTTCTTTGTATTAAAGGACAATTCCGGCGCAAAATGAACCTAGGGGTTAATAACACATGTGTAACGAGTTCGACCGTTCGCTGGGATTTGTTTTCATGCTAGTCGAATGTGACCAGTTTTATTGCAAACCGCTTATTAGCGTTTAACGCTAGCCTTCGGGGCACACGTACAGTAGAAAGAAATCACTAACAAGACTCAAAATAGCACCACACTTACACAGTAGCATAATGAGGGTCTCTACATGTAAACCGAAGCATTGAGAACTTGAGAAGTGTACAGGCAGTTTATTAAAAAGAAACACATTACCGTTCACGTCTGGTTCACATATACAGGCAGGCGATGTGAACTAAAATCAAACGTAATTTGCTCAATATAGGCCTATCAGAAATAATAGCTCCGATGTAACATAACTTGTATAGTGTACTTACTTAGTGGATCCATCTGGTCCCTCTGGTATGGATCGCTGCCGCCTGTGTGTGGTATTGACTACAGCTTCTAGCTCTCTCTCTCATAGCCCTTTCACGGAGCTCCCGCAGCTCTTCGTTGGTATTCCGACTCAAAAGAACCCAATAAGGGTTCATCCTCGATGTCTTTAAATTCGTTCAAATAACCTGCCATCTCTTATGTCTCCTGTTGCGTTCAGTGCTTCTCTTTTGCACAGTCCTTCTGCAACAACGTTTCACCCGAGATTCACTTCACATCCCAGTTCTGTTTAACCAAGGCGCTTGCCTGTATGTGAACCAGACGTCAACGGTAATGTGTTTCTTTTTAATAAACTGCCTGTACACTTACAAAGTTCTCAATGCTTCGGTTTACATGTAGAGACCCTCATTATGCAACTGTGTAAGTGTGGGGCTATTTTGAGCCTTGTTAGTGGTATAGAAATAGCGATTTCTTTCTCTGTACGTGTGCCCCGAAGGCTAGCGTTAAACGCTAATAAGCGGTTTGCAATAAAACTGGTCACATTCGACTAGCATGAAAACAAATCCCAGCGAACGGTCGAACTCGGTACACATGTGTTATTAACCCCTAGGTTCATTTTGCGCCGGAATTGTCCTTTAACAACTTATCAAACATGATGATTTCACGCAGGGTTAGTGCCACCTCCGTAGACAGGCTCTGGTGTCACAAACTCCATTTCGGTGAAGACAAACTATGAAACATTGCCGTTGCTATGCAACCTTGACTGGGGGAGTCGCGGCGTCTGAAGCGTGCGTTAGCTTAGTGCTTCTTACTGATATATTTCTACTTTAACAGCACCGACAATCAAAAAACCCAGTGGAAACTAGATGGCAGATGTGTGTAGGCCAATCGGCCCACCATTTTTTTCTACTTCGCCACCTACAGATGTTTTACCGGTATGATATTTCGGAACGCCATATTATTTCCCATAGACATTCGACGCCCGGAAGTTAGATGGATACGGAAGTTACTGAGGCGGGACTTATTCTGGAGAGGTCTATAAGGGGAGCAGGTGTCTGAACAAAACTTTATTACAGTTTTTTCTAATTGCTTAAACGCTAACCGTGATTCTTATCGCACAATTTCTAAAACTATTAATTTGTATAGCAAAACCACTCACTGAGTTTGCAAAACTAAAAGCACAAACACTGCTTTGCACTCAGTTTGCAATTTTGTAACACACTTTCCACAACTGTAGGTACAATCCACTGCACAGCACTTTTTTGCGGAACTGTAAACACAACTCACTGCTTTACACTCAATTTCCAAATGATCAACACACTCCTAGCAAAACTACACATGTATGGCTATTATTTACACTATTTTGCCAACTCTCTGGCACACTTTCTCATGTGAAAACTGTTTTAGATAATTAGTTCACTTTGCAATCAGCCTAAGCACTATACATACAGTAAGTCACAGGTAATGTACAATGGGTACAATGGAGGGAGCAGGAAGAGTGAGAAAAGTAAGAATTATAGGAGGCCGAAGAATAGGACGTGGAGGAAGAGGACAAGGAGGAACAAGAGGAGGACGAGGAAGGGTAAGAAGAGTAAGAAATAACCCTTTTACAGGTAAAAAAAATCAATCTACATGTGGGGATATTGACCAGGCATCATATCAGGCCTGGATACGGCATTCCAGAATATATTTTCCCCTGTGCCTTGGACTAGAGGACATTGCATGTAGTGTATAGACAAAATTTTGAGAGAGACCACACGATGTAGACTGATTTTTTTTTCTCAGTGAAATTGCTATTTTGTGTTTTGACTTGGAAAAACACACTTGTTTTTGTTTTGATGTGTGTAAATAAACACCAATACTTGAAATTTGGATCCCTGTATGTTTACAGAACTATGACAAAAGTATGACCTCAAACTGACATAGCCTACCTTCTGCATAGAGAAACCAAAAGCCAGATGTGTTTTTTATCCATACCACAGTGTGTAGTTGGCACATTGTGTGCTTATTATTGTGATGGCTTGTGTTTACTGTTTGATACGAAAACACAATTTTTACGAAGGTGTGAAGAGTTAAGCAAGGTGTGTTAGCTTTTGCAAGAGAACTACAATGTTTTGCTGATTTGGTGAAAGGTTTTCCTATTTGTGTCTTACCCAGGGGGCAAAGGGGGTTTAGCAGACATGGGCTGCTGTAAAAGGTTGTCATATAAAAATGAAATCTATGATGTCTGAGGATCACAACCTGGGTGGACAACCCGGTCAACAAGCTGCTGGAAACTTGCAATTAGGGTCAAAACAATGCTACCTCAAATTCTGCTTTAACTCCCCGGAATCACCCAATCATGCTAAAAAGGTTTAATTATATCCATGAATCCTGGGCCATATCTCCCTGATACTTTATGCTAGAAACAAACTGAGCACACCTTTCAAAAGAGTGGAAGATAGGCTTTCATTTAATGCTTTGATTGTACGTGTAATTAGAATGTAAGAGTTAACAATGCCTCTTAATTCATAGATATGCAAATATATATAATATATTTAGAACATTCCATTGTATTCGGTAGCATTCTTTTCCCTTTGTTGTTGTTAAAATAATCAAAATACCATGTGAAGTAAACTTTCACAGATGAAATAATATTTTGATCATTTCACTAACCAGACTTCAGACCCATTAACACATTTAGAGGGAATTAAATTTCAAGCCTATAATTGCCTATCAAATCAAATAAGATCCAAGAAAGGTTTACTGTTAATCTGTTAACTGATGTTAATTGTAGTACTGCTCTGTTTCGATATGTACAGTAGGCCTACATAGTTTGCATATTTATGCAAAATGTTTATTTTTGTATTGCAATGTCTAGTATTTCTAATATTCTTTCACAAGTGGGATAGCTTTATTTATTCTATCGAAATTAAAAAAAGGATTTCAGGAATTGGGGTTAGGCGGGTTACTCTGGAGTTCAATCCAGGTGTTTGGAGTGTGAGATGGACAACTAAATGTTGAAAGACTAAAACACACAGGAGTCATGTGTTGAGTAGTTTTAAAAGTATTTACTGATTAAAACGATTACATTAAGCAGCAATTTGTAAAAAACAATTAATGAAACAGGCGAACAGGTTAAAATTCAGGGTGATAACTAATTTCTGTAATAATGTTTATACAATTTGTTTAGCTGTTTTCGGAGTCACTGCTGCTGTCGCTGCTCTCTAGTGTTTCAGCATGTTGTATAGGGTCTTTCTCCTGTCGGTTGTTGAAGTAGGGAGTCTGACACCCTCCTGCACTCTGCTACTCTCTCTATTTTCGACAATGAGTGCTGTTGTGGCATGGAAACTTCCCCCATCCAGCGTCTTCTTCCAATCCAAATTGTCCATGGCAAAGACATGGGGAATCCTGCGGTTCTTGGTCATGGCCTCAGGAATATATATACCATCTGTCTCTACCTGCAGCATCGCCTTTTCACCTTCTGCTGTCAGCTGACGTTGCAGACGCTCGTAGCTGATCCCCACCCCAAGTCTATTGCTCAGTGTAATTAACGACTTGCTGCGTGTCTGATTGAATATATGGTACGAAGTGGCTATGCCCAAAGGTGTTGGTACTCCAAAGAAATTCTGCAGGATGTGCTGTGAGGTGATGAGGGACTTCTCTGTTGTTGCCTGATCAACAATGACTCTTCCTGCTTCAGAAAGTTCGAGCACCCGGTCATGGAGTAGCATAGCTGTAAAGTTGAATAGTGAGTCTGGCACCATATGACTTGCAGATGTTAAAGATATGTCGGTTGAGTGCCTCTCACGACTTTGCTTTTTGCACTTATGACAATCTGCTCGAATTATCTTAGCTGCTTTCTGTAGGATATGGTGTTTCTCATCCATATTACCCTCTAGTCGTCTTAACTTCTCAAGAGCATCACCAAGGGGTACACTGGATGCACATATGAAGCCTGAACCCCATGTCTGGTCAAGGACTGATATGCGTGATCCAAAGTGTTGCTGTAACTTTGATTTCAGTGTGTGGGTTCGGTAAACATCTGCAGTTTTGACATCAAGCTCCCTCAGTATGTCGCGGTAGTGGTCACATAGTGACTTCAGAAGGAATCCTGACAGGTCTTGGAAAAGAGGGGCCTCCAGTACTTCAACAAGACGACTAAATGCAGCATCGTGAGGGTTTGGCTTGGACTCTCCAGATGGAACACGCTGAGCCTTGAATTTGTTCATGCATGATTTGTGATAGGCTATATCATTTGCTATCATGTCATGGCCTTGCCCAATCAGTCTTAATAATATGTCATTTCTCCCCAGTTTTTTTGCCTTTTCTTCTATGGCATTTTGGCTGGTTTTTGTAGAGACTTTAGACATTGGCTGCTTTCCCTGAAACCACTGTTTATTGCAGATTATACACATCGTCTTTGGATCAAATACCCCACTGTTCTGCCTGGTGACCTTGACAGCATCATGCTGTGATGAACTGCATCCTCCAGTTGCTTCACCCAGTCGTTTCACCAAGTTTCGACATTTCCTGTGCCATCTTGGTGCATTGTCTTCCAACCAGTCTTCTAATATTGTGTCATGACGCAATCTCAGAAATACCTCATCTTGCTGAGCATTCATGGCTTGGATGAAATTGGTTGTTGTTGAGGCCTGAATCAACTGCAGCTCTATGGTGCTCTGACTTTGACATATAATGCACTTGGTGTAGTCTGTGCGTGAAGGTCTTTTGACCTCATGCTTCAGTGACACGGCAACTTCTGCCACACGTTTCCTCTGGCTTGTCATAGTGCAGGAACCAAATCTGAAAATTGAGTTGAAATTAGCATAGTTATTTGCCTAGTTCAAACAAGTTGACTAAATCAATAGCAAAAACATGAGGGCTGGGCCCCCTGAGTGTGTGTGGTGGGGATGCATAAATAAATGGGATTTTTTTTGCCAACAAATAACATTTCATTAAAGTTGTACTTGTCAATTACACTTTTCATATTTCACTGAATTATATTGACACATGTAATGTACCAGCATGGAGGGTGTATGCTACTCTCTTATCTAAAGAGCCACAGGATTGTAGTAGGCCTATGCCTATTTGTCTAGGTATATAAGTAGGCTACGCACACATTTCTTAAGTGGTCTGAAGATTTGACCATTTAAATATTTAAATACAGTTGATTAACAATGTCAATCAACTACAGTCCACAATTAGGCCATAACAATCATGTAAAAAAATACTGATAGGAGGCTACCCTAAGACCTAGGTTTTTACATAAGATACGATTGGCTGTTGACTAGCTAGCCTACAGCTACCTGGGTAACATTAGCTATCCGATACTATCCTGAGGTATTTTTTCAAAATTCATATCAGAGTTCATATATTATGTCTAAGTCACTTAGCCAATCTGTGTAGCAAAACACAATGGATATGGATATCAGGACACATAACATGACCATTTTAATTTAGATGGAAAGAAACGATGCCCCCATGGGGTGAGTTACCGGCTATTACTGTTTTAAAAAAACAAGTCCTTGAAACATTGTCTCTGTGAGGATCTGATTTTTTTACTGCCCAAGCTATTCATCATTATTATAGTGTTCAGTGTAGCGACTTGAAATGAGATTGTTTTATAATGAAAACTGAAAAGCACTTACCATGAAATTTGACTTCACCAGCTTCTCGATATAGGCCGGGAGCCACGTATACCCCTCAGGATGTTTTTTGCTATGTTTTTTTCACTATAATTTCCTGTTAGCCTATACCCTGGGCCATAACGAGTTCATAGGGACAACTCCCAACTCGGCCCCGTTTGGTCTCAGGGCCCAAAAAAACATCTTTTAAGGAAAATCTGCAGGCGAAATAATATAGCTGTAAATATTAAGGTACTGCAACTGCAAAAATGGTCCTAGAACCCTGTAAATTTACATGGATCACCCTGTCACATAGGGGAACCAACCTGAAAAATGTTTCAGGGCTTGGTGCTTTTCTTCTGTCAAATATCATCTTTAACCTACCCAAAAAGCCCAAAAAATGCTTGTCCGCCTGACAAATTGTCCACAAATTTGATCATTTTCAACTCTGTTATGATATGCATTAGTCCCTCAAATGTAAATAGAAAACTACCCAAGTTCATGAGCTTCAATTTAAGTCCAAGGTGACCTTTCTAGCTAGAGTACAACAGCTGCTATGTCCAAAGCTATTCACTGTAGCCTATCCGAAAATACTAGCCTCCTGGTTGGCATTCAGACACTTTCAGGCATTACCATTTCATATGGGATTATGAACATCAATTTCACATAAACCATATTTTTAAAGTCTTTGACCTTGACTTGAAAATGGCTATGAATGAAAGTATGAAGTGAATAGCATCAAAAATAACTAATGTTACCACCTATTGGTGGACTGTGAACAGGATGCAACACATGGTACTATCACACAAAAGGAATGTATCAAATGAGAAATGTATGTAAGGAATGGTTTGTATTGTACAGCAGTAGTGTAGAATGTGAATAAGAACTTTCAATCATCATTAATAATCATCATTATCATCATCATCATCATCTTCCTCATCTTCATCCACATTTGTATGGATTTCATCAGTCATGTCATGTTCATCCGTGTCCTCCTCTGCCAAGACATCAATGAGAGCTTTTGGGATTACATCACCCTCAAACCATAGTGGTTCAAGCTTCCCAGTATCTGTGTTTATGTGAAACCCATGGTCAAGTGGACTTGGGATCTCTGGGTAATGCTCATGGGCCCTCTTCCAGATGCACACTTGAAAGTTCGTACGTTTGATGTGCTGTTTGAGGACCCTCTTGCATGGTGGGAAAGTTGATAGGTCAATTGAGAGACCCTGACGAACCTGAAGGTTTGACCCACACATCTTCTTTATTTTAATTTCTCTTGCTTCATCAACGCTTTTCACTCTGCGACTAAATCCATACAGGCGGCAGGTGAACTCCTCAACACCATTGAGGAGCTGTTCATCAAGATCCCATGAGTTTCCTACTTCTGCAAAGACTTGAATGAATTTTGATGTTTGATTCAGTATCTTCATTGGTCGCACCTTTCCTTTGCCTTTGAATGCTGACGTGCAGTCAGCACCAGTGAAGGCATGTAGGGCCAGAAGAGCTGCAATGTGCTCCTGCGAATAATCTTCAGCCAGCAGGTTGATGTCAATTAGTCTATCTCCCATGTCAAAGATGATGTTGACAGTTGATGACTTGGCATAATACAGGAGAATGAAGAAAATGTCTGAGTCTTGCTCTGACTCTAACTGTCCTGTTGTGAGGCATTTTAGTCTGGATGTAGTGCATGTAAATAATCACCCTAACATCTGTTTCTTCATGTTTTGAGCAGATCTCCGGGAGAAGTTCCTTCGACACAACTCCAGCATTACATTCTACCCTGTAGGCTTGACCAGCCTCTATGAAAATGACAGGCCTTCGGAGGACATTTTCCATCATATCTTGGGAGCTCCAGTGATCCAGTAGTAAATGAATGAGTGCCTTCTTGTTTTCATCGTTTGTGAGAAAGGCCTTCCAATCAGCGGGGCGATGAACATTTAGCCCATTCACAATAAAACGTTCACCACAGCCTCTGCAATCTCTCTCAGCTGATTTTGGTGAATGAAGACGGTTCACGTAAGTGTCTGTGCTGAATATTGTTTCAACTGATGCAGGTAGACTTGTGAATGTTGCTTATTTGTGCCTTTAGTTCTTGTGATACTGCACCAAAAAGGACGCTTGTGGCATCGAACCAGAAAGTGCTACAATACAAAGCTACAAGTGGGTTCCTTTTTCAGATCTTCATCAAATCACAAGAACTGAAGGCACAAATAAGCACTGCTGACCTTATGACCTATCCCCTAACCCTGACACCATACTCCATCTCAACAATTGATGGCTTTTTTGCAAAAAACAACAAAGCAAAAGGCATGAACCACATGATCAAAGATGCTGAGAATGTGCAGCTTCCTCCTCCAGGCCAATGTGCTCTCATTCAGGATGGAAATTCCTCATTGTACATGCGTGATGTACCCCAGACAATGAAGGCAATATCAGAGAGAACAATAACAAGTCTACCTGCATCAGCTGAAACAATATTCAGCACAGACACTTACGTGAACCGTCTTCATTCACCAAAATCTGCTGAGAGAGATCACAGAGGCTGTGGTGAACGTTTTATTGTGAATGGGCTGAATGTTCATCGCCCCGCTGATTGGAAGGCCTTTCTCACAAACGATGAAAACAAGAAGGCACTCATTCATTTACTACTGGATCACTGGAGCTCCCAAGATATGATGGAAAATGTCCTCCGAAGGCCTGTCATTTTCATAGAGGCTGGTCAAGCCTACAGGGTAGAATGTAATGCTGGAGTTGTGTCGAAGGAACTTCTCCCGGAGATCTGCTCAAAACATGAAGAAACAGATGTTAGGGTGATTATTTACATGCACTACATCCAGACTAAAATGCCTCACAACAGGACAGTTAGAGTAAGAGCAAAAGACTCAGACATTTTCTTCATTCTCCTGTATTATGCCAAGTCATCAACTGTCAACATCATCTTTGACATGGGAGATAGACTAATTGACATCAACCTGCTGGCTGAAGATTATTCGCAGGAGCACATTGCAGCTTTTCTGGTCCTACATGCCTTCACTGGTGCTGACTGCACGTCAGCATTCAAAGGCAAAGGAAAGGTGCGACCAATGAAGATACTGAATCAAACATCAAAATTCATTCAAGTCTTTGCAGAAGTAGGAAACTCATGGGATCTTGATGAACAGCTCCTCAATGGTGTTGAGGAGTTCACCTGCCGCCTGTATGGATTTAGTCGCAGAGTGAAAAGCGTTGATGAAGCAAGAGAAATTAAAATAAAGAAGATGTGTGGGTCAAACCTTCAGGTTCGTCAGGGTCTCTCAATTGACCTATCAACTTTCCCACCATGCAAGAGGGTCCTCAAACAGCACATCAAACGTACGAACTTTCAAGTGTGCATCTGGAAGAGGGCCCATGAGCATTACCCAGAGATCCCAAGTCTACTTGACCATGGGTTTCACATAAACACAGATACTGGGAAGCTTGAACCACTATGGTTTGAGGGGGATGTAATCCCAAAAGCTCTCATTGATGTCTTGGCAGAGGAGGACACGGATGAACATGACATGACTGATGAAATCCATACAAATGTGGATGAAGATGAGGAAGAGGATGATGATGATGATAAGTAAGGGATAATGTATAGAACGCCGGTCATTATTGGGAAAATGAGTCCCGACAGGGCGAACCGGACCCCGACGCGCAGCGGAGGGGTCTTTTTCCGCCCTGAAGGGACTTATTTTCCCAATAATGACCGGCGTTCTATACTTTATCCCACTTATTACACGGCTACTTGCCAAAACTAAATAATAAACTCCCCACAATATGAATTTAGCCTACATAGCCTAGCCTATGTGTTACCGTTCATCGTGGCATTTGCTGAAATAGTTCGCAACAACAAGCTGAACTTGAATCAAACATTCTTTAGAACACAGCTGATCAACCTTTCACTTTTGAGTGAAGTTCCAGTCCTTGCGTAGGGATATGAAATACCTGAATTAGAAGCACAAACTCCGTTGCCATTGACAGCGGTCATTATTTTTTTTCAGAGGTCATTTCCCAAGAAATAATGACCGCTAGAACTTTGGGAAATCCCATTCTAGTCAATGGAGCGTTATACTTGCCTTGTGAAGAGCCGTGTAATAATGATGATTATTAAATGATGATTGAAAGTTCTTATTCACATTCTACACTACTGCTGTACAATACAAACCATTCCTTACATACATTTCTCATTTGATACATTCCTTTTGTGTGATAGTACCATGTGTTGCATCCTGTTCACAGTCCACCAATAGGTGGTAACATTAGTTATTTTTGATGCTATTCACTTCATACTTTCCTTCATAGCCATTTTCAAGTCAAGGTCAAACACTTTAAAAATATGGTTTATGTGAAATTGATGTTCATAATCCCATATGAAATGGTAATGCCTGAAAGTGTCTAAATGCCGACCAGGAGGCTAGTATTTTCAGATAGGCTACAGTGAATAGCTTTGGACATAGCAGCTGTTGTACTCTAGCTAGAAAGGTCACCTTGGACTTAAATTTAAGCTCATGAACTTGGGTAGTTTTCTATTTACATTTGAGGGACTAATGCATATCATAACAGAGTTGAAAATGATCAAATTTGAGGACAATTTGTCAGGCGGACAAGCATTCTTTGGGCTTTTTGGGTATGTTAAAGATGATATTTGACAGAAGAAAAGCACCAAGCCCTGAAACATTTTTCAGGTTGGTTCCCCTATGTGACAGGGTGATCCATGTAAATTTACAGGGTTCTAGGACCATTTTTGCAGTTGCAGTACCTTAATATTTACAGCTATATAATTTCGCCTGCAGATTTTCCTTAAAAGATGTTTTTTTGGGCCCTGAGACCAAACGGGGCCGAGTTGGGAGTTGTCCCTATCAACTCGTTATGGCCCAGGGTATAGGCTAACAGGAAATCATAGTGAAAAAAACATAGCAAAAAACATCCTAAGGGGTATACGCGGCTCCCGGCCTAATATTTTATCGCTGCCAATGTCTTTGCAGTCCACAGCAGCAATAAGTGGTTATCTATTGCCATCTAGTGGTGAAATGAAAATCCAAGTAGCCTAATAGCCTATTTTACATGGGATTTCCAACAATACAGGAAGTAGCGTTAACATAATCGTGCACCACTGCAGAAGAAGACGTTGTGTTTTTGATGTGTTTGTGGACTAAATTCGCAGTAAACGTGCAAGGATACAAAGACAGAACCGACTGATGTCTTATTTGTTTTAACTTTACATGGTCTGTTTTACAAGATCACCTTTTTGGTAAGTAGTATACGTAAAACTATTTGATCAATCAAAGCTATTTTCTTTGCAGCAGGCTAAGCTAGAACTAGTGCTAGTGGAGAAAAATGGATAATTAGCAACACGATCACAACTTTATTTCATACTGCTTGTACAATCAAGATATCGTTTGAAAGCTGTATTCCCGTTGTGTTGGTAGGGCTGTTGATTTCAAAACTAAAATGATATATAGCAGAGATATGAAAGCAGTTATGGATGATGGCATTTGATCGCGGCTGCTAGCTGCCTGATAGGGAACTGCAAAGAGCTTCAAACGCGCATTTTTTTGCGGGGGACACGCATACTTTAAACACATCCTACAAGTTTCCAGCAGCTTGTTGACCGGGTTGTCCACCCAGGTTGTGATCCTCAGACATCATAGATTTCATTTTTATATGACAACCTTTTACAGCAGCCCATGTCTGATTTCCTAAAAAACGGGTGTTTTGCCCCCTGGGCAGGGCCTGAAGTTAACTTTTTTGGCCACCAGCCACTGTGGCAGGTGCATTTTTAAATCCACCTGCCACAGTGGTTTTTTACCAGCCAAAATTATTTTGTGCCCAAAATAAAGGTGAACGACTCAGAAAATGCATAAGAATGGTTCTTGAACTTGTACAGAATACACATTACAGTACTCAAGTAAAAGTAAAAAAGTACTTTGTTAATAAGTAGGCCTAACAAGTTACTTTTTTGTAGGCCTACATTTTTATATTTTTGATGGACCTTTAAAGGGATACAAAAGTATCCTTTATGCCTATTCTCCTCCTCTGTAGGCTAATCATATAGTGAAACATATTTTAAAAGCCCAATTCAAATATATTTTATTTAATATACTTTGTCATAGCCAGAATAAGCATTACGTGGCTATGGATCGAAAAGCAGTCTTCCAATACATTGCAGCTGATTCTTCTGCTTTGCATTGCTAGAAGTCTGGTTATAACTTCACCATACAGACAATGTAACCTAAAATCAATGGCTATATTATGGGTAGACCTATATTTAGGCTATAATAGTCTAGGCATATCCACTCGGGCAGAGCGACAGAGCAGGCTATCTTTTTTCTCAGCCGACCGTCTCATGTCATGTCCTGCAACATTGAGGCTACATAAATGAATGCTAGGCTTTTTCTAACTTGTATGCTCGATTTCCAGTGCATTTGATTTGCTTGTAAATTAAGTTGTAGGCCTACTTTCCTTGTCCAATGTGATTGTTGAACGATGCTGGCCAGAAATGAATATATGTGGAAGTTTCCGTGTCATGTCATAGCCTACCTCTAGTCTCGTTGCTACTCTGGCAGCCTCACCAGAAGATGCAGCAACTGTACGTCATTGTGTTAACTGAGCTGTTAGCTAGGCCAGGCATTACTTTTATAATCGTGGGCTAACGCATTCTGAAGCCCCGTTTCTTTTCTCCTGGGAGAGGTGCGCTTTTCCCTCTTCGAGATACTTTCTCCAATAAAAACGTATGTAAGGCAATTGAAATGTAGCGGAGTAAAAGAGTAGATTATTGGCTCAAAAATGTACTTGAGTAAGAGTAGAAGTAGGCTACCGTTTTGAAAAAGGAAAGTCGTTTGCCGTTCCTCGAAAAAAAAAATGTAACGCGTTAGGCTACTACCCACCCCTGCCAATGGGTTTGATCTCGCTTTCTCCGAGCCTACAAACGGCAATCTGGACAGTGCATCTCCTTGCTCAGTGTTGTGTTGTCTTATTGGCTACCCGCCAACGTGGCAGGTACATTGACAGTTTCACCCGCCAATCACAAAAGTTACCCGCATTTGGCGTGTGGGCGGGTGCCAATTTCATGCCCTGCCCCTGGGTATCTAGAGTTTTACAAGAATAGTCAATAGTTACAAAAAGTGTGCTTCAGCAATCAGAAAAAAAATTAATCTATTGTGTGATTCACTCCTTTATAGTCATGGGGCCAATTCTGAAAAGGGCTTCTGGTAGGGTGGTTGTCAAGCTGATTTTTTGTGTGACTTGTACAATACAAGCAATTTCAGGCCAATTTGTTGGTTTCCTGCTCAACACGACATGCCAACAATAAATGTTGAGTATCTCCACAACTGATTGAAAGAGGTTTTGGGATACTATGTTCAGAGCCGGACAGTAACGGAGTACATTTACTTGAGTACAGTATACTCTTAAAACAAAAGGTTGTAAATGGAACCTTTAAGGGTTCTATGGTACATATATGGCACCCTCAAAAGCTTCCATGTAGAACCATTCCAGAGGGTTCAATATAAAGAACCCTTAGCGGTTCTTTCATTTTTTATAAAAGGGTTCTAAATAGTACCTTTTAAGAGGTTCATTCATTCCCCCAAAACCTTTTATTACTTGTTGATCATATTTTAATGTTTAATCATAAATAATGATAGTGGTTACTAGTGATCACTGATTAATATATTGTATAGTGATTATCAATAATACTTGTAAAATTGTTTAGGAAAGAGGGAGGCTTTTACTTTAAATGAAAATATACCCATTAACTTGTTACACAAACCTTTGTCTACAGTACATGCTGTAAGCCCTGTAATACTATGAAAGAGTTGTGCCTGGCTCTACACATAAAAACATGAACAGGAAGGCCACACACAGATTTAGAAATAATCAAGCAAATTTATTAAATATACCGGTAATATAATAAAAGGTAATATTAACGAAGACTAGAAAATTTGATTGTAAAGTCTCAAAACAGGAGTCGACACTCTTTTTTGACTTGGTATCTTGAACAAATAATGCTCTGCAAAAGCCAGTGTGTGCTTAATCTGCATGTGGTGGTACTCCACACCAAAGATGTAATACACCTCCAGCAGGCATTGGAGGGCATGTGGCACATCCATCTCTCCACTTGCTATTGTGATGCCATCCATCTTTATGGATGCTCTCCTGGCAAGGAGAGGAGTATCGCCACCCTGGAAGATGATGGTTGGAAACACGCTCGGTGGTTCCTATGCAAATGAGAAATGTACAAGGGATCTCCTGTAAGAGTCTATGATGTGAATTGACAACATAAAGCAATGTTAATTGTAATGTTAAAAACATCAAATACCTCGTCTAAACAATACAGAAACTTGGCATCCTCCTTAAAAAGGGCAGGTAAAATTAGGACAGCAGCACTTTTTTGAAGGTCTGAAATTTCAAAAGAAACAAAAAATGATTTCATTAAAACATAGTTTAACCCTTAGAACCCGATTGACGCAAAGTGCGTCAAAAAACACACCCTTTCTTCTCTGTTACATTGCTCCGGAACGGTTCATCGCAGCGAGATGAAACCTATATTGCACGACAGAGCAGAAGTGGGGCTTTCCAACGAGACTACACACTTGTCTGTACGATCAAGTATGAAAATAAAAAAAAATCATGAAATTAAATCAAATTGCATCATATTTACCGTCTACTTCTCTGCATTCACCTGCACACACATTACTCTAGTTTGAATTACTCGCGAACCCGTGATCACATCGATATGGCAAGCATATCAGATGAAAGAGGGGGCACAGGGCTATCCATTGGTACCATGTTTATCGATCCTTCTGGCTCATAAAATCAGACGAAGTGACTGCAAAATAATAACGTCATGTACACAAACCAACGCTGCACACTCATTACTCTCGTTTGAATTACTCGCGGACCCGTGATCGCATAGATATGCCACGCATGTCAGATGAAAGAGGAGACTCAGAGCTATCATTTGATACCAAGTACATCCTTCTGGGTTATAAAACAGACGAAGTGACAGCAAAATAATAACTTCATATAGCTGGACTTACCCCACGTTTTTGTCTGTTCTTGTGGCAAAGCATGTTTATAATCCAATGCTATCATGTGTTTCTCTATGGCAAAGCATGTTCATATTCCGGTTTTGAGATCCTAGCAAATTCCTGCATGGCATCCAATTCAAGGCTTGCATTGCATCCCAATTTGTTCAACAAATAAACACCTTTTTTGCCTTTACTTTGTTCATGGCAATGCAGTAAAGAGTTGAGAATTATTATGACTGCATACACACAGGCACGCAGGCTAACACGCAACCTCGGGTCAAGTCAGGTCAGATCAGTTCGTGTCACAGATATGGAGCGCAGAAAGGTCATTTTTCATCACTAAATAAAAAATGGCATTTATTTCCGTAAATCACACAGCAAATATTTCTGTAAATTGCTCAGCCCCAGAGTATCCCTCCAACATGGCAATTATATTGCCCGATTCAGGACAGTCTGCCCTACACACACATGAAATGCATGTAGAGCTGTGAGCTTGCAGTGGTGAGATACATGTCGAAATATAAGAATTTTTATAATACACTTTTTATATTTTAATTCTTTAAAAATCAAAATAAAATCAATGCTAGTATTAATACATACACAGATCTGAATAGCCTAAACTCTCCTGAAAAAAACAATATATAATATATGTGTGTGGCACTTACAATGACCAGAATAAATCCTTATGAATAAAGGTAGTGAAAATGCCCTAAAAACAGCTTAGGGTTCTAAGGGTTAATGATCTTATTATTATTAAATAATTGAAGGGTGCAAGGAAAAGAAGAAGCTGGTGACTTACCATCTGTGTTAGTATCTCGTAGGCTTGACAGCTCTGACTCTGACACAAGGCCGTAGCCATGATGTCAACATTGGGGGGGACCAAATCTGTGGTGCGGTGTGAATTTCAATAACAGAATTTCAATACATTTCCTGCCATGCAAAAATATTATTAAAATCACAAACAAGTCATTAGTTAAGTCAGTCAATTAGGATGTACCAAACTTTTGACGGACATAGGCACGGATGGATTATGAAGCCCTGGGCATAGATGCAAAAAACCCTCCCCTGTTAAGATAGGGGGGCCCGGGGGCATACTTCCCCTGAAGACTTAAAAAAAAATGACCCTTTATATTATGACGACTTGTGGATTTGTGGAAATAGAAGAGAAGGGCGGAGAAGCAACTTCACACCTTAGGCTTCAGGGCCCCCTAAGCTTTTGGGCGCATGCAGTAGGTCCATTCAATAATCCATCCCTATAGACCTGTGGTATGACTCCATTTGTCTCCAAAATGTATATTTTAAAAGAAAATACAAACTAGAGTATCTTTGATAACCTCTATATTACACTGAATGCTTACTCATAGGTTTGGACCTATAGCCCAATCATATTTTGTATTTTGATTTTATTATTCTGGCGGCTAATCACACAATTTTAAGGTAGTTTGAAAGGGATGGGATTCAAGATAGGCTACTAAGACAGGTCCCTCTTCTGTCTGACTCACCTCAAGTTACCCTATGCATTATAGGCTGGTTTCTGACAGAAATGACGTTTTGTGTTAACATGTAGAAACACATCCTTTATTTGGTGAATGGAGGAGGAAATTCCTTTCTTTGGTTATTGTCCGCGATTCACATTAACTGTAGGCTATCATCGCCATTGTAAAAGTTTTTTCAACTTTTGTGCCGTCGCCACAATTGAATGCTACGTTTTGCCTGCATGGATGCTCGATTGAGTGCGCATCTAAATGTAACATGCAAGATGCAACAACCATTTCTAAGAGGCTTATAAACCGGTTCATTTTTGACATTACTACTAGCATATGAATGCATTATTTATGTTGTAAGACATGTGAAAGAAATGAATGACACAGCCACGCACAAATTCAAATAAAAGGACACTACGTTTCACTTTCGCTATAATTGCGAGAAAATAGGCTACAATATGGAAAATGCTTCAAAGTTCCCTTTGAGTCTGATCAGCTTCAAAAATGAATGTGGTTTCCTTAGACAGTGCTACACCTTTTCAACAAGTTTTGTGAGAATTGTACCGGTATCTTTTGCGATATTGTTGACAGCCCGCACTGCAGTAGGGTGCAGGAAGCTTTTGATAGCGCACGCCTCAAACGATAAACGCAAAACCTCCAGGACAAACCACTCACAGTGTAGGCTACTCTCTCTGAAACCATCAATAGGTCACTAATTTGTGCGTTATTTACTTTTGATTGCATTTCAGATGTGACTTGTTGGTTTCCTGTAGTAGCCTATAGCGTTTTTTTCTTTATTTATTTTTCTATGTCCGAATATTGGGGGGGACATTTTGGTCACATCTGAATATTGGGTGGGACACGTCCCCCCCAAAGTCTATGGTGACTACGGCCCTGCTCTGACATACTCCGACTCCCACTGTCAGCCACTCTGATGACTTTAGGGGTCAATATACTGAGGGTGTTATGCAGGCTTAGCTCTAAGTCCAGTCCAAACCGCAACTTCATTTCATGATGCATCTACAAATGAACAAACAAAACAAAACAGAGGAAATTGTAGTTACCAATAAATGGTTATAGAACTTACTCCTGAACATCACTGAACTCACATTATAGTAATACTACTATAAGACTTTGCTACTCACCAGCTCTGGCACCCAAAGAAATGGGAACATCTCCATCCCCTCCTCAGTTGGCTTTCCCATTTGCTCTACCCTCTTATAGACAGTTTGCCTCATCCTGTCCATTATATGACTAATATCTGGCTGACGACGGGACAACTAATTGTTTATGCCGTTTATATGCTCTTGAAAGCTGTGGTTGTCCTCCCAAACTGCTTCAAGGTCCAACATAATCTGAAAAAAAAAATACATGCAGAGAATGCAAAACTGAATTTACGTATGTGAGCAATGATAATATACATTTTCTCAAGCCAGATAGTCTTTCATTCAATCAGAAATAAATAAATAATGTAGCCGGACCTAACTGCTGTATGATTCAACATTTCATTCACAAACATATTACAAACCTCTTGTGTTGGCTCGTAATCAGAAGACATCTGGACCCCCACTCTGCACTTTTTTGCTCTCTGAAATTAGCAAAGAGAAATGTGTAATATTAAGATATCTGTACTGACAAACAGTGGCTACTGTGACTAGCTAGCATATAGACATACAGACAAGAAAACAAACGGGATAAAAAGACAAGCAAGAATGTAAAAATGGCACCTGATGTTGGTAACGCACCGCATTTAACGTCCAGTAACGTTAAAGGCGTTGTAACGACGGGAAAAGTAATTAGTTAGATTACCCTGTTACTGAAAAAATAACGTTGTTACCTATAAGAAAGGGACTCGCCATAATTGCACAGTTTTCTATAACCCAAATAATGTCCCTAAAGTACGGAATCAGAGCGCACCTCAAGGCTGCACGTCCAATGCAAGCCTCCTCCTGATGTTACACTATCACACCACCCCACTTGCCACCAGTGGAGTCTCTCCAGCCACCCTCATTCTGGTATGGAAGCTCCAACTGCCTTAGGATACACATTGCCCTGTTCTGGGTCAGGATCCAATGATCCCACCAACAACAAGTTGCAGTCATTTTCTGGTCAGATCTTGTCGAGGTCAGTCAACAGCTCGTCCCTGCCACATTCAGGCTCATGGATGGCACTTGTTGACATGCCAGCCGTCTGGTATAGGCTCCTCATGGGCTAGGTCTGATGTTGTTTACACAGAAAAGCTAGCCTAGAAATCTAGACGCACCCTAGCGGCTAGTCTACCAACTCTCCGTTAGCTTGTGAGCTTGAAAAATTAAACAGGCCAAATCAGGCCAATCAAATCGTGTATAGAGTCGTTAGGAGGGCTTAACATAATGATTGATGGCATAGAGTTGCAACGGTTTGGCTTGAATTCCCTGCTACTTGAAAACAAAGAAGATGGATGTTGCTGTTGGCGAACAGTCTGACACGAGTTAAGCTTTTTTTTAAGTTGGCAAAAGTTTGAACTAGCCAACTAGCTCCGCTGGTGGGAAAACGCATGGGACTCATAGCGCTGTCCTATTGCGTGCAGAGGGAATTTGAAAGACAACCGATTATCCCGCCCCTCGGACTGAGCACTGCGAACGGTGAGTGCCCAGACCCTACATTTTAATGTGGGTCTGGCTCGTCAGGCTACAGAAAAGCTCTTAGCAGCATGCAATTTGATGGCATGCTTACGTCCTAAATCAAACATAATGTTGATTTGACTATGCTGGCATATATATTGTGTATTTTTACTTTATAAAAGAAACAGATTAATGTCAGGTTGGATGTGTTTAATAACTAGATGTACCGCAAAGCGGTACAAAATATAACCGTCGCTCAGTCCTGCAAATTCTCTCCGCAAAAATAAAGCACGCTTTTCAATTTGTCTCCATCCCCGACTCCTGCAACTTTTGTGTATGTTAATGTGTGCGTTTGCTTTTGTGTATAGGTATGCTTCTCTGTGTATGTGTTTTCGCTTGTAAGTGTGTGTGGGGGGTAATGGTGTGTGTGTGTGTGTGTGTGTGTGTGTGTCTGCTTGCCTGCATGTGTGTGTGTTTTATGTGTTTTATGTGTTTGTGTGTGTTTGTATGTGTGTGTGTGTGTGTTCGCTTGAGTGGGGGTAATGGGGTGTGTGTGTGTTTGTGTGTGCGCATGTGCCTGCTTGCCTGCATGTGTGTGTTTTTATGTGTGTGTGACATGTTTGCGTGTGTGTGTGTGTTTGTGTGCGTGTGTGTGTCTTTATGTGTGTTTATGCGTGTGTGTGTGTGTGTGTCTGTGCTTGTGTGTGTGTGTGTGTGTGTGTGCCTGCATGTATGTGCATGTATCTTTATGTGTATGTTTTCATGTGTTCATGCGTGCGTGTGTGTGTGCATGCGTAGTGTACAGTCACTAAATGTACACATATATTAATTTATTGTATGGTCCCCCATAAATAGAATTCCACGAAATTTGGCATGCATTCAGAGGGTGTCATAATGATCCTACACTTCAAATTCTGTGCAGTTTTGAACCTGTCAGCCAAAGATACCTGCGACAATGCCTCGTTTTTGATTCTTCATTTTTAACTAGGTGGCGCTATACATCAAATGGGTGGGTATGGGATGGGCTGCCATGGCCCCTGGAAGCCAGCATACAAAAAATTGGTCATCCTAGAGTCTAGACCAAGGGTCGGCAACCTGCGGCTCTTTGATCCCTGTAATGCGGCTCAGCTTTTGAAAATAATTAATGAGTATTTAATTCAAATGTATTTTATTTTAGTTCGTTCATTTTCAAAATGTAATATTGTAGGTCTATCTGAGTAATTTATATAACTTTCCACCTCACTTGACTCCGTAACCGTAGCCTGCACAATATTGTTACATTCAGGCGCGCCTGTAGGTGTACGTCCGTACGCACTGTGCGTACCATCAGGCTACTCAACAACGAGAGAAAATTTCCCTTGTGTGTGTGTGTAATGTGTATTCACTTAACGCGCACACATTTTGTTTGAGCAAGAGACAGAATAAGGCAGGCACGCAACTAGGCTACTTGTTTTTTTTACTCAGAAAGTATGGAGGCAGCAAAGCTAGAGGAGTTATTCCAGATGGGCAAGGACAAGGTAGGGAATTGATGTGCTTGTCAGAACATTACAACTGTTTAAAGCCAGACGTCACGGTACGCTAGAACAAAACAGGGTAACTTTAGCCTGTATTGGGCTGTATCAAGTAACAATTATTGTCCACGCGTAATTTATTTTTTGCGGGGGGGGGGTGATGGGTGTGCGTACCATAGCATTAATTCCTGCAGGCGCCCCTGGTTACATTCGTGGTTCGTTGCCATGTCAATATCAAACAAAATCACCGATTTCCCTCCATTTCAGTCAACGAGAACACTTTAATTGTTATTGTTGATGTGTCCGCTTGCTGTAGGCTAGATAATGAAAATGTAAAAAAGGAAACGTCAGCGACCACAGCTTGCGAGCGCGAACACAAGCGGGCTGAAATGGGAAAGTTTCCATCCAAAGACTGATTCTGAAAACGCGAAATGAACTGCCCGTTATATATCGCACACTGCAACGAGTTAGTATTGCTGTGTTAACCCTGTTCAGTTCCACCTGCATGTGACAAATCTTTCTCACATACTGTATGAAAAATATAAAGACAAACCTGTGCTCACGTTTAAGGGCAATTCCGCGCAAAACTGTCACATCCATAACGCCAACACAATGCCATGGTATTGAGTTGGCGTTATGGATATGACAGTTTTGCGTGGAGTTGCCCTTAAATGATGACAGCCCCAATTCTTGCATGAAACTTCACCTCACTGAATATGAGCCATCCAGAATCCAAGGCCATCACCAAGTCTAATCTCTGGTAGGCCTAATGTTCAATTTCGCCAATGACATGTCAACGAAAATTGAGTGTTGTGTTGTTAACTATGATGTTACTTTGCATACCAGGACACTGGGAAAATAGGGGGTGGTGTTTAGCCTACATGGGAAGCCTAAGGCCTATACTTCTGTCATTCCACCTTACATTTCAGCCGTCCTCGTTTAAGACGGACGCAGTCAAGACGAGCAAGTTTACCTGTGTAAGTTCACCGAGCACAGGCACCGTCAAAAGGCAACAATGTGCCGTTCATCCATACCTATTCTCACCGGCCATCTCAGAAAACGCCAGCATGCCAAAAGAGGCAGAAACCTGCTTAACCTCCAGCAACTTAAACGGTCATCACCTACAGAAACCTCCTTCTCCATTGGCTTGTGGAACTGTCAATCCACAGTCAACAAAACGGACTTCATAGCTGGCTATGCCAACCACCTTTCGCTGGAACTCCTTCCTCTCACTGAGACTTGGATCAAACCATAGAACACTGCCACCCTGGCTGCACTCTCCACTAACTTTACGCTATCCCACACCCCTCGCCCATCTGGACGAGGAGGTGGGACGGCCTGCTGATCTCCAACAAATGGAAATTCACCCCGCTACTGCCTTCAAACAAATATGTCTCATTCGAATTCCATGGCATCACAGTGATTGCCCCAGCAAAACTCGGGGCGCCCCAGCAGCTCGATCCAGACACTCTCATCCATGGCTAAATGATACCCTCCGATCGCAGCGCACCAAACTCAGAGCCACGGAGAGGAAATGGCACAAATCCAAACTAACTGATGACCTCAAAAACTACCAGACACTCCTGACCTCCTTCTCAGCCAGCATCACTGCTGCTAAGAAGGCTTTCTACAATGACAAAATCAACAGCGCTACAGACACTTGAAAACCTTGGTACCAACTTGGTAGCCGTCCTACCACATGCTCGCTGGACCCTATACCTACGAGCCTACTTCAGTCCATCAGCCCGACCATCGCACCAGCTATCACACATGTGATCAATGCCTCGCTAACCTCCGGCACCCCTAATTCTGAAGCAGTGGCACCGCTAAATGAAGAGGAAACACTGAGAAGAAAGTTAAAGTTAGCGCTACAGACACTCGAAAACTTTTCTCAACCTTCAAATTGCTACTCAACCCTCAGCTGCCTCCTCCTCCATCCTCACTCCTGCCTTTTCTATCCAAAGGCATTGAACGAGCAGTCTCCAAACAGGTCTCTGACTTCCTTTCATAGAACAACCTTCTGGATCCAAATCAGTCTGGGTTCAAAAGCGGCCACTCTACCGAAACGGCTCTGCTGTCTGTAACAGAAGCCTTAAAAGAAGCCAGGGCGACCGCTTGGTCATCAGTACTCATTCTGCTTGACTTATCGGCTGCCTTTGACACGGTTAATCACCGCATCCTTCTCTCTATACTCTCTAACATGGGAATCTCTGGTTCTGCTCTCTCAGAACCTCACAGGACGCTCGTTTAACGTATCATGGCTTGCTCAGCTATCTGCACCCCACCATCTCACCACAGGGTCCCCCAGGGCTCAGTGTTGGGCCCCCTTCTCTTTGCTATCTACACCACCTCCTTGGGACAGATTATCTGTTCGCATGGCTTCTCATACCACTGCAGTGTTTCCACTAGATTTTTTTTTTAAGAGTGTAGACTGTAATCTAATGTAACAGCGGTGTCTTCGGGGAGACATCCTCTCTCCAGTTTCATTTTTGCTGTTGTTGCGAGCGAGTTTATAGACTACGATATAGAAAATACTTTATACGATCGGCTTAAAAAATTAATGGGTTTTCCTTGGCCTGCGCTACACCTTTCCACAAGTTGTGCGAAAATTGTAGTTTTTGCGATGTTGACAAACATGCGTAGGACATGGAAGCTCTTGATAGCACATGCCACTAACGTCTATAAAAACAATATATTTATGGAATAAAACTAGACAGGTACCTCGGATTAGCATTGCTGTTTGTTCTTAAACTGCAATTTTCAGCAGCCAGCGGAGGGCATTTGCCTACTATGCTTCCAGACAATATTTGCGTCTCCCCTAATTCTGAAGCAGTGGCACCGCTAAATGAAGAGGAAACACTGAGAAGAAAGTTAATGCTTTAAATAGGCTACATCAATACAATATATATGAACTGAAACTAGACGGGCCATAATAACCTCTGACTAGTTTAGGCTACTTATTGTTAAATTGCAATGTGAGCGGCAGCCAGCAGGGGAGGATATGTCGCAGGATTATTTAAAAAGCAAATGTGCGTCTGCCCTGATTCTGATACCGTAGTGGTATTAATTAAACCGATGGGGGCCGCCATGCCGCCATGCTGCACTGCTATGCAGTCGACACACAGCTCTATCCAGGGCCGCGTTTGGGCATTGGGCAAAGGGGCTGCTGCCCCGGGCCCCGGCCACTAGGGGGCCCCGGTGCGGGACATTTAAAAAAGAAAACAAGTGTCTTATCGTCACCTGTCTTTGCCCGTATCAATGCATGCTATCACAGACAACAATGGCTTCGCATGAGACAATTAGGAAATATGCAAGCGGATCTCGAAAAAAGAGAGAGCTTCAGCCAGACGTTCTCAGTAAGGCGTGCCAAAACCATGGCCGTACGCACTGTGCGTATCAGCCAGGCTACTCAACAACGAGAGAGAATTTCCCCTGTGTGCGTGTATTCACACCAAATTGGCCTAGGCTACCATAACTTCTTAACTCTGCACAGTAGCCTATTCCATTAACTGCATGCCAGTAGGCTATACAATTTTATGTAAAGTAAAGTTTGTAACGTTATCAAAATCAACTTAATACAGAACTATGCACGCGCGCACCTTTTGTTTGAGCAGGAGAGATACACAGGCATGCTACAGAAGTTGTAGGCTAGCTTGTTGTTTTCTATCAGCACACAATGGTATAAGCTAATTCATTAACTCGAGACTCATCATGGATATAACAAGTTTTTTAAACAACGAAAACAGAAAGGATGGAGACAGCAAAGCGAGAGGAGTTATTTCAAATAGTGGGGTCGTATGTATGTGTAATTTTTCTCAGTCATTTCAAATTGGTGTTAAAGTTTGGTTTTCACTTCTAAGTTGAAGTGAAGGGTCTATAGAACAATTTGAGTCCGAGTGTCAAACACACAGATAACAAATTAGCCTCTAGGGGGCGCTGCAAAATATTTAAACTGCTACAACTTTTGACTAGTTTAACCAAATATAACATATGAGGTATGTATGGATTCAGAATTAAAAGGAGAAACTGGTGAGCTAAGCATTTGGTTACCAGATTAAAAACACACTTTATAATAAACACACTTTTAGCCCATGGACAGCAAAATGGTGCTTTTTTTAGATAAAGGGTGGAAATGCCCTCAAAGTTGCAATGAAACATAATTTTTAAAGTTATTGTAAATAAAGCCTGGGTAATCACTCAACTCGATTTAAGATTGTTGTTCAGAATATCCCTGAAGCAGAAAAGATACCTAGGATACCCATACACAAATATGGCTGCATAAAGCCGATGTAATATTAAGCACCCAACTTGCAACTTTGAGTTTATGAATTTAGGATCATGAGTACCAACTTTTTTCAATCAAGCCATCATTTTATTCACAAAAAAATTCACAAAAGAACTTTATATCTGGAAGAAAGTAAATCAATAATAATGTGCGTGGAATTTTGAGGAACCCATTGCGTAATACAGGCTTGTGAAAAAGGCTAGAGGGCTATTTTTGAGTACATAAATCAATGACCAATGACACAGTTTCTGAATAAAGACGGTTTTAGATAGTCATGAAGTAGTCGTGATAGCCTAAAGTAGTCTAATAGGCAACAGACCCATTACACAGCTCAGTCATCATTATGGGCATTGCCTAGCTCTCTATATCAGGGCCGTGCAGAGACCTTTGGAGGGCCAGGGGCTCAAATTGAAAAAGGGGCACATGAAACAAGATTTTTAAACATATGACAGCATAATTTACAGTTCAATCCGTTAAATTATAGCGACCCATATTGAAACAAAATTCAACATGGAATCTTACAACAAACTACATCATACTATAGTATATAGATCATTTACCCCACCAGGTGAAATCTTTATCTATTTGTTTGTATGTGTGGTGTGTGTGTGTGTGAGAGAGAGAGAGAGAGAGAGAGAGAGAGAGAGAGAGAGAGAGAGAGAGAGAGAGAGAGAGATCCACTGCCTTTTGTGACTTTCTTTCTGCATTTGTCTACTGTCTTTGAGGCATCTTGCACTGCATAATTCAATATCATGATTTATAAAACAAAACACAATTTAACTTTGTAAAAACCAACCTGAATTGACATGAATCTAGCTATTAGTCAGTTTTATAGCTGTAGTTCAGCTGTTGTTCAGTTGTTCAGCTTTGAATCAGAAAATATAGTTTAAAATTATAGCAATAATTATAGCAATTATATACAGTAACCTCCAGAATTATTGGCACCTCGGTTAAAGTTGACTAAAAACTGGTATAGAAAAACAATCTGTTGGTGATTTATTGTAATCTCACAATGAAAGAAATTAGGAAAAATCCAACCTTGAAGGGAAGCAAATTTATTTGGAGAAAAAGGAAAATCTCATAAAGAAATAAATATTTGTAACAAAAACACATTGCTCACAATTATTGGCACCCCTGCTTGTAATAACTTCTTAAGCCTCCCTTTGCCAATAAAACCCCATAAAGTTGGAGAATACAAAGCAAGGGATTTAAGACCGTTCGTCTTTACAAAATCTCCCCAGATCGTCCAGATTCCTAGGTCCACACTCCTCTTTGACTCACCCCACTGTTTTCCTATGGAGTTTAGATCAGGTGACTGAGATGGCAATGTCTGAAGCATGATTTTGTGTTCAGCAAACAATATTTGTTTTGATCTGGACATTTGCTTTGGTTCATTGACCTGATGAATGATCCAATCATGACCAACTTTTAGTGTCTTGGCAGAGATTGGCAGATTTCCTTTGAAAATGTTCAGGTTTTTCTTGGTGTTCATGACACCATGCACCTTAATTAGGTTCTCAAGGCCTTTGGGAATAAAAACAGCCCCACAATAGCACAGCCCCTCCACCATAATTCTCATTAGACATGGGGTTCTTTTCAGTATAGCCATTCTTCTATGTAGACCAAACACATCTAAATTTTCTAGCCAAAGAGCTCAATTTTCATTTCATCTGACAATAGACCACACTTCCAGATAAAGTCACTGTACCATTCAGTAACTGCTGCCGTTTACATTAATAGTTAAATGGCTGGACAGGCTTTTACCTGCATGCCCTCTAAATAAGCTATTAGCAGTGAGGTCACTTTTAAATATTTTTTTGGGGACTTGGTGACCCCAAGATGATACATCATCGGTTTAATACCGCTATTATCTGGCCCTATAGCCCAGAAACCCCCATTCAACCCCATCTTCAACCTTTACAATTTATCTTCATTCACTTACATAAACATACTGTCTACTGTATTAGCCAAAATTGTGTAAAGTAAAGAGGCATCATACAGGCCCCTCTGATTGGACAGACAGTCTATCAGTCAATCCCCGTCAACAACCATTTCCATTGATTCAAAGGGCCAACATGTAAAAATAGACACCAATTTTGCAACAAACCAGTCTGAAATAAGCATGAGAAATCTTACCTTAATTTGCCTGGACTACATGAAAAAAATCATTTATTGAATTTCCCCTAGGGATCAATAAAATCTATCTATCTATCTATCTATCTATCTATCTATCTCATAAGCCTAATGTTTGTTTGTGGCAATGCAAGGGATTAGGCCTACGACAGTGTTTTTCAACCACTGTGCCGGGGCACACTAGTGTGCCGTGAGAGATCATCAGGTGTGCCGCAGAAAATTACCCAAATGTCACTCACTGGTCCAGAAAAGCAACTGTTGCATCAAAAAATGTAGTTAAAAATGATGTTTCATTGCAACTTTGAGGGCATTTCCACCCTTTATCTAAAAAAAAGCACAATTTTGCTGTCCATGGGCTAAAAGTGTGTTTATTATAAAGTGTGTTTTTAATCTGGTAACCAAATGCTTAGCACACCAGTTTCTCCTTTTAATTCTGAATCCATACATACCTCATATGTTAAAATGGATAATCTAATGAAAAGTTGTAGCAGTTTATATATTTTACGGCGCCCCCCAGAGGCCATTTTTTATCTGTATGTTTGACACTCGGACTCAAATTGTTCTATAGACCCTAAACTTCAACTTGGAAGTGAAAACCAAACTTTAACACAAATTTGAAATGACTGAGCCTTAAACAACCCCACTAAAATGGGCAAGCCGCAAGCACAAGGTAGGCAAGATTATTGCTTGTCAAAACGTTAGGCTAGCATTACCACTGCTTAAAGGAACACGCCACCCAAAATCAGTAGTAATATATGTTCTTACATTAACTTTCACGAGTTGAGTCATACATCTCCCGCGCCGGTAGGTGCACTCAAACGCTCTGTCGCGTGGCTCAAATGTGTTAGCATGTTGCTATGCTAGCGGGCTCTGCCGTGGCCGTAGAGAGAGGAACATAGCAGTATTCAAACACCTCCACGTTTTCCCTACTTAAATACAGTTGCACTAGTTGATAAAAATGTGTACGTCACACAACATGAAACGTGGCGATTTTCCAAGCGAATAAACAGGAGAACTACAATGTGTGGCGCAATAGCACCTGGGAGTACTTCGACCTAGCGTGGTAATATTATTAACACCTAATTGTAGATCCTATCCACCACAGAGTTTAGAATCCATGCTGGATCGACCCTCAGCCTCTCCCTCCCCTCTGAGCGAGAGAGAGGCACACACACTAGAGATGCGCTGATGGGCTATTATTTCAACCATAACTGCATAGCAAAACTTATCATCCATCAGTCATCCATCAGCACCAAAGTTTGTTGACCAATTTTCAAAACGGCACCCGCCCACCATCCGCTGGTTGTTTTAATGTAGGCTATATGGGTGATGCAGCACTGCTGACGTGAGGCTAGAAAGCCCTTGCCTGTTCTAGAAAGACTGATCTAGGCTAATGCAGCAAATATATTAAAAGGCAAAAGTCGTAGCCTACATTGGCTAGGCCTATCCCCAGAATATCAGCAGCAAACTCAGTCTCTGTCGCGCAAAACAGTCTCCAAATAAAACGCACATCGGCCTGTTGCCTATTCTGCCAGCTTGTGACAATATATCGTCCAAAATGCTTGATTGCATTGCATTCTCCACATTTTTAGCTAAATTTTCATGTACCACATCAGCATTTTTGTTCAGTGAATCTTTTGTAAATTGCTTTACAATTACCGTCGGGGCCTTGTCAGCAGACTTCGGCTTGCCTCCACTATTCACTCCTTGTCTTCCGATGTCATTTCTGAGTCATCTACAGATGTTTACACACATTCACCTCCCTAAATAGAACCAACTTCAACCTGTGTTATATCCTAGATGAGACTGCCTGGGTTATTTTGTTTAGATATTAGCCTAGCCTATAGCCTATATAAAACACATAATTGTAGCCTACCATTCAGGGAATAGGCATTTAAAAGAGAGACAGAAAGTGATATGACTAAGAAATGACATCGGGCGATGGCAGTGCAAGATGTTCAGAACGTAAGAGCTAAAACTTTTACAAACTCAATAACATCCACAGCGGAAAAAGAAGGTAAGAAAAATAGTCGGAAAACTTAGATGTGTAAGGCAAGCAAGCAAGTTTGGCGGTTGTTACTAAAAATGTGAACATGCACGTTGCATTGTTGTGCGGTGGACTTTCAGAATGAATGGAGTCGGAGTTTCTTTAATATTGAGGCGTCATATTTGTCCGATGGCCTGCTATTAAATGAATTGCGATGTCTGTCTGAAAAAGACGCGCTCGTGCAGTCAAAATGAATGGGAGTCTTCAGAACAGGCTTGTCAGTCAACCTGACATAACAGTGTGTAAAGTAGCCTATAATGTGAATGACTTGTTATTTTATCAAGGATTTCTTTCTTTTTGCAAAAAATAAAGTACAATAGGCATTAATTAGTAGGCCAGGAGCATGCTGAAATTATGTGGCAAATTGCGTTTTTTATTACAATGATAAAATTGTAAAAGGACGTGACCGAAGCTGAGGCAAGCCAGGCAATAGGCCTAGGCCCGACGGTAATTGTAAAGCAATTTACAAAAGATTCACTGAACAAAAATGCTGATGTGGTACATGAAAATTTAGCGAGAATGCAATGCAATCAAGCATTTTGGACGATATATTGTCACAAGCTGGCAGAATAGGCAACAGGCCGATGTGCGTTTTATTTGGAGACTGTTTTGCGCGACAGAGACTGAGTTTGCTGCTGATAGGCTATTCTGGGGATAGGCCTAGCCAATGTACGACTTTTGCCTTTTAATATATTTGCTGCATTACGGCTCCCACACACAGCTGCGTTCCGTCAATGCATGCCAGTGGGTGTTCCCGACGGTAGCTATGCAAATTACTTGAAGTAAAACCGTAATGTGATTGGTTGGTGCCGTCCGTAGATTGGCTTGATTGGCCGGTGCCGTCTGTCGGTGCAGCAACAGCTGAACTCCTCAACGCGAGCGGCGGGAGAAACGCGACGCGACGGACCCACAATTCAGTTCGGCAACGGATTGCGTGAGCCCATGTAAAGTGAATGGGATGCGTCTCCAGCAACGCGAAGCACGCAGCTGTGTGTGGGAGCCGTTAGATCAGTCTTTCTAGAACAGGCAAGGGCTTTCTAGCCTCACGTCAGCAGCGCTGCATCACCCATATAGCCTAGGCCTACATTAAAAAAAACAGCGGATGGGGCGGGTGCAGTTTTGAAAATTGGTCAACAAACTTTGGTGCTGATGGATGGCTGATGGATGATAAGTTTTGCTATGCAGTTATGGTTGAAATAATAGCCCATCAGCGCATCTCTGTGTGTGTGCCTCTCTCTCGCTCAGAGGGGAGGGAGAGGCTGAGGGTCGATCCAGCATGGATTCTAAACTCTGTGGTGGATAGGATCTACAATTAGGTGTTAATAATATTACCATGCTAGGTCGAAGTACTCCCAAGTGCTATTGCGCCACACATTGTAGTTCTCCTGTTTATTCGCTTGGAAAATCGCCACGTTTCATGTTGTGTGATGTACACATTTTTATCAACTACTTGTGCAACTGTATTTAAGTAGGGAAAACGTGGAGGTGTTTGAATACTGCTATGTTCCTCTCTCTACGGCCACGGCAGAGCCCGCTAGCATAGCAACATGCTAACACATTCGAGCCGCGCGACAGAGCGTTTGAGTGCACCTACCGGCGCGGGAGAGGTATGACTCAACTCGTGAAAGTTAAGGTAAGAACATATATTACTACTGATTTTGGGTGGCGTGTTCCTTTAAAGCCATACGTGAACGTAGCCTTCGCTAGAAGAAAACTAGGTAACTTTAGCCTTTATAGGGCTATAAAAAGTTGTCCAAATAAATAGGTCGTTGTTAGGCGTTGTTGTTATAAAGATATTGCATGTGGATGTTATTAGCCTACTACAGTATGTAGGCTACTTTTTAACTGACCAATGCAGGAACCTAACCGGGACAAATATTATCAAAGCGTTGAAAGTTAGGTGGGTGTGTGCGTACCATCGCATTCATTCCTGCAGGTGACCTGTCCACTTTTTTCAAAACGAGGATCAAAATAGGGATAAGTCCACGTCTAGGCATACTATCCCTGTCCCTGACAACGTAACCGTTATCGGCTGCGACACCCCCCTTGTTTGTATTTGATGTGGTTGGGCTGTGTGTGTGCTAGACTGCGTGTTTCAATGTATTTGACGTCGTGGCTGGCGATACTAGGGCTGCGTGTTACAGTGTATTACAGACAGCGTGTTACAATGCATCATGATGTGGCTGTGTGCGTGCGCGCCAAACTCTAGGCTACAATGTTTCATGAGTTCAGAGTTCGGGAGTTGCACATTTTTAGTCTGACCTGGGTACCACTGGCAGTTTTCAATCCTTAGTTGAAGTAATTGATGGTAATGATGTAATATTTCATGGTTGATTTTTTTGTGTGCATTGCCCCATGTTTGTAGGCTACTTGTTTTTTGTATGTTGGTACAATTGTATGTTGGTTATACGGTTCCACAATATAAATGCAAATTTCATTCATTTATTTCGGGGAATCCTCGGCCCCAGATGACCCTAACTATCTGTCCTTTCCACCTGATGACCCATTGGTTTCAGCACGGATCTCGGATTGCCTCTCAGACATACATGGATGAAGGCACACCACCTCCAGCTGAACCTCTCAAAGACTGAACTGCTGGTCCTCCGAGCTAAACCTACCATACACCACGACATCAACATCAAATTTGACTCCCTGTCTGTTTCACCTACCAGGACTGCAAGAAATCTAGGAGTTGTTCTCGACAACCAACTAACCTTCTCAGATCATGTTGCCTCAGTCGCCCGGTCATGCCGTTTCGCACTCTACAACATACGGAAAATCAGGACTTACTTGACTCAAGATGCTACCCAACTTCTGGTTCAGGCAATAGTCATCTCACGACTTGACTACTGCAACGCCCTCCTGACAGGTCTCCCAGCATGCACAGTGAAACCCCTTCAGATGATTCAGAACGCGGCGGCGCACCTGGTCTACAACCAACCCAAAAGGGCACGCTACCCCGCTGCTCATCCAGCTACACTGGCTACCTATGGCGGCCCGCATCAAATTCAAGGCTCTAACGCTTGCCTACAAAGTAGTCTCCGGTTCTGCTCCCACCTACTTGAATGCCCTCATACAGACATACGCTACCTCTAGACCGCTGCGCTCCTCAGACGAACGACATCTAGCTCTACCACCGGTACGCTCAGGCCAATCCAAACTTTTCTCATCTGTTATTCCTCATTGGTGGAACACACTGCCAGTTCCTACAAGGGCAGGGACATCCCTCTCCATTTTCAAAAAACTCCTGAAGATCCAGCTCTTTAGAGAACATCTCCTCTCATAGCACCACTTACAACAAGTCTTGCTGATCCTAGCACTTACCAGCCGTCTTGAACTGACACGTAACTGTTAAAAACAGCACTCACTGATGCACTTATTCTTACTGTACTCTACCGTTTTTAAATTGTCCTAAATTGTTGAGAATTGCTCTAAAACTTAAACTGTTTACCATGTTGTTAGTCGCTTTGGCTAAAAATGCATCAGCCAAATGTAATGTAATGTACTTGCACATTACTTTTAAAACTAGTAGAAAATGTATTCAAAAGTCCTCTGTTGAATGAAAGTAACTGTATGTTAAATATCCAAACTTTTTCTTGTAACCGTCTTTATGTGGCTCTTCTGAGATTTAAAAAAATACATTTGGTGAAAGTGGCTCTCCAGGCAAAAAAGGTTCCCGACCCCTGTCCTAGGCGCTACGGTTCTCGAGATAAAGATAGATACAGAAAACTGTGTCCGGCCATCTACAGGCCAGTTGGTGTACAGTCACTAAATTAACATAATGGGTTACACATGAGTGGTTAAAAAAAAATCTGGAAGAAAAAGAAACTCTGACTAAACCTTCGCTGCGCAGCGGTCATAATAATTGCTATTATTCAGGCTACCAGCATCTGCATGACCCATAAGTCCCAAACACACAGGGCAAATGAAGTGGAAGCATTGTTTCAAGCATGACCTTTGTTCCACCACCACTCACTTAGGACCACCAGAGGGCAAATGGCAAAGCCAGCCAAACAGTCACATATTACATTATGGTCACTCACTCTCTTGGCATGGGGTCAGTTCACTGAGCAATGGAGCAGTGCTGGACTTGATCCAAATCCAGAGAACCAAAACAATATGGAAAACACCAGGCAAGAGGACCCAGAGTTTCAGCTTTCTCTGTCTATTATTTAATAGCGGCATGACTATCAGTTTCAAAGTATGATTAAAACTGATGTGACAAATGTAATGATTGGATAAGAACTAAATTATTAATGTTTTGACTCCCTTTGATAAATTAATAATTGAGAGTTTTCCCAACCACCTACCTAAAGTTTTATGGGTGCAGTAACATTAAAAAGTCTTAATCAAATACACCCGTGTAATGAAGTGACAGTTTGTTGAAATGACAATAAGGTGACTGCGCACTGAGAAGGAACATAAATACCTTTTGTAATTTGGCATCAACGCATTCTTTTCAAAACAGCTGACATCTCAACTTAATTGACTAAACAAACAATGTCTGTTTTCCTACAGGATATAAAAGGCCTCTCTACTCACCTCACTGTTTCAGAGACCTCATTTTTAAAAACACAATGGGAAAGGTAAGGCCTTCATGTGTGTGCTTTTCTATACATGTTCCTTTCATTTGTTGCAGGGAGTACACAGAACAATGGCACCCGGGAGTGTGTACTATTCAACGGCTTCCATCTTTTTTTCTAGATAATCTTCTATGAAGACAGGAATTTCCAAGGGCGCTCCTATGAGGGCAACAGTGACTGCACTGACCTTCACTCCCATTTCAACCGCTGCAACTCCATTCAGGTGGAAAGCGGAAACTGGATGGTCTATGAGCGCCCCAACTACATGGGTTACCAGTACTTCCTGCGCAGGGGTGAATATCCGGATTATCAACGCTGGATGGGCTTTAATGACTGTGTTAGGTCCTGTCGTACAATCCCTCAAGTGAGCTGAATATATATATATATATATATTTTTAGCATTTTGATTTACAGAGAAAGAGTAACCCTTGTTGGCCATATGTTTTACTAAAGGCCACGCCACAACACTGAACACAGCGAGCCAGTGATAGGTCAATGGATTTAACTGAGGAAATGAACAAATGGAATTATATTTAACAAATCTATCACATTAGGCACCCACTTTATCACAAAATGAAATATGGACTTGGATGTTTTTAAATACTACTGAAAGTGGAGATGGAAATGTCCTCGAATGTAGGTTGCATCACTGGCTCACTGTTGCTTCAAACGGAAAACACAAGGTGCCAATACAGCTAAAAATCTTAGTTTTATTGTTTAAAATACACAGTAATACTGTGAGTATGCCTTTTCCCATATACTTTTCAATCATATGAGATGCTGTCAGGTCTGCAAGATATTTTTCACATGATGTTCTAGCGAACTCTGAAAAATGTACTGGGAAAAGCAGGCTGATTTTGTAGCTTTTTTCAATTGAGTGTAGTTTTCTTTTGTCCTGCACCTGCCAGAAGGTGGGGTGTGCACACAATAACTGTTTGCTGGTTTTGTGGCTGAGCCTTTATTTTGAAATTGAAATTTACATACAATTGGTTTCGTACTATGGTCATTACAGGCAGGGAAAGGAACAGTCAACTTTGAAAAGCTTGGTAGATCCCCTTGTCACATCGACCTATCTTCTTTTGAAGCCAACAAGAGCCTGTGACATGTCTCCTCAGAGTTTCAGGATTCAGGATTATAGATGCAAAAGTTTTGGAACAAATGGGAAACACTTTACTTGACAGTATCAACATAAGAGTGACATGACACTGTCATGTAAGTTTCAGCAATATAGGCGGGGTCACTCACGTACTTATTGAAGTATTTTGGGTGCGAGTTAAAAATGTCAATCTGGAAGTGGAGGAAAACCGCACTCTCTTGTATGTTACTTTTTAAAAGGTTTTATTGCACCATGCCCTTGACTACAGACACGTTTTGGCGTCAAGCCGTCTTCAGTGAACACATGACACTGTCATGACACATGAAACCTAACCCTAATCCTAGCCCTAACCCTAATCCTAATCCTAATCCTAACTTGTTATGACAAAGACCGAATGATACTTAATGACAGAAGCGTTATGTCATAAACTTTTAAAACTTGTTTAAAGGTAAACTATGCAGTATTGCAGTAAACTATGCAGTATTTCCTTACTGTTTTCTCGGTTTTTCTGGTTCGGTTCTCATACCTCGGTTCTCTGGCTCTGTCATGACGAATGTCTGAGAAACTCCATCGCTACCTTTTTCTAGCCGGTGCCTGGCGTGTATGTGTATTTTAATGCAGTAAAGCAATTCGTTACACTCGTTATACTTTCTGACACTGAGTTGTCAGTTGCAAGGGTGGTTTTTCCACTCACAGGCGCTAGTGGGAAGCGAGACGGCCACCATTCAACCCGAAAAAAGTCATATAACCATTCCAATGACTCTGAAGCTGTTAAAAGAAGGTAAATTAAGCTAAAAAACTTGCATATTAAGCTAAAAAACCTGCATAGTGTGCCTTTAAGACACGTTAATGACAGTGTCATGTCACTCTTATGTTGATACTGTCAAGTAAAGTGTAACTGAACAAATATAATTTCAAGCTGTCACAGTTGACCCAAAATCTAAACCTTAATCTATAAATTAATCTATACATCTATAAAACAAAAGGCTACTAGTTGGACAAGAAGTCAGAAATAATTTTTCTCCTTCTCGTTTGCTCTTTGTACACTTACAGCACCAGGGATCCCACCGAATGAAAGTTTATGAACGCTCCGACTCTGGTGGTCAGACGATGGAGTTCACAGATGACTGCCCATCCCTGTATGATCGTTTCCACAATAGCGACATACATTCGTGCAATGTCATAGATGGGTACTGGCTCTTTTATGAGCATCCCAACTACAGGGGTCGCCAGTATCTGTTGCGGCCTGGAGAGTACAGAAGATTCAGTGACTGGGGTGCCATGAACCCTAGGATTGGTTCCATGAAACGCATTTCTTACTCTAATTGAGTAGCAAAATAAAAGAAACAGCCAAACTAATAGTGTATCGTCTAATTATTTTGCCACTCAGCACCAGACTTTCACACAAGTTCATGGTTTTAGGTAAAGGTTTTACTGAAAACAGGCAATATTTCTTGGTCAGTTTTGTGATATCCATACTGTCACCACAATTTTACAGAATTACACAATATTCTCCACAGAAGAGTCAGTTTACATACAGTCATTTTGTATAATTAACAGTGGTATTAATTTCTCCATCCATCCACCTCTTGTTCAGTATACTACTGAGAGTCCTTATGTAACACTACTCCTGCCACCTATGAAAGTCATACGATAGGTCAATTAGCTATAGCATATTGGCTGCAATAAGAAGGTTTGTTTTAATTTGTGAACACCAGGCCGCCATTCCAATTGCCCCTTTCTCCCCTCTATCTCTGTGACATTATACTCTACAGTGTAACCGGAAAGTTTTCACCCCCTTTCAAGTTTTCCACATTTTGTTATGTTTCAGATTAATCTTAAAATGGATTCAATTCATATTTTTTTTCTGACCAAGCTACCAATCTACACACAATGCTCCAACAATCCACAAAAAAGCAGGTGTTCAGAGTGTTTTGTAAATTTATAAAAAATAAAAGACTGAAATATTCCATTTACATACAGTAAGTAGCCTTAAGTATTCAGACCCTTTGTTATGATGCTTGCATTTAGGCACAGGTGGACTCCAATCAAGTTGTAGAAGCATCTCAAGGACCATTGATAGAAGCATGATGCACCATAGCTCAATTGCAAGCGTCATAACACCAACACTTTTTTTGTGGAGTTTTGGATTATTGTGTGTAGATTAATGAGGGAAAAAAATAATCGAATCCATTTTAAGATGAGTCTGAAACATAACAAAATGTGGTCTGAAAGGGTCACTTACAGTTGTCACATGTATGTTTCATAAGCAGGGTGCGATTTGTGTAAAAACCAGAGGGGGGGATGATTTTGAATAAGTTTGTAACCCCCCCCCACCCCCCACCCCCACCCCAAAAAATAAATAAAAAATTAACGAACGATTCATAGCCTAGTAATGTCATGGCTAATAATACCGTATATTATTTTTGCCACCTTTGTAACATTTTAGTTTTAGTTTACCGTGGTGTATGACTTTAAACAGCGAGTGTGCTTGGTATGATGATCAGCTCCTCTAATGCAGGGTAGGACTACGTTTTGACAAGCATACAAATTCACCTTGTTCTTGCCCCATCTGAAATGACTTCTCTACTTTTGCTGCCTCCATCCTTTCTGTATTTGTTGTGTAAAAAACGTTATATTATGGCACTGAAGTCTTAAAGGAATTATCCGGAGTAAAATGCACTTTATGATTGGGGGTACATACGTTGAGTTGACATCAAAATTATGTCATTCGGATGTGTTTTGAGAAAGTTCGATTGTACCGTTTTCAGTCACAACTCGTAGCCTGGAAGTGAGCGGGGCATTTCAATTGCGCCGCTACAAAACGCTATTTCTATACCTCTTCTACAGTTTCAAACAACATAACACTTACGTGGTAGTGAGTAGAGGGTCCCTAAAGCCAAACCGAAGTATCCCGAGGTCTTTATGTGGTCGAATAGAGAGTCCAGAATGAATTTCATCAAGCCAGTACCTTTCCGGGAATGTTGCCATCTTTGCCGCCACCTTGAGGGGAAAGTCCGTAGGAGTCTTATTGCTGTGTAACATGCTCTGGAAATTCACAATTTCGTCGCCGTTTAAAAAAAAAAAAACATAGTCCAGTCCATACAACTTCATTTCAATTTCGAAAGAAATACTGGACTATGTTTTTTTTTTTTTTTTTAAACGGCGACGAAATTGTGAATTTCCAACACACTCAGCAATAAGACTCCTACGGACTTTCCCCTCAAGGTGGCGGCAAAGATGGCAACATTTCTGTAAAGGTACTGGCTTGATGAAATTCATTCTGGACTCTCTATTCGACCACATAAAGACCTCGGGATACTTCGGTTTGGCTTTAGGGACCCTCTACTCACTACCACGTAAGTGTTATGTTGTTTGGAACTGTAGAAGAGGTATAGAAATAGCGTTTTGTAGCGGCGCAATTGAAATGCCCCGCTCACTTCCAGGCTACGAGTTGTGACTGAAAACGGTACAATCGAACTTTCTCAAAACACATCCGAATGACATAATTTTGATGTCAACTCAACGTATGTACCCCCAATCATCCGGAAATCGATCTAAAGTGCATTTTACTCCGGATAATTCCTTTAAGTTAGTGAATTGGCTAACAGTGTTAGTTGGTAACCAAATAGCCTACACATTGCGCTACACGCTGCGTAGGCTACGTGCATTCTCTCTCCTGCTGATTTGCGTTCATTAGCCAAGTGCGTAATATTGCAAAAGTTGAAAAAATAAATGTGTTTATTGTAGCCTACAGAAAATAAATAGCCTATACTGTCAGTTAATTGCCTACAGTGCAGTGAAGAGTTTGGAGAGTAAAGTTATAGGGCAACTTGAAGTTTTATGAAAATAATTTACGAACCAGAACATAAAGACCATGAAGCTTCTATTTCTTGCAGCTGTTAAAACACCCGCTAGATAGTTTAAATACCCACCAACATTCGTTTTTGCAGTAGGCCTACAGATTTCTAAAAGTTATTTGTCTACTACTGGCTGATTTATCAAACGAGTGCTTTCTCGTTCGTCCTCCGCAAACTACAGGTGTTTCGGTAGAGAGCCATTGAATAAGCGGTGCCAAGCAATTTCTGTAACACTTTTTGTGACATTCAGCAAATATCTCCTCATTCAATGTAAGTTCCTTCAGACAATAGGCCTACGTTCTACTCTACGTGCAGTTGTCCTCCATCTCAGTTGCATCAGTTTTCTAATTTTGAAGGTTCTAAAACATTATTATGCTTCACTGAATCCTCGTTTTCTTTCATTTGTCCAGCTAACTTTTCCATTGAACCTAGCCATTTATGATGGATTACACACTAGACATTCTGAAATGTCCTGCACGATCAAGGCCAAATTAAGTTATCACGCAGCCACTGTGTCAGCAGCATCAGTGCTGACGGTGACGGTGCGTTTCTGATGTCAGATTATTATGTAGGCTAGCCTACTAGACTGTTCTCACGTTGCAGCGCTTTACTTATATGAAGTAGGCCTAGCATTAATCAATATGAGGGGCAGAGGGGGATAAATGTTGTCCCCCCCGACGATAAAAATAATTTAGCAGAGGTAGGGATAGGAAAACCAGAGGGTGGGAAATCCTCACCATCCCCCCCTACAAATCGCAGCCTGTTCATAAGTACTCACTTGTGGACACTAGATGCATGATGCATGGTTCATTGCAGTGAACAGTTTTGTACAATCATGCTCTGAATGTCAGATCAGTTCTGAGGTTTATTCAAGGGGACCACCTGGTGGCAAGGATTTGCATCATTAGTGGGCTTGTCTTTATGAAAGCTTTAAATGGCAGATATTTTGGGCTGAATATTTTGCAATGGGCAATTTCAGCCAGAGAAAAAAATTACTGAAAATGTTACTTAATTGACATCTTGGTGTCGGGATAACAGTCTGCTGCTCAATGTAACAAAAATCAAGGAGCTGATAGTGGATTACAGACGGCTGCAGGGAGAAGAACATGCACCCATTCACATCAGGAGTGCAGCTGTGGAGAGAGTCAAAACAAAAGCTTCAGATTCCTGGATATAAACATCAGTGAGGATCTGAGCTGGACACACCATATTGGTGTGGTCACAAAGACAGCTAGACAGCAGCTCTTCTTTCTGCACCGTCTGCGGAAATTTGGCATGGACTGCAAAATATTGACCAACTTTTACCGCTGTACAATAGAGAGCATTCTGACTGGTGGCATAACAACATGGTATAGTAACAGCACTGCCCAGGATCGAAAATCGCTACAAAGAGTTCAAAACAGATCAGCACAGCGCATTACAAGGACTGAGTTACCATCCATCCAGGACCTCTACAGCCAGCGCTGCAGAAGAAAGGCCAAGTGTATGAACCCAGTCATCCCAGCCACTGTCTTTTCACCCTCCTGCCTTATTTATGAGTACATGATAATAAACTTGAACTTGAACTTAATTGAATGCAATAAATCCAAAGAGAGAGTGTTTTTAAAGAATATACTGCAACTAGGATGTAATGCATTACTCCAAAATCTGCTAACTCTTTGGACATGATCAACACAATGACTGTATAAAGTCATTGGATCAACATGAACACCATAACATACTTTACAGAGGGGCTCTACAATCATGATACGTGAATTTCAGTCAGGTATAATGTGTTGATAAGGATTTGGAACTAGCTATGAAGATATCATAGACTACAATTATTCAGCTTGTCATTGATTTCATACAGCTCACTCAACAAAACACAGGGGCTACCAAATCACACACACACACAATTTGCACAATTAGGCTATGACAAAAATACAAGGAAACTATCATAGATTATGATATTGCTTGGTATGTTGATATGTTGCTTATCGGATCATAAATGGCCACAGCAAAAAAGAGGAAGAAGGACTGAAGAATTTGTAATATTGAAATTTGGTATCAAAGAATTTGTTGGTGCCCGCACCAAAGGCTTGCGGTTTGGCTAGGTATGTTGCTGATATGATCAAAAACGGCCACAGCAATGAAGAGCATCAACTGAAGAATTTGTAGGTATACGTTGGTATTAGTGGGTGCTTGTATCAAGGCCATCAAAAATCTAATATCCAAGTTAACTACAGTAATCAAGTAATCAAGGGCTTGTGGTTTGTCTGGTTATGCTGCTGATCAGATCATAATCGGGCACAGCAACGAAGAGGAACGACCAAAGAATTTGTTGGCAGAGAACCCATCATGAGTGTTGAGGGGGGTGGGTCTGGGACACCAGATACTGCTGCTATGGAGGAGCGGAGGTTATGGGCCTAATTCAATGAAACACCGGCTCAGCCCTGCACTCTAACCAGCAACTCGCAGCACCTCGGTTTGGGAGTTGAGCATGCTGGCAATCGAGTTAAAACCCCAGGTGCTAGCTCTCTCACTAACATAGATCTCTTAAGGCATCGGGAGGTTTTACCTAACATAGGCCTACATACTGCACAGCTATGTACCAGCTGGCTACCAGTACACTCATCCCCCTAAACCTCACTCCCAATCTGGGTCATGGCACCAATGTTGTGTTTACCCTGCAGCTCAGTGCTGCACTCGCCCTGACTCGAACCTGCAACTCGCAGCACCTTGGAATGAGACTGTAGCGTGCTAGCAATCCAGCTAAAACCCCAGGGTGAGAGCACTCTCATTAGCACGTCTCTTAAGGGATTGGGAGGGAAGATTTACCTAACATAGCCTACATAGACTACTGCACAGCTATGTACCAGCTGGCAACAGTCACTTATTTTTGGTTGTTAATTGGCTATGTGAAATCCCCTACCTAGGAATTTAAAGGGGAACTATGCATTTTTTAAGCTTAATTTACCTTAACCGAACAGCTTCGGAGTCATTGAAATGGTTATATGACTTTTTTCAGGGTTGAATGGTGGCCGCCCTGCTTCCCCCTGGCGCATGTGAGTGGAAAAACCACCCTTGCAACTTTGGGCCGGCGGGCCGATGGTCTCAGAGACAGAAAGTCTCGCAGCCTCACGATGTAACAAATTGCTTTACGGCACTACACACATAAACGCCAGGCACCGGTTTGAACAAGGTAGCGAAAAGAAGCAGAAAGCGAGTAAACCGTTGTCAGTGGAACTGAGAAAGAGGAAACGGCAGACTAACAGATTGAGGAGTGTCGTAAAATATATACTCTGAAGCTGTAGGGGGAGCTCTGCAGGGAAACCTGCGAGCAAAAAGAGAGAACAGCGAAGAAATTGTCAAAACTGCGTATAGTTTCTCTTTAACATCTCTCCTATGTGTATTTGAAAGACTGCCTTTTAAACAATGTTTTTTTTCTAATGAAATTAAATATTTTTTGCTTCAAACATTGATTTCTCACAACAAAATAAAGATAATCACTGCATACATTTTTTGATAATTGAAAGCCTTAAAGGGATATGCCACCATTTAGAGAAATACGCTCATTTGCCATTTTGTGTCTGGCGTCCCTTAAAGTATATATTTTTGGAATGCTTGCAGTGTGTAGATGATATTTAAGCTATAATAAGCTGTATTCCACCCTTCTGTGTGCTTGGACTTACAATTGAGCTAGTCACTAGTAAACGTGATGCTAGCAGGCGAGATGCTTATATTATCACATCAATTTGTGTTTTCTGTAGGCTAGGTGTGAAATTGGTTTACACTACAGCAAAAAAAAAAAACCTAGCCTACTGGTTTATGACATCAGCCGCTACATCGTTTGATGTACCAGTTTAAAGGACCAGTATAGGAAATAATGGAAAATAAACTGTAACCATTCCAAAAATGATCACATATGTTGTCAGAGAGTAAGGAAACACGATGAATTGAAGTAATGGCTTATTTGACAACATTACTCTAACCCGTAAAACACCGTAAAACCCATGAAAAAAATGAGTTACGGGGCGGAATCTCTTGGAATTTTCGTTTATGTTTTGAACGATTAATTCTAGAATAGCGTATTAATAATGGGCTAGCGCGTCCTCCTATTTGGGTTGCCAAATTAGCAAAGGCCAACTGTCAACAGCTGTCAGTTGTAGTCATGAACGCCTACAAGAGGCAGGCAAATTTCCAAAATTAAGAAACAAATTAAGTGGACATTGGAGGAGCTTCCTGAGATGGTGACGTCTTCGTCAAACAAAGAATATCAAGTCTGACGCAGAGCTGGCCATATTTCTCCACAACAGGTAGCCTAGGCTAAATTTCATCTGCATCGCTAACTTCAGCTAAATATGTTAAGTTGGTTAGAAAGGTATTTTTTGTTTTCACTGTTTCCATAATGTGTAGCTGGGTCATGGTTGGAGAAACGTTAAAGCAGCTGCAGGTCAACTAACGTTATAAGTCTTCATTACATCTGGCAACCCAGAAGAGGCTCGCGTCTGGTAGTCTTGAGAACGTTCACCAGTGTTTTGATTTTGGCCTACAGAACGTTCGGTAACAATCCTACAAATCGCACCTTTAAGTTTAATTTCACTGCTAGTTACACCCCTGCTTGAAGTCATAAGTCAATGAACCTTTTCCAGACCCACTCCCGAAAGACCTCTAAAGTTCACCTACAAAAAGCAACTAAAGCTGCCATCTTTGCCCATATAAGGAGATCCGAGTGTTAATTGAAGCTAACTACCTATGGCAAGTTACATTGTAAGTTAGCTCTGGAGTAGCAAAGATCAAAGAGTGCCGTTCATGTACCGAAGATCACGTACCTGCCTTCAAGTATCCACTTGAAGGCAGAGGACAAAACTGTGTAGAGCAAGAGTTTAACAGGTGTGATAATTCATTTTCCCATAAAAAAAATCTATGTCTAATCTATGAAACTATGGTGAGCTGGCAAAATGTTCTGGTGCACACAAGACACTTTCTGGTGTGCATGCGGCACTTTCTTGTGAAAGTTCCTGGTGTGCACCATGACATGGATGCTTTGAGTTTCTAGTGTGTAGAATTTGATGGTCATTTTTTTCGCCCATAGTTAGCAGAACAAATGGTTATAAAAAGAAATACACGGACAAGGAGTCCAGGAGTCCAATTTGTCTAACTCCTCTCTTGAGTCTTCACTAAAGAAAGATATAATTTTTGTTTCAATTGGATATCTTTTAGTGGACTCTTCATATTTTGGGTTATTGTCTCTCTCTTGTAGTAGAAGGCATTTTACTTATGTTATACTGATGTGCCCTCTAATGCCTATGTTTGGGAAATGCTAAATGTTTTGAAAGGCTGTGAAAATAAAGAGCACATGCATTTGTTCAAATCAGACCTACATAGAATATTAAACCACAACTCCAAGTATTTCTTGAATTATTTTCTTAAATTTATTTTGCGACTTTTTTTACAATTTTTTTATAAATTAGTCATTGTAAACAGAAATTAACACATGTCAGTGATGCGCCTCATGCTCTGGAACCTCATGTTGCTCATTCCCATCTCCCTGAAGCTTCTGTACTCGCCAGGCCTCATGTACATCATTCTGCCTCTGAAGTGGGGCTGCTCATACATGAGCCAGTGGCCATCCATAACATTGCAGGACTGGCAGTCAGACATACGGTAGCGGTCCATGATGGAGTCACAGTCATCCATCAGCTCCATCATCTGACCACCGAAGCTCTCCCTCTCGTAAATCCTCATTCTGAACTGTCCTTTGTGCTGTAAAAGTAATAAAACCATTTGAATATTAAATTGCTGTATTTTTTATCAGTGTATGTTTCTATGCATATACCAGCAGATGCCCTACCACTTTAATTTTGAATGGAATAGATTTTGGTTACTTACATGGGGGACCATACGGCAGGACCTGATGGTATCGAAATTCATGTTAGAGCCCATCATACGCTGCATATCAGAGTACTCGCCCCTCCTCAGGTAGACCTGGTTGCCCATGAAGTTGGGGCGCTCATAGATCATGAAGCAGCCGCTCTCCACCCTGCAGGAATGGCAGCGGCTGAGGTAAGAGGACATGTCGGAACAGTCGCTCATGCACTCATAGGAGCGCCCCTGGAAGTTCTTGTCCTCGTAAAACACGATCTGCAACAGAGAGAACATGCACAACATGACTCATTTGAACACATTTGTGAATTACAAACCCTAACAGACTAGTATATTAGTAAAAAGTAAAAATGCACCTAAACAGTACAACTGGATATATTCTGAAAACCATTTTTTCTTGAAAAAATAATCAATGACTAATCTGAAGATGTGTACCTTGCCCATGTTGATGGTTTAGAGAGCTTCAGTTTTGGTGTACTAACCCTGTGTTTGAGCTCTGTTTTTATACAAAAACCAGGGGGCCAACTTGTGTTGTTATTCAAATGTCAAAAGCTGATGAATTAGCAGTATGGCCATCTGCTGAATGGACCCAATGGTGGACCCAAGGAAACAATGGTCGGCATCCATGCATTTCTGGCAGCGTTTATGTCCATTGTCAATGACAATATAAGCAGAACTATTGTTCTGTGTTGTCAGAATGTTCTCTCCCACTGATTAGTCATCTCTGCCGCAAAGGCTACTTAGTGGGAACCAATACCATTTGCAAGGACGAGGTATGTGTCGTCAAATGGTCTTCATGTGGTTTTCATGTGTCTAATTTATTAGGTTTTCTTACTGACACCAAAGTAAAACTCTGTACTGCATTTCCCTGCTCTTTAGGTGGCCATAACAGAGACATGTATTTAATAACAAAAATATTTGTTGGCGCAAATCATCACGAAAAGGTCCTATGATATGATATCTGTGAGGTTTAGCACAAGTTTATAACAAGGAGTTTATACACAGGGCTGTTCACAGAGGACACTGTTCATTTGTTCAATTTATTTATATTTAACAGTTTTGTGTAGTTATGACCTACTTTAGTTTCAGCATTGACAGGATATATGATATACACATGTACTTTCAAGGACTATTTAACAGTTCAATCAAACAATAAAGTACTCATATAAAAGTAACATGATGTAAGAATTTACCCCTTGGCATTCATTTTCAACATCTCAAAATCAAAAAAGGGTGCACTCCAAAAACGTTCTTTTTAATATTTCCTTTAGTAGCGACAGAGATTTCAAACAAAATGTTCCAGCCTTTAGGCTTCATCAATTTTCAACATTAAAATATATATATACAGTATATCTTCTTCAGTGTTATTTTTCAATGTGCAGGATTTCAGGCCAGGTGTGTCAGGTTGTCATAAGTGCTAGGAGAGAAGGTATTCTTGGAAGAGTTAGGTCTTCAAGAGTTTTTTGAAGACAGAGAGGGACTTCCCTTACCGCCCTCCTTGATGTTCGTTCCACTCCATTTTCCAGCATATCCACAAGCAATATCCCTATACTATGAGTCAGAATGCATCAAAATGAGTTTGAATCCATGATTTTAAGGTTAAAATCACATAGGGTTTCATTGTAATTGTGGCGAGACATTCAGCAGAGGTTTCTTGGACTTGGCTTGACTCGTAATGGATCAACACAGAGGCACCACTGGGGGGGGGGATTCTAAGGGCCCAGCACTGACTGTGGGCCCCCAGAGATGTAAATGAAGACCACAAAGTCTGAATCTCAAAAATATTTATTTTAGTGTGTATAGCTGATGCACATCTGCATCATAAGGATGTGCACTTCTGTTGGATTCTCATAATATTTGACAGCCATTTGCTGTTAAAAGTTCTCAAAAACGGATGGATCATGTCAAGCTATTTCAAATGCACAGCATACTTTGCTATATTCAAAAAACAAATTGAGGTCTTTACTAACCTGTAAATAGCTTGATGCTTAAGAATGATATCAGTAGGGGGGTTTACATGGACAGTTTTTTTAGTCATTCCAATGAAACTATTCCTAATGAAAAGTTTTATTCCGATCAGGTGCTTAGAAACGCTCGAGAATCTTTGATCGGAATAGCTGTTGTTGCTTTGCTTTTGCTACAGCAGGCAACCCGATTGACCGTATACATGGCTGTTTAATCGGAATTAGAACGGAATACATCACCCCTTTCATTCTGATTACAATTTTAATCGGATCGGCAGTTTTATTCCGATCAAGGTGTTATATGTGTCATTTTTATTCCGATTGAGTCTTTATTCTGATAAATCGGATTAAAAGTGTCCATATAAACCCACCTACTGTTTTATAAAAACAAGCTGAGAGAATTATATAAAGCTACAGGCTATCTTGTACTGAAAGACTTCAAATACCAGAATTAAAATGTCCTTACTGATGATTATGATTATCATAATCACTAATTGATTATATTAATGATTATTAAGTATCAGTAAATATCAGAGAAAGGTTCTTCAATTAAAAGTGATGGAAAAAGACTAAACATTAAATAAACTCAAAATAACAACAAAGACACCCTTCATTGAAGGGTCCTACTAAACAACTTTCTGAGGCATTTAACTTTAAAGGCAATGTTTTCTTAGTGTTGATAAAGTTTTGAAGTGTTGATAACTTTACTCTTTAATATCAGGCATTAAACATTTAATGCTGCGACTGGTCTTGATGTATCATGTGTTTGAGTAATAGGCCGATTGTATTCATTCGGGAACCATTTTAATTTTCTACTTTGAAATCTACATTGTGTTAAAATGATGTTCATTAGGTGTATTTTTTGTATAACTCTCTTTGATTACTATTTTTTCACAAATCAAATATCCTGGACAGATAAACTAAATACACATACACAATGGTCTTTATCTAAACTAACAGATATATAATGTATATGAAACAGTGAAGGGAATTTTTACTTAATAAAGTACTCATAGTGAAACATAATAAAAAATGTTAATGACTTTAGATTACTGTTTCATAAAAGAGAGATCCATGCATAATGAAAAATTCAAGGACATTTAATTTATTTACAGTACAAGCAGGTAAAGAATGGCTAAAAGTCAGTGACCCTTCTGAAAGAGCCAACAATGGCGCTGGTAGCACACCAGTCACGGTATCTCCTGTACTCCCCTGGCTTCACGAAGTACTGTCTGCCCCTGAAGTTTGGGTACTCGTAAAAGATCCAGTAGCCGTTCATCACGTTGCAAGAGTAGACATGGCGGTGGTGGAAGCGGTCAGACACGCAGGGACAGTCGTCCATGAACTCCATCATGTGACCGCCGAAGTCGGCCTTCTCATAGATACGCATCCTGTAGGAGCCACGGTACTGTTGACATATGATACGACAGAGCAGCAGTTACTGGAATTGCACAGATGATACTAGAATTACACTGTCAGTCAGTCAGTCCATGAACAGCAGGAGATGCCAATAGATATGCTGTTTTGCATACAGAGCAAAACTGTGCACAAGTCCTTACCATGGGAATGACTTTGCAAGATCGGATACAGTTACTGAAGCCCATCCACCTCTGATAATCTGGGTAGTCCCCCCTCCTTATGAAGTATTGGTGGCCCATGTAGTTGGGGCGTTCATATATCATGAAGCAGCCGCTATCCACCTTGATGGAGTTGCAGCGGCTGAAGTACGAGTGCAGGTCTGTGCAGTCATTACTGCACTCATAACTACGACCTTGGAAGTTCCTGTCCTCGTAAAAGATAATCTGCAAAAGTCCAGCAAATCGGGAGATGAGTACACATTCCAGAGTAAGAATAAAATCTTAGAGATAATGACAGAGGGGTGCAATTGGTTACGGTCTGCAGTATTTTGTAAATGGCTCTACGGGGGGGTACAAATAAACCTACCTTACCCATGGTCTCCGTTGGAGAGATTCCACATGTTTTCCAACCTTTTTATACCACCACTTGACAAACAAAGCATTGTTATTCAAATGAACACATAGTTATAAGTCAGGGTACAGCCACATGTTGACCTTTTTGTTAGACTACAATATTGGTTCAGAAATATGGACTTGTATTTGAAAAAGGATAAATAATTACTGGTTTGGTGTTTTGACATGCATGGACAAAGGAAAGGACTAGTATAGTATCCACATGTCCACGGGACAATGGCAACAGAACAATATAGAACATCCTTTTAGCATTAATAACGTTAGGTAACAGAGAGAACAGCCTTTCACCCTCACCTCTCATCTGCATCTCATCTCCAGCCCACTTCATGTAAATCAGCTCACCTTCAAAATAGGCTCTACTATAGTCTGGGAGGTCTTCAGAGGTGGAAATCCATATTTTATGAAAATTGTTTTCACTGTTTCTCAGGACTACTAAAACAATAACTGATGTGCAATTATAGCTATGGTTCTATGCAAGGTTTGTGAGAGTAGCCTATACATTTTTTGTGATTTTCTAATTTTCTAATAATGTGTAAACTGCATGCGACAGAAACTGTACATCGTTTTTTGTGATTGTAGCTCCAAAAATAGATTAGAAGTCAAAAATCCCTTGTTAGAAGCAAAAATGTTCATGCTCTCAGGCCTACTGAGTTCTTGTTGTGCGGTCCATTTTCATGCCCCTGCTGTCTCCTCTGAGAGACTATGGAAGAGTTTTGCCATGTAGGCTTGTTATGAGCAATGGGATTGTTTTTTTCATGAACTCGCTTATAACTATGACAGCGGCTACTGGGCCAAATGCTAGTAAAATCATGTCCTTACTAAGGCTTTGGCTAAGCGCCTGGCCCTGAAATGAAAGTTGATGTTTGAACATGTGCTGGGAAAATAACCAGCTTCAGATAATGTTGTGCTGTGCTAGTTAGGGAGCCTAATGATGCAGATGCTGTAGACTGATCGTTTTCATTTGGGTTCATTTGGGACCCTACCATATGTCAGGGATGTTCTGTAGGCATGGTCTTGCATTTTACTGTTAGCTGTACTATGTCCTATCACAGAATTTATAACTTGCTGCATCTCAAAACATTTGAATATCATGGATTCATTTTTTCCCCATAATTTAGTTTAAGTAATAAGTGAAACTTGTATTATCTAGATCCATTACATATAAAGTGAAATATTTCAAACCATTTTTATTTTGTTTTAATCTTGATTATTCTAATCTAGATGATTACGGTATACAGTTTATGGAAATCAAAAATCCAGTATTTCAAAATATTAGAATAAAGTCTTAGTCTGACCAGGGCAATGGACTTTTCCACGATATTCTACTTTTTTTAGATTCACCTGTACTGTAGTTCTTATTCTTTTCTTCCACCATGTAACAGTAAAGTAAACCATGTACATAAATAATCTATTGATCAAAAATAGTGCAAATGTCTGTTTTCCCTGTACTGTAAAGCTCCTGGAAATTTAAAAGACAAAGAACAAGACTCTTCCCCACTGTGTACCAAGTCAAATCAAGTCAAGTCAAGTTTATTTATATAGCGCATTTCATACACAGAGGTCATTCAATGTGCTTTACATAAACAAAACCAAACAATAATAACAAATAAAAGCATAGAAAGGCAATATAGTCAAAGAATAGTTAAAAGGTAAAGATCATAATAAAGAGAAAACATAAAGCAAAATGTAGAATAATTGAAAAATAAAGAATAATTAGTAAGCAAAAACAAAGGCAAAAGTTGTAAAAAAAAAGTAATAAAAGACAAGGTAGAATAATTATCAAGGCAGATTCAGAATTTGTAACTCGGCACAGTTAGCAGAAAGCATCTGAGAACAGTTTGGTCTTAAGTCTAGATTTAAAACTGGCTACAGTTGGGGCCTTTTTGATGTCATCCGAAAGTTGGTTCCACAGATGAGCCGCATAGCAGCTAAAAGCTGCTTCACCATGTTTAGTTCTAACAGTAGGTTTTACTAGCAGGTTTTTCACCTGGGACCTGAGAGGGCGAGAAGGTGTGTACTGCTGAAACATGTCTGATTTAGGTCCTGCTCCATTTACTGATTTATAAACAAGCAATAGTGCTTTAAAGTCAATTCTGTGACTTACTGGAAGCCAGTGCAAGACTTAAGAATTGGAGTAATGTGGTCAGTTCTTTTAGTTTTTGTTAGAATCCTAGCTGCTGCATTTTGTATTACCTGAAGCTAATATAGTTTTTTTAGGAAGGCCTGTGAACAGTCCATTGCAGTAATCAACCCTGCTGGAGATAAATGCATGAATGAGTTTTTCTAAGTCATATTTTGACATCAGCCCTCTGAGTTTGGCAATATTTTTGAGGTGGTAAAAAGCTGATTTAGTTATCGCTTTCATGTGGCTGTTGAAATTTAGATCACTGTCAATTAATACACCAAGATTTTGAACTGTATCCTTTGCAACCCTAAGTCTTTCTTCCTTTTTACCAAATATAATTACTTCAGTTTTTTCTTTGTTCAGCTGAAGAAAATTTTGAGACATCCAGGTGTTGATTTGTTCTATACACTGACACATAGACTCAAGAGGACCATAGTCGTTTGGTGAAAGAGCTAAGTAAGTTTGTGTGTCATCTGCATAGCTATGATATGAAATCAAATTATTTTGGATGATTTGTCCAAGTGGGAGCATATAGAGGTTGAATAATAGTGGCCCCAAGATCGACCCCTGGGGAACACAACAGGTCAAGGAAGTTGGTGTTGAGGTACAGTTTCCGATGGCAACAAAGAAGCTCCTTTCTTGTAGATATGATTTTAGCTAGCTGATAACTATGCCTGTAAATCCAACCCAGTGTTCTAGTCTGTGTAGTAAAATATTTTGATCAACAGTGTCAAATGCTGCACTAAGGTCCAGTACCAAACCACACTGCATTGTATAAGTAAAATCATATGCTTTTCTAGTAGTGTTTTCTATTGTTATCTCAAGGGGCCTTATATTTATATTTGGAAGTGGACAGATGTCCCTCACTTGCAGGATAAGAGTGAACTGATTAAGCAATGTACTTCAGTTGTGTATATTGAACAGTAGGCTACTAGGATAATTAGGCCAAGGTCGTAAAAAATAGAGTCAACATTGTGAGTGAGGGGTGGGGGGTGAGCAAATGTCCTAATTTGAAAACAATGGCAGCCACAGTCAACATATTCTTAAAGGGGTCACATATTAATCTATACTATAATTTAAAATACAACTAAGGGTCAGTGTTGTTGACACAAGGCTGTAGGCCCTACTGTTGTCCTAACTGCTATAATTAGGACCATAACTTACTATTTTAAGTTTAGCCCACATATTATTGAGTTGAAAACCAAAGTTGAAACACTGTCAAGTTGAAATTCTTCAAAAAACAGTGAAATAGGTTGACTTTTTAAAATAAAAAGTAAAGTCAGACAATTGTTTCACCTGTTTTACCACAATTGTATAGCCTTGCATCTAAATTAAGTATTAGTATTGTTATGATATTACAACATTAAATGTCCCATCAACAATTGATTTAAATTGTTCAGTTTAGTTTTTGATTACATCTGTAAGTCATTATTTTGGACAGCAGTGAGTGATAGGCTATTATAGTATAACAATGTATGTCCCCCTCAAAGTATATTATGATTACGGTCTTGAATTAGGCTTAGAGTTAACATTAGCTACATTTAGTGATTACATTTACATTACATTTAACAAACATTTACTTTTTTTATATATTTGGAATTGATTGCCCTTATCTTGTTCAGGAGGAGCCCATGTGGTTGATTGACAGCCATCATTTACACCACTTTCATTTTTAGATTGTCCTCAATTTCATGAGCAGTTCTAGCTTATTTTACCCACTTATCACTTGCAAGTGACCACTTAGCAACTCCAGCTTACCTTTTCTCCACTTAATTTGGTATCCAGTGAGAAAAGTTTGACAGTACTGGCACCTGGGCTAGCAGTGCCTCATGAAACAAATGACAAAAGAAAAACAGATGTTTGATTGACTTTGATTATGTTTGTGACTGAAATAATTTCTGAGCAATGATAGGATGCTGACAAGGTCAAAGCGCATATAAAACTTGCTTGAAAGTATACTAACTATGGACTATATATTGCAAAGTATATGTAAAATGTGAGCTAAAATTATTTGGACCTATGTGAATAGAATAGGAATTGAGTTGATCTGAAAATGTAATGTGATAAATCAGTAAACAGTAAGAAGGTGCTTATATCAACACTTTATTTGCTTTAAAACCATTCAAACTTCATATTGTCATAAATTACCTGATGCTATTTATTAGGTTGTAAAATTAAATTGATTCCATTCTTTAATTTCCTTTTTACATTGTGTAACATGTTGATATGTTAAAGCCTAAACTTAATCAAGCCAAGTCATCAAACTATTTCAAAGTTGGGACTCTTTTAACCCTTTGAGCAACTCTGGACTGTGGTATCCTGCAGTAACATTACAATTTACACAGACATTTTCTACTATTCTAAATGATGTTTTGGAAATTGATAACAAAACTATGCCCCAATATGGGAACACAAAGTATATTTTCAGAGTCCTGTGTCAGACAAATAGTAATCTGTTAACAGTTAACAGTTAATTAACTGGTAAAAATGTAAATACACAAACATGTAATACTATATGAGCAGATCCTGTGCATCCAGGATGAACCAAAGTCAACATAACAACCTCAGTACAAAAAATGAACATGGAAATAGCTAAGAAGCTAGAAAAAAAAGAAAGTGCTTCGCCATTAATAAAAATTCTTCCCTCATCCATTTGTTTTGTAGAAATGACAGGCAGCTATCAAATATTGGGAGTTGAATTGACACTGAAGTGAATCTCCTTCCCATAACGGAATAAGGGTGTAATGTCTAAATTAAGCAAAATGTTGAAGCTGATCATCGTATTTCCTTAAAAAAGGAACTTTCAAGCTGAAGTTGCCAAACGACAGGGGCTTTGCATAGAAGGTTATATCAAAAGTTAAAAATCAATCGACTAGCCATACACAACCCCCTGCATTATTTTCTATCAATAGGCCTACATACAGTCCATTGAAAATATTTCTTATGAACGAAAAAGTAAGTTCAACAATTGTTACCCATTGCCTTTGAAGAATATTTGTCTGTTTTCCTGAGGTACGAGTTGTAGTCCATGTGTAAAATATGTCCATAAACTTCCAACAGAATTGTAAAAAAATTAGTATGATGGTTATTTTTATCCAAATTGTTATTATTTTCAGTATTCCACAATGCGCTTGATGGAGCCCACTCGAGCAGTAACTCCTCCCCATTCACTGAATCTTGAGTATTCTCTAGGCATCAACAGATAAATCCTGCCCTTGTAGTTGGGCTGGTCGTAAAAAAGCCAGTTGCCTTCCTTCACCTTGCAGGAGAAAATGTCATTGGTGCGGAAGCTGTCCAAGACATTCGGGCAACTGTCTGTGAGATCCATCATCTGACCACCAAACTCAAGTCTCTCATAGATGGAGAGTTTGAAGGAGTCGTTCAACTAATTTGAAGTAAACAAATGAAAGTGTCACATTTCAAGTAATGGATGACAAACAGTATTTCATCATATTTAAACTCATACACCTGTGTGTCTTCTCTATCAACCTCATAAGAGTCTAAAACAAAAAGTGCTTTGGGTTTACAGCTTTACAAATCATCACTATGATGTCACTAAAAGTGCAGTAAGGCATTCAATGCTTTTAACTCTTGTTTACTTGGTAGATAGATACAGTAGATAGATACTGTACTTTATTGATCCCCAAGGGGAAATTCAAGTTTCACTGTAACTAGCTGTACCTCATTCATACAAGGCCAAGAACAGATTTTCGACTTGGAATTGACATGTCCAACTGCACTTTTGAGAAAAATGAATTGAAAATCCAGAATTAAATAACCACATACAGTATAATATAATACATATATTTTGTACCACATTGTATTACTTCCTATTCTTTGCTGCCAAAAAAGAATCAAATCATGTTAATTTTTGTTTGACGAGACGATAATGTTGAGCAATGTTTGCTTACCTGAGGAATCACACGACAGGAACATATACAGTCGTTAGTGGCCATCCACCTCTGAAACTCTGGGTATTGTCCTGGGCTCACAAAGTACTGGTGGCCCGTGTAATTGACACCTTCATATATCATGAAGCAGCCGCTCTCCACCTTGATAGAGTTGCATCGGCGGAAATGAGACTGCAGGTCTGTGCAGTCACTGCTGCAGTCATAGTAGCAACCACCAAAGTTTTTTTCTTCAAAGAAAATGATCTAAAATTAAATTACATGAATTTCCTTGAATTACTGAAAATGGCAAGAAGCTTTAAAAACATAATTACTTTATCTTAAGGTATGTGTGTGATAATCAAATGATGGTGTAACATTTTGTTAATAACATTAACCCACTCAGCCGTGCACGTTACCTTTCCCATTATCGCTGGATTTGAGTGTCCCTTTGTATATACCTGATCAGCGTTTTGAACATGGTATATATAGCAGGCCTGAAATGCAGACTCTGCATGTGCCATTCATATGATAATTTCTAGGACTTTTCTCTATTGCATAACTGTGAAGCAACTTTTGTAAAAAAAAAAACAGTATAAAACGAAATTTAAAGAGGACATAATTAATAACCTATCAAACATCATGAAAAGCATTTAATTCACCATAATAGGCCTATACCAGCGCAAAGCATACAGACACATATAATGAACAGTGTCCTACCCTTCACAAAGAACTGGTCAAACTATTTTTATTTCATACAGAGACTATATGCCAACTCAAACAAATAGTTTATGAAATTATCAAATATATGTATTATGTTCTGGGTGCCATCTACAAATAGATCATGAAGATCATCAAGATATCATTAATATATCATCAAGATATTAGGACATATTGGTTTACATCTACCTGCCATCCTACCTATCCACCTACAAATGCATCAACCTAAATGTGACATTCAGCCTACAATCTATCTAACCATAGCCATCTATACATATCTAATATACACATATTGCATGTAAAGCTTACAGGGACAGTTGTTCTATCATAAAAGGTCTTTATTCTGTAATTTGTGTATGTATAACAAACACTACAAAATGTGGGGCATAGGGAAAATTCTACAACAAACGTTGCAGAAAGATTGTTTATTAGTTTATTATTTTTATAATTTTGTATTTAATTTGGCTTTCTACTCTTAGACACCACACTAGCCAGAAACCCTGTGGTTTAATATAAACTATTTAACTATTTACTATACTATTTAAATGAATTAATTATGAACTAAATGAATTGCTAAAATAGCTGGTAAATAGTTTCCCCCCAGTATTTGATTGATTCAGTTCTTTTATACAGTGACACTGTAGAATAAGACCTTGGTTTATTTTTTATTGCATATGTGTAAGGTGTATTTCAGATTATGTGTCTCTTTGATTGGATTGAAAAAACTCCTTCCAGATGAGCATCAGTTCCTCGATGGTTTTATTGAGCTCTCCAAACACAGAGAGGTAGTCGGGCAACTTGTCCCAGACATCGCTACCAGACAGATAACCTTCCACGTGCAGAGAGCAAGAACAAAACTGAAAACACTTGAGCACTGACACCATTTTATTCAGTGTGTGGAAGAAGGCATACAGCAGACACTTCACAAGAACTCCGCTGTCTTTAGAGGTCCATGATGCGCCTGATGGAGCCAATCCTTGGGCTCATGCTACCCCAGTCGCTGAACCTTCTGTACTCGCCGGGCCTCAGATAGTACTGCTTTCCCCTGTAATTGGGCTGATCGTACATGAGCCAGTGGCCATCCATCACGTTGCAGGAGTGGATGTCGGACATGTTGAAGCGGTCCATGACATTGGGGCAGTCGTCCATCAACTCCATCATCTGACCGCTCATGTCATTGCGGTTGTAGATCCTCATTCTGAAGTTGCCGCGTTGCTTCAAGGGATGACAGGAGAATTAGGCTGATGTCACTGTGATATGTCAAGCATGATGCCTCAAGACAAATAATTGTTACTTGTTCACCTTCAATGGTTTCTGGAATGGTTTCTTTTTTACTAAGAGCAAGTCTGCTATTTGTAAACTGAACCAGTGCCTCAATATGTTACCGTGTTCTACTAAAATATAACTAAATTTGTCAGGAAATACAGAGCAAATTGGCTCCATCTCATTTGGTTAATTTGATTTGCATCTTTCCACCCACAAATAACCTGTTACCATTGGCACTGAGGAACACAAATAGGTTTGCCATAGGCCTGGACTGGATTAGGTTATAATACCAGTCAGTGACAAGTCATGGTAATTACAAGTAGTTCAAAGTATACTTATCTGTTTTGTAGACAGTTTTACTGCTTAACATCAACACAGGCTATTTACATAAAGTGGGGGCAGTAAATCCATTATGGTACAAATGAGTTGCTAAGCCTAACTCAGATCTTTGCTTACCATGGGGATCATACGGCAGGACCTCACACAGTCGTTCATTCCCATCATGTGCATATAGTCGGAGTACTCGCCCCTCCTCATGAAGAACTGGTTGCCCATGTAGTTGGGACGGTCGTAGATCATGAAGCAGCCGCTCTCCACCCTGATGGAGTGGCAGCGGTTGAAGTAGGAGTGCAGATCGGCGCAATCACTCATGCACTCATGGTGACGGCCACCGAAGTTCTTGTCCTCGAAGAAGATGATCTACAAGGACAGAAAAAGTAGACATGTTGAACAGAGTATTTGGCATAATTAGTCATGGTATATGGAGCCATTTTGTAAGGGCATTGTGTGTAAAGCAATCTCCATGTGTTACAAACCTTGCCCATGGCTGTTGATGGGGGATATGCGTCGCTGTGTTGTGTTGTCAATGACAGGTTATGTTTATATACATTTCCCTGCTTGAAATGGTACGACAGGATGTGTTGTTATTCAAATCATTGTGGACCACTGTCAGCAAAAACTTTACAGGTGTCTTGCAACTTTTTTCAAATGCTCTGTCTATGATAACCAAAGTGTTTCCAGCAAAAACCACGGCACTGAAAGCTGATGGAAAGCTCAGGAGTGAAATTGGTATTTGTCTGTGACATTCACCTTTCATGTTAATGATAACATAGGACAAATATTTTGAGTTGTATACAAGACTTCTTTAATTGTATCACATTATCACAACAATTTTACATCAACTCATAGTTCTGTATATTCTCCCCTAAATTCTTTAGATGTGATTGAACAAATGCTGTACGACTATGTTTTGTCTCTGTTTTGTCTGTTTGGGCTTTACTGGAAGTTACATCGGCTGCATGTGCCCTGTGCACAACATAATGGAATCCAGAAACCTAGCATTCCGGCCTTTTGTGAGCCTTTCTAATTGGGAGCTCTGCCAACGAGGCATGTTTTTCCTTTTCATCGTCTGCCTTGTTGAACAGCCAGGTGCTGTATCCTATGACCTATCAGATAATGTCCTATCAGTTAGTATCCTATCAGATCCGATCAGACCCAGGGTGATCCCACCCATTTGAGAACGACAACAAAAACCAGTGTCTGGTTTGCTGTAGATGACTGTTGAGGAGAGGAAGGATACTGGATAGGAGAGAAGCATGATCAAGAGTAGTTTTCTTTGGTTTTGTGGTGTAGTAAGACTGCATGTGTAGTTGGCTGCAGATGATCTGCAGATGAAATAGAACTATTTTCAACAAACTTTTTTTGATGAGAGATGTTTGATTTTTAAAGAGGATTAATATGTAAGGAGAAAATGTGCAATTAATAAGTTAAGTAACACATATTATGCTGTTAGCTTTTGTCTTGTGCCATCTATTGACAGGCTGAATAACTTTTATGTTGAACTTTTATACCTTACACTTGTCTGTTAACTCAGCAATGTTGTTCATTCAAAAGACTAATTAAAACCCCAAAATGATGTGTCACTCTCTGAGATCCCACTATAAAACTATCAAATTCAAAATGGATAAAAACACATGCAAGGCATTTGTGGTATAATTGTGAAAGAGCAGAATGGAATATATTTGGGTTAGAATAACTTCTGGAAAAAGCCTTATTCATATGAAGAAAAGGTGCAAAATATCAGTTGGCCAAAATCACTTGGCACTGTGGTTTGTTGACTCCTGTCAGTAAGCTAATCAAATCGATCTCTTATTGTTTGGTAATGTTTGCACACTTTTCTGAAATATATCATGTAATTTATGTCCATACTTCCTTTTTTTGGTTAAAACAATTTTACATAATCTGAAAATGTTCAACAACCATTTACTCACCAGATTTTAACATAATATTGTAACATAGTCTTGGATTATTGGAGATATCTTTGGCAGACACATGTTAAAACATAAGTTGTGTTTCCCTGTATTTTGAAGATTTAAAATAAGTTTTTAAGACTGTGGTGATTGAATGTGATCACAAAATGCTCACCAGTCCACATGTTATGCATTCTCTTTTATTGACAAACCAGTGCCAAAGAGATGCATGGAAAAACAGTGTCAGACTTCTTAAAAATCAGTGACCCTCCGGAAGGAGCCGGTGTTGGCGCAGGTGGCGCCCCAGTCGCTGAATTTGCGGTACTCGCCAGGCCTAAGGAAGAACTGGCGGCCTTGGTAGTTGGGGTGCTCGTACATGGTCCAGTAACCCTCGAGGACGTTGCAGGAGTAGATATTGCGGTTCTGGAAACTCTTCTGGACAGACTCACAGTCATCTGTGAACTCCATCATGCGACCCTGGAACTCAGGGCGCTCATAGATGCGCATGCGATAAGGCCCACCGCTGGTCTGTGAGAAGGACAGTCACTCTGTTAGTTTTCAGTTGCCAATTTGGCATGTGTTGTTTCTCCTCACAATGTTTCTCATGTCGATTAGGACTAAATTGCCCTGATTCAGTCAATACTGTTAGATCTTGTCAATGCATGTATTCAAGGAATGTACTTACAACAAACATTCTTCAATAAATTGAAGCACCATTACTACCATTACTACTAAAACAGGCAGTGATGGTAAAAAATACATTTCCAAGAGGATTCTGATATGATATGGCCAAAATTATTCTTCTCAGCACCCCAGCAACTCATAACATGTATTTTACAAATAAGTCTTTGGCAGACTTAGTGCACAACAGCCCCCCCCCACACACACACACACACACACCCCACCCATGTCAAGAAGATTTCCTCAGGCAGCTATAACTACTCACATAGTTGAAGGTACGACAGGAGCGGATGGAGTCATTGTAGCCCATCCAGTGCTGATACTCAGGGTACTCCCCACGGGTCAGCACATACTGGTACCCAGAGTAGTTGGGCCGCTCATACAGCACCCAGCAGCCGCTCTCCACCCTGATGGAGTTGCAGCGGCTGAAGTGGGGATGCATGTCAGGGCAGTCCGCGTCGCACTCATAGGAGCGACCTTGGAAGTTTTGTTCCTCATAAAAGGTGATCTACCATGCAGGCAATAGAGAGAATGCAATTTGCAATGACCCACATCACCTCATGACACACTCCTCCATAAGTATGCAAGCAGACTTACAATATATGAAACACAAATATATTCATGCATGCATTGTACGGTATAATATTTGCATGCATTTTGAATATAATGGTAATTAAACAGCTATACTTTAAGCAGCACTGAGTTTTGCATGCATTACATAGTCTTACATAATATCTTACATAATCATCCACATAAAGCTTACAGAGAATGAAATGACTAATTAGGTGAAATGACTAATTAATAAGAGCCTTTACTATAGCCTCATTATAGCATTTCCACAGAGATAACCTTTCCATTGCTCTTGGTCCAACCTCTGCTCTTACCTTACTCATTCTGCACAGCTCTCTGGAGACACTGGAAACAACAGCCTTGCCAGCTGGGGCCTGTGACCCTCGCTTTATACGCCTCAATCAACGCTTGATGGATAAAACTTTATTTGTTATTTTAATGACTGGGATTTGGAGCCCTGGTGGCGCTGCCAAAAGTCTGGATCTAGTGCATAGAGTTAAAAGCCCTGATTCATCAGAGCAAAAGGCCTAGCAGGGCACATTGCTGACACCTTTTTACCATCCACCTCTTTTTTTGATACTGTCATTGGAGTGTCACTGCATCCAAGAACCTGCCAAAATAGGATTAATGTTTGTCACATGGTATGTTTAAGCTCATCACAAAGCCTATAATATTGTTTGGTGCATTCCCTGGCAATCAAAGCTTTTCTGAAATGTGCTGCATGACACCTGGTAGAAGCCTTGAGGCCGGGATATTAACCTGACTGTTTATGGTTTGTGTGTGTGTGTGTGTGTGTGTGTGTGTGTGTGTGTGTGTGTGTGTGTGTGTGTGTGTGTGTGTGTGTGTGTAAGTCATTGTATGTGCGCTAAGGGTCACAGGTAGTTCTTAAGATGTTTAATGCCTGTATTTACCTGCAAAAATATGGATTAAAATAGAATGTCATTTTGTCAAGAAAGTTACTTCAAAAAGCTGAGAAGAGGCATGAATGTCATGAAAAAAGCTGAAGAGGCATGAATGAATTACAGAAGTTTATTTATAAGTTTAACACTTTGATGAATTTATGGACACCCCATGAAAGAGAATCTAACAGAGCCACTGATGTACAAGGACCTTAAAGGAAGAAACAAAAGAGGAAGGGGAAAAAAGTATGAACGCAAGGTAGATTTCACTCAAAGATGCATACTGAAGTGCACACATCTCCATGTCTAGTATGAACCAATACAAAGACAACAAAGACTGACGCTATCATGGAAAATGCCCTGCAGCAGAATTCTCATGCAAGTATCTCATTAGGATTTTGTATCCTGTATTGCTGTGAATTGCATGCTCTGATTTCAGTCTTGCAGGGATTCTTGTGATCCCTCATAATGCTCTGTCTTCTCAGTCAAGGAGTCTCCACTGTCCTGCAGTTGTAACAGATACACACTTTAACTGTAACTGTAACTTTAAACTGTAATCTCATACTGAGGTAACTCTGTTTGGCCACAAGGTGTTGCCATTGCATCTTTAAAAGATGACCACGTGCAATACAGCAGTGTAGGACATATTCACAAACTCAAGGTATAAGATATAACACTCCATCACATGATTTCCCATTTTTGGACCTACAAACAATTTCTTATGACAGTGAGCTTTCATTTCTGCATTTTCTTTATGATTCACACAGTGTAATGAAGATTGTTGCATCATTTACCGAGAAAGATGAAGCGGAGGACCTTGATGGCGAAGGGAGCGCGGGTTGGCTTGCAGTGGTGGCAGCCTTACAGTGTATGGACTTCCAGCGTTTCAGCCTCTCATCTATATCCATGAAATAAAACAAATTTAATAGAATCACAACACAAACGACACAGACTTGTGCATTTAAAAAAAAATCAGTGTTCTCCTCCAAGTAGGGACATCAACATACTGTGCTTGCGTGAGCGATCCACTGCCTTATAAGAGCCAAGCATGGCAAATGGATGGTAAGACAAGGCAAAGGGGTGGACGATAGCACTCTGTGAATGATACCAGACAGTGGCCCATTTGTCAGAGGCAATCATAAATTATTTTCACTGACGTAGCACACAAATATAAAATGAATGCAACTCAGTTTACCTTAGTCTGATTATGAGCGTAAGAGGCAGACGGCTTGCAGTTGTACAGACAAAGAATGTCCTCCACTGGCAAGCTATTCTGCATGATGAAGTTTATATATTTTACATACAGTATGTCAATTTTGTGTATATAATTCTATTCTACGCGTGCATTAGATATCCACTCACTAAGATCAACCCAGCAAAGGAGGACAGGATCATAGCTTCTCGCTCCGCATGGTTAGGGTACTGTATGTGTCCAGGGCTTCTTTGTTCATTGTAGGAATACAATCAAATCATACACACAAAAATAAATATACATACACAAAGCAAGATATGAAATACAAAACAACAAAATAATGATAAATGTCCAGATTAAGAACAAAATATGTAACAAAATACTTTAATACAATAATAGCTTTAACGTTTATTCAAAGTTTAATAATTGAGTAAATATAATGTGCATGAGTGATATTTGATTAAGGTCTGTATGGCAAACAGACCCACCTACAATACCTGGGGAAAAACAGGAAAGAAAGACTCACATGACAAAATTTTCCATGAGGTCTTTGCCATCCTCTTTATTCAACCACCACAGTGCCACGCTAATTGCCAAGTCATAATGGGCCTGAGAATACAGACAAAAATGACAGACCAAAGAAATAATCATCTGAAAAATACTGAAATTATAGATATTGTGCTATAATTGCATCTTGAACTTCATTCACTTGTGAAAGAGTATATCAGGCACAAACATCAGAAACTGCCTGAAAATAAATAATGTATCCAGTGTTGTGCATGTATTCACAGTGTGTGAAAATTTCATCCATATGCCACATTCATATGTTTTCTTTCTTTCTTGTGACCATAGTAAAATAGACAACTCTGTTGTAATTATTTTGAAAGTTCTACATGGAAATAAGAAAAATGTATACTCACAAGATCATCCAACATTGAAGAGGCTCCTTTCCCTTTGGGATCAAATCCATTTTCTCTGAGTTTCTGTCCAATATAATCACCACTTTTAAACAGGAAAACAAACTTCAGACTTTGTGATCCCTCTTTAGATTTGGTCAGCAAAAGAAAAATGACAAATGAAATGAACATTTTCAAGCAGAGAAATAGACTAAGATTTATATTTGATACATATTGGGAAGGAAATTGACACACTGTACTGTGTCAACCATTTGTAGCTTGTGATGTCTCTACATCAACACATTCAGCGATAATAGCCTGTTTACTTGTCAACATAGTACACCTAGCAACAAGAGCACATGCAGGTAGCTGAATAAGGAGCAACTCACAGTAATGCTTCGATATCTCTTTTCAGTTGTCTGGACTCCATTTCTCACCCTGTGCACAGCAAGCAGACACACATACGTGTTAAGCTTTACCACTCATTGAAATGAAACTAATGAAAGACAGGAATTATATGTACTGTATCTTGCTACTCGTCAGTAATATCATTCAGCTTACTGGAAGACTGCCTTAGCATGCGTGTGGGAGCAGAGTGTGAGAAAGTTGCTGATGCTATGTATGAGAATAGAGATCAGTAATTAACTCTTAGATGTATTTGAATGACTTTGGTCACTCAAGAACTTTGCTGATAGAGTATGTAGCAGCTTTAAGATTAAAAGCCTAGCAATCAGGTTTGGCAAGACAGCAATGATCTATGCAGTCTTAGGTGTGTACAGGTTTGTATAGAATTAAACAAGGCAATGTATGTTGTGTGAGTATGATATATGTTGTGAAAGTATAAGTTCAAAGTTAGATTTGATAGAAATAATATAGGATAAAACTAAAACAATGTTTTTGACATTCATTTAAAGCCTCAGTTTCAGATGTGTAAGCTTCAAACATCTGGCATACATAAACTGAACTATACTTGCTGAAAAAGATACATGATAAGTGACCCCGACATTAAAACCAATTTTGAATGAATGAAGAGGAGAATAGACCAAGGTAGGTTATTTAACTCACCTGTGACTCCCTGTAAGAAACACAACAGAAGATGGCAGTACTCCTCAATGAAGACAGGAAGTAAATAGACTGATAGTATAATGTTGGTCTCAGGTGTTGGGCTCACAGCTGAATAATTTATTAAGGAACACCTGTCAATCACTTCAACAATGGAGAGGGCCACACAGGCTACAATAGATCCCAGAACAGTTGCTTAGGCACTACAGCAAGATTATAACCACAAAGTAACCTGAGTTTTTTTGCATTCAGAAGATTTCTATGAGAAACTCAATGTTCACAGTTTGTCAGAGGACCAGTCAACCTGGCCATTTTGTTAGTCTGGCTAGGGTAATATAAGGGAACTGACATAGGCCTATAACTATGACCAATGTAACCAAAATATTCTGAGGTAGGCATATAGATAAAACATTTGTCACAAGTTAACCATTAATGCAGAAACTGTTATTAAAACAATAATAGCTTAAATATTATAATTCGAAATTGGCTTAAGTATTATAAGCTTAAATATTATAATTGGAAATATAAAATCAATCAATAAATAGCCTAAATATTTAGATATACTCAGTTAGTCAGTCTGTCAGTCAATCTCTCTCAAGCTGTATTAGCCCAGCCTACACACCTATCTAGCCTATTTGTCTATTAAAAACGTCACGTGTGTGTGCTTTTTTTCTCTGAAAAAGGCATATCATTACAGCAGTGGTGTAGGCTAGTCTAGGTAGCTGTAGTGGATATACTGTGATGTAGTGATACTGTGATCAACCCCAAATGTTAAAACTTATCCTTGCCTATTATGGGTATACTGAGATACTGATGCTTTTTAAGTGGGTATACTGCATAGTCCTGCGTATAACGTATACACCACTGCATTACAGAAGCTTTTACTTCACAATTTAACTTTAGCAGTCTGTATTATAGGCCTATTAAGCAATCTTTGAGGGAAAAAATCACCCAACCCAAAACTAATTGCAACAGAAATTGTTTTTGTTGTATTCAGTTCATGAAACCTTCCCATATCACATACCAAACGTCCATGAAAATCCAAGTGGTGGAACATTGTCAAAATTGGAATAATTTGTGCACTATATTCATCAGTTTACTTTCATTCTTCAATTGTTCAGTTGCTTTCTTTGGTTTCCTTCCCTGTGAGCCTGTGAGCTATGATGTGGTTTGGAGGAGGGTGTGTGTGTGTGTGTGTGTGAGTGAGAGAGAGAGAGAGAGAGAGAGAGAGAGAGAGAAATTCACAAAAGAAAGAGCTGACTTCTTCCTAAAACTTTCAAAAGATATACCCTATTTCGACTCATTGAGCAGTGCAGATCAAATGATTATAATACTGGGAGAGGGGCAAACAGCACCTCCGGCTGCCCAGTTTGTCAAAGCCTGCCATGATGCAAGGGACAGAGTGTAGATCTACTGGATCTCCATCCTATTTGTATCCATGCTTGTCTGTTTCTAACCAGCACCGTTGTTTATTATTGTCTGCTGGTTGTTATTGTTGTTTTTTTCCCCCACTGTCATTATTATGACCGCTGCGCAGCGAAGCGGCGGTCATATAGGTTTAGTCAGATTTTTTTTTTTTTTTTTTTTTTTTCTTTTTCGCATGTCCAAATTTCTGTCAATGATTCCCGGGACACTGAAAGACCGGGGTAGACGAAACTTGGTGGGCATGTAACCCCATATGGATAGCATGGAACCATCGTTTTTCGTTTTGATCTGTAGCCCCCCCGCTGGACTGCACCCCCCGAAAGGAGGGTAGGGCAGACACAGTTTTCTGTGAATATCTCGAGAACCGTAAGGTTTAGGAGGACCATTTTTTTTTTGTATGTTGATCTCAAGGGGCCATGTCAACCCATTCCATAACCACTCATTTCATGTATAGCGCCACCTAGTTAAACACAAAAAAGTAAAAATGAGGTGTTGTAATCGCAGGTATCTGTGACCTAACATAGTCAAAACTGCACGAAATTGGAAGTGTAGGATCATTATGACACCCTCTGAATGCACGCCAAGTTTCGTGGAATTCCGTTCATGGGGGGCCACACAATAAATTAATTTATGTTACTATACACCAACTGGCCTGTAGGTGGCCGGAGACAGTTTTCTGTGAATATCTCGAGAACCGTAGGGCCTAGGAGGTCCACCTTTTTTTTGTATGTTGATCTCAAGGGGCCATGTCAACCCATCCCATTACCACTTATTTCATGTATAGCGCCACCTAGTTAAAAATTAAAAAGCAAAAAATTAGGTGTTTTCATCACAATATCTCTGGCTGACATGGTCAAAACTGCACGAAATTGAAAGTGTAGGATCATTATGACACCCTCCGAATGCATGCCAAGTTTTGTGTACTTTCGTTCATGGGGGGCCTTACAATAAAACAATTTATGTGTACATTTAGTGACGTACACCAACAAGGATTCCCGGGACACTGAAAGACCGGGGTACACAAAACTTGGTGGGCATGTACCCCCACATGGATAGCATGGAACAGTCATTTTTCGTTTTGATCTGTAGCCCCCCCGCTGGACTGGACCCCCCGAAAGGAGGGTAGGCCAGACACAGTTCTCTGTGAATATCTTGAGAACTGTAGGGCCTAGGATGACCATTTTTTCCGTATATTTGCCTCCAGGGGTCATGTTAACCCAGTTCATGTGCACACATGTGCACAAACAGATACACACACACACACACATTCACAGTAATCATGACACATACTCACACAGTAGACATATGTACGCTTCCATGCACAGGCACATACGCAGGCACGCACACACACACACACACACACACACACACACACACACACACACACTCACACACACACACACACCCACACACATAACATAAACATAACACAAACAATCAAGAATTTCTCATAATTATGAACAGGCAAGATGGAGGTGGGGTTGTATAAAATGAATTTTACATGTGAAATCTATGAACTAATCATGTTTTGGTACTTGTTGTCTAGCAGATACCAGTGAGAATTGAGTGTGGATAATGCAATTTAGTGAGACAGTTAGAATCATATAGGCCTTTCAGCGTGATTTCTTTTTGTGGAAAACATGTGCTGGACTGGGCGGCGGTCATATTTTGTACCGCTCTGCGGTACATCTAGTTTTTATTAGCACTAGGCCTACTGTTATCATCACAATTACTATGTTATTATTTTTATACAGCACTGCTTTGGCAGGCAACACTGTAAAAGAACAGTCATGCTAATAAAACCAATTGAATTCAATTGAATTGAGAGAGAGAGAGAGAGAGAGAGAGAACCCCTATCATCATCACCCACCCAGCACGAATGGCCATTTACTCGTTGTTTGATTGGAACGCCTAGTCTCGTGATCACAACATAGATCGACTATCCTAGTTCTACATGTTATGCCTAACGTAGTTAGCACAAGGTACTTGAAGGATAGTTCTTCAGAGGAATGATCTCACTGGTAGATTGGGTAAACATTAAATGATGGACATTAATCCAAACTGTTGATTTCTCGGGAAATGATGAACTGATGATGTCAAGATGATACGAAGGTTTTAAGCAAACTGACAACCAAGGTAAAGTGGTGGATAGTGTTAACGTTAATGTTAGCTGACTTGGGAGTCACTTCAAACATTCTGGTGAAATACTGCTAACCAACCATTGGGCCTGTTGTCAGGTCTTCGGGAAACACCAGCTAACAAATGCATGTTGGTTGGGGAAACCATCCTCAATGCTACAGTAGTTAGGTATTTTGTGTGCTAATATTTGTAGCTTTGGGTATTGGAAGAATGTAGCTGCTACCTTGAAAAAATGGGTTTGCTTAGTATAGCCTAGCTGGCTAGCCAGATAGCGGATTCATTAGTTAGCTGGCAGACGACACACATTTGACTTCATTCCCAATGATAGGATAAGTCTTTAAGTTTTCTCTAGCAAGAGTGCAATGTATGTCGTAATATTGGATAGTTATATTGAATGTATGAATGATTTGTATACATATCATAACCTACTTCGTTGGTTGGTTGATTGTTAAAGCGGACTGGAGATTTTCACAAAAAGTGGCCCTACGCACCTTAAGAATGAGGTTAATTCAAGCAGTTTAACTAAATGGCCATGTAACCAAATAACCATAACGTTGGATCATGGTGGTTGATGATGGGTTGAGTTAATCATATAACATAACAACCGCGTGAGTTTAACATTAACAAACTTAACGTCACAGTAGACTGGATTATCGCAGAAGTGCACCGCGCGATTCGGCAAAATATCTACAGTATGTTGTCCATCCAGTTAGCAATAGGTTTTAGATTCATAACTGTCACTCGCCTTTAGTAGTCACATGATGTGTTTTTTTGTTTTTAAAAAAACGAAAGGATTATGGTTTTAATGTTCTTATGTTTTTTTCTCTTCACGATGCCGTTATGGGTTTTGACGTTGCCCATGTTGTTTACGGTTGGTTAAGATTAGTTGTATTTTTATATCAAGATGACGTGTTTCATTCATAAGCAGTCAGTTGGATTTACCAAACAGTAAGTGAAAGAGTAATTGTGTAACATCAGCCTATGGCGTACAGTTATTAGTCTGTCCGATGTTTATGAGTCACTTGTAGAGATTAGGCAAGCATCTGAAAGTAAATTATTCTGCATGTAAATTTCACTTCCGCTGTGCGAGGTTTGTTTTCAACTCATGGCAACCCTTATGAAGTAGATCCTGAGTCGAACTTTCTTTAGCAGTATGAGATTCCCTGAACAGATAGGCGACTTGTTGGCTACCTACTTGCTTCAGTGGTTGTTTTCTTTTTTGAAAGAGTGAGGGTGAATGGAGTCATGTGCTTCCTCTTGAGAACACATGCATGCCTTTGAGTCTTAAGATAATACACAGATTTCACACATTGAGGGTTTCCCCTTAACTCTCAGCATCTTTTGCTTAGCCGATGTATGGAATGGTCAACTACCATTTGAATAACTTTACCAGTATTCACCATGTTTAATAGTTATGTTAAACTTAATCCTAATCCTAAAACAATCCTGATCAAAACCTGAGGGAGTTTGCTTTTTTTAGATTCTGGTATAAAATATTACTGATACTTCTCCCGATACTCAGGATAACCTGTAAATGTCAGAGCTTTGTCTGCCTCCCCTTCTATCAAATATATCCCCCCTGGGAGAGTTGTTCTGTCCAATTTGTGCTTTTACACCCTCTCTCTTTCTTCTTCTTCTCCTCTCTCTCGTGGCGCTCGTGCCTGTGTCTCTCTCAGCCGCAGGAGTAGTGACATGGCCGCTGATGACAAGTCCTCCTCCTCGTCCTCCACCCTGGACTGGGTTCCGGAGCCGCCACCATCCCCGGTACCAACCAGCCCGTCCCACTTGACGCACTTCAAGCCGCTGAGCCCCGAGCAGGAGGAACCTCCCCTGCGCTCGGCCTACAGCTCCTTTGTCAGCCTGTTCCGCTTCAGCAAGGGTGAGTGAGAGTGGTGACTCTGGGACCGCAGCAGAGTTGCAGCACTGTATACTCACGGAAACCCCACACGTTTTTTATTTGGGAGGATGCTTCTCTTTATGTTGATTTTTTTCCGCTTTGAGGTTTTATTTTCACATCCTTTAACTGACCTCATTAGGCTATGTCCTAAATAAAATAATTCCTAGATGCCTACAGTGATGAACAATAGAGTACAACCTGTATGATTTGAAGTGTTTTTCTTGCACCTATTTGGGGTTTGTTCTTTGGCTTAAGAACATTAAAATAAATATTCACTGAGCTTCTTATACTTTCAGCAGGGGATTGATCTTAATTGATATGTGGCACCTCTCAGACTAAATTTGGATGAATTCGGATTAAAGCGATTCAATACAAGGTTTGGGGTTGACATTCCCAAAATTAAAAAACAAAATTAAAAGTATAAGTATATATACTCTATATATACTATAATTATATATATATATACTATAAAATGAGACAACCTAAAGTTTTCATGGTCTGCTTATGCTCTTGAGTTTGGCACTTAACTAACCATGGTACACTCTTGAGTTTGGCACCTAAATCATTACAGTCTTTTCCAAATTTAATAAAAATGGACAGGGAGGCTGCTTTTTTTTTTTTTTTTTTTTCTGGGATGAGAGTGGTGTGTTTCCGGATGTGTGTGTTGGAGAGCAGCCATCAGTCTTCAGGGATCATGTGACGGAGGAGACCTTGTGCACAATGCTTGTGATACTGTAGACAGTGTCAGGTCACCTGACTCTCAGGCATGAATGTCATTGGTCAGCTGCATGTCTGATGAAGCAGTTATGCTGGAACTGGTTGTCCTTTTCCCCTTTATTCCTGAGTCAGAGTGGTAATAAACTCCCAGTGAGCGACTGATCTTGAGGGCTGCAAACTTATGCAGCATTCAGTTTAGGACTAGTAGTTAGGACTGGAAGTCGCATGGGTGCGTTGTAGAGACACATGATAAATAAAAAACGCACTTCAGATATTATGTTGGTTTTTTATACATACAAAAGACAAAAATGTGGAAATGGGCATATGTGTAGATAACCTGCTCACCAGTGAAGTGTTTTTCATGTGTTTGCACTGAACAGTGCAATGTATGGATTTTTCTAAGATGCTTATGGTCTCCAAATGAACCATAATAAATAAGTGTCATACCTAATGGTCAAATAAGAATATTTGAAGAGATTGGTTCTAAAACGCTATATCTCCATTTTTGAAAACATTAATAAGTCATGTTATTTAATTGTGTATTTCAGGTAATATCAATACATTACATTACATTACATTACATTACATTACATTTGGCTGACGCTTTTTTAGCCAAAGCGACTAACAACATGGTAAACAGTTTAAGTTTTAGAGCAATTCTCAACAATTTTAGGACAATTTAAAAAACATTAGACTACAGTAAGAATAAGTGCATCAGTGAGTGCTGTTTTTAACAGTTACTTGTCAGTTTAAGACGGTTGGTGAGTGCTAGGATCAGTAAGACTTGTTGTAAGTGTTGCTATGAGAGGAGATGTTCTCTAAAGAGCTGGGTCTTCAGGAGTTTTTTGAAAATGGAGAAGGATGTCCCTGCCCTTGTAGGAACTGGCAGTGTGTTCCACCAACGAGGAACAACAGATGAGAAAAGTTTGGATTGGCTTGAGCGTACCGGTGGTAGAGCTAGACGTCGTTCGTCAGAGGAGCGCAGCGGTCTGGAGGTAGTGTAAGTCTGTATGAGGGCATTCAAGTAGGTGGGAGCAGAACCGGAGACTACTTTGTAGGCAAGCGTTAGAGCCTTGAATTTGATGCGGGCCGCCATAGGTAGCCAGTGTAGCTGGATGAGCAGCGGGGTAACATGTGGCCTTTTGGGTTGGTTGTAGACCAGGCGCGCCGCCGCGTTCTGGATCATCTGAAGTGGTTTCACTGCGCAGGCTGGGAGACCTGTCAGGAGGGCATTGCAGTAGTCGAGTCGTGAGATGACTATTGCCTGAACCAGAAGTTGGGCAATATCACGTACACACACGTATGCACACGCACACATGCCACAATCACTCACAGTATTTATGCAGAACAACATTCACTCACTCACACACATGTACAGACATATACATGATGAGCAATACAATTGCAGTTGTGTTGTTTTGACTGAGTAAAGATAAATCAAATAACAATAACCCAATTTAGTCTAGGTCAATTTTGAAAATAAATTAACCCTGAAGGCAAATCATGTTAATTTTTGGCATACAACATTTTTAGGGGGTTTGAAGGGTGCTGAATTCAACTCTTCTGTATGCCAGGCTCAAAAATGTCCCATAATGCCTCAAAACGGAGAAATCCAATATGGCCGCCGCCGCCAGGTCAAAATCTAATTAATCACTTATCTTTAGGACTGTACAAGGTAAAAACCTGAATGTAATGTGCTTTTATAGGTTTTCACATATAGGGAATTCAATGCCATACTCAGATTTAAGATCAAGACTAGAGAACATGCTTGAAATGAATGTACATGGTTAAAATTGTTGTCTCGGATAATGAATAATTCATGAAAAAAGAGGACCATGAAACAGGTTGATGGCTTTCTGAAGAATTTACTTTAAACATGTTTTTTATTTTTATATTTTTATATTTTAACTATCTATTTATATTATTTATCTGTATTTTAACTATTTGTTTAGTATTTGAAGAAAATGCTTGAAACTCTTAAGCTATTACTACTAGATTTGCCTACTATTGAAATATTGTACCTGAGCCTATTGTTTTGATGTCAGTGTGCTATGATGACATGTTTGCCCATCCCACCCCTACCCGTACCCCTACACACCCAAATACCCATATGTAACCCTGAATGAGGCCACACCCTCTACCTATACACTGAGGAGGCACTTTTTAGCAATTATGTCGCTCCTCTCACATGATGCTCAGCAGTAACAGGTAAACTATAACATAATATCACAACAATTTGTTTAGGACCATGTAATACATTTATAATAGCATGTGAATATTGTTATGTGAGGATTATGTATAGGCTAACTGAATAATTAATATATCGTAAGAAACTAAAAAAACGTTAGCTAGTTAGCCTTTGTGAATAGGAAGAAGCTAACTAGAGCCTCGACTCTCTGGGATGTGGGCCCCCTCTTGACAAGATGTTGGCCGCAGCATACAAGGCCCCCGGCACATGAACTGCTCTGAGAGAGCTGAACAGGGGATGAGCCCAGAGCCACAGGTCTGTCGACAGGCTGCAAAGACCTGGAGACCCCAAGCCCCCCTGTCTGTTGATGTAGGCCGCAGTCACCGTGCTGTCGGTCCTCACCATCACATCTTAGCCACGGTAGATAGTGTCGGAGGGCGAGGAGAGCAGCCCTCAGCTCCAGGACATTGATGTGCTGGGATAGCCAAGGGTCTGTCCAGAGACCATTGATGCCCTGACCATCGAGAACGGCGCCCCAGCCTACTGGGGATGCGTCTGTAAATACGACCCAGTCACGAATCTCTGGTTCCATGGCACTCTCCTTCTCGGTGTTGGCGGGATCTCTTCACCAGTATAGGGCCCTGTGAAGCCTGCGGGACACAGTCACCTTGGCCTGGGAGGGCCCTTGGGGGCACAGACAAAGGCTCAACAGGCACCTCTGGACTGGGCGCATGTGAAGGGCCATAAGGCCCAAGAGGCGAAGGCAGAGTTTCCACTCCACCTGGGCGTGCAACGTGAAGCAACTGAGACATTGAGACGGTTGCCCTCCTGGAGTCCAGGACCATGCCCAGGAAGGTGGTGACCTGGGAAGGCTGAAGCCTGCTTTACTTGGGGTTGGGGCGCAAGCCCAAGTCCTGAATGTGCTTCAACAGCAAGGCCACGTGTAGGTGGCATTGCACTTCTGAGGTTGCACAGATGAGCCAGTCGTCTAGATAGTTTAATATCCTCAGCCCCCTCTGCCTCCATGCACCTGGTGAAGGTTCGGGGGGCCAGAGAGATTCCAAATGGGGGGACTTGGAACTCGAAGACCTGACCCTCGAACGCAAACCTCAGGAACTGCCAATGCCCTGGCCATGGGTATCTGAAAATAAGCATCCTGTAGGTCGATGGTAGCAAACCAGTCCCCTGCATTGATGGCCTGCCGCACCCTCGGAACTGTGATGAACCTGCACCTCAGAGACCGGTGTACGTTGAGAGCCCTGAGGTCTAAAATAGGACGAAGGTCCTCTGTGTGCTTGGGTACAGGAAAATAACGGGAGAAGAACCCCGCTTGGGGGTCTGAACTCCTCACTTCCCTTATCGCCCTTTTGTCCAGGAGGGTGGACAGCTCTTCACATAAGGTCTGAGCGTGGGTCATGGTGGAGAGCACCCATGGATCTGCTCCAGCCAAGCCTTAATGCATCGAGCTGAGAGGTGAGGCTGGCTGGCTCGGAGATTGTCAGGAACGACAAGGGCGCCTGGAGAGGCCACGGCCACTAGCACGCTGGCCCCCCCGGCCAGCTTGTGGGCAGGTACCCCGCCCCTGGGATGCCTGAAGCCGCTGCATGAGATCAGTCGGCCCCCAAGACGGATGCCCCAAGGTAGGTGTTGGCTGAGGCGTGAATGCTCTAGGGCGCTTAGCGCCCCTGGTACGCCTGCCAAGAGACCCTCTCACCTCTTCTGCACAGGGCCAGCTGTCACGCGCCTGCTGTGGGCCGAACATGGACCCAGGCTCCACCGGCACTCTCAAAAGACGCTCTCTGTCTGCCTGCTGGAGCTGAGATTAAGACAGCCAGAGATGGCGTCTAGCTACTTAGAACTGAGGCAAGGAGCGGCCCGATGCCACTGCCTGCTCCTTAGACACTGCAGTGAGGTACACAGAGGCTGACTGGAGCTCTATCAAAAGAGTGGGATCACCGGCACTGCTTTGCAAGAGACCAGAGAGGTGTCGAACATACAGGGACAGAATGGCCGCTGTGTTAGCCAGGCAGGCTTGCATCACTATGGGCCTATGCAGCTTACCCAGCAGAGCCTCCATAGTCCTGCCATTGGCACTGAGGCAGGAGGGACCACCAAAGAGGGAGTTGGGGGAGTTGAAGAGGGGCTCCAAAGCTTGATCCACTGGGGGGAGCGAGCCACAACCTATCAGCCCTTCACCGTGCATGTTGGAAAGCACCTTAGCCTGGCCAGACCACCTATGAAAAGTAGTTGGGGAGGAAAACTGGTGACAGAACAAGTCGCTAAAGTCTGGTAGGAGGGAAATGAGCGCCGCCACTGGGCGCTCAGTCATGTCTGTGTGGAACCTAGATGCAGAGGCAAGGGGCTTTTCTGGAAGGGGAATATCAAGAGCCCTGGATGCCCTGCCAACGACCTCCTCAAACAGACGGGCCAGCTCGCCTCCCACGGGACTGGCTACACAGGGCAGTGCACAAGGTAGCTCCTCTCCCTCTCAACGTCCACAATGGCCTCCTCATCTTCCTCCTCCAGCTCATGCGGACTGGTAGAAGGAGCAGGTTGGGGAACTGCAGGCCTTGTGCTAAGAGAAAAAAGTGAGGCTTGTAAGGCTGCTGAGGACTCCCCAAGCGCCCTGGCTACTCTTGCCATCTTCCTTGACGGACCCTCGGAAACAGGAGAACCCGCACGTTTACCAGAGAAAAAACGACAACGGGCTTCCCTTGTGTGCGTAGGCATAATTAAACAATTCATGAACGACTGGGGGACGTCCCTTGCCAAGAAAGCATGTTGGTGGCCCAAACACAACACACACTTATCAGGCCATCCAAATGTGCATGATCAGTTAGTGCCACAGCTACTATCTCACCAATTCCAAAAGCTTGTAAGGAGATCACCTCCTGTGGTTGCGTCAAGGGATGTCTAAGCCAGTGCTACAGTTGCAGGAAAAGTTGCATGTTATGCAGCAGCACCTGTCAGAACACTGCTGGAGAGGAGGAGGATGAGGATGATTAGGATAGCCTAAGTGTGTAGCCTACCTCTTCATACCAAGAAGTTTAAAGAATTGATTAGAACAGAATGGATTAATTACTAAATAAATAGGTAAATATGCATTATTAAATAAATAGTTAAAATACAGATAAATAGATAAATACAGATAAATAATATAAATATATAATTGAAATATGGTAATCAACCTTGCTTCTAAACATGTTTCAAGTAAAATCTTCAGAAAGCCATCAACCTGTTTCATGGTCCTCTTTTTTCATGAATTATTCATTATCCGAGACAACAATTTTAACCATGTACATTAATTTCAAGCATTTTCTCTAGTCTTGATCTTAAATCTGAGCATGACATTGAATTCCCTATATGTGAAAACCTATAAAAGCACATTACATTCAGGTTTCTACCTTGTACAGTCTAAAAGATAAGTGATTAATTCGATTTTGACCTGGCGGCGGCGGCCATATTGGATTTCTCGATTTTGAGGCATTATGGGACATTTTTGAGCCTGGCATACAGAAGATTTGAATTCAGCACCCTTCAAAACCCCTAAAAATTTTGTATGCCAAAAATTAACATGATTTGCCTTCGGGACTTTAAATAAGCACATTTTCCAAAATCCTGCCTAGTCTAATTACAGTTCTACTGAAATTAATTTGAAAACAAAAATTAAGGAAATTATTAATGAAAATTCTTTAAAATGGAGGATATTGCATTTTGGAACCAAACTGTTCATCATTTCAGATTAACCCCTTACCTGCCAAGCAGGCCAAACCCAAAGTTTTAGACACCAGTAGCAGAATTCAAAGTGCTATTTAATATTTGACCACTACTCTTCATATCTTAGAAAAAAATGGCCTGATTCTGAGAGAAGCCCACAATTAGAAAATCTTTAATAAAATAGAAAATAAAATCACTCTTAAGGTGTAAATGTACCTGTTTTTGCTGGAGAACCTCCTTGTTGTGATGAGTGTAATGGGCATATCTTTGTTTGTTTGTTTGTTTGTGTTGGGGTTTAGAAGATGTGCGGCCCCCAGCTGTGGCAGAGAAGTCCGAATCAGCGTCACCTTCTCCGCAGGGAGAACGGCGGAAGTGGAGTAGTCCTACACACTCCCTCCACAGCACCGGCTCCCTCAGGAAGCCGCACCCTGAGCTCATACGACGCACCTCCAACACCTCCAGCGCCTCAGGTACAACACACGTACACACACGTAGGCACATGCACACATGCCACAATCACTCACAGTATTTATGCAGAACAACATTCACTCACTCACACACATGTACAGACATATACATGATGAGGTGCTGTTGTATTGTATAGATTGATCACCAAGACATAACACACACTTAAATAGGATAAATATTTGTGAAAATGTCCCCTCATTGCAGTGATGTGTCTCAGGTTCATTAATATCACAGAATGATGTCGTATTTTCAAATGAATCAATATTCCTTTGGTCAAGTTTCATCTAGCTTTGCTATGAAGGTGGTGAACCTGACAGTAAGATGGGATGATAAGTTTGTTTCTGCCTTTTAGCTGTAAGGTTTAAGAAAAAAGGCTCAGTGGCAAACTTTCAGGACCCCCATCCAGTTTGGATTTCTACTCTCAAATAAAATACCTGGCTGCCACCTTGGTAGTTCACTGCACTTTCCTGCCATTGTCTTCACAACATCAATGTAGATGCCCACGTACAGTCTTGCCATAAGGCCTGTGTTAGTCACATATGAGTCAGTTGTTTTAAATCGTTCTTTGGCAGTCTATTACATATTTTCAATCAGGCTATCCTTATTGCTATCAGATGCCACATCCACCTGAAGAGCAGTTTCTTGCATGGGGTGACATGGCAGGCAGCCTTACACAAGGCTTTTTGAAATTTTGTGATTGCAGAAACTAAGTGGCTTGTCTATGCAGTTGAGCTGGAAGCTGTTTTCCCATGTGCCGTTTTAGTTCAGTTACATGGTGTCAGGTATCTCACACTCCTTATGTTATTTGTACACATGGTACAATTGTGAGTTAGATATAGTTGGCTAAGCTATTTTGTAGTAGTCTGACTATCTATCATATTCATGTGAAATTTCCATTTTTTTAAGGTTGAGGCCAAGGAAGCATCTCTTTCTGTACATGGGGTTTGATAAGATTGTTAAATGCAGCCTGTCTTACAAATAACAAGTTGAAACCCAGTGTAGGCTTATTTGATTTCACTCAACACCTCAAAATGCTCTGCTGTTCCCCCGGCTGATAAGGGTTTGATATATGAAGAGGCTGACAAAAAACCTAGATGCAAACACTGTGTCTCAAATCGCGTACTTCTGCACTTACAATACCTAATTTGAGTGTGTGAGGGCGTTCACACTTCCAACGACACAAAGTGCACTGCAAGTCCCCGGATGGTGCACTCATTATGGTCAAAAAGCTGAGCGTAGAACGCTGGACACTTTTCGCCCTCAACGGACGCCATCTTCAATCGCAGTTGAGAAAGCTGGAGCAGCAGTGGAAAACACACGTTACAGAAGTACAAGCAAGTTACTGCTTGTACTTCTGTAAGTAAGTTACTACCATGTCACTGTCGAATAGAGGACACCAATAAAGGTATATTTAAATGTTGCGATCGTCATTTCCTTTAAGTGCACAGAGTCAGTGTTTGATATGAGACAACACTAATTTGTTAAAATGTATGCACTCCGCCAGTAAGCGTACAGTGCACATACTGTAGGGTGCTGCACAAAAGTGTATTCACGGAAGTACGCCAATTGAGACCCAGTGCAAGACTCATTACTGAGTGGGCAGAAACCAACACAGTAAGCCTTTGATCATCCAAAATCTTGTCAGAGGTACTCATCAGGAGGATGTTCCATGGTTCTCACAAGGACCAAGTTCCACTGGTCAGCTTAGAACAGCTCATTTAGGGGTTCTAGAGAGTTCCATGTCGTACTTCAGAGAACAGGGCAGAGGAACATACAAAGAGTAATACGCAGCTGATCCCAAGGTCATGAGACATGGAGAACTACATGGACCTGTGGACTAGCCCCAGCCAGGATGAGCATTTGTGTCTGACTGTTACTCAAGCACTGTATGGGTAGAGTTTCTGGAAATCAAATGGTTAAGGTATTGGATCTGTTTTCTTAACAAGTTGTAGTGGGAACAATATGGCACAGGACCGTATTTCCCCTCTATGGAGCTCAAACAGTGAGCAGTCTGCACATCATATGTTCAAAGATGGTGCTCATTATCTTTTTGTTTTTGTTCTTTCTTTGTTTATGGCAGTGGATTGGGAAGGTGAGCTTCAATCATCTTACTCATGGGACTTTCTGTGTTTGATGGTGTGCAGTGGTGGCCTTTTTCAAGAAATGCTTTTAACAACTTAATGAGTGTCTGTGTGTGTGTGTGCATCTTAAGTGTCATAACCCAAGTGACGAGTGCTGTGCTGGAAACTGTGTGTGTGTGTGTGTGTGTGTGTGTGTGTTGTGTGTGTGTGTGTGTGTGTGTGTGTGTGTGTGTGTGTGTGTGTGTGTGTGTGTGTACACACAATCCTGTTCACATCTGTGTGCACGTCTCACGTCCTTACCATTACAAACAACATGGAATGCTACAAGACTGTTCACAGTTTAATTTTTATGTCTTTATTGTTTATTATTTTATTCTACATGTTGAGATGCTGAGATGCAAACACGGTATTAGGGCATGCTGTTATGACCCAAAAACCATAGAATCATCACATGCAAGAAATGCTGTCAGTCTTAATATTACTGTCATTCAGAATAACAAAGCAATCTTCTGCTGCCTTGAGAAACTGGAGCCTGATTATGGTACATTGACTGGTGACTGGCTCTGTAGTGCTTGTGAGGGTGGCTGGGTCCAGGCCATGTCACATGTGCTATCAACTGACCTGCATGGATCGCTGTGTCAGCCCTTTGAGAAAGGCATGTTAACTGGAACGTTTGATGGTGGTTGTGACGGTCGTTAGGTGCTCGCTTTGTGTGTGTGTGTGTGTGAGTGTGCTTGGCTTGGGTGCATGGTTTTCTCTCTCTGTATGTGTGCATTCCTTTCTTTCTTTTATTTACTATTTCTCTCTCTCTCTCTCTCTCTCTCTCTCTCTCTCTCTCTCTCTCTCTCTCTCTCTCTCTCTCTCTCCCTCCCTCCCCCCTTCTCTCTGTCTGTCTGTCGGTCTCTCTCTCTCTGTATGTGTGCGTTCCTTTCTTTCTTTTATTCTGTCTTTGTCTCCCTTCCTCTCTCTGTGTCTGTATCTGTGGGTGTATGTAGATGGGAGGCGTAAGTCCGAGACCCCTCTAGGTACCCATGACCCGCGCACAGCCGTACAGTTACGCACAGCCCTGAAGAGACTGAAGGAGATCATGGAGGGGAAAAGCCAGGTAAGCCCACTCTACGATCCCCACTAATCCCATATGTCTCAACAACAACAACTCCTGAACTCAGCACCGCTCTCTTCTTTGCTATTCTAATCAGCAACATAGTCTCTTGCAAACCAATGGAATCTTATCCACTTAAACTTAACCATTCTTCGTTCGTACCAATGAATCAATACTATGCCAAGAACACTGGAGGATTTTGCCCACAGTGTCAGTGTAACAGATAGATTTGTTGTCTTAATCATTGATTGTTTTTAGCAGTTTTAGCAGAAGTGAGGTATCTATTGATCTGGGAGGTATGTAGGCATGGATGCCCTGTATAAGAGCTATGTTAGTAGAAGTTGTTGAAATTGATGCTGTAATTAATAGGAAAGCGTTAGTTTACTAAAATTGCTAACAAAAAGTGAATCTTTCATATATTCTAAATTCATTAGATATTAAGTGAAATATTTCAAGCCATTTTTGTTTTAATCTGGATGATAACGGCTTACAGCTCATGAAAACCAAAAATCAGTATCTCAAAATATTACAATAAAGAGGTTATAATTGTAGAATTCTGGGGTATTCTCACTGTACAGAAATGAACTAATCTAACTAATTTAACTAATCTAAAATAGTTCATTTAATCACTCAATACTTGGCCGGGCTGTTTTTGCACAAATTACTTCATCAGTGTGGCGTAGTATGGAGGCAATCAGCCTGTGGCACTGCTGAGGTGTTATGGAAACCCAGGTTGCTTTGATAGTGACCTTAAGGTTGTCTGTGTTGTCGGGTCTGGTGTTTCATTTTCCTGTTGACAATAAACCAGATTCTCTTTAGGGTTCAGGTCAGATGAGTTGACTGGCCAATCAAACAAAGTAATACCATGGAAAGCAAACCAGTTATTAGCAGTTTTGACACTGTGGGAAGGTGCGGAGTCCTGCTGGAAAAGGATATCAGCATCTCCATTAAGCTTGTCAGCAGATGGATCTCCTGAAAATCTCCTGGTAGAAGGCTGCATTGACTATGGACTTGATAAAGTGGACCAACACTAGCAGATGACATGCCACCCCAAATCATTACTGACTGTGGAAACATCAAACTGCACTGCAAGCAATTTGGATTTGGTGCCTCTTCACTGTTCCTACAGACTCTTGGGACCTTGATTGGACCCTGATATCCAAATGAAATGCAAATGTTGTTTTTATGTGAAAAGAGGAGTTTGGGCCACTGAGCAACAGCCCAATTCTGTTTCTTCTTATCCCAGGTAAGATGCTCTAACCTGGTCTCTGATTCAAGAGTGGTTTGACAGGAGTGGCTGTGCCACTTGTAGCCCATTTCCTGGATACGTCTGTGCATGGTGGCTCTTGATGCAGACTCCAGCCTCAGTCCACTCCTTGTGAAGATCCGCCAAGTTCTTGAATCGGCTTTGTATGTAGATTCTCTAAAGGCTGTGGTCATCCTTGTTGCTTGCACACCTTTTCCTACCACACTTTTCCCGTTCCAGTCAACTTTCCATGAATATGCTTTCATACAGCACTCTGAACACCCGGACTTTTCATACAGCACTCTGAACACCCGGCCCTTTCAGCCATGACCTTCTGTGGCCTACCCTCTTTGTGGAGGGTGTCAATGAGTGTCTTCTGGACAACTATCAAGTCAGAAGTCTTTCCCATGGTTGTAGTTGTGTTTACTGAACCAGGCTAAGAGATTAAAGGCTCTAGTAACCAACATTTCTGTATTATAACATTTTTATTGTAATATTTTGAGAAACTGTTTTTTCTGTTTTTCATGAGCTGTTAGCCGTAATCATCAACAAAATATTGAACTTTTCCATGAATTTTTTGATAGCCACCTGTACAGTATGTTTTAGTACATTTGTAGGTGTGTTGTTTGCATGATCCCAGTGTCATCAAAGCACATGTGATTCCTGTTAAGTAGTTTATCTGAGAAGACGTGTGTGTGTGTGTGTGTGTGTGTGTGTGTGTGTGTGTGTGTGTGTGTGTGTGTGTGTGTGTGTGTGTGTGTGTGTGTGTGTGTGTGTGTGTGTGTGTGTGTGTGTGTGTGTGTGTGTGTGTGTGTGTGTGTGTGTGTGTGTGTGTGTGTGTGTGTGTGTGTGTGTGTGTGTGTGTGTGTGTGTGTGTGTGTGTGTGTGTGTGTGTGTGTGTGTGTGTGTTGCGCGCCACAGGACAGTGACTTGAAGCAGTACTGGATGCCGGACAGCCAGTGTAAGGAGTGCTACGACTGCAACGAGAAGTTCACCACCTTCCGTCGTCGCCACCACTGCCGTCTGTGCGGCCAGATCTTCTGTAGCCGCTGCTGCAACCAGGAAATCCCTGGCAAGTTCATGGGATACACGGGTGAGTGATTGCATGCCGGTAGGGAGGGGCTGGGAGTGTGCGTGTGTGTGTGTGGGGGCCATGTACCTAGGTACGACCACCCCCACCACCACCACCACCACCACCACCACCACCCCCGCCTCATCTCCCACTAGTTTGACCCCTGGCCTTCATGACCTTCGACCCCTGTTATCTTGCTGATGCTGGAAGAAACTCCATCCCTCATTAAGGGGCACATGGCAGTATAAAGTGTATGATCTAAGACAAGCTCAGAGTGAAACAGTTGGTCGGTAGAGCTCAGGAGACGGCTGCTACCCACCCACGGGGTGCTGAAAGAGAGAAGTAAGAACGCCCTCAGCATGGTGTGCCATGTGTTTTGTGACTCGCGCTTGGGAAATCCTGAGGTGTGTGTGCGTGTGTGTGCGTTGCTTGTTTTGACCCCAGTGTTGCTTAACAAATGTGGTGTTGGTTTGGAGTGCTCTTTGGGTTGAAAGCGTGTGGTTTGATTGCCTCAGTTGACGGCACAGACATGGACATTACCGCCTCCTCCTTGACACTAAAGAACCTCAGTTCCTTGTACTAATCCATCTCAGTTTAGCAAACTTCTTAACTTACTTAGACTGAAATTCAGTCCGTCACTGTTGAAGGGTATGATTGCTGTATTACTGTTAAAATGCTAAATCAAATTTAAGAGCAGCTTCACTTGAAAATGCAACACTGTAGCCTACTTTAAAGTGCAACCAAATGTTTGTTTGAGTGCCTCTTTCAAAAAGAACAGCTTTACATTCAGTTTGCATAAGAGTCACACTGCATCTGACATAACATAGAATATTATATCTGCACACTATGGCCGGAATGTACGAAAGGCAAGGTAATGTGAAATAGGACCTGTGTGCCAAGTTTAGCATGTGTCTGGGGTTCTCTTCTTAAAAATACAGTAAAGTGTCCCAAGCTACTCATTAACCGGTAAGGCGTAAGTGACCTCACAAGATAATCACTGTCTCTCTCTGTGTGTTTGCTATTGCTGACAGTGTGCTGTGTGCCGAGACTGTTGCTTTGTCTGCTAGATAACAAACTGAAAGTATTTTTCTGCTGGTCTGACTTCCTCTTTCTCTGGTGTCTGTGCCCCGGCTTTGTGTGCGTGCGTGCGCATGTGTGTGCGCTTGTGCGTGTGCGTGTGCGTGTGCGTGTGCGTGTGCGTGTGCGTGTGCGTGTGTGTGTGTGTGTAGGTGACCTTCGCGCCTGTACATACTGCCGTAAGATCGCTCTGAGCTACGCACACTCGACCGACTCGGGCACCATTGGTGAGGACCTGAGCGCCCTGTCGGACTCGCCGGTGTCCGTGTGCGTGCTGGAGCCCAGCGAGCCGCGCACGCCTGTCGGGGGCCGCAAGGCCAGCCGCAACATCTTCCTGGAGGAGGACACCACCTGGCAGAGGTAACGCCAAAAGCTGAAGCATCCTGGACGAATAAAAGCAGTCAGTTGGTCACTCCAACGCCCTCCTCTTCTGCCCATTGGCAGATGATATTCTTTTGGCCCACTTCCCACAAGCCCTCTCTCACCAGCTTTCTGCCTCAGCTATACTTGCTCTCTACATCCCTGACCTGTTCACATCTAAGATTCCTCACATCTGCTTCTTAACTCTCTGGCTGAGTGTTGAATAGACAGTCTCCTCAATTAAGATGTTATTCATAGTTAACATTGGGGTTTTGTGCATAGTTGCTTAGTCATAGAAAAGTGCCTGACTAGGCACTGTTTAACTTTAATATTTTGATAAATTGTACCGTTTTCCCTGGAAATGTACCCTCGGGGCCATCATTGTGTCATGTTCGGTGGGTTTGTTCTCTCTGTTGTTACTTAAGTTTAAGATGCTACTTGCATTAATCTTCATTTTGTGGATGAAAAGCCCCCCCCCCCCCCTCTAGGGCTGAATGACTAATCTAGGATGATAAGCTTGTTTCACTTATCTACAAGACCTTCATTTTAATCTCATTTAAGTTATTTCGTCAAAAATATGTTCTCAAGAAAATCTCATTGCTTTCATGTGATGAATTACGTAAAAACAATAATATACTTTTATTTGGGGATGCAGCCACTTCACTAGCATGATGGAGCTTAAAGACAGAACATCCTTGATTCTTCCAGACTGATTGCATTTCATTTAATTTCATTTAAAGTGCATGGTTGTTTAAGATTAATCCAAAATAGACATGTGATGTGACACATTACCTTCCACCATTGCCTCTCAGCCTATCAAGGCCTCCTCCTGCTCTGAACTTGACCTGTCTCAAAGAACATCTTTTTTTCCCCTTCTCTTCCTCCTTGCGTAGAAAAACTCCCATTGGGATGAGAAAGAAGTGAGTTTGTGTGCCTTTGATTCTGAAAACCTGTAGACATGTAGTTGAGAAAACCTTTGTGGTTGTTCTCATCATTGTGATCCCTTGCATGCATGTGGTAAATGTTGTTTAATTGTGTTAGATTGATGATATTTTATATAATTGCATGTGTGTGTGTACACAATTTCTCCTGCATAATTTTGTAAATAATCTGCATGTACATGTGTATATATAGGGCTTAATTTCTCTTGCATACTTTTGTAAGTAATCTGATATGCATGTACATGTGTATATATAGGGCTTAATTTCTCTTGCATACTTTTGTAAGTAATCTGATATGCATGTACATGTATACGTACGGCTTTATTTTTACTGTTTTACTTTTGTGTGTGTGTGTGTGTGTGTGTTAGTTTGATCCATCAGGAAACCCAGGCTAGTGGACTGAACTCCAGGCTGACCGGAGTCCAAGAAGACGTGGGGAAGTCTCCCGCAAGGAAGAGGTTTTTATACCTATCTTCTATTGACATATCCAGCCGCGTGTATGTGTATATACCGTGTGTTTACTGTGCTATGATTGTCTGCCGTGGCCAGGTCAGCCAGCGTGACCAACCTGTCTCTGGATCGCTCGGGCTCCTCCATGGTGCCCTCGTACGACAGCTCGGTCAGCCCCCAGACCAGTCGTGCCATGCCTAAGCCTGACCACAGCGAGGAGGAGAGAAAGATACTACTGGTACGGATGTCTCAATCTTCTCCTCTCTACTCTCTACTCTTTGTCTCACGCTCTTCTCTTGCTTTCTCTCTCCATGTATTACTCTGTCTTCCATCCATTCTGTATCTATTTTCTGTCACTTTCCATGTGTCTCCTCCCTGTGTCTTGTCTCTCTCTCTCTTTCTTTCTTTTTTTTCTTTCTCTCTCTCTCTCTGTGCATCTCCATTTTCTCTCTTTCTCTTCTTCAATCTTCTCTGTGTATATTTCTCTGAATGAATCTCTTCTTTCTTTTTCTCTGACTCTCTTTCTGCTTATCATTGTCCACACTGCTAATGATGACTACAAAGACCAGTATAAATGCAACAATATGAGCTTCCTCACAGACCAACGACCAAGAGAAGCCTCTCATGTTCATTAATGTGATGCCTAAAATTCAGTGGATTCTGATTAGCCGTCAGCATTTTTCTTATCATCCTTCACAATATTGCTCTAGAAAAAAATCCCAGATGAATGATCAGATTGTGTGGTGTGGACGTTGTTGTTTATATTAGATAGAGCCATTCAAAACTGTATCCTATATAATTATAAAAGTATCCTTATATTTACTATGGGCATTGGGCATGGGGCTTATGACACACCTCCCTTTATCACCGTATCCGGTTGTTAAGTTGTGATGCAATAATGTGCCAATAATTCTTTTACTGGGTTCAACTGAGCCCAGAACGGCTTGTTTTTTTCCACAGACAGTAAAAGAAACATTTTGTTTCACTATTTAGAGTAGCCTACAAGAAAATGTCATTCTACTACCCCCTCCTTGCCTCGACCTAATAAAATCCTATTTTTTACGAAGGCCTGGACATTGCCCTTGATTATATCATCTGGCTACACAGCTACACTAATTACTCTGTTAGAGTCAAGCAATATTTTTACCCTTACTAAAATGAAGGTGGTACTGACAAGGTTTACAGATTGTGAAAACAGGCTGGCTGCGCTAGTAAACTTTTTTGGGTGCAGAAATGACATGTGACATCGGACTTAACAACCGAATTGGTCTCTGTGCATCTTTATATTCCTCTGTATCACTGAGCCTTTATATGCAGTTTGTGTTTCTATGTGCATTTTCCAGAGATGTGCTCACTTGCACAAGAGCACTGAAAGCTGTCTAGAGTCTCTCAATAGCAGTAATGGATCGCTGACAGTTATGGGCTCCATGAATTCTGTTTCATCACAGAGTAGGGCAGGCGTTAATAAAAAGTGGTTTGACCAGAAATTGGAGTGGAAGAAAAGAATGATGAGGGTAAGATGGCATGATGGTTGCAACGTCGACATCCATTCGATGCTAGCCCTAACTGTGTGTGTTGGTTTGGGACACTTTCTGTAATCTGCAATTAAACATGCAAAGTTTGCACAAATCACGCAAACCTGTCATAGAAGTAATTTTTGCACGTTTTTTGCTTCTAAATAATCTCTTATAGCATTAAAACAAGTCATACCGATCTGCCTGTCCTCGTACGTATATTGTAGAACATGTTTTAATGTATCAACTTTATTCTCAAACAGATCTGAAACTGTGTGTAGTCTGCTTGTATGTGTGTCTGCCTGCTGCATTCCCTTTGAGTGCCTCTGTCTGTCACTATACGCACTAACACACATATGTATGCTCCATCAGGGTTTAATACATATCTGGGGGGAAAACATCTTTCAATGACTGTCTGTCTCCTTTTTTATCTTGTAGTAGATTCTGTAACATAATATTTGTAGTGTTGCCGGTCAGTGGCTTCGCTTGTAAAGGGAGCCTTTGTTTGATCACACAGGACTCGTCCCAACTCAAAGACCTCTGGAAGAAGATCTGCCACAACAGTACGGGCATGGAGTTTCAGGACCACCGTTACTGGCTGCGGACCTACCCCAACTGCATTGTGGGAAAGGAACTGGTCAACTGGCTCCTGCGGAATGGAACCGTTTCGACCAGGTGGGATACACATTGCTCAAGGACTTGATTTTGTCCATTTGTGTCTGTTTTCGCAGCCAATAGTGAGGCAATATAATGCCAGTAGATTGAAATAGTGACTGAAAGTACAAGCTTTTGATTTTGAATAATATTCAGCCATTGTTCCACAACCTCTGTAGAGCCCAAGCCATTGCTATTGGACAGGCTTTAGTGGACGGGCGCTGGCTTGACTGTCTTACCCACCACGATCAGGTCTTCCGTGATGAGTATGCCCTTTACCGCCCCCTGCAGGTGAGCCAAAGTAGACCACAAATAATGGCTTCTAATCTACTCTGCCCTGAAACCTGTGGCTTGATATGAAACCTTTGTTTCTCTATTTTCTCAGTCGAAATGGTGGTGATTTAGGTTGATGACGTTGTATTGTTTTCCAGAACACAGAGTTCTCAGAGACGCCGTCTCCAGACAGTGACAGCGTGAACTCTCTGGAGGGCCACTCCGAGCCCTCCTGGTTTAAGGACATCAAGTTCGACGACAGCGACACCGAGCAGCTGGTTGATGAGAACGACTGTACAATGCCCAGTGAGTGTCTGTCAAGCTCTATCAAGTGTTACGGTTGTTCATCTTGGTTCGGTGCTATCTTTTAAAGTGCAGTAAACAAGTAAAGGGTTTTTATCTGCTTCTGAAAGGTTGATTATACAAAAGTTGTGACGTTGTGTAAAAGGCGAATAAAAACAAAATGTAATAATCTGCAAATATCATATTTAGCTGCAAAAAGGACACAGACAACATATCAAATGTTGAAAAAGACAAATTTGAATATTTCATGGTTTCAAAAAAAGTTGGGACAGGGGCAACAAAATGCTGGAAAAGTTCTATAATGATAAAGAAAATAAAAGGATGAATATTTCACAACTAATTAGGGAAACTGGCAACAGGATTGGGTATGAAAAAGCATCCCAGAGCAGCACAGTCTCTTAGAAGTAAATATGTAGGGGTTTTCATCACTCTGTAAACCTGTGTGGTCAAATTATGAAACAATGTCATTTTAATGCTTCTTAATATGAAATTATGAAGTATTTGGGAGTTAATCGTCTACAGTATCATTAAAATATTTAGAGAATCCAGAGAAATATTTGCAAACAAGGCATCGAGCTGAAAAACAATACTAGACCTGTTTCTGTAAAGAAAATCATTGTATGGGCTCAGGAAAACTTCTGATAGCCATTGTCTATGAGCACAGTTTGATACTCAATTCAGAAATGCTAGTGTAAACTTTACCATGTAACAGCCAAAATTGTATTTAGACATGATACAGAAATACCACCGTCTTATCTGGGCCTCAGCTTGTTTAAAATGGACTGAGGTTTTTTATGGGCTTTGCAGTGTTGTGGTGATGAAAGAAAAAGCCTCAAGTGTCACAATTACTTGTGTCCCTTAACACTTAGAGGAATTCATTTTCCTCCGTTCTTCGTTCTTTCCTCAAGGTTCCTCTAGCCCCAGTAAGAGAACGTCTGTGAGCAGTTTTCAGTCTGCAGTGGACAGTGACTCGGCAGCCTCCATCAACCTCAACATGGAGCAGGACAACGTCAACTTTCACATCAAGAAGCAGTCCAAGTACCCCCACGTGCCTCTGCCTGCCGAGAAAAGTGTGTGAGCCACAGCCTCGCTGTCTGTATTCTTCACATCTCTTGTCATCTCTGAGCCCTGTCTAAAGGAGATCATTTTTGTAATGAAGCCTTGTGTAAACAATCTTAGCATTGTGAAATGCCATTACATTGCTTAACAATTACCATGCAATTTTGGTAAATAAGGGAGATATATGGATGTTTATCTTAAGCATTCAATTATTATTTTCTTGGATGTTTATAGAGTACATTTGCAAGCCTGATTAGTGATTCTGTCATATTCATTCTCTCATAGCTGAGGTCCTAGTGTCTGAGGATGGTCAGAACATTTCCATCAGTGATGCCTTCATCAAAGGTAATTTTTTCAAAAGCATTTTGGAACTTAAGTAACATGGCAACTAGAATGGAGGCCGGTGAGGTGACTTACCATTGGCCTCTCTCCTCTTGTAGAATCCCTGTTTAATCGTCGTGTGGAGGAGAAGGCCAAGGAGATGCTCTTCACTCCACTGGGATGGCACCACAGCTCCCTGGACCAGCTCAGAGAGGAGAACGGGGAGAAGAAGGCCATGGAGAGGCTGCTGTAAGTTAGATGGGATATTTGCAGTTGGCTGTGTGCAAAGTAATAAAAGAAAACAGATCTGTAGGCTGTTGTTGATTGATTCAGTTCTTAAAATTAGGTCTGCCTAGTCATTCGTGTGGATCATTTTTGGTGCCGTCATTGGCTATCTAAGAGCTAACAAGGAAATAAATGGAAGACTATCTCTTTAGATGTGTAAGAATAGCTTATATTATTTCGATGTAAATTTGCTTCCTGATTTTCTCTCCAGCTCTGCCAACCACAGCCACATGATGGCGCTGCTCCAGCAGCTGTTGTACAGCGAGTCCCTGTCGCTATCCTGGAGAGACATCATCGTGCCCGTGGTTCGGCAGGTGGTGCAGACGGTGCGGCCAGACGTGCGCAGCTGTGACGACGACATGGACATCCGTCAGCTGGTCCACATTAAGAAGGTAAGACTCCTGAGATCCCGCAAAAATCCCTCTGGTATTTTAATACCTGGATTTAGACTGTTTAGCACTAGTCTCATATTATGTTTGTCTCTTCTTTCAGGTTTCAGGAGGGAAGAAGTTTGATTCAACTGTGGTAAATGGTTTTGTGTGTACGAAGAATATTGCGCACAAAAAGGTATAGTGAAATTTCAAAGTACAGTAATGTTAATACAGCTCCTTTACATTCAACAGTTGAGTCATTTTAATGGTGCTGATCATGTATTTCTATGCATTTGTGTGTTCAGATGAACTCCTATATCAAAAACCCCAAGATCTTGCTGCTGAAATGTTCAATTGAATATCTGTACAGAGAAGAAACCAAATTTACTAGCATTGATCCAATAGTCTTACAGGCAAGTACAAAAAAATGTCTTCTCATAGATCATTTGGTAGACAATAGACATCAAGATGTAAACACAAGTGTTTCTACCGGAATTAATTGTTTATTTCACTGTTATGTCAATGTTTATTGCTTTGCATATAACTGAAATAGTGTAATATAAAACATAAGTAAGCAAAGGCCTTGTTATCTATGGGACCACTCAGACTTTCATCCATTTTTGATGCAAATTGGTCTCTCCAAATGCCCTAGAATCATGAACAGTATCTTTCCTATGTCTCCACCAGGAGCGTGAGTTCCTCAAAAACTACGTCCAGCGCATTGTGGACGTGCGGCCGAACCTGGTGCTGGTGGAAAAGACGGTGTCTCGCATCGCCCAGGATATGCTGCTGGAGCACGGGATCACTCTGGTCATCAACGTGAAACCTGTAAGTCCTTTCACCTCTCTGCCGCATGCTGTATCAAAAGTTACTTTTTAACAATCATTAGACTGTTGAATGTTTCTGTTGAAGTAATTAAACAGTAAGTAAACAGATCAGGCCATTTGCTCAAGGGTTCATTAATGTCTTCAATGGATAGACACGTTTGTATTTCTCAGTAGCTAAGAAAATTGTGGGTAACAACAAATCAAATTTTAAAATTATTATTCCTCAACTATACAGCAAGTGCTGGACCGAGTGAGCCGCATGACGCAAGGGGACCTGGTCATGTCCATGGACCAGCTGCTGACCAAGCCTCGGCTGGGCACTTGCCTAAAGTTTTACATGCACTCCTTCCAGCTGGCCAACAGTACGTCTGCTCCCCTCGCGGGTAACACAGGAATTGGGTTTGCCTGATTCTTTCTGTGTATATTGTATGTTTTCTTTTAAAAGATATCTATAGATAATACTCTACTATAGACTATACTATACTATACTATACTATACTATATCTCTGCATTCTTGTCTTTTTTTAAGGAAAATATCGTACTTTTCTGTTAGAAGATTCTCTGAAAAATATGAACTAGATTGATACCATTGGCTCTAATTTTATACCACAAGGCACACTATATAGACTTTGTGCTTCGCCTGATGGATTACATGTCATACAAATTCGAGGCCCATTCCAGTAATTTAGCACAGTGAAATTACTTAAATAACATGCCCTTCTCCCCCATCCTGTGACAGATGATCAGAAGACCCTGATGTTTTTCGAAGGCTGCCCCCCTCAACTGGGCTGCACTATTAAACTCCGAGGCGCCTCTGAGTACGAGCTGGCGCGTGTGAAGGACATCATTCGCCTGATGATCTGTGTGGCCTACCACTCGCAGCTGGAGATCTCCTTCCTCATGGACGAGTTCGCCATGCCTCCAAGCCTCACCAAGAGCACGTCCTTCCCCTGCCTGCTGGAGAGCACCACAGGAGAGGAGGAGGAGGAGGAGGAAGAGGAGGAGGAGGAGGAGGGTCAGAAAGGGATGGTCCAAGGAAACGGATCTGTGGCTGACCAGAGTGACGTCTCCCAGGGCACAGACAGTGACGTGGTGCTTGATGAGTCCAGGAGCTCCCACTCCAGGGTACAGTCCGTGTCCGAGTCATCGAGCAAGGACCAGGAGAGCCCCAGGCCGGATGTGAACGACACCGTTGGCTCGGTAGCCGACTGCGAAGGCACCGACTCGGGCTGTAAGACGTCCACTCCGCTGTCCTTCACCTCCTCCAACCCTGCCTCCGTGCCACTGCCCTACCTGATCTCCGACCTTGAGGAGCTGGCCGACGAGGAGGGGCTGCCGCAAGTGGCCCAAAATGACGCTGGTGGGACGAAGGAAGGCACCCTGGTTCACGCCGACGATAACGATAATGGCACCAGCACTGGCACCGGCGCCTCGGGCTCGGACACGCCACCGACGCGCCTTTTCCGTGACCCCCTGCAGGACGACACGGGGCTGTTTGTCACCGAGCACGTGGCCTCGTCCGACGACCGGCTCAAGTCGATATCGGCGTGCTTCCGGCAGGAGCTGAAGGACATCATCCTGTGCATCTCGCCGTTTGTCACCTTCCGCGAGCCCTTTCTGCTCACGGCCCCCGGTCTGCGTTGTCCGAGCCGCGACTACTTCCCCGAGCATGTTTACCTCTCGCCGCTCCTCAACAAGGACTTCAAGGAGCTGGACGGGCGCCGCAAGAGGCAGCTGCTGAAGGACTCCGGCGTGGCGACGTCGGCAGCATCCGGAACGCCGGGGGCGTCACTGACCAACGGCGTCGGGGGTGGGGGGCCGCGGCCCATCCAGGTGCTGCCCTCGCACCCGCTGACCAGCGCGCGCATTGCCGAGCAGGTGAGCTGCAGCCAGGAGCTAGCGCGCATGCTGGCCGACTACCGGGCGCAGGGCGGGCGTATCCGCCAGCGGGACGACCCCTTCTCCAACCCCCAGCAGCAGGCCAGGGAGAACCAGAGCGCCAGGGCGCCGGTCAAGGCCGACAGCGAGGAGGAGAAGTCGTCAGGGCAGACGGACATCACCTGGGCCACCAAGGTGAGACATTTTTCAACACGAGGGTCTTAAACTCACACAAACACAGTGGACTTCTGTGTGTTAAAGTGTATTTTGCTTGTGTGTGTGTGTGTGTGTGTGGGGGGGGGGGGTGGTCACTGCTAATCTAATCAATACACATTTACCTTGTAATTTTAGCTTAACTGTCATGAACATGTCATGAACAAAAGTTATATTTCTGTCAGTTGCGCATACTCTTATCCATGTGTTTGTGTAGCTGGACTGCCTGAACCCCATCAATCATCAGCGTTTGTGCGTGCTCTTCAGTAGCTCATCAGCGCAGTCGAACAATGCACCCAACCCCTGCGTCAGCCCCTGGTAAACCCCACTCCTATTTGGATCTGTATAGTATAGTGGTATGGTCGAGTAATGTCATAGGATGCCTAACTTTGCCTTGTTGAATTCACATTTCTGATTTATTCTCATAGGATTGTGACAATGGAATTCTATGGAAAGAATGACTTGACTCTTGGTATCTTTTTGGAGAGATACTGTTTTAGGTAAAAATTATCGTCCACAAGTTTTTGTGATGCTATAATGTTGCACTGTACATAAATGAACAACAAATTATTATTATCCATTCTGCTATCATCCTGGTTTCCTCTGACTGAGTCTCTCTCTCTCTCTATCTCTCTCTCGCTCTATCTCTCTCTCGCTCTGTCTCTCTCTCTCTTTATCTCTCTCTTGCTCTCTCTCTCTCTCTCTCTCTCTCTCTGTGGGACACAGGCCTTCTTACCAGTGCCCTAGTATGTTCTGTGAAACTCCCATGGTACACCATATTCGGCGTTTTGTGCATGGCAACGGGTGTGTCCAGATCGTCCTCAAGGAGCTGGATTCACCTGTGCCAGGCTACCAGCACACCATCCTCAATTACTCCTGGTGCCGCATCTGCAAACAGGTAACAATTACTCCATAGAGATAGACTATGCATAGAGATTATTCTGGCTTTTTGAAGCATAGATACTCATCTTAGGAGTTGCTTTCTCTCTCTCTTTCTCTCTCTTTCTCTCTCTCTCTCTCTCTCTCTCTCTCTCTCTCTCTCTTTATTTCTCTCTTAAAAGGTGACTCCAGTAGTACCCCTGTCCAATGACTCCTGGTCCATGTCTTTTGCCAAATACCTGGAGCTGCGTTTCTACGGACACCAGTACACGCGCCGTGCCAACGCTGAGCCCTGTGGCCACTCCATCCATAAGGACTACCACCAGTACTTCTCCTACAACCAGATGGTGGCCTCCTTCAGGTAAGCCTCCGCCTTGTTTATGCACTCTCTTATGTCTTCTTGTTATGAGCCATCATTAGCTGCTGATACAACTGCAGCTTTTATACACATTTTCACTTGCTTGGCCTATAATGTGAAATGATGAAATTGGTTAGTTTTGTCTTTAGAGCTAATATATCAAAATCACTTGACTTGACAAAGGCATGTTGGATACAAATATGTTGTTTACAATGCCTGTTTGTATTGAAGCCAAGGGTATTTCCTGATCTCTCTCCCCTTAGCTACATACCAGTGCGCCTTCTGGAGATTTGCCTCCCTCCTCAAAAGATCATCATCAGGAACCAGGGCCCCTCTAAAAATGGCATGCAACAGGACCTCAAGGACTTCTTACTGAAGTGAGACTCTCCAGTAGCTTCTTACATGATTTCAAATGTTTGGGTGGCTCTTCATTCGTGATATTTTATTTTCCTTTTATTTACCGTACTTAATTGTTTTTAATGCTATTGTGTTTTTGTGCCACTGTGAGTTTCATTAACTTTTTTCTCCATCCATTTTCTTTATTTGATCTGCCTTTAATATTGTATTTTTTTTTGTAGTTTTAGTTGCTAACTAATAACTATGCTTTAATCCTTTGATTCCTTTTTTCCTTGTGTAGCATATTATAAAGCACTTTTTGTTTCAAAATGTGCATAAACTGAAATGATTTGACCTTGACTTTTTGTGTTCTCCATCCAGGGTATCTCAAGTGTATCTGGCCATAGATGACCGTCTCACCTCCCTGAAGACGGACACCTTCAGCAAGACCCGAGAGGAGAAGATGGAAGATCTGTTTGCACAGAAAGATGCAAGTATCCACATCGAACCCTGCAAACAGCACACCGTCAAATCATGCATGGTGAAAACAAATATGGCTGACATTGTTCACTCTGCATTGTGTTTTGATGAAATGAAGACCTTCGGAATGAATACTGGGCATAAAGTTCTCAAGTGCTGTGGTGAAGTTCACTCGCAGGCTGGGTATTTTCAGGTTGCCTTCAGATTATACATCATTGCCTGTTACGGGACAAATGGTGGTGGTTAGTGAGGTTCCCCGGTCCACGTTTAAAGTGCTTTGGGTGCCTTGAATAGTCTATACAAATACAAATGTGTTGTTGTGTTGAAAATGACTTAAGCCATAGACATGTCTCCTGCTTTAAGCCCAGTGCATATGTCTGTAAGCGTCTAAATCTCCCACTGGTGTGTGTGTGTAGATGGAGGAGGCAGAGCTGCGTGGCTGGATTGAGAAGCTGCAGGCCCGTCTGCAGGCCACAGGACTGGAGTCCCCTCACCAGCTGCAGGTCGTGCTCGAGTCCGTGGTGGTCAAGAAGCAGAGCCTATGTGAGACCCTGCAGTCTTGGAACAGCAGGTGAGTCCCACCATCCCACAACTGCTCACTGACAAGGATGTGTGTTAGAATATATTATAAAGACAACATAGAAATTGCATGATATTGTGTGATATACAAAGTGTTAAGTCTAACTAAAGCTGAATAAATAACTAGGCAAAAACTGTTTTCTAATTTAACACTGTAATCACAAACATTGATGAATCAGCTCAGTACTCCACACGATAGCTGTAATTCAAGCGTGAGAACTTTGCTTTTTTGCACTCTTTGCACTTTGGCCGGCATTTGAATTGGAGCCCCATACGTTTGTCAGTGTACAGTATAAGGGCCAGTTGGTTCTGAATCTATGTGGGCTCTGTTGGGTGTTTGTCAGTGTGTGAGGGCCTGTTGATTCTGAATGTGTGTGGGCTCTGTTGACATGCCGGTAATGTGTTGTGTCTTTTTCAGACTGCAGGACCTGTTCCAGCAGGAGAAGGGGAGGAAACGTCTGTCTGTTCCACCCAGTCCAGGGAGACACAGGCAGACCGAGGACAGCAAGGTCAGGACATGACAGGCCTTAGGGTCCGCAAATGAAGCGCTGTCTGATTTTTTGGAATGTATGTGCCGCTATCACGTCTGGTGTAGCCAGATCCATTGAGTGGAAGAAGCTAATTGTTGGAGCAGACGTACCGCAGAACGCTTCAGTTACATACCCGGTGTAGCCACCCTGTTACATTAGTCCTGTCTAGCCTCCCTGTTACATTAGTCCTGTGTAGCCACCCTGTTACATTAGTCCTGTCTGTGTAGCCTCCCTGTTTCATTAGTCCTGTCTGTGTAGCCTCCCTGTTTCATTAGTCCTGTGTAGCCACCCTGTTACATTAGTCCTGTGTAGCCACCCTGTTACATTAGTCCTGTGTAGCCTCCCTGTTACATTAGTGCTGTGTTTGGTGTTGTTGGTTCTTAGCCTTTTTTTAATTATGAACTGCAGACATCAACAGATGTTTAACTTTGAGTCACTTCTGATTAGGGTGTTGGGAATGCTTATTGATAATGTCTGTATGTGACCTGGATCTTCTGGTCATGCTGTAGCGGTGGACAGTTTTGGCCATTGTTAACAGTTTACTGTTCCTTTATCCTCAGACGAGCGCACACGAGTCCTCACCCCGAAACCCCTCCCCTATGGTCCAAAATGGAGACAAGGGTGAGAGCATTGGCTGAGCCACTCTAGACCTGTATTCTGGTTGGCCATTGCCCTATGACTGACTGATGGTGTTTTCATCGTTGTCTCTTCCAGAGGATCGTCACCTGAGCACATTGCCCTCGACCTCAGGCTCCATCTCCCTGGCACTGCCGTCTCCTGGAGACCCCGGCTCCGAGATCGCCACCGTAGGACCCTCCTTTGCTGACCAGGACTCTGTCAGCCTCCCAGAAGGTAACCACACGCACACACACACACACACATAGACACACACACAATTTCATGCATATAATACATACATGATGTGCCAAGTTTGTGCTCACCATATCAAGACTTGTATACACATGCCTATTTAATTCCCTGATGCTGAGACATTCTCTTCTTGGTTTTCAGATGTGTTTGACGGACACCTGTTGGGTTCCAATGACAGCCAAGTGAAGGAGAAGTCCACCATGAAAACCATTCTGGCCAACCTGCTACCTGGCAACAGCTACAACCCCATCCCCTTTCCTTTGTGAGCATGAACGTGTCACTCTCACACCAGGTCTACACTGGGCCCGCAACTGAAGCGCTCCGTTCGCGATGCGTTAAAATAGTTTTAGGGCCCCAACTGGCTGGGGCACCTGCACCGTACGCCGGCGACCTTTCTGGATCCCACCCCGACTCTCTCTCCCACTCACTTCCTGTCATTCTCCACTGTCCTGTCTAATTAAAGCCATAAAAAGCCCCAAAAAATATACAAAAAAATAAATAAATAGTTTTAGAAGACTGGTCTATTTTTTTCGAATGTACGCACCGCTATCCATCACGTCTGGTGTAACCAGTTCTATTGATTATAGCGGAAGGTAATTGTTGCAGCAGACGCTGTGCCAACAGAACGCTTCAGTTACAGTCGGTGCCCGGTGTAGCCTCCTCGTTAGTCATTCAGTCATTCTGCTCTCTTTATAAATAATACAAATTGGACTGCGTTTAAGGTTTTTAAAGTGCTCAGTGGTGATCTTGTGAATGACCTGTGAACCTGTAATGAGCTGACCTCTCCCATGCTTTGGCAGTGACCCAGACAAGCACTACCTGATGTACGAGCATGAGCGCGTCCCCATCGCTGTGTGTGAGCGTGAGCCCAGCTCTATCATCGCCTTCGCCCTCAGGTAACCCTTCCACCCTCTCTTCACGCACCCCCAGACCCAGAGCTCCTTAACCGAGGCTGTCCAGGGCAGCGCTAGCATGTGGTCTCTGACTGACTCTTCTCTCTGGACTCGCCTAGTTGTAAGGAGTACAAGACGGCCCTGGAGGAGCTGGCTAAAACCACAGCAAAGCCAGGCAGTGAGGAAGCCATGCAGACCAGCAGGTACACTTTTGTATTTAGAAACCTTAAGTTTATATAGCTACCATTGTATTATGAGAGGGGCATGTTCATATTGAAAGAGTCCTCTTGACATTTACTTATGTAATGGGGTGAATGAGTTCGTAGCATACAAAATATGCAGACATGCTGAAATACTGCAGGGTGAGCTCCTAACTCACAACAGTGTCTCCATGAAAGTGTCCACTGAGGTCAACATGCTGCTTTTTAGACTGAACTATTTCTACTTCTTTCTTTGTCTGCAGTGTTGGAGAGAGTCGTGCCAAGAGTAGCCCTGCAAAGCCCAACGAGTCCATCTCCTCTCAGATTGGACGCATCACTGTAGACTCAGACCCCCTGAGTGAGTGAACTAACAATACTGGCAGCCATACTTGGTTTCGAAATCTAGAGGTCTTTCCTCTCTGTGCCCTCATCTGGAGAACTTCATCTTTTTATAATGCAATGTGTATTGATTTTTCAACTTAGAAATACACAGCATTTGTCAATAATGGTCAAATTTTCAAATTTTCCCAAAATATCTATGATGTAAGACATTTCCTTAATATTTAACTCTGTGTCTCTCTCTTTCTGTCTGTCTCTCTCTCTCTCTTTGTGGTAACAGAAGAGATAGATGGAGGAGACAAACAGAAGAAGCAAGCGGGCAACCCTCACATTGAGCTCCGTAAGCGCACACACACACACACACACACACACACACACACACACACACACCCACCCCTCTCCCTCACATGCATAACAGTCCTGATCAATCCCTTTCTCTTAACAGACGTTTGGGCTTGTGTTCACAGCCGCCCTTGTGAAAGTGCTGCTGTGTGTAAGCTGTGCTCTTTGTCCCATTGGCCAACAGAGTTCTCGGATGCCAACGCCAAGTTCTACTGCCGGATCTACTACGCAGAGGAGTTCCACAAGATGCGGGACGAGATCATGGAGAGCACGGAGGAGGACTTTGTGCGCTCGCTGTCCCACTGCGTCAACTGGCAGGCCCGCGGCGGCAAGTCTGGAGCCGTCTTCTACGCCACCGAAGGTGAGCGACCTCTGGCCTTTGTCTGTCTGATTGGCACACATACTCTACCTGCCTCAGTGCTTCCCATAGACAACTGCATTGTCTGTCACCTTCTGGTGGTGGCAAGTCAGAACCATATTGCTGGTATATGTGCTGATGTTGCATCGTGACTCTTTTATTCGCCTGCCCTCCTTTCTCTTTCTAGATGACCGTTTCATTCTGAAACAGATGCCCCGGCTGGAGGTGCAGTCCTTCCTGGACTTTGCTCCTCACTACTTCACCTACATCACGGGCGCTGTGCAGCAGAAGGTTGGGGCGTTTTGCAAGCATTTACAACATCTCAGTAACCATAGATATGACCTTAGTTCCTTATTTATGCAAATAGCTCTATAATGGAAATGTAAATAAAATCAGCAGTGTAGCTGTACTTGCTAGCAAGCATAGTGTGTATATAAGGTCTATTTGGTGCTTGGTACTTTTACGGCGAGAGAAATGTGAACTTACTGCCAATTTCTATGGAGTTGAATGCACATACACATATTAATATCCTCATATAATAATAATGATATTAATAATATTTGTTATGTATAGCGCTTAACTGTCATTCCTTGCCCCTGTACCCTGTAGCGTCCCACTGCCCTGGCCAAGATCCTGGGCGTGTACCGCATCGGCTACAAGAACTCCCAGAACAACACAGAGAAGAAGCTGGACCTGCTGGTCATGGAGAACCTGTTCTATGGTCGCAAGATGGCGCAGGTGTTCGACCTGAAGGGCTCGCTGCGGAATCGCAACGTGAAGACGGAGCAGGGCAAGGAGAGCTGCGAGGTGCTGCTAGACGAGAACCTGCTCAAGCTGGTGCACGACAACCCGCTGTACATCCGCTCGCACTGCAAGGCCATCCTGCGCGCCGCCATTCACAGCGACGCCTACTTCCTGTCCAGCCACCTCATCATCGACTACTCGCTGCTGGTGGGTCGCGACGACACCACCGACCAGCTGGTGGTGGGCATTATCGGTAAGGCACAGTACCTCGCCAGTTAGGATAGGTGCTAATTTAGTAACATTTGTCATTAATTGTTCCTGTGCTCAAAGAAACTGGCATAACTCCATACTTAACTCCAGACCATCAACACATTTCTTCAGGAGTATAGGCTGCCCAATACAGCAGTGTCTCCTTATCTTTTATAGGAGTATTTTAAATATGTATTTAATCCACCTGTCTTGATTGGGAACTAAGCCTGTTGTTTTTTCACTGTTTTATCCTAATATGTCGGCATCTTTTCACTAATGTCCCAGATTACATTCGCACTTTCACCTGGGACAAGAAACTGGAGATGGTGGTCAAGTCCACAGGCATCCTTGGTGGCCAAGGTACTGCATCTACCCTTTACTTTTTGTTGTCCCATTGTTCTAGTCGTACATATTCTACTTTCTACAAGTGACGTTCACCATCTGTGGTTTATAATCTGGCTGACATCACTTTTGTCTTTCAGGTAAAATGCCCACAGTGGTGTCCCCCGAGCTGTACCGCGCCCGCTTCTGTGAGGCCATGGACAAGTACTTCCTCATGGTGCCTGACCACTGGACGGGGCTCGGGGTGAACTGCTGAGGCAGAGACCAGGGCTGTGTGAGTAGGGGACGGGCTGGGCTGGGCTGCAGAGTGTGTAACAGTTACCAACAGCTCATCCCCACCGACCCTGGAGACAGGAGTCCCCTCCCCTCCCGTCCCGTCTAGCGCACTAGACCTCATATGACCGCGCTGGACAGACCACGCCCAGCCCCCAGAGTTCAGCTCACAAACTGCCAGTGCCTCAGCCACAGACACTCGATGACGAACGGTGCCACAAATGTGTGTGAGTTGGACGGTGTTAGAGGGTGTACGGACGCATACACACACACATATGGACGCGGAGACACCGACATTCGTATTTATGGGATCCTTGTGAGTTCCTCGTCTAGTTGTGTTGTACATTTCAGTCACTTTGATTGTGCCAACACTGATGTTGTTTGGCTCTCCCTCACGATTGCACTGAAGACAGCTGTTGACACGTTAGGCTGTATGTAGTATTGTTTGTTTTAAACTAATGATTATAAAGAACGCTGTACGTTTTGTCATACATGTAAAGAGATTATGTAATTAAATAATATTAACACAACTTTGACTTTCACCGAGTTTGCTCCTTTTCCCACCTACCTAAGGATGTTTGGAATTAATTATTACATATACGGCACGTAGTTTGAGATCACAATGGTAGACGAGGTTTGTTTCTAAAATCTACTAGTAAACAACAAATCACACAAGAAGCTGTAGGGAAGAGTTCAGACAAAATAAACAAGGGTAATAAATTGCTCTTGCCAATTAAACAACATTCTCTACACAATGATGGTTATTAATCAAATTCACATGATCACATTCAGTCATGCAAGACTGACGGATGTAAAAAATCTTTTAGTTAGAACACCTGCTGAATAGAGTGATCTCAAATTTGCATTATACTGGCGATAGCTATGAAGCTGTATGCAAATCTTCCAACTGTTGACAGGGCTGCTCTTCCTGACGAACCGCTGCCAAAGAGAGCGAGCTTCCCAAGCTGGGAAGACATTCCAGGATTGAACACATCAGCAGTACATCATATTTGGTCACAGACATTTGGTCAAAGACAGACATTTAATTCAATCAAATTTTAATATCATTATATACTTATAAAACACAAACCTCAGCTGACACAGCCCTCAGCATTTTGGTACTGCATCAGGAACTGGCATGAACATCTGGTACACACAAGATTGTCACAAATGGCAAAAAAAAAGCTTTCTCTGGTATAATACTGCTAGTTCCACCCACACTCAGTATCTGCATCACACCACTTCATTAACTCAACATGTCATATTCATCATATTTATCTTATCAAATTTGTAAGAACTTCTGTGCTTTTTGCTATAAAAAGAAAGGAAAAGTGGTATTTCAATCTGTGCAAGAGAATGGGGTTTAAGAGTGAAAACACAACATTTTTACACACATATCGCATACACACACACACATACTCACAAGCACACGGAAAATGACCTAGTTCTGTTAGGTGTATTGCACTCATACACACACACAGTGGCACACACCACCTGACAGAAAACATGCCGACATACTAAGGCGAGTTTCAGCTGATTGACTTGACAAACTGAGTGGGTCAATCTTAAATCATGCCAGCTCTCATTTCTCATCTTCACATTGCATTACCAGCACCTCAGTCAGGTAAAGGAAAGGTCAAATGTTTTTTTTTCTCTCTTTCCAAGTACATGAACTAAAGTACAAAATTAATATAACAAGGCACTGGACAAGTTTAAGACGTTCCCATTGATGACCAAGGAATGACCAGAATTAAGACAGACACAGGGGACGAGAGGGAGGAGAGCATGATGAGGGAGTAGCTGAGGTCTCGGTCACACGTCCCGTTTCAACCCTTCACCGCCCTCCTCCTCCTCACGCTGGAGAGCCGGCAGTTGTACCATTGTGTAACATTAAGGAATCTGCATTCAAGTTGTCCCTTAGAGTACCTTCACTTCACTTCAAACCAGACTCACAACAGAAGGTCAACCTGCATAATGTGAGCTAGTTGTGTAACTAGTTATAACACTGTCAGTGGACAGGAGTTTTTAGCGACTAAGGGTTTCATGAAGCCTCATAAGTCATGTGTCAGACTCTAGGCCCAGACACAGGCAGGACCCATGCCAGCTCCTCAAGAGCCTGGCTGGGGGCATTTGACACTTGATTAAACAAACATACTGTATATTTTACAGTAGCAGGACCTGTGTCAGATTGGCTTGATAGTTACAAGTATTGCCAGTTTATACAAAAAATCTTTACATTTCATACAAAATGAATTGTCAACATTTTTTTTAAGTGCTAAAATACTTGATGTTGAAGTACTTGACGGAGGTCTGGCAGGATAGCAGAGCACATCATGAAATACAGCCCTGGTTCGGGCCCTCGCCTTGTTAATACACAGTCCTAAGGAGGATAGACCTGTCTATGTTCCACTGCATCTCTCAATGGTCCCTGATGAAGACTATAGGTGAGGATATCTTGAGGCAGACGCTGTCCACTACCCATGAGCTAGTCAGATCAAGCTTTGACACACAGTTGATATTTGCACCATTTTTTTTTTCTTGAAGTGCTAAATAGCTTTTTTTTTCCTTCATATTATTTTCATCATCACCTTGATGTTTCCTTTTTTAATCCATGTGAAAATTATAAGCTTTCGTTACCCTGAGAAAAAAAAACAGGTACAAATTTTGCACAAACACATGGTTTTGCTAGCTCTGGTCCAATGAGTAAAAATCTAGTTGATATTGTGCTTTGACAATCCACAAGCTAGAGACATGGCATACCAAACCATGCCCAGTATTCACTGCATGTGGTAATATGTTGGCAAATGTCAATATTTGGTTAAGTTCACTCATTTTTTCTACAATTTTCTTCACAATCTACATCTCTCTTCTTCACTCAAAAAATAAAAACATTTAATGTCTTTAAAAAAAAATAGATGTTATCAAAATGGATTGTACCGTGTTCAGTCTTGCCTCAAACAGAAAATAAAACAAAACAAATCATTCTGCACACTTTTAAAATGAATGTAAGAGGCAAGTGACAAAACAACTACACACAGGGGGGGGACTACGGTCTGGATTGGTACTTCTTGTTGATATTGTTGTTATGGGTGGGGGGGGTCGAGGGATCTGGAGGTCAAAAGGTTTCCGAGTCGGAGTCGTTCTCCGTCGTGCCCTCGCTGGAGGGTCCGGCGGAGCGGTTGCGTGGGCTTCGGGGCGCCCCCTGGTGGCCGGCTTTGGTGGGCAGCGGCAGCATCCTCAGGAGGGCACCTGGGGAGGGGGCTCCGGAACTGCAAGGGGAGCAGAAAGGCATCATGGTAGCCAGAATGAGAGCCAGGCAGTCGGCTACCTCTCTGCTTGGAGCGCAAGCCAGAGCAGGAGTGAGACCTAGGGGGGCAGAGAGAGACGGAAAGAGAGGGAGAGAGAGAGGAAGGGAGGGACAGAAAGAAAGGAAGGGGAAAAGAAAGAGAGAGAGAGGAAGGGAAAGACAGACAGAGAGCAGAAGGGGGAGAGAGAGAGAAAGCAATAGAAAGAAAGGGAGAGAGAGAGAAGGGAAGAAAGAGAGAGGGAGAGATTGATAGAAAGACAGGAAGGGAAAGAAAGAGAGCGAGAGAGAGAAGGAAAAGCCCAAGGCAGGGAGCAAAAGGAAAGCCAGAAACCAAAAGGGGGAAGAGGAGAGGGAGAGGGGGAGGCACGGAGACAAAGGACAGTGCGGGGGTGGGGGTGGAGGAGGGGAGGAGAAGGCAGCATTCCATTAGTACACAGGCCGACGCGACGAGACAGCAGCAAAAAGAAAACAAAGAAAACAACAAACAGCTGTGAAGGATGCAACACACACAACACACAGGCCTGGCCTTCAGCAGCGCCAACACACACAACACACAGGCCTGGCCTTCAGCAGCGCCAACACACTGACTGAAAAATGTTTGATTCTTTTTTTGTTTTTGTTTTTTTTGTTACATTTTTCAATTTCTTTCTCTTTCAAGTCAGGTTTTGAGAAATGAGAAATGGGAGAGGGGGGGATAGGAGGAGAGGGCAACAGCAATGCACTTGGACGTCTGGAAAACCTCGAGGCAGCCAGACAAGCATGCAGCTAGAGGGGTCAAGAGTTCACACTCTCAGACGCCCACTGGCGGCCAGGGGCAGGGCAGAGGAGCGGGAGGCTGTCAGCCAGCCAGCCAGCGGGACGTACCGTTCTCATCCAGAACCTCCACACTAGCCCCCCGGGACAGCAGCGCCTGAACCACCTGCTTCAGACCACTACGCGCAGCCTGGTGGAGAGGCCTATGACAGGACAGGAAGGGAGAGAGTGGTGCTTTAGGAATCACTTCATTTGAACATGCATACGTCTCCATTTTGCATTTTGCAAGAAACATTAAGAGAACATTGATATTACTGGGTTATAAAACAGAGACAGAGAGATAGAGAGAGAGGAATTCTTTAAAATAAACAGCAAAATAATTCAACCCATAAATGCATGGCAGCTATGTCTTTTTATGAGAGCTTGAGTGAGTCATTCCAAACAGTGAAAGAGTGATTGACAGCTGAGACAGCACGTACGTCTGTAGGGCAGTATTAGTGGCACTGATGAGGGAGGGTTCTGTCAGCTTCTCCAGTATAAATAGTGCACAGTCCTCTCTTCCCTGAAACACAAGCACTTCATTAGAAACAACACATCACATTCAACACTGCATTCAACACTCACATTTCCATGTAATTTTATAGGAACTGGTTTTTATCCATATTATACTAAACAGAAAAACTATTGAAAATATATACTGTTGGGGATTAACACCTATGACATTTGGTGCTATTCGGGGAAGCTAAACCCATTGATTTGTGGAAAAACACACAAATGCACAGTTCACATATTACAGTTTTCAAAAAAAGTCTGTGGTCATTCAAGGCTGCCCCCCTTGCCAATCCTCACAGTGCAGGAGGACACTCACCTTACTGCAGGCCAGGTGGAGTGCTGTGTTCCCACTCTGGTCAGTCAGGCTGAGGTCGGCCTTCACGCTAGTGAGCAGAGCCTCTGCAGGACAAAAACAAGAAATCAACTGTTAGACTCAAAGTATGGGGATCAAGCAATGATGGTATAATCTATATACGGTATAATAAAATGGCAGATAAGATGTTACAAATGAATAGACATACCATACTTAGCTTTCATTTTATAGGGGACTGAATGAAGGAGTCACAGCACAAAGACTGGTCTAACTGTTGGGAAACCTTGTCCTTACTAATGCTAGTAAAGTTCCAGTCGCTTAGTATGGACCAAATGGTGATGCCATCCTGTACCAGGCTTACAGCCTCTAGGATTGGTTTAAATTAATATTTACAGAGTAAAAGTTGTGTGTGTGTGTGTGTGTGTGTGTGTGTGAGAGAGAGAAAAAGAGAGAGAGAGTAACTGAGGGGAGTGATACAGTACCTACGGCACAAACCCTGCCCCTCTCCGCTGCCATCATCAGAGCGCTGAGTCCTGATTGGTCCACGGCGTCCACAGGAGCATCATGGGCCAGGAGCAGCTGGACACAGTCAACATGCCCCGCAAACGCGGCAGCATGGAGAGGAGTCCTGAGGGAAACAGAGAGATGGAGGTCTGATTCCGTGCTCCGTCAGGTAACCACACTACCTGTAAATCATTATATTGGATAAAGGTCATGATTATGGCACACGTACCGGCCCTTGGCGTCCAGACAGCTGACGATGTCAGAGCCTAGAGCTTCCAGGAGCAGAGTAGCACATGGCTCATGGTCATTTAGCCTGAGAGAGTGAGAGGACAGAGCAAACTTTGAACACTCGGAAAACAATGGGATGGTCTTTTTTTTTTTTTTTTTTTTCAATGGGATGGTCTTTAAACAGAGAGATAGATAGTAGAGGGTACAATGTAAAGAGACACAAACAATGGGATGTTCCACAGGTAGAAGGTGCAGAACGTTGAGAGAGAGGGGGGCGGGAGTAAGGGATTATTTGGAGAGGGACCAAGAGATGAGGTGAGGAGCATGGAACCTGGAGAGACGCTGGGGGAGAGGGGGGTGGGGGGTGGGGGGGCGTACTCACACAGCACAGTGGAGAGGAGTGAAGGGGTTCCCATCGAAACTCCGGAAGCCTTTCTGCTCCAGCAGCACCTCCACACAGCTTTCATGGCCTGAGACACAATACACATTTACCACATCAGAGGAGCAGAGAGAGAGAGAGAGAGAGAGAGGGATAGAGATAATGTTGAGTTAGCAATGTTGTTCCATAGATCTTCATCCACGTTCATTGGCCTCCTGTTGTCCCAACACATTATGAGCTTCTACAAATCTTAAAAATGTATTTTGTTGAATTTACTTAGATCTGCGGACTGGCAGTGAGATGCAATGCATGTTGACATTTACAATTGATTACACGAAAATCCAACACTAAGGCTCAAGACTTAAATACGGCTGAGTGCTTCTCTGACCATTGTAGCAGGCCCAGTGCAGGGGCGTGTATCCATGGTGATCGCGGAAAGCGGAGGGCTGGGGGAGGGGCGGCTCGCCACAGGCGATGCTGAGCAGCTCACTCAGCCAGGAGGCGTGACCTCGCGCCGCCGCCAGGTGCAACGCCGTGCGGCCTCGAGAGTCGCCCAGCAGCACCGACGCCTCCTGCTCCAGCAGACACTGGACACACTCCTCCTGACCGCTCAGCAACTGGACAGGAGAGGGAGGGGGGAGAGAAGAGTGGACGAAGAGAACAAATGAGCCATGTGGGAGGGAGGAGGAGAGACAGACGGAGAGAGAGAAAATCAAAAGGATATCATTGAGGGCGGGAAAGAGAGAAATGAAAAGAGAGAAAGGTTGAAATGAGAGAGGGAGAGAGCAAACGGAGTTCAATTACTTGTCATTTCCTCCCTCTGGCAAGCACTCCATCAAGCACTCAGACAGCAATAATGTTGGGGGGAGAAAGACACACAGAGAGAGAGAGAGAGAGAGAGAGAGAGAGAGAGAGAGAGAGAGATGTGAGAGGTGAAGGAGTGGACTCACCCCCAGGTGGAGAGCAGTGAGGCCCTGGTTGTCGGCTAGGTCCACTCCTGCCTCCCGCTCCAGCAGCAGAGACACGGCGTCAACATGTCCCCCCGCCACAGCCAGCATCAGGGGGGTCCTGCACACACACACACACACACACACACAATATTATTCATATATCTGAACCATTGATAGAAAGAACAACGATACTGAACCATTGCAAAACGAATCATTTTAAAGCATGACATGACCACTGTAAAAGCAGCGTTGAATGAGCATTATTAACATAATTATGGCCTACCTAAATGTTTCAGGTATTTCAGTATTTCAGACCAACTACGTATTATTTTAATGAATTTAAAACTTGTTCAGGCCTAAAATCCATATGATCAAATTTGAGACTTTAAAAAAAACAAAACCCTGTATAATAGTGGGTGGAGTGCACTTACTGTCCCTGAGAGTCGGTCGCATCCACCAGGTCTGCGTTATCAGAGTCCTCCAGCAGGAGGCGCACACAGGATGTGTGTCCGTTCATCACTGCAACACCACACAGGAAACAACGGCCAAAAAATAACACGATTGTAAAAAACGTAAAGAATTATTTCCTGGCAAAACAGCATTCTAATATAATTATTCTTCTAATATAAAAACTGATCCATTCATGTGTCACACACCATATCAGCCCCTCAGGAAGGACTTGTTTACAGAAGCTAACGAATCAGTAATGGCATGCTGCTGGTCAGCTGATGTTAGCCTTGTTAAGTTGTCTGTCGCCAGTTACAAGCTGAGCGTGGCTCTCCACTTAGTTCCATGACTCACATGCCAACATGATGCTGAAAAATGAAGCAGTTTACTGCCATGGGACAGTGGGCAGGAGGAGCCCATACAAACAAACACACCAGCATGTGTAGCTCAGACAGAGACTGCACCTCCTGACACCTCCTATTACACATTTTTGCAGTCTTGTCTTAATCCATGTAGCCTACTGGAAAGCGGTCCTTCATTCTGTTACTGTACATGAGGACATTTTTGCAGGTTACATTAACTTTCATTTTTAATTCCAATACATGCTGCACCTAATAGAGTTGTACAGCTGTATATCTCTGGGTAACCAGACCCATGACTAGGCGAGTAGGCGCTACTTTGGTCACCTGCTAGGTGTATATGGGCGTGCAGCGCTAGTGTGTGGTCACCTGCTAGGTGTATATGGGCGTGCAGCGCTAGTGTGTGGTCACCTGCTAGGTGTATATGGGCGTGCAGTGCTAGTGTGTGGTCACCTGCTAGGTGTATATGGGCGTGCAGCGCTAGTGTGTGGTCACCTGCTAGGTGTATATGGGTGTGCAGCGCTAATGTGTGGTCACCTGCTAGGTGTGTATAGGCGTGCAGCGCTAGTGTGTGGTCACCTGCTAGGTGTATGGGCATGCGGCCGCGGGGTGTGTCCGTGCTTCGGGGCGAGGCCCCGTGGCTGAGCAGAGTGAGGGCGCAGTCAGTGTGGCCCCGGAGGGCTGCCAGGGCCAGCGGTGTCCGGCCCAGCTCGTTCCTCTGGTCCACCTCGCTAGGACGCTCCAACAGCACCTCCAGAGCCTGCGCATGGCCGTGATATGCCTACATAGACATTTCAATTATTTGTTTTGATTGACAGACAGTGATTTTGTAGCTATAATAACCTCTTTTTTTTTAATGGAAAATATGATGCCCACAGAGACACACACGTGCAAGCACACATGAGTGCATACAAATACAGTACACAGGCAAAAGGCATGCAAATACAATAGAGGTTCATTAAACCGGAAGTTTAAACCTATAAGTAAGAGGCTGTAAGATAACTCTGAGATCAAAAAAAATATGAAGGTAGACAAAATAATTGCTTGCAGAATGGCAAATAATGCTACTTAATGTGCATAATACATTCATTATACCATTGATCTGGCCTCTTTGTGTTTGCCTAGAGTAAACTAGGTAAAGGAAATATCAATGAGCACTCACGGCCAGGTGTAGGGGACTCCGTGATGCTGAGGCGTCTGTGTCCTCCTCATGGTTCTCATCACGGTCCAGAAGCTACCGATGCACAGAGAACAGTTATGGAACGGTCTTACTTTATGACATAGTTACCACACATAACTACACCACAGGCTGTTTTTGTATATGAAATAGTTTAAACACATGATGTTTTGGGTGGAAAAGTCTCATATTTTTAACTGTCTTAAAATAGACTGAAGACATCTTTTGGACAACAGACTTTTATCCCTTTTTGCTTGTATAAATGAGCGCAACATCAGAGGATGCAGTGCAATAACAGCAAGCCTTTTGGCACTGACAAAGTTCTTTTTAGAACAAAAATCAAACTAACTAAATCAACTAACTAACTAATCAAACTAACTTTGGTGAGTCGTGCAGTTATTTTGATTCATTTTCTTACAAGAATAAAGAATGATGCCAGTTTTGACCAGTGGATGGAGCACCATTACAAACAGGTACAGATCAGGTAC
>NW_027468718.1:29951016-30016016 GCF_046254945.1 Alosa pseudoharengus | reverse complement strand
TGGAGAGGACTCTTCCCATCACGACTCTGAGAGAAGACACAATTACACCGAGGCCACCCAAGAGACATATGAGTGAACACAACAGCAAAAACCTCACAGCATGACGGCCAAGGAGGGAAGAGAAGAATGAGACTCGGCAAGAGGAGAATTTGGCAAAGAGAAGTTGACTGCAAGGTCACCAAATAAGGACAATACCCAGTACCAAGACAAGCATGGAGACACAGCAGGAGTTCACATCAACCCCGTGTCCAGAACATCTACTCGTCCACTACATAGTGCACTGCATGGCCAATAACTATAGGGTGGTTATGCACCGTAGAGTGCATGAGTATGAGTATCCTATATGTGGTGAATGTGTGGATGTCCTTAACAAAGGCCAAGAAGCATCCATAGATGTCACACACATACAGGCATCCCACCCAGGGGTCAAAATGTACTTATTAACGACACGGTGGACACACAGGTATCCCACTCACCTGTACATTGACATCCGCTCCGTTGTTGACCAGGAACTCCAGGCAGAGGGCGCCGTGCGTGGAGGCGGCAGCGAAGTGCAGCGGTGTGAAGCCCTTGTTGTTGGGCTGGCTCACGTTGGCGCCGTAGTCGATAAGCTCGCTCACCACCGCGTCCTGCCCGTTGAAGCAGGCCACGTGCAGCGCCGTGTTGCCGAACGCGTTCGCCTCGTCAATCTGCGTGTCGTCCATGGTAGCGGGAAGAGGGGCGTTCAGCAGGGGCAAAGGAGAAGTTATAAGGTAAAGGCTTAGCAGTCAAGATTTTGCATGTGCTGTATGTATACACAAATAGCATATATACTGTGACTGTATACAGATGTATGTGTGTGTGTGTGTGTGTGTGTGCGTGCAAAAACCTGCATTCACATATACTGTATGTGAACGCATCTCTACATGTAGTATGCAGATGTCTATTTTGAGATGTCAGGTGTCTATTTGACTTAATTGCTTCACTAGTGTTTGGAGATTACATGTACAGAACTCTTATAAATATTGTCTTGTGTGCACATCCTCTGTGAATATCTATTGCAGGTTTAACCCATGTGTTGTATGTGTGTAATATATGTGTTCACACAGCTCCTTCAGCTACCTCCACGGCCAGGTTGAGCAGGTGCTTGACCACGGCGATCTGACCGTTGGAGGCTGCAGCGTGGAGGGGGGTGTAGCCTCGCTTGTCCTTACAGCTTATCTCCGCCCCCTGGCTCACCAGCAGACATACCACATCCAGGTGACCTATTTCAGCCAAGCACGATCAGTCATGACTAAGCACCAGGGATGTCAATACTCAAGACTTCTGTTCTCCTAGACTCTCGGTAACTCGCTGTGTTTTGAGGCAACTGTATCTGTTTGCACTTAGGCAAAAATAACATAAAAAATAATTTTGTACTTTATGCTATAAAAACTATTATGCTTAATACATATTCTATTGTTGGCATCTATATCCAACAATAAGTAAAACAATGCAACACAGTAATACACTAGGAACTAATTTGGTACAGGTATTGGCCATTTAATTCAACTGGAAACTGAATTTGATCCTTAGAGTGCTAATCAAAAGAAATATCTCCTCCTTTCTCTCAGCCACTTACCCATGTATGCAGCCCAGTGAAGTGCACGGCCATCTTTCTTATCAAAGGCATTTATGTTGGCCCCTTTAGCTAGCAGCAGGCTTACCATCTAAGACAGAAATATGGGAAAATGAGTGTGGCAAAAAGAAATGGTGACAGAGAGGAGAGAGAGGGGGGGGGGAAAGAAAGCAGGAAAGAAAAAAGAAAAAGAGAGAGAGAAGAGAGAGAGAGAGAAAGCTTAAAAGGGAGTGAGAGGGGCTGATGGACCAGGCACAGCAGGCGAACAGTTGTGAGTCAGAATGCGTCATGTTCTGCCTGTTTCTTAAGAGTATGTATGTGTGTGTGTGTGTGTGTGTGTGACAGAGATTATCTATTTGAGGATGCGTGGGAGTCTGTGTGGGCATAAGTGAATGTGCATAGGTGTATTTACTTGTGTGTATGTTTTTATGCATACGTGGGCGAGTCCCAGTTTTTTTTACTACAACACTGCTCTGAATCCACTGAGAGATGACAAAGCATCGGCCTACATGAATCCGAAAGATTTAGTCCACTACAAAAAACACACATCACCCAAGGGAGTGTCTTTCCATATAAAGAGGTTAAATGTACATTCCACAAACCACCAACGCTCATATGAGTTAAAATGAGTCTCCAGACCAGGATAGAAAAAGTGACTCAGCTGAATCTGTGCTGACCTTCATCAAATACACCCGTTAGAGAACAAAATCCGATAACAAATCCTGGTCCTCTGACGCAAATCAAAGCAAACTAATCCCTCAACAGCAGATAAATTAATGTCAAACGATGGAACTGCTTGCTGAGAACATGCAACCAAAGATGTAATTCATTGAAATACAACCTTCTTAAAGTCCCAAATATGTGTTCTATGAGTGTCACATCACAGAAAAAAGGTGTCCACCAAGACAAATCTGAATGAATGACACCATAGCCAAGTATACTAAATTAGGTTTCAAAATAATGTAAAAATGGGCAATATATTCTCATCTCCAATGTGTGGACAGGTCGGCTGACTGTGCTGAAGCTGTACCCAATCTGTTGCCCCTCTCCATTGTCCTACCACACGTTGCATTCTCTAAACCAGCTGATTCTAATTAGCACAACTCTTCAGCCAAATAGATGAGCTAATTAGTGACCACACCTGTGTTAAGGCAAACTCCCACTGGCGCCGTCTGACGCGCGTCAAGTGGCGCCAAACTTAAGAACTCCATTATTTTTTACCGGAGCAAAGCAAGGTGTTTCCAAACAAACTCACAATTTTGGTTTACACGATCTTTTCAATTCTGGCATCCAGGGAAGATAGATTTAGAATACGAAGGTATGGCAGACCCTCCAGACAGACAAACACCCGACACAAACCTTCCCTGTCTGTCCACAGAGGTCGAAAACTCATACCACATATTTGCTCCCACCATTCACTAAACCAGCTGATCCTAATTAGCACAACCATTCAGCCAGTAAGTCAGCGAATCAGTGACATCACCAGTATTAAGTACATAGGCAGAGGAATACATGACAGGACCCAACAAGCCACCAAACCGTCACAACCACATGTGAATGAAAAGGTCTGTCTGTTGCTCTCCAGTGGAAGTGTCCAGTGGAAGTGTCATGAACTGAATAAACACAAGCGTCTACTGCAGAGCATTACTACTGTTACTGCTGCAGCGCTACCTCGGTGTGCATTACTACTGTTACTGCTGCAGCGCTACCTCGGTGTGGCCGTTGAGAGCGGCGTGGTGCAGGGCGGTGCGACCCCCGCGGTCCGACACGTTGACGCTGCTCAGCAGCGGGATGATGACCTCAGCGCAGCGGAGCGCTTTGTTGGCGGCGGCGACGTGCAGCGGTGTCTGCCAGTTCTTGTCGCGGGCATTCACGTCAGCAGAGTGGCGGATCAGGACCCGCACAGCCTCCTGAGGGGACAGAGAGAAGCACACAGGCTGGGCATCATGAACACCTCTACACATGTGTAATGTGTGCAACTACCACACAAGACGTGTTCTACCAACACCAAAATATACACATATTATTCATCTAATGTATCCTTTACATCATGTGAGCAAGTAGCCCTCTACTTGAATTTTTCAGTATCAAACACACCAAATTATATTGACCATGATTCCATTTGTACAAGCAATAAAAGGGGGAAATATCCAAGGGGGTGAATATTTTTTTATAGCCACAGTACTACACAAAACATGTTCTACCAACGCCAAAATGTACAAAAGTGCTAGACATATTACTCATGTAATGTATCCCTCACATCATGTGAGCAAATAGCCTTCTACTTGAATTATAAAGTATAATACATTATATCATAGCGTACAGCGATACATACACAATGATATGTATATAAAGATATCAAAACACAGAGAAGGACGTGTGGCTCAAAGTCACATTTCAAACATTGTTATCATCTTATGTTTGCTGCTGAGATAACCTGATTAAAATTTTCCGGTACGCAGAGACAGCACCTTGAGACCTGCCTACCATGTACTGAACAGTGGAGACCATGAGGGGGAGACCACCCCCATCCCGTTCACTCCCAAAATAAAACTGCTATGTGAAAGGCAAAATAGTTTACTTGTCTAAAGCAACAAAGTTCCACAGGAGCGTCTTTGAATGAAGAAAGTAATTATGGTATATCTTCAGTGGAGTTACTGTAATGCAAAACTTGTTTTTTCTTTTATCGTTCTCTTAAAGCTCTGTTTCTGCAGTGTAGGCCTACATGTTGCATGTTACATGTTACACCTACTTCCCAAATCACAAATACCGGTATGCTCAATTTCAAAGAGAACTCTTAATCGGTTCACTGTCTCATTTTTACTCTCCTGTGTTTCTCTAGTTCATGTGAATGAAAAGGGATCTTTGTATTGGTGTGGTTCTCAGCAGAGCTACTCATAGTGCTGAGCAGCTAAGTTCCTCTCCAGCTTTGGTTTCAGAGTGAGTAACACACTTCCTCCACTTGTGCAAAAGTATAAGAGTGTGCTTGTGAGTGTCTTTCTCTCTCTGTGAGTGTGTGTGTATGTGTGTGTGTGTATGTATGTGTGTCTGTGTGTGTGTGTGTGTGTGTGTGTGCGTGTGTGTGTGTGTGTGCGTGTGTGTGTGTGTGTGTGTGTGTGTGTGTGTGTGTGTGTGTGTGTGTGTGTGTGTGAGTGTGCGTGTGTGTGAGTGTGTGTGTGCCTCAGTGTGCATGTATGTGTGCGAGATTTTGAAACCAACCTCACTACGGGATGCCACAGCCCTGTGGAGAGGAGTGAGCCACATGTTGTCTTTGGCATTGACCCGTGCTCCTGGGATGGAGAGAAAGACAGACAGAGAGAGAGAGAGAGACAGACAGACACACAGAAAGAGAGAGAGAGAGAGAGAGAGAGAGACCACTTTGAATAAGCAGTGTGAAAGGGCAGATAGCAGTGCCTCCACGGAAATTTCAATAAGCCCCTACGAGCACATGCATGCATTGCTTTTAACAGACACACTCATTTTCAGCTGACCACAAACTCGTGTTCAAGACTTAATCCTGAACTTTGAACAATGCTAGTGGCTATAAGCTACAGACAGTATACAGGGATAGCCTCTTATAGTAACCAGCTCCTACTGACACAGCTGTGCTGGGCTGCTGGCTGAAGCCGCAGTACTTTATCCCATTAGAGCAGAGACCAGGAGGCTTTTAAACGGGCAAAACAGGTTCTCACCAGACAGGATGAGCAATTCTGTGATCTCTGCATCACCGACGAAAGCCGCAGCATGGAGCGGCGTTCGCTTCTCTGTGTCCTGCGAGAGAGGAAGCATGAGGGGTAGAGAGAGACAGAGACAGAGAGTGATAGATAGATAAGGACAAGGACATTGACAGCAATGGCAGTTTCCATTGAGATCAGACAATAGGGCCTAAAGGTTTGTTACCACGTAATAATTTATCACTCTACACAGAACACAATGTGCTGACCATTCCTCTATCAGAGAGAAAGAGAACGTCAGTCAGACGTCAGATAAACAAAACCAAAAACTACAAAGAGATACACAACTGGGCCTCTGGCATACAGTAGATGGCTTTAGCTGATAGTGAACGTGTCCTAGTTGTGTCTGCGGACCCTGAAATCCCAGACCTGACCGACCACCAGCATTCTCAACAACACTGAGGGCACCTATCATAAAACAACTCAGGGGATGGACGATGAGACAATTCTCCCCAAAGACAGGCAACCCCTGCTAGACAAAATATTCCATTCAGAAATAACACAAACAAAACCACAACACAAACTAGCCTTGCATTCCTCATTTTTTCATATAGAACTAAGCCTCTTGTTAACCCACTGACTATACTTTTTTCTCTGCCATCGGGGTCCCTTCAGCGACACGACAGGAACTGATGTGTCAGGATAAGATAAGGTGAAGGCTATAAAAAGCAGGGCTCACCAGAACATTGATGTCCTCAGACTTGTAGATGAGCATGCGAATCTCCTCAGGGTCTCCATTGAAGATGGCCTGGACAAGAGGAGGCTGGGTGGACAGAGAGACACACGGAGGAACGTCAGCTTTTCTTGATTGCCATTTTTATTTTTATTTCATATACATGTTATCATAAAGATAAGTTCAGGGGATAAGGGCAGAGGTTACATTTTGATCACTTTTGTATGATTTGTATGAGCGTTTTGTCCAGTGTGCAGTAACTGTTAACAAGATGCTGCTTTTTACATTACATAGAAATACACCATAATATTTTTACTCTACACGGTTTTTACAAAATTACTTAAAGCATACGGCATGTGAATATGAACCATTAATTCTCACATAATGTTTAATTCCTTAATTTCAGAAATAATGCGGCTTTCAACCAAACACTGTTTTTTCTTTGACAACCAAAACATGGAAAAAGGCATGGTGTGTTGTTTTCAAGCAAGTTGCTTATCTTGCCCCATCAAAACATAGCTTTCCTGTCTCGTAAACGTCTCCTCAAAAGACATACCACCATGAGGGTGGAGATTATCAATATTTTTCATCTACATATTGTCATCATCTTCTTGGCCTTCAGAGAAACCAGGACAGTAAAGCCGTGTTGTAGGCAGTGCCAAACAGGAAGTCATGAAGCACATACTGCAAACGCTACAACAGAGCCAGACTGGGTGCACTGCTAAACATCCAAAATGTACATTTTCAGTCTAACTTCATGACTTGGAAAAAGATGACAGGAACTCTGTCACAAAGCACAGTTTAAACAGGAACTACCAAGAACCACATGTTAGCGTAAGTGTGTGCTTACTGCTCCTTTTGTACAGGGCTTGTGTAATGATATTTATCTCCCTGAAAGCTATTCAATATCCAGCTTCCATTGAAGTAAAAGAGCACAAAAGGTAGACCATCACACCTACTTTAGGGGCCGACAGCTCCCATAGCAACTCCCTACACACAAGCAAAAACACAATCTTAGAAGGACACACACACACACACACACACATACACACACACACACACACACACACACACACACACACACACACACACACACACACACACACTTCCTGTTACTTTCTTTTGCATTTTCGGAGATGACAAAGAGGAAGCTTGGCGCATTTTCACTTCCGCTTAGCATGAGATGCACACATTGAGGCCAAAAGCCACCCACCTCATGAGACCAGAGATGATGACAAATGAACATGGGGCAGAGGCCTGTTCACGAGGGCCCATCTACTGGTTTCCACTGAGGGGGAGAAGTGGGGAGAAAAGGGGGAAGAGAAGTGGCACCTCTAGACACGCATGTAAGGATGAGGCTCATCTCACCAGTCCCATCTACTGGTTTCCTCTAAGGGGGAGAAAAGTGGAGAGAAAAGTGGCTACCGGTAGACACGCATGTAAAGATGAGGCTTATCTCATTGCACCATCATTAGCGGCACAAACATATTCATTTCCGCCATGAAACATGAGGATTGATTTTGGTGTGATGATGCAGCTCTGGCACTCAGGAGGATGGGGCCCTTTTTATAGTTGATCAGCGGTGAGATTCACAAAGGTAAAACTATATATATAAGGTCCGCAGGTTAGCATCATATCTGAATCACCCGAAGGGTCGGACCTCCGTTTGACAAACCTCCGCATATACTGCGGAGGTCATGTCTGAAAGTGGCTATTGATTCCTATGGGTAAAACTAGACAGTGGTGTACTGGGAGAAGTTGTGGAGACTTCAGCTGACGCACAGCGTGCCAAACTCCCATCAGCTCCCAGACTCTCTCACTGCTTCGCCACTCACGCCTTCACTAGCTCTCTTTTGTCTCCTTTTCAACACACACACACACACACACACACACACACACACACACACAAACACACACATGCATAGACACTCTGTCACACACACACACACACACACACACACACACACACACACACACACACACACACACACACACACACACCATTACAAGAGATCAGAACAGCTGGTTGTGGCCAACCGTGACAACACTGGTGTCGGTATAATAGAGCTGGAGACATGGGGGGGGGCGGCCATGCACAGAGGAGGGGGGGGGGGGGGGGTTGAGGAGCTGGAGCTTGAAGGCTCTGTGCAGCCCATCACAAATGAGGACATTCCCCAGCCCTGCAGAAGACCTCCTTGGCAAAATCCAAAATCTCAAACACTGAGCTCATTGTTGCCTCAAAGAAAGAAAAAAAAACAGCCCTCTCTCTCTGCCACCCCTGGGGGGCCAATGGACGTGCAGCAGAACTTCCCTTTCGGCCAATGAGCAGGGGGAGGCTTTTCTCCTCTTTAAACAATTAGGGCACTACAGACCCTGCCCCCCCCTGTGTCATCTCCTCACAGTTGGGTACTCAGGAACCAATTGAAGGCCCCGTTCTCTCTCTCTCTCTCTCTCTCTCTCTCTCTCTCTCTCTCTCTCTCATGGAAGCACTCACTCGCTCGCTCAGGCCTAGAGGCACAGAAATGAGAAGCTGCTGATGGTGCCTACTATAAATGAATTGCAGATTAAAATCTGACTGCGCGTGACTGTGTTTACCCTCAACTTCTCCTGCACCTTGGAGAGAGTCAGGGAGGAAGAGCGAGAGATAGGCCGTTTTTGTGGTTTTGTGAATGTGTGTATGTGTGTGTGTGTGTGTGTGTGTGTGTGTGTGTGTGTGTGTGTGTGTGTGTAAGAATGTGTGTGTGTGTGTGTGTGTGTGTAAGAATGTGTGTGTGTGTGTGTGTGTGTGTGTGTGTGTGTGTGTGTGTGTGTGTAAGAATGTGTGTCTGTGTGTGGAGCTGATATCAGTACAAAAACATCAAGCAAAAACAACTAAGAATAAAACAGGAAGTATGCATACATTATGTCTATACTTACACAGAGCTCTCTCTTTCGACCTCTCGCTCTCCCTCTCTCTCTCTCTCTCTCACTCTCTCCCTCAACTTTGTGAACTCAAGCGGTCCAGTGGGATCAGAGGAAGATGGGGGATGTCAGATTGAACAACTTCCTGTCTTTTTTTCTCTCTGGGAACCAGCAGACTACAGACTGGACACATAATGATCACAAACAGCATGGCCATCTAGTAACACTAGCTGCATTCCGCTGTGCATATACAAAGTATAAACAATATGCAAAAATAACTCTGAGAAAAGAATCCATGTTGAACTGAGTGGAGAAATAGCTAATTCACATACAGGTTTATTAGCTGGATAAAATGACTACTGACATCATGCTGACTCAAATATGATGATGATACCCATTTGAGTAACCACTGTGACAGATAATTATCAAGTAGGCTAGATCACTTGCAGTTTCTGGGAAGGTTGCTATGTGAGCTGTGAATGTTTCAGTCCGTATAGGGTGCTCTGCCTTTAGGGTGGAGATTAGAATCTTATCGAGTCAAATCTTTCAGCTGTCTTTTTAAAGCGATGGTTCGGAGTAATTTCAGCCTAGGGTCCTTTGCACCATGACCCCGAGCCAAACACCCTCCCAGAACCTGTTTTATAAACTCCTGGTGTACCTACAAACTTTTCAATGCCTCGTTTTATGAGTAAAGAACATACTGTAGAAGTTTCGTAACATTCAGGGCATTATTAGTGGGGTAATTTACGAGATAAAAGTTGGTTCCATTATGCCTGCAGAAACTCATTAGTTTCTGACAGCGCTCGACCAGGGTTCGACCAAGGGAAAACAGGTTCTGGGAGGGTGTTTGGCTCGGGGTCATGGTGCAAAGGACCCTAGGGTGAAATAAATTACTCCGAACCATCGCTCTGAGTTGTGTGCTATTTCTGCTGTTCCGTGACTGGCTGACACAAATGACAGCTAACCAAGCTAAATTCCATATCCTCCTCGTAGTCAGACTCAAATACAGGTTGTGTGAATATTCTGATGACAGCACAGCAACATATTCACACATTTTCCTTATGCTATTTCCCAATCTGTAAAGTTCTGTTTAGAATATTTTAGTCAAGTCAATTGTGCAATGGTTTATTTGGTATGCCTAAACATTAGGCTACCCTTGAGGCGGCAATGACTAACCTTATTGGCTTGGAAAGTTAAATGGAAAAAGAGACCAAATTTACATAGGCTATAGCCTGCATAAGGAGTAGACATAGTCTAAGTAGGCCATCTGTTCGTGATTCAAGCATCCCGTGCCTGTAAGTCTGCATATTTACCAAACCCAGTCGAACAGGCTACAAACATTTTACTACATTTTGCATACCCTAAAAAGCTTAAATGCTACGCAGTGCAGACAAAAAACACTAAGTTTATGGCACAACGTTAACGTTAGCCATGGGCTAGGTTTATGGAAGAAGCGGAGGAAATCCCAGCGAATATGTCGTCATCATTTAAAAAACTGCTGTGCAATTCCAGAGATTAAACAACACATGCACTACATAATTCGTTTAGTTCTATATGGCGTTGTACATTAAGTCGTGTCGTTGAAGGCTTTTGTTGTGCAGTCCCCTGATATGCTTTGAGATGCCCTGCATACCTCGAGTGGTGGTGATGCGCAGCTACCCACGGCACAGGAAATTTGCTCTTAGGTCTGGGCAGCTATTTATTGTGCAATAAATGATTTAGCAAACGTTACTTTGGGGAGAAGCAAGCCCTCATATAGGCTATTGTGTTTTCTAGACATAACCTACATAAACGCGCAACGGACACACAGTCAACAGCTATCGGGCAGAATGGGGTGATACAAGAGAAATACAACGAAAAATTACCTGATCAACGAGTTTAAGAACAGCCATATCTTGGTCAGCTGAAACGAAACATCCAAACTCCCGCTAGAATGACCAGATTGTATTAGGTTGGTGTGGCCTAAAGGCTACACGAGCTAGGTTTCCGGAACTGCAACAAAATATGGACTACCCTCTACCAGCTGTGAGAGGTGCCTCTGCGATGCGATTTCGGTATCAACAATGAGTTCCCAGTTGCAATGCAAGTCCTCTGGGCCCCGGCTATATCACAGCCATGGCCGGCTCCACCGACGCTATCTGCGGCCAGTGAGGCTCGTAGCAGCTGCTGCCCCGCCGAGTGGAGAGGAAACGGGCGACGGTGCTAGCAGTGAAAGCATTCATAAACAAAACGCATTTACAGCAGCTGGCGGCCAGCTCCGTTACATCAACGCACTCGCTTCGTGCCTCGCTACACCGTCCCTTTCCTATGAGTGTGCTCGTTCGCAACCACAGGAAGTAAGTTCTCTTTTCCCTCCCTCTAGCCTGACACAGGGCTGAGCTGTCATCGGCCCCGATGAGGCCAGCTACCAGCAAGCTCTCGCATCATTGCAACACTGATGCCCTCACGTGTTTTAAATACTGTAGGGTTGTTATAATCCGCTGTAATTTCATAAGGCTGTATCCTTTCAGTCATACGTCCATGAATGCTGGGAAGTGTAACCTGGTCAAAAAAGGAAAATATGCGTTGCACATAGTATTAGTTTTGTATGCCCTTGTTCATGTGTTTTGGTAGGACTTCACCTTGTTTTGAACATCTTGACATCTTGCAATGTTTGTAATAACAATACAGAGGTGTTATGTTTGACATACCCCCTCCCCAGGCGCGCGCACACACACGACACGCACTATGCACATTTATATTGTCACACATTATGCAAGTGCACACACACACACATTGCAGGTGTATGACTCAGTCACATCATCAAGAAAAGCTTAAGAAAATGCATTCCAGAGGTGTTTCTCATACAGAAAACAGGAAGGAGTGGTGCTCCTTGCCAAATGTTTGGCTATGCTGGTGGTTGCCTCTGTCAAAAACAAAGTGAACCATTGTATATATCTTGTAACCAGGCAGGCTTGCATGTAACTAATGTGTAATACACATGTGTGACTCTAAATAGGTTAGGTTTAACTCATCTCTCTGATTTATTTCATGCAGGTTTACACATTGAAAAATAGCCTATAGTTTCAGGCCACAGTCTCAGCAGTGTTAAACCAAAATTATCATTAGAATGATACATATACAAACCAACGGATAATGACGATGATACTACTGATACACACAGCAATCCAAGTGAGCATCCCAACAATACCATTTTGTTAGGCCTCAAACAGTGTCAAACTCAAGGCCCAGCTGATGATATTCCCATACCAAAAACTACAGACGTCTTTTAAATATAAACATGGCTAATTTTACAGCCTAATTTTGCACTCTAGTCTACTTTTCCAAGAGCTTGGACCTTGGACTCACCAATACACACAACACAACACCCCTTTTACAACAAAATATCTGCAGTTATGTGACAAAAAACCTGCAATTTGTATTAAGTACAAAGCAGTTTCACCATGTAGTTGTCGCCATGCAATTTCTCATGTCCAAAATACTGCATTACTACATGTGCAAAGAATTTATCAAAAACTGCTGTTTTGACACTCTTGACACGTTGCAGTTTTTTTTGTTTTGTAAGGGACAACAGTCCACAAATCCTCAGTATGTATGTGTGGTCGACAACGATGCTGCTGGTTAAAGTATTTTTTTTTCTGATGAATTGGCATATGCTTTGCATAGCCTACCATGGTACTATGGCTTGTGGATCTGTTTAGTTTAAGTATCTCTCAGTCACCAACCTTGTTCTGCTTCAAGTCCAAATCCAAAACTTATAGGCAGCTTATTACATTTTCTATGGGTCTGAGGCTGGGTTTGCCAGGCACGTGAAAGCTTCAGAAAAGCTCACCTAACCAGTGACCACACATCTTACACTTAATAGACAGAGCCGTGTTTAATGTAGTGTGCCAGCTTCCTTCCACCCTAGCGCTAATCTAGCGGGCCTCTGAGCTAACACTGCCCCTGGCTCCAGTCAAAACACATTCCATCCCTGTAACCGTGGTGAGGCACATGCTCCCAGTGGCAAACCCCCACCCCAACCAACCTAATACAAATACACACTCATTTCTTCTTTCTGTTGCCCCTCTTCCTTTTTGTCAGTGTGTTCCTCCTGATGTTAAATAGGATTGGCCACTGTGTGGGAAATGCCCTACCTATAGCATTAGAGATTTAACACCTCTCCTGTGTAAATCTGAAAAATGTGGGAAATGGGGAAACCTCAGTTGCTCATATTTTCCCTTTACAGTTGACTTAAAATACATATGGTTACCAATTGATTGTATATACAGAAATAACAGGTGGTGTTCTGTTCACCTTGCATTGATGGTGTATGGATCTAGCCCAATGCAATGATCTACACTGCAATACCTCGGTTTATTTGTGTAAATCTATTAAAAATAATTCAAATAAGATATCCAGGAATATCCATGTAATGCATCTGAAACTGAAGACCATTCACATTCAATAAAATTGTCTGTATTTAATAGGCAACCGCACATGAGACATTGAATCTCTACCCAATGAAAATTGAATGGAACTGCCCTACTGGTGGAAAGCCAAACCTCAGAAGTCAGTCATGCCAAACTAGAACAACTGGATATAGCAATTCAAACACTGACAACGTAGAAATAATGCTTGGAATAATAACCCTGAAACTACCTCAAAATAAACACCTACTGGGTGCACCCAAATCAATGAAGGTTACATTGTTACACACAGGATATGAACAGCTCAGATCATTTCACCCGCTACAAGCGAACTTGTTTTGCAGCCATCTATAAGGTTACAACCAGACAGACACCCCACCGGCTTTGACAGTTTTATACACAAATGTTTATTCGCTCAAATTAAACAGCATTTCAATAAGAACAGATGGGTGATTGATGAAGATTGAGGGGCATTTCCTAAGGGTCATAATACACAGAAACCATGACATAAGTAATAGAATGCTTACCAGGCCTTGCTGCCAGATTTTTTTTGTTTAACTTCTTGCAATGTTGCTACTTGCCTTCTACTGCAAATCCTCATTGAAAACATTTTTCCAAACACAAAACATCTACAAGCTTGAAGAGTCATATTTTCATCCCCCGTTTCTCGTTATTAAAAATCAATCTACTGCTACAGTGGCCGTAGCTTGTTGGTCGCCCACAAACAGAGAACTATAATAGCAATAATAATAATAAAAAAAATGGAGCAGGTCCTTGAAACCAGGAAGGATGGACAAAAAGGACAGAGGAAAGAGAGAGAAAGAGTGCACATTCAGGTTTGGTATGATCACAGGAAATACTCCAACTCAAATCGAACAAAAGGGTTCTTCTCGTCGTTGTAGACCAGTGGGTAGTGGGCGATGAGAGCGTCTTGGGAACCGATGTAGATGGAATTGTAGATCTTCCAGTACACGTCTCGCACCTTTCGGGCCGGGTGGAACAGACCCTGTTGAGAGACAAACATGAAATTAGCACTGAAACAAAACCCCACTATACCAAGGGTCCCCCATAACCATCCCAACCCAGCAGATCAGATCAGATCAGGGTTATCGCTCTTAAGACTCATTGGGTGTTAAGCTATCCGTCATACTTGATTTAGTTTAAGACTAACTATTCCAAGTGAGCCAACCAAAAGATCTAAAGCAGCTGACGGCATAGGGAGGATTGACTGGTGTCAATTGAGGATTTGTGTGTGTGTGTGTGTGTGTGGTGACGTCTTACCTGTAGGCAGTACTGAAGCATGCGGCAGGGTCCGATGGCTACTCGCAGGCCCTCCAGTGCGCCCATCACTGCCTGGATGACGTGAGGCGACGTCTCAAACACGTTGGGCCACACGTAGTTGAGCAGGTGGTTGAGCGAGTCCTCACAGCCGAATCCGTACACGCCCAGGGACATGTGCTGCACCACAGCACTTGCCGTTTGCCTGTGGACCAGGTCTCTGCACAGGGGACACAAGAGAGCGGTCAGTGGAGGAAGAAAGGATTGCCCACCGTGCAAGGGCAAAATTTAACACGTGCCGTCATCATTTTCACTACAGTGTACATTTTACACATCATTCATGCACAAAGTCACTTAACTCACTGATTTTGTGATACATCACATAATCACACGATACAGCAATCGGGGAGGCATTTCCCGATAAGATAAGGTTTCTTACAAGTGCTGACAAGTTGCTGTCTTCAAAATTGAACATTCATGCTCAAATGTTAACACTTTTATCATAGTTACATTTTCTGATTTTTATTTACTCTCCCGTGAGTGATTGTAACGTATGGGTTTACAGAATAACCGGAGGCGGGTCTCCTCACCTGTCCATCAGCGCGTCCTCAAGGAGAGGCGTGACGGCGTAGATGTAGTCCTTGCCCATCTCGCCGATGTACTCAAAGAGGAAGGAGAGCGACTTGAGCACGCCGTTCTGCACGTTGAGCTCTGGCACCCGGTACTCGTTCATCAGCGCCGGGAGCACGGTGAAGGGGGAACACGTCTCGGCCACGATGGCGATGGCAACCGTCGTGCACACGCGGTTCTGACGCTCCTGCACCTTCAGGTTGTTAAGCAGTGTGGCCAATACGTCATGAGGACTAAGGAAGGGAAAGAGAGCATGAAACATATTTATTAGTTGATCATATGGCTGTGGTAAGTAACCAATAAAACTCCACTTGCCCCTTCAACTCTGATGGATTCAATAGTGTCCATCTTATTACTATTACATAAAGACTGACATAGACAACTGAAGCTATGATCTTTATCCATTTTATTACCATCACATAAAGACTGACATAGTCAGGGCTTAAAGCAAAGAAAATTCTAAGCCTGATGTTCTCAAAAGTTTTTGAAGAAGTCATAGTCCTGTAGGCATATTGACCATTTTCAAATCTTCACACAGCCCAGCCCACACCTGAATTCAGGCACAGTGCCTGAACACTTTAAGCCCTGCATATTGACGACTGAAGCTATGATCTTTATCCATCTACCTAGTGTTGGTTGCTATGGTGTCTATCCAGTACCCTTGTAGGTCAAGGACTAGGACTAGATTTGCCAAAACAAAACCCAAACTTACCCGATAGCTTTGGCAATGTAGCCGAAGGTGTTGACAGCAGCTCTGCGGATGGCCTTCTTATGGGCTTTCAGGAGCTCCAGCAGCTCGAAGCAGATGCGCATCCACTCGCGGGCAGAGACATATTCAGCTCCCCTGTAACATGAGACCAGCACTTAAGCCTTGGAATTCACTATGGAAAATCTGCCATATTTCACTGGATAAACACAGTGGGTAGACACTTGTGCTCGTGATTCACGGCGAGCTGTAATACACAGATAGCTATGGATACATTAGGCATTTCCTATGAGAATTAATGAGGTTGTTTTTAAACCATCATTTCCAGTAACCTTTAATAAAAAGGGAGAGTTGCGATTGCTCATAAGGCTGGACGGCACTGACCTGTCAGCAATTCTGCCCACCAGGTCAATACAGTTCTCCTGCACCTTCTCATGTCTGTTCTTCAGAATGGGAGTCAAACGCGGAAGCAAATCTTTGATGGGTGGCGTCATCTTATGCATACCTGCAGAGTTAAAGTAAAATCAAATTAATATGTGGCTCAACTGCAGTCACCTCATTACCATACACTAATAAGCCAAAGAAGAATTTGGATGTTTGGGGGAATTACTGACCGATGACGTTAACAATGGCCTTCAGCGCTCCAAGGATGCTGCCCAGGACCTCTGGGTACTCCTCTCCCAGGTACTCATACAGCACCACACCCAAATGACCCATCAGCTTCTCCTACAATGGGGAACAAGGTTACAAATATTAGCAAGGACAGGAAAGGCTGCACAAGTGTGCCACTAATGCATGTGTCTAAAGGTGTGCATCTTTTAATGTCCTTTTCCCAGGGTGTGCGCGTGTGCATCCCCTTCCACTCACCTCCTGACATGTCTTCATCACCACGGCGGTACGCGAGATGAGGTCGGCGGCCTGCTGACGGACTTTGGCAGACTTGTTGTTGAGACGCCAGAGGACGGTACCGCAGATCTGAGGCAGGTAGGGCTTCACGCGCTTGCCTAGAGCATTGACCACAGTACCAAATCCATTCAGCATCACAGAGTCCTGGAGAAGACAGACACAAGTTACTGATGTGAGAACGAAATTCACCAGCTTCAAATTCTTCAATTCACCTCACCATTTTTGAATCCGTCTCATACTAAAAGAGCTATATCTAAAAGCCAAAACTTCTAGGTCAACATGTACCTTTAATATAACTAATGCCCTCCTTACACTGAGAGACCTGGAAATGATTTTTGAAAGACTAAAGACTAGAGTTTTTGTGTCACAGACTAGTCCAGGGGGTCAAGAGCATGCAGATTAGCTTCGGCATGTTAACATACGCCAAGTATGGCGCCGTATGGAGCATTTGGAACCAGCTCCATGCAAGTCTGTGTTGGACACGAGGTCTCATGCGCGTACATGTTGGTGGGCGGGTACCTATCCGGCGGTTATAGCCAAACGGGCGACTCCACTCGGTCTCCACGCGCGTTCCCAAGCAACTTTTTTTTCTTCTTCTTGTTACGTGGCAAGCAAGGTATGTGCATTACAGACACCCTCTGAACTGGAGGACGACTCTTTTTACAGAATATCCAATAAAAATCGACATTGGTCCATGCGTCATTTCCAGCTTTGGAACTTGGCGCATGGTCAGAGCTGACTGGCGCTGGACCCGAGCCCCAGTGTTCAATATGGTGTTGACTATGAATTGGCCGGATTTACTAGCCTAGCCTCCGCCATTCATTTGTATGGAGAGCGGGACTCAATCACACTCTCCAGTTATATATAATACCTCCATGCAGTCAGACTATGATTATGCAACATCTAGGGATCTTACAAGAGTGCAACTAGATTCCTTTAAAATATTTCCCATCGTGCACTATAATAGGAACTCAAACGATAGCCTGCTCATATCAAAGTCATATTTTCGTGTTTCAGCAGCACTGTTTCATGTGTGACATCCCTAACCGATATACAGTTGTTCCATCACATGGAATAGCCGACTAATAATTTATAAGAAACAAAATAACAAATAATCATATAGGCTACAGCTGTCGCCTACTTTGCCCCTTCCTCTTTGGTGTTGGAGAGGTCACTATTGGTTTTTATATTGTTCATGTCAACATTTGCATGACTACAAGACTCGCGATATCAAACATCATAACGTCAAAACTAGAAAAAGACTGACTCCGACTGACTTAAAAACGCTAAGGTTGGCACCTTACACTAAACGATCTAGTTGCAGGAAGCGCACCGCAACTCCCGTACAACTTCCATGATTTCTGTCCGACTTTGGAAATGTAGTCACCGTCTGTGTAATTGCACGAAAATCCTACAATGTTATGCCGGCATTAGTAACATCAAACAGTTTTCATGTCGGAGGACATCCCCACAAGCCATATCCTTCTACCCACTATTTAAATCCCTTAAGCCCGTGCGAGTGGCTCCTCACCTCCGTGGTCTGCTCCTGGAAGGCGTACAGGATGCCGTCAATCAGCTGCTCCTCCAGCTTGTGGTCGATGTCGGCGGCGCCCAGGTTGCCCATGATCTTCTCGATGGTCTCCATCACCATCTTTCTGTACTGCTCAGCCTCGTCCTTCAGGTCGTCCACGATGCGAGAGATGATTTCTGCCGCTCCCACCTTATTGGCCAGCTCCACTGTGGTGTCTACCAGCTGTGGAATGAGACAGGATTTTTAGTGATATAAAGCGTTACACTTTAAGTAGGGGTGCACTATAACACAAGATGGTATCTAAACAAACTGATACATGTCATGTCAGATACATGTATACAGGGCATGAAATTGGCACCCGCCCACACGCCAAATGCGGGTAACTTTTGTGATTGGCGGGTGAAACTGTCAATGTACCTGCCACGTTGGCGGGTAGCCAATAAGACAACACAACACTGAGCAAGGAGATGCACTGTCCAGATTGCCGTTTGTAGGCTATGGCTCGAAGAAAGCGAGATCAAACCCATTTGCAGGGGTGGGTAGTAGCCTAACGCGGAACGGCAAACGACTTTCCTTTTTCAAAACGGTAGCCTACTTTTACTCTTACTCAAGTACATTTTTGAGCCAATAATCTACTCTTTTACTCCGCTACATTTCAATTGCCTTACATTACGAGTACAAGTTTATTATTGGAGAAAGTATCTCGAAGAGGGAAAAGCGCACCTCTCCTTTGGAGAAAAGAAACAGGGCTTCAGAATGCGTTAGCCCACGATTATAAAAGTAATGCCTGGCCTAGCTAACAGCTCAGTTAACACAATGACGTACAGTTGCTGCATCTTCTGGTGAGGCTGCCAGAGTAGCAACGAGACTAGAGGTAGGCTATGACATGACACGGAAACTTTTACGTATATTCATTTCTGGCCAGCATTGTTCAACAATCACATTGGACAAGGAAAGTAGGCCTACAACTTAATTTACAAGCAAATCAAATGCACTGGAAATCGAGCATACAAGTTAGAAAAAGCCTAGCATTCATTTATGTAGCCTCAATTGTTGCAGGACATGACATGAGACGGTCGGCTGAGAAAACAGATAGCCTGCCCAGACAGTCGCTCTGCCCGAGTGGATATGCCTAGGCTATTATAGCCTAAATATAGGTCTACCCGTATGGTGAAGTTATAACCAGACTTCTAGCAATGCAAAGCAGAAGAATCAGCTGCAATGTATTGGAAGACTGCTTTTCAATCCATAGCCACGTAATGCTTATTCTGGCTATGACAAAGTATATATAAATATAAATATAAAATATATTTGAATTGGGCTTTTAAAATATGTTTGACTATATGATTAGCCTACAGAGGAGGAGAAAAGCAAATAGGCATAAAGGATACTTTTGTATCCCTTTAAAGGTCCATCAAAAATATAAAAATGTAGGCCTACAAAAAAGTAACTTGTTAGGCCTACTTGAGTAGTTTATTAACAAAGTACTTTTTTACTTTTACTTGAGTACTGTAATGTGTATTCTGTACAAGATCAAGAACCATTCTTATGCATTTTCTGAGTCGTTCACCTTTATTTTGGGCACAAAATAATTTTGGCTGGTAAAAAACCACTGTGGCAGGTGGATTTCAAAATTCACCTGCCACAGTGGCTGGTGACCAAAAAAGTTAACTTCAGGCCCTGCATGTATACCATATCTAAAAAGCTTTAACCATTTTTAATAAATTAATTAATCTGGGTTCGTAGGCTCTACCTGTCTGTAATTGCGTCTGTCCAGGGCCATTCTGTGCTGCCAGAAGTGCTTGAAGAACGGGGGAAGGATCTCTGTCTTAATGTAGTTGGCCTCAACACCATCTGTGCCACAGCACTGCTTCACCACCTATGAAACACACATGAACAGAAACGTATTAAGTCATGTACATTTTCAACTGTACCGTGCAAGGTTTAGATGACAATAACTTGTGGGTCATGTTAACTATCATCCAAGCCTTTGCACAGAATTGAACATGGCTGTACATATGTTGCAGCGACTGTGCTATGCTAGTGGAGTGCGCTGATCACATGTGGCACAGCGAGGCTCACCTTGAGCACAATCTTCTTCATTTCCTCGTCGGGAGACTGGAACTCTCGGATAAGGATAAGCATCACTTCCCTGGTGTAGTAGTTGGCGTACTCTGCGTCCATGAGGGGGATCAGATAACCGATGGCCTTCAGGAAGGCAGCCAGACCCTGGGAGAAAAGACCAACAATGCTTTAGCCCTCCTGACTCAAATGAAGACAGTGCCGCTTTAAACAAATAATAAAATAAAAGCCTCATAATGCTGAAAGGGATCCCGACTCACCTTTCCTCTGTGTTGCCTGATACCCTTCCACAGGGGCTTCAGCACGGAGTCGAAGGACTCGATACCGTATGGGGTGGCAGCTTCAGCCAGAGCAGCAATAGCCAGGGCACTAATGGTGCGCACCTTCTGCTGCTCGTCCACCAGACCTGAACACACGACAACAAGGAAGGCCGCTTAGATGCACATTTCTGATGTACGACTTACAGAGCGTGCAGCATTGAATATACAGAATTATCAAAGCAAACAATGGGATGAAGGACAGAAAAGCTAGAACTAGACTGACCATGTTCAATGATCTCCACCAAGCTGCGCAAGTGGGGCAGGATGGCACAGCCCATGAGGATGGCGATCTGCTGGACGATCTTGATACCAGTGTGGCGAGCCTGCCAGGACTTCTTGCTCTTGCACACGGCCTTGAGGAAGGGCAGCAGGGAGGGGATGCCCAGGGCGGACGCCACCACGGCAAAGGCACGGGCTGTGGTGTTTCTCACATACTCGTCCATGTTGTCAATGTCGGGCCTCATGGTGGAGATCATGGTGGCCAAACCAGCGGCCTGGGGAAAACCACCAAACATGCATCTTTTAAACAGGCCGAGGCAAGAACTCATAAATTGCTTATGTCAATTTCACAGGGCATCACTTCAGATGCAAGTTAATTAATCTATGATGAAATGTGTCGACATAGGAACTAGCAGGGTCTTACCTTGGCTAAATTAGAGATAATCTCTCTGCCTTCCACTCTGGCGTAGTAATCTTCATCAATCAACAGGGGCTCGATAACCACCAGGATCTGTTCAACAGAGGAGACCACATTTAATCAGCAAACTAAGTATTTCTCATGGTCACCAACTCCTCAATAAGCAACAAGGGCAGAAGGTGTGAACATTAAAATTATATTGAATTATCCCAAACCTTGAGGTCTAGTGAAGGGGGGAAAAACAATGCATCCACCGTTCAACTCACCTTGTGTACATATGGTCTGACCAAGTCATCCAGCTTGTACAGGATACGATCAATGACTTTCACCAGCAGATGGCGCTCTTGGTCCTCCAGTGTGGGAGACATGAGCAGGGGCAGGATCTGGTTGAAGAGGGGTCCAGCGCCAAACTCCCGCGCCTTATCTGTGATCTGTCTCAGAGCAGCCTGGGAGGACACACAAGAGTGAAATCAATTTAAGTACAGCTTAATGGATTATACTGCACAAAAAAAGAGGAATGAACGGCTGTTAAATTGGGGAGGGGGGGGGGGGGGGGGCGGGGCTCACTTTTCTCATGGGTGGGGTGCCATTTTTGATCTTCAGCAGCAGCTTCATGATCTTGCGCTCCTTCTGTTCCTCAGGGCTCAGAGTGGACTCATCCACCTCCACCTGAAATCATACAACACGCTTCAGGTTAGACACAACATCGTAACACCACAACCTCGTTGGCCCATCACAGATCATGGAAGGTTAATTACATTAAGAGACTTGTCGTGACTATAGGCAAAATAACTGTGATGCAACATCTTGCATCACCCAAAGTTAAACTAATTTCAACTTTTGAGGCAAAAATGTAAAAAAAGAGTCAGGAATAAAAAGTCATGTCTGAATGAGGATGTATTAAAAAAAAAAAAAAAAAAAAAAAAAACGCACCAAGAGCTTGTCGAAGTACTGGATGTCGTCTGGCTTGAGGAAGGGCAAGTTGCCGGAGGGCTGGTCGTTGACCTGCTTCATGGAGCGGTCCTCCTGCTGCATGTGGAAACCAGTCATGCCCCCAATTGGAGTGGGCGTGGCCGAGAGCTTGCGGGCCGGGGTGCGGATGGGAACATAGCCGGCTGGTGGTGGCAGAACCTGGAGAGATTTAAGACATGGAGTAAGACACTCAAAAAAGAAACAGACAACAAACCCATAATACATGGTTCTATAAACAAAACAAATGGAGACCATGTCAAGCTGATCACTATGGGACCGTAAATAGGATGCTTCTTATTTTAATGCGGGCACGTGCTTGGCATGACGTGTTCTCATGACCGATTGTGTCCTTTTCACATCGCTGTTAGCAATTGGCCGAACGTGGACATTAAGTACCTTGTATCCCTCTGGAAACATGGCGTCCAGCTCATCGTCGGTGAGTGGGCGGTTCCTCTCGTCGATCTCCCTCTCCCAGCGCCAAGCCTGCAGCTGCTCTGGGGTCATGCTCATCAAGTGACCTGGAAACACAATCAACCACTGCTGTTCAACAAACACGTCTCAACTAACCACAACTCGGAGGAATATTGTGTTATTTGTGCATACTGGTTCACCGTTAACACTTACCTGGGGTGGGGGTGGCCATGTTCATGGCTGGCGTGCCGATGGGAGTTTTTCCGGGTGTGAGCAGAGGGGTGGAGGAGCCAATCTGGCTGGCGGGCGTCTCGTCCCAGCGGGACTTCCTCTTGCTGGCCCCGGGGGTGGGCGTCTCACCTACAGACTCTTCGCCTCTGTCTGTGCGCGGTGTCTCGGCCCAACCGCTGCCATGGCCAGGGGTCTCTGGGGAAAGGGCATTTGGAGAGGCGACGTCAGTCTCGAGACACGGCTTCGTTTGCCCACCACTTGTGTACTTGTGCAAGAACATCGACGGCATGACTGATGCAGAGCACGTCTCTTACCTCTCTCCGTCTTTGGCGTCTCGTCCCAGCGGTTTTTGCGCACGCTGGGCGTGGAGCTGCCGTGACCGGGGGTGGCGTCTCGCCCGGGCGTGGCAGCGCCGGCAGGGGTGTGGCTGGGGGTGGGTTCCCACATGCGGGAGCTGGGGGTGGCACCGGGCGTCTCACTGCCCTTGGGGCGACCTGGGGTCTCGTCCCAGCGGCTGTTGGACGGAGTGTGTCCAGGTGTGTGTCCCGGTGTCTGGAAAACCAAAAACCAGATACATAAGCAACAGTAAGAACAAATAATAATAATAATAAATGAATAAATCTTACGGATACTGAAGTTGACTAATATTTAGTAGACACTTTTATCCAAAGTGACACAGACTAATAACTGCAGGGATCTAACCCGGGTCAACCGAATGAGAGTCAGTGACGTTACCGCTAGTCCACCACGCCCGCATATCATACCAAAACCATAACTAGTCAAAACAGCATGTCCTTTCAATTGGATTTGTAAGCCTGGAGGTTACCTCAGAGCCAGCGTCAGCCTGGTCCCAGCTGGACAATTTCTTGGGGGTGGAGTTGCTGGGCGTGCCTGGGTCAGCGGTCTGATCCCAGCGGCGCTTGCGCTTGGCGGCAGGGGCTTGCGAGGCACCAGAGCCGTTCACCACTTTCAGGTCTCCGGACTTGGCCTTCTCTACCAGCTGCTGCCTGATCTCTTTCTGTGGAGAGGGACCAACATGGGGCACATTAGCGGAAAACATCAACACCGACTAGAACACACAAAGCACCCCAGAGCAACACGGGGGTTGTGCCTTGCTCAAGGACACGACTGTGGCAGCCGGGTATTGAACCCTCAACTTTCTCTGGCTACTCCCTGCTAGCTCAGTTCCTAGCCACTATGCTACCACTGCCCCAATCATCATGTTAACAGTAATCGGCAGTAATTGAATTTAAGTTAACTGTACTGTATTCAAAAGAATGGGGGAGAATAATAGTGATAGACGGTACCGCACCTCTTCCTTGCTCAGGTGCTGCTCCCTCATGACGTCCATGTAGGTCCTAGCCTGCTGCTTTGGGTCTGGTGTTTTCCCCCCTATTCGAAAGAGCACCAACATACATACCAGACGGTTAAACAGACGTGAGCTGCAACGGCTGCGCCCACACACTCACACATAAGCAAAACAAGACAGGCACCTAAACCCTTCACTTTACAGTCAGTCTGACTTTACTTAACTCTCCTCTGGTGTTCATTACAGCTCGGTCACAAAGGAAACAAACAGCCCTACATACAGCTACACAGTCATGGCTCTGATACATTAACAGGCAGGTACATTGATTGACTCGTTTTGCTTTGTTTGTCTTTTAAGGAGTTAAGGAGAGGATATAGCCATCATTGATGCAGGGGGTCCTGGGCTGTGCTCTCCAGAATACGTACACTTTCTGTGCCAAGGGTCCATCTGCAGTCAGACTTCAACCGGCAGAAAAGAAGCCTAGAAAATTTCTCTTTACCATTAGTAACACTTTGGAAAAGGGTTGGAACTCACACACAAAAGCATACCACCTGTGATGTGAACGTCACTCAGAAAAAAAAGAAAGAAAAAAAAAAACTCTTTTCACTAACACCTCAATGAGAGAGAAAAAACTGAATTGGATTTTTTTCCCCAAAGAATTACTAAATGAAGACAAAGTAAATTACAGAGCAATTTGACTTTTCAATTCTATTTGACTGAATTTGGGATGGGTGACTTCCTCTTCTTTGGGACACTTATGGATTTTATTTTCTTTGCTGGAGTAATAAGGGGATTCTTCATCTTGTAGCTCTGATGTTAACGTGCAATTGTATTTCTAGTCATCTTTCAAACACAGAGCATTACTCTGGCAGTGGCCTCATCGTTACAGGCCAAAGATCGGCCTCCATGGGCCCTGGTATAACTACCAAAACAAAAACCTCTCTTCTGTACTTTGTTCACCATAACCTACACAGGATGAGTTGCTGCACCCTTAAGAGAGTGCAGACAGGACTGGCAAAGCAGTACTGCTGTAGGAGAGAAATTAAGGACAGTTAGTATGGGCCGGTTGAATTGTAGTACACAGATTTTAAATATATATTTCCATTTTACAGTAGATGTAAAATGGAAGTATATTTACATCAACAATTTTGCATACAGCAGATGGTGTGTCTATCTCCAGCTAACTACATGCAGGCTGACAGTCCCCTATGTTAAGTTTTGCAGAGGTGCTAAGGTTAGCCTATCGTTGGCTGTTACTGACGGGTGCATGTGAATGACCCCTTTTTGAACTAGTTAGGCTTTGTGACAGGCAGTGGGGAACTCTGGGGAAAACGCAAACTTCTTGAGTGCATGGAACTGTATGGAAAGTAAAGCCAGAACATATAGTCAGTAGAAAACCAAAGGCCACTGCTAGGTAGTCATCAGTAGCCATACATTCCCGTTTCTGGCCAAGTCTGGGAAAGAAAAACAAAACTCACTTCCAGGGGCAGAAGGCCAACAGGAAGTTTTCTGAGAGTACCAAGAATTGTAGGCAAGCAAGAGATTTTTAAGGGTCACCACAGCCATTCAGTTGCTCTTAGCTGGGAGAAGTTATGCGGTATTCTCATTTTCTCAAGAGTGCTATTCCCATGTGCCCCACATATTGCCAACTGGACCATCAACGGTGGCCCACAGTGGACATTTGATGACACTGATAGGCAGAGCTATTATATAACAGCAAGACAGATCGATATATTTGACATCCCGTAGCTATTGCACCACAGGTGGTCATGACATGACTCTTGCCACTAAAATGTCAACCCACTAGTGTCTGAACTGTATAACTATACAAAAAGCCACATGAGGGCTGAAGACTTCACTTAAGAGGGGCATTATGTTGAACACTGAGTGAAGAGGCTGATAAGCTGGGTAGGATCAGCACACTATACAGTGCCATATTCTTTAAGAGGTTTCTCAAGTTAGAAATGAACTTTGATATGAAGATAATCTAACAGTACTTCTCTAGTGTAGTAAAAAAGGCATTACAAAAGGACTTGTGCTAACTATTACTATGCTAAACCACTAAAATACCACAGATTTTAGGAGTCTGCAGCAAATCGGAAGGTTTGTGAGCGGTCCAGTCGGACTAACAGCATGATTATACATATAAGCCTATATGAAGATTTTCAGAGGTCTTCTAAAAATAAACTATGAGCACATCTTTGTTCCATCGGATCAGAAACCAGACCTAGGCTTATATGTGTAGCTGACTTCAGCAGGTGACGGAGGGGGTGATTTCATTGACGTCCAAGGCAGAGTGCCAAAGGGACTAAGTGGTCAAGAACTGCAACATGTCTTGTATTAGATCAGAGTTTAAATGCCCTGCTTTAGCTTCTGAACCACACATCATGAAAAAAAAAAACTCCACATTTCCACCCAGATCCATTAACCCTTCGAGACACACATGTACACACCTACCTGCAACCCACGTCTGGTTGGGCTCACTTTAAAAAGTCGGCACCCAACTTCCACTCCCCAAAAAACACACCGCACCTCTCTCCATCTTAACAATTGTAAAGGCACCCGTTACATTTCTGTTTTGTCCGTCAAGGAAACCTTGATAATAATTTTGGAGATTTTTTAATTCAAAGAGCTGTGGAGGGAGAGTACACCCATCTGACCCTTGACAAAATGAAATAGAGAGATACGAAGGGAAAGCCTGTCTGGGGAGCAAGCGAATAGGTGGTGCTCGAAGGGTTAAGCACCAGAAGAAAAGGCTGGTTTGGACCACAGGTGGTTCTGGTAACTGACTGGGAGGGTGGGGTAGGGAAGCATAGGAACAAGTAGTGCATATCAGGATGGAAAGAGGACAAACAATATGGCGGGAGGAGAAGTGGCATGACATTTACCATCTGCAAAAGGGTCGAGTCGCTCTGGAGAGATGATCATCTGACGCCTGCGAGCTTTGTACTCGTCCTCACGGTCCACGATCTTCTGTGGCCGGTGCTCCGCAAACGGATCGTACTGAAAGAACCAAGAAGACAAGAGGTTGATTTAGTCAAGTTCACAACAAATTAATTAATTCACAAATTAATGGCACAATATGAGAGTTAATTCATGGGTCAACAATGTCATTCTGTGCAGGAAAGGACTACTTTGAACAGAGTAGAAAATAATAGCATTTTGCTCACCTGCTCATCGGACTGTGGTATTGAATTGAGTATCGCCACCGGAGCATGGTACCCTGGTTTCTTTTGACCCAGTAAACTGGTCGAAGAGTCCTCCTCGTCGTCCTACAAAAAAGGAGAGATAAAACTGTCTGGTTAAGCCTGGCAGTGCCTGGCTATCCCAGCATGTACACACATCCACAGCCAAAAAAACATGGACATCAGAGCCATCAGGTCCCCCTCAACACCAGAGCAGTGGAAGGGGACCAGTCCAGCAGGTTTTTGTTTAAAATAAATAAATATATAAAATGATGGACTTACATCCTCCTGTTCATTGGCAGCAATGGAGGTGACATATCCTGCAAAGCGGCTGTCACTGCCTCCATAGATTTCCTGGTCGTAGTATCCAGTGGAATCAAGCCCAACACCCTCTTCTCCTTGCTCCACCAGGGCGGCTTTCATCCCCTGGATCTCCAGGATCTGCGCCTCTATGTCTGCAAATGACAGAGGGAAAGACTAATGTAACCACAGTTTTAACAGACGGTATAGCCTAAACATTTAGAGAGGATTTTCCCAAACACTACATCAACTAACAATCAGATAAACTCATATTCAAAATAATTTACATAACCATTTAAATGGGCAGCCGTGGCCCACTGGTTAGCACTCTGGACTTGTAACCAGAGGGTTGCCGGTTCGAGCCCCGACCAGTGGGCCGCGGCTGAAGTGCCCTTGAGCAAGGCACCTAACCCCTCACTGCTCCCCCAGTGCCGCCGTTGTAGCAGGCAGCTCACTGCGCCAGGATTAGTGTGTGCTTCACCTCATTGTGTGTTCACTGTGTGCTGTTTGTGTTTCACTAACCGATTGGGTTAAATGCAGAGACCAAATTTCCCTCACGGGATCAAAAAGTTACTTATACTTAAATGACATATCCAACCAGATTAAAAGTGTGGTCAAATTATTCATTGTGTCTTGCACCAGAAAAATCAACCAGGGATCTAATATCCAACATTGTCAACGCACTTGGACGTGTGCAATAATATATTTTAACTTAAAGTTTAAAAAAAATTGCCCTCTAGTTATCATTTATACAACCACCAACAATACATCATAATAAAATTTAGAATTGTCTAACTTCCCTCAAACGTGTTAGTTTTCAGGAGTCAACAACAATGTCTGAAATCTTACCCTGTTCATCGATGCTTTTTTGATGCTGAAATGTAATTATGTAGCCTAAACATTAATATAATTACTGACCCGAGTACCTTTCCATGTACAACAGTGAGGTGTTGATAACGGGGCCTCCTTACAACACATTACAGTACCTCAACGTTACGTAGACTGTGGGGAGTCTCGTGAAATAACATTTTAGAAAACCTAGAGAATTACATTTTAGAAAACCTTGCACGTTAACGTTAGTGCATCAACATAAAATTTGACCGACTTCAGTGATCATAACGCAACGCTTCCGTGACCGATGTGAGACAGCGAACCGTGCCAACACGGTCATTCTTCCGTAGGTTACATCAATGTGGCTGGTTTGACTAAAAGCCTCTCGTAACGTTACACTGACCGATCATATCTCAATTCACTAAGCAACCAATGTAGATAAGTATGTATATGGTAAAACTAAGATTTAATTTGATTTAACGTTAAATTAATTGAGTAGCTAGTTACGCAGACCACTCGCCGCCAGTTTAACTAACGGTGATATTAGCCAGGGGTGGGCCCACACGTTTCAGTTGAAGACTCTGCTAGCGCTAACGTTAGATACAATGAGTCGTACTTTTGTTTAGAACACAGCACCACACCGCCAAATGTGTGTGTAACTTCATTCACGGCATTGCATGCAATTTAAGTTGAGCATTTGTCAACATTTGAGTTTGCACACCAACTTCCATGCGCCATTTTGGAGTTAACGTTACAGGCCATACACAAACAATAGATAGTTAATTTAGCAAACACCAGGTTGGCACAAGGAACATTGTATTTATGGTGAAGCTGCCGGTTTCCAACTAGAGAATAACCGATGAATATAATCCAAGTAGCTAACTTCAAGTAAATGCAATTTTGAGTGCGCAATATCTAGGCTAACTATCTACCTCGCTAGCTGAACACCACGCTAGCTATCGCTACGTTGTCTTGACGCCATTATGTATTCACCGTAATCTGCCCACTGTAAATGGCATACTAAAAACATTAGGCAGCATCACAAATTCATTATATTGTGTCAAATTGCAACGAAAGCTTTAACATGCACAATATATAAATCCCACTTCTATTGATTCACCTTACACTTTAAATTGTATTATTACCTTCGTGTGTTTTGGCGATCTTCGCCATTTTCGTGGTGCGTATCTACAAATCCCGGAAGGCCTGATAAAAATATATCCGCCTCTTGTGAAGGATTCTGGGAAGTCCATGTCATAATAAAAGTCTGAGCTTTAAAAAAAAAAAAAAAAAAAGTAGCCTTTACATGATAGAAGTATAGAAAAAGTTGTGATTGTGGGATTCTTCAAGGAAGTTTTTATTTGCAGATGATTCTGCACACAAAGATAAAACCATAGCCTAAACGCAGAACTAGGCTATGTCGAATGAATGTAGGTGGATGTCTGATAATAGGGAATCACTCCATTTAGGGAAAACAGAATCCTGTTCAAGTCAAAGATAACATTGAACAAATCCTTTGGTTTTAAGGTTTAGTTGCAAACACTGTAGGCTACTCACTGCTAAGGACTCAGTTAGTTACCTTGACTGTGTGTTGAACAGCCATGTCAGGAGAGGGACAGGCTCAGGCTCAAAAGATGAACTTGCTTGCCAAGATGAATCAAGAGCACATCTTTGACCAGGTAATAAGGGTTATACACAAGGTAATAAGATTACACTGAATTTCCCCATGAATTCATCTGGATTCTTCTCATTCTTTCACACAATCTTATGTCACAGACAAATTGGAGGTGCAAACAATATCAGAGTTTTGGTTGATTTGACCATCAGTTAACTTTGAAACAGGCACTAGATAGATAGATAGATAGATAGATAGATAGATAGATACTATACTTTTGATAGACAATAGAAATACATTATAGGAGTGATTAACGTAAAAAAAAAAATCTAGACTGGAGTAACTCAACATTTGACACCTCCCATATGTTTAGTGTTCTAAAGACGTCAAATAGCCCATTACAGTTACTACCAATTTGATAGCCAAAGAGCCAGATGTGAACACACATGGATGGCTATAAAATTGTGTTTTCATTATACAAGGACAAAATACTTTTTAAATCCTTGAGGCAGCTCCTTACTATGTGATCTGCTAGTATATTTTTACTACCATATTTCTCTTAAGACTCTGTCAGGACGATGCTATCAGGATCCAGGCATTTATTCTTTTCAATGAGGGGCCAGTGGCCCTCAAGGGAGAGAGGTACATGTTTGTGTCACCCCATCATGGGTTCCACCAGTGTTCTCAGTATTCTCTGACTTCTCAGAAACAGTGTACTAACTTTATGTTACAAACAAAAGAAGGAGTGACCTCTAGGTCCAACCCAGTTTGAATATGCAATAGAAATGGAGGATGAGGATTAGGCCTTCATCAGGTCTGGTCAGCTTCTATTGTCTTTTAATTAAAACTACCCCCTTTCCTGGGAAGTTCCTCAGAGGCCTGGACACATGCTGTTCTACAAACACTAACATTTCACACCTGGTGATAGGCAAAACAAAGGATGCTTGTGTAGCAGGCAGACCTTGTCTGCTTGCTTGCTCTTTCTTCCTGGTCTTTCCTGGCCCCTCTGCTAATTAGTGGGTGGGGCCAATCATTCAATTAGGCCCACCATGTGCTACTTTAGGAGCTCTACAGCAAGAGGCTCGGTAGGTTCCACTGTTGGTCCCTCGGCTGAGCACTGGGGTCTACCGGCCATCAGGTATGTTGCTGCCCTAATGCTGTAGACTAAAATGTGTTTGGTTTAGCTAAGCTCCATTTCTCTGTAGCCCTAGATGGATGGATATGCTATCCTCATCTGCTGTCAGTGGAAAATTGCCATAGAGAAGAATATGGGTATGTATAGCTCTAAAATAAATTGATGTTTGGGGAAATGGTATCAGGTTTGATGTGTTTTGTTTGTCTTCCAGGTAGCACGGCTTTTCCATCCGCGTTGCCCTCAGCGTAGGTCGTGCTGCTGTCTTGTCTGTCTTAGTTTTGTTTGGTTTCTGTTTAGCTTTGCTCGCAACTGCTTGCATTGTACTTGTACCCTTTTGTTTTACTTTACTTTATTATCTTAGTTATACAGTGTCTGTTTTGCATAGTCTGGGAGCAACAACTTTTAACTGTTTTGTTAATTTGGCAGGCAGGGTTCTCGCTGGCGGGAGGCTAGTCCGTCACCTAGTGGTGGTGCAGTAAAGATGCACATTTTGGTGTGAATTATCAGAATGTTTGCTGTGGTCTGCGGTGTCATGATTTGATCTTTCTTGCTGTGCGTGTGCATGTGTGTGGGCTCTAGGGCACGTTCTCAGTAGTCTGCCTCCCCCAGGTAAGCCCCTGCCTTGCTCATCCTGCTCCATCGTGCCTCCCCTATGGAACCTGTGTTAGTTGTGATCATTTTAAATAACAAAAGTGCAACAAGAGAACATAATAAATATTTTTGTACTTTCCTAACCCAGACTAGTCTTTGCAGCTCTCCCCCCTTCCTTTTCCCTGGCTTTAGTTAAATAAACTTGGTCATGTTTCCACTGGAATTCACGTCTCTGGCTCGTGTATACGAACCTGTGTGCTATGGTGCAATTATGTGTTCTCTTAACTCATTTCCCTGGGTGCTAGGCCCAGGGTGGCGTAGTCTGGCTAAAGTGATTGGCTGTTAGTGCCGCTTTCCCTCTTCGAAAACCTTGCCCTGCTACACTTGCATACAGACCAAAGACACACACAGGGTACACATGGGTACAAAAATCACAGATGACCATAAGAAGTACGCAGTATGTACATTTACAGAAATGAGGCTGATTCACAACACTTTCAGATCTCAATGGCGATACAGCGTTTGTTTGCACCTCCAACAGCATGGCGTACCTGGTTACTCCCCAAAACGCCCTCAAATGCCCGTATGTTTGTGTGAAAGAATTCTCCTCTCTCAGCCATCAGTTAATCCATCTGTTGATACAGTGCCTTCATTTCTGACATTACCAATACACATCCATAATCTAAGTAAATGTTATATGCCTAAGTGAACATTATGACTTTGGCCTGTACATTGTTTTATTTCTTTAAAATGTTGTCAGACCAGAGGCATAGGCTACTAGCTTAAACTGACTTCTGGGGGATTGTTTTGACAATCATGTTAGCGGTCATTTACTTCCTGTAGGTTACTATTTAATATGACATGGCCAAAGAGAAGGAAATTATATGTGGATCATGGTCATACGATTTGTCAAGTCTCTTTTTTTCTCCATGCACACAAGGCTCTACTATCTTAACAAATACATTATAAAGAGGTGATTCAAAACATATTAAGATCCATTGCTGTCAATTGTGTTGGAGAGAGGTCCATTCTGTTCCCAAATTAAAACACCATCAAACTTGTGTTTTTGAGAACCACCTCAGATAAATTATTAATATTCTTTCATACCAACGATATAGCACGATGATATTGTTAAAATAAATGGTGAGTTAATTTTCCGTGTGTACAGAGGTGACCTAGCCTGGGTGCTCAGTCCCACCAATTTGAACATGACAACGTCAGGCTAGAGGTGATCAAGAAGCTAGCAATTATTGTCCAAAAAGTATTGCTACACCACAATACTCAATATGTTGTCCAATGGTGAGTCGTTTTCCCCATTGCACCGACACTGGATTTTAGGGTTCCCCCACCTACCAAATCCCACTTTAAACACTGCATCTATGTAAGAAAAGTCCCTTAACCCAATATTTGACTGAAGTGATGTCATCTCACTCCTTCTCCTGGAATGCCTTACTAGTAAAATGAGTACACTCTATCACAGTGTCACTTGTGTCATGGTTGGGGATTACATTTTGGTGTAATGCAGACAATGGATTTCAATATGTATGTGCCAGTTACAGCAGATTATTTCAGCCAATACAGCTGCAAAACAATACAGGTCCACAGCTAGTCGGTGTCATTTGTGTGCATAATAGGCCTATACTGGTAAGGGAAGAGCAGAGAAATGGAAGAGAAGTCATGAAGAAAAGGTACGTAGACCCATGCAAGTGTTCTCCAGACTTTATTTAGGGCTCAGTGTTGCAACTGAAAGGGAAAGCTATAGTGGAAAGCTGAAGGCTTAGGCTACCAATGCAACTCTAAACCCCACCACAGATGGAATGCTTTGGCAAGGACTCAGGAGTGTTGAAAATGCAGGTGTCTGGAAAAGGGGGAGGGGGGGGAGAGATTCAGCAGATTTGTTTATAGGCCTATTTGTTTGCTTGAGCTGACCTTCACAGAAACACTTGAGGTAGGCCACTTCTAGCCCAGCCTACATCTGACACAGGTAAAATTATGTTCAGTAGCCTACAAGGTTACATAAAGAAAAATCATAAGGGTAGAATATAATAGCCTACCTAGGTATAATAGACTAGGTAGTACCTATCCATGGCCTATGGCAGGACAAATTAAACAAAATAGTTGACCTTGCTGTGATTTCAGGCTGGATTGTCTTGCTGTTACATTTATAAAACATACAATTCAAAGTCTACAACTTGAGATCATATAGTTAAAGTGGTCAGTTTTAACATTTCGTCCTCAACACATTTAGCATAACCTTTCTGAAGTGCTCTTTGAGTTGCCAGTGTCACCGACCGCAACTCAATCCTACATCCCGTGATATGAATGCGCACGCAACTCCACTACAATGTGCTCTCACGTCACGATTTTACAGACTGACGAACGTAGAGAGAACCAACCAAAGTGCAGTGTGTAAAACTATTGCCCAATCACTACTGCCTGATACGGCGAAATCTGGAGATGGGTGGGGTTTACGTTTGAGGGGTTATCTTAGTCTTAGAAGAAGCAGTCCACGATATTGAAGATGGCGAGAGGTTCCCGGTGTTTGCGGAGAGCGGTAGCCGAATGTATCAAACAATTGCCATCTTCAAGTAGCCGAGAAGTACCGGGAAGGAGTGGAGTGAGGTAAATTAAGGTCTTCTGGTTGGATCGTGCCGTTGTAAAGCTCTCCAATTTTCCTTTGTCCCAGTGGCTATCTGCTTGGTCAGCCTAGCCGCGTCAACGTAACTTTAACCTAACGTTAAAGTTAGCTAACGATATTCTGCTCGACAAGCTATTTTGAGAGTCCATATTGGGAATAAACTGTTGCTTTAACCATAACGTTAACTTACCATGTTGTTAAGAAAGGAAACATTGGGTTTGCAATGGATAGAAGTAACTTACTTTACTCTGAACTTGGTTAACGTTAGCTATCTTCTCGATAGCCATCCAGTTGTCGACGTTAACGTTAGCAGTCACTGGAGCCATTTTGTTTCACTTTCGCCGGAAAATTAAAAAAAATGAAAATTTAACGAAATAACGTTAACGAGTGTAACGAAGTTACATGACACGTTTTCAGCTAGCCAGCATACTTGAGTATGGACATGTTTTGATGCCCACAGAAGTAGCTAAGATTGACAAATTTTATGGGAGTAGTAGTCATATAGATGCTAGCAGCTAAGCAGTTAGTGTTTATTTAGGAGTTAAATTTATTTTGCTAGCTGCTACATGATGGTTGACGGTCGATTCTTAGGTACCCTCCGGTACGTTTTTGAATGACTGTTCAAGCAATGGTTTACGTACATTCTGTTGCAACACAACATTTCTGAAACGATAGCATTTAAGTGAGAATACTGTGAAAGCAAATAGTGCTGCTTCATGGTTACACATTACATGATCAGTTGCAAAGTTGCTATGTTTCTCTGAATGCTGATGGGACTAAATAAGGAACTGATCATTGGACTACGTTTTGATGAGGGTATCAAAGTCCCACTGAGGTTATCCTCTGATCCAACCGAGATGGCTTTCTCTTACATGACTTTAGCATAGCTGGCAAAAGCAGTGGCAGTATTTGACTCCTTCCCACCGACATCTCACCCCTCAAACCTACTCCCACCTTCCTGAATTACATTAAAGAAACTTGAGTTCACTCAGTGCCTTGAGTGGCACATTGTGTGACATCATGATCAGCTGTGACGTACTAGGCTTGCGTGTTATCAGAGAAAGTTGTGATGTTGCCAGCAGTTGTGAAGTTGCCCTTCACAAGCTCGCCAGGGACATTGTGTACTCATTGCAAACATTGACCTGCCAGGTAGAGTTATCTAAAATGGCATGTGGTCTCGCCTTGACGGGGTCATTGTCGTTCACCCAGCCTGTGTTCTGATGCGTGTCCAATGGGTGTTAGCAGAACCTTTTATCCAAAGCGACTTACAATATGAGGAATAACATTGAAAATAGATATATTTTATTCATCTTGAGGGACATTTTAGAACCAGAAACTCTATTGCAAAGGGGACCTTAGGAAACAAAAATACCAGAGGATGAGAGTGCAGAAATCTAAATACTAGTCGAAGGAGATGGTGGAAGAAGCAAGTGTGGTCGAAGGAGATGGTGGAAGAAGCAAGAAGAAAAGTGCAATCAAGACTTTCATTTCAAAATCTGTATGCAGTGGAATTTAGGTCAACCCTGTCCTTTTGTCATTAATGTTAATGTAATTTCTTTTGAATTAATGTACTAATAGAGGTTAGACTACTATTCCTACTACCCATGCCACATTTTTGTGTAGTGTTCCTATGCTTTGTTAATCTTCTGAATGAGTTGAGAAGTGAAGTAGAAGGTTTGTCTGACTGGACTCTTTTTCTGTCCAATGTTCGTGTTGGCAGTTGTGTCGGTGTGCCAGGGAGCTGCTGAGACTGCGTCTTCAAAGCAGTGCTACATTCACATGACCCAGATCTAAACTGACTGAGTGTGAGTGTCTGTGCTGTGATTATGGTCAAGTGGCCCAGATGCCCTCTCCTACAAATATAGAAGTGTCTAGGCCTAACTCTCATATGTCAAAGTTTTCTTTGTGTATACGTCAGAGGTGAATCTTGCGCAATGCTGGGTTCGTTACATTGGTATGAGTTCTTTAAATTGCCAATGTCAACCCTATGTTTAGGCTTGTGCTGTTCAATTGATGGCAGCTTTTCTAGGAAAGACTGTGGAAAATTGGCCACAGATGGATTTCTTTTGTCCAGACTGTGTACTTGGTCTTTTGTTGTTAAGATCTGTGGTTAAATTGCTATTGATGACTACAGTTTCTCTCACACACATTTTGGGCACACCATGTGGGCCAAATGTCAGAGCCAGGACAGAGTTTTGATGGTCTTTTGGTTTCGTCCATGTCCTTATGGTTGACTTTCTGCAGTGGCTATGTGCAAATGTATGAGAATATGAAGTCAAGACAGCGGTATGCTAGGTACATGGGCATGCAAAACATACTTTTAACATGTACTGCTCAAAAAAATTAAAGGAAAATTTCGGTTTTTAGCACTTTAAGGCCCTTTTCTGGTTTGTTTTGGATGAACTAGAGTGGTGGACACTGAAATTTTGACGATTGGTCCTGTCTCGACTTTTCTGACTCGTTTTGAATTGCCTTTTCACTTCTCAGGGTGGCTGGCAATGGGCATACTGTAGTAGGCTACTCATACATGTCCTAAAACAACCCTTAACGTTCGTTTTCAAAACTGCAACTCACCGAGTGGTAAGTGGAGTTCGTTGACTATTAAAAGCAAATATATCGGCGCAATGTATGATTAGTATTTGAACCTGAAGCATAGACGGTGGCGCAGTAGTAATATCAACGTGCAATGAGTCTTCCAACAAAAATCAATGGGATTTTACAAAATGCCAAATAAAAGACGACAGAAACTGTATTTTGCTACGCTACTTGTTTTGGAACATCAACTAACACCACTAACCACTCGGTGAGTTACACAGTTTTGAAAACGAACGTTAAGGGTTGTTTTAGGACATGTTTGAGTAGCCTACTACAGTATGCCCATTGCCAGCCACCCTGAGAGGTGAAAAGGCGATTCAAAACGAGTCAGAAAAGTCGAGACCGGACCAATCGTCAAAAATTCGGTGTCCACCACTCTAGTTCATCCAAAACAAACCAGAAAAGGGCCTTAAAGTGCTAAAAACCGGAATTTTCCTTTAAGGGAACACTTCCATCATACACTGGATCGGTACTCTGACACTGTTTGGTTCTGAGCACAAGTAAAACTTTTGAGACGAGTGTTTTATTTTGCAAGAACTGTCAGACATTCTGTGAATGTAGTTTGAGAATGGAGAAAAGGGTCGAAGGTTTCAGAAATGCGTTTTAAAAATTGTGGAAAAATGTAAGTGTTCCCTTAATTTTTTTCAGCAGTGTATTTACACATACTTATATTTTTAACTTATACTTGACCATTGTGCCTCGGATTCCTTGACAGCTTACATACAGGACAGTCACATTTAGCCTTAAGCTTATAACTTCTGTTGTCCACGCTCAAATAGCATCTGATCCTTTTTAAATACTGTTTTGACCCAACGCAGCACTCGCCCTCTCCTCTCTTCATACTTACTCAACATTCAGGAGTTGGAGGGCCCACAAGTTAGGGTTGCACTTGCTGCAATAATTACATTTTATTTGCGTTTGATGTTATAATTGTGGGTATTTGTATTTTAGCAACACTATGCAAAAACTCAACTCTTTCTATTTTTATGATCAACTACTTTTGGTGTCATCTTTATATTAAGTTTGTTGGTAAATGATCATGTTAATGCCGAATAAGCCCAACAGTCATTCCCACTAGCTGCCCAGGATGTTTCCAATCTAGTTTTGGTTATGGTATTCTGCACTTTTGTCCAAAGCAGCTTCCATGAACATTACACTAGTTATTTAGTTACATTAGTGGAACAACCTGTGAAAACTTAAGAAAAGCCATTACAACAGAGCTACACCAATACTTGTGGGAAAAGCTTGCTGGCAAGTTTTTCTCAGTGCAAGCAAGGCTGTAGCAAGGTGGTGTTTGCATGCGTTTTAGTTAGGTACTGTAGGCTAATGCACCAGTTTTAGGTAAAAACTCCATAAACCTACTTGTGATATGATTGTGAAGTCGTCAGACCCTGTGCCCCTGGAATCTGGAATGTGTTTTCAGCATGTCCTTCCGTCACTAGAATTCATTAGGGTCTTTATTATAACAACATTACAAGATTATGTAAACACACGTTTGGGATGACTTTCAAGAAACACTTTTCAAATAAAAAGAGTAATTGCAAGCCCATATGTTTGGCGTGCACTAAACATTAGTGTGTGTGTGTGCGCTTAATTCAAGCCGTAATCCAAATTGTACTGCCAGAAGTAAATGAAATCCGCCTGCATCGCTTTATTCTGTCTAACGTAGCTATTATTAGACATGTACTGTTGTACACCAGCTCTAGAAATGCAGGCAGACTTCCTAACAGTTTACCAGCATTGATTTTTGTTTGTCCTGGTCAAGAGTAGACCATTTCTCAGTTGTTCTCCCCCTATGTGTTGTTTTGGAAACAGGTATCTGTCATCATGCGGGATTCTGATGACGCGAGTGCCGCCGCTGCTGGGCGCTATGTCCGGCCGCGCAGCGGTGGCCCCCACGCGCAGCTTCTTCAACCTGGCCGACACACTCAACAAGAGGAAGGAATATTCTGAGAGACGCATCATTGGGTGAGTGAGTGGCCCTGCACAGACACGCCCTGGCTGCTTCAGGCCTGGCATTAGGTGACCTAAGAAAGGTTTCCATCTCTTTATCTCCTCGGGTATATTTAGCATGTTCCCATCGGCTGGTTATGCAATGGCATGGCAAGGGTACAGTGTCACTACCTGACCCATTTGTGCACCAGTAGTGTAGTTAACAAAAGCTCGTCAGGATGCTGTTTAAGGTTGAAGTCCGGCCGTTATAAGAAGACTGGAGGTCTAACATCATGTTAATTGCCCAACATGAAGAATTTCATTGACAAAAGGAGGAAGCGGCTTTCAGCACAGCCTTGTCTGAAGATTAGAGCCCGGGACCCTGGCATGACAAGCAGATCTGGACATTACATCACAACAGCCAGCTGGCTTGTTGTTCTTTCTGCTCCCGCAATATCCTGTTCTTGGACTAATAATACTCCTCAGCACGCTGTCTGACTTTGGCATGAGACTTAAAAGCACAGCCCTGGGCCAGGGTTGTGCTGTGCTTTAAAATCTTGAAATGGGTTAAAGTTGAGAATCAGTTTTTGGTGTGCACTTCATGCACACTATACAAGTGTAGGACATCATGTGTTGTTCGGTGAACTGCCGAACTGTGCTGCATAAATCTTGCTGGAGCGGGTGGGGGCTTAGTTGCTATTTGTACTTTTCTGTGTCAGAGGCCACACTGAATCCTTTACTCACAAGGGTGTCTGACCTTCAGATGCAAAACATTCCACTCTGGCCCTTTTATACCCTTCATGGGAGATTAATGCGCGCTTGCTTGTCAGCCGTGGCCTTGTCATAGTCATATGCCTGCCTGCAGAATGCAGTTTGACCCTTGTTTGTTTTGCTCCAGGTATTCCATGCAGGAGATGTACACCGTGGTCGCTGGTGTGGAGGACTACCTACACTTTGTGCCCTGGTGCAAGCGCTCGGATGTCGTCTTCCGCCGAACAGGCTTCTGCAAGGCCAAGCTCACCGTTGGCTTCCCTCCAGTAGTGGAAAATTACACTTCCCTGGTCACCACAGTGCGTCCCCACATGGTCAAGGTATGCAAGCACATCATTTGTGTCTTTTTAGGTGTAATGCAGGTTTTGCGATTTCTGGCTAACTTGTATGTTTGTGTACTCAAATTTCAGGCTGCCTGCTCTGATGGTAAACTCTTCAATCACCTGGAGACAGTGTGGCGTTTCAGCCCTGGTCTTCCTGGCTACCCACGCACGTGCACTCTTGACTTTGCTGTGAGTACTGAAATTAGAATCTCATTCAAATGCCTTAATTGACCGTTCGCAAAAGCCACGCCCCCTAGTTATTGTTACTACGCTCGTCAAACTCAGAACAGAGTTGTCTAGAAATTCAATTAGTACAGTACTGTAGCTGTTAAGACTTTGCAAAAGTTACAGCACAAGAGGCTCTTTTAGAGAGCCACGGACGTAAATTCATTACAATAATTTACAATCCGTTGAAAGACTGCAGTATGACATGGAGACACATGTATAAAAACTCATATCTAGCTTTGTTGGGTGACAAACTTAAACGGGAGGCGAGTGTGATTCACTGATATTAATATTAGCTGTGCTAGATAGACTTGCATGCATGTTACAAGGACACTGGGCCATGTCATGTAAGGAACATGGTGCTGCCAAAAAACGGAAACATAGCCTATATTGCAGAGCCACTTCAACTTTATTATTATATGGTGAATGAATGTTACACTACTGTGCACAGCCCACGGATCTATAAAGATCAGTGGCACAGCCCCATGCTTCTCTGACGTGACGAAGCTAGCACGTTATTAGCAGCAGTTAGCTAACTATGCTAACGTTAGTTATCTACAAGTCTCTTCCAAGTGACAATCATTTTATGTACAATGCTGGCAATGCTGAAAACCATTAACATCCTTATTTTATCTGACTTACATTGAGTTGAATATGTGGCTTAATCCACAGATGTGGTGGAGCACTGTTTCGTTATGGTTTGCTAAGGAGTAACCCTTTGCTTTAAAATAGTGGAGATCTGGGACTAGAGAATTTAATCTAACATAATTACAGAAAACGTAATCAAGATTGAAAGGCATTTTTCTGTGTATTGGTGTTGTGTTAATCCCACATATGTCATTTGACTGTCCTTTTCAACTCACTCAACTCAATATCACTATAAAATCCCATAAAACCGGACAAATATCAAGGGTCCCAATACATTTCTATGGAGCCGTAAGGTGAAGTTGACGGGCCATGTCTGCCTGCACGGAGCTACTGGACTGCCATTGGCTCATCTGTGTTCGATGGGCGGGGTTTTGCGAACGGTCAATTGAGGTCCACCCATCAAAACCTGTGTTACCTTTATACTTTGGGTATTGTTTTGGCTGTTGTAAGTCTACCTAGGTATGCAGCAAGCTGAATAGGGATATCTCGCCACTCAGTTTTATTTGCTTGCTTTTTGGAGATGCTTGATTCTTCCCTGCATTTCTACAGTGCATTTGGAATCCAAATAAGAAAAAAGCTATACATATTCCAAGCAATTTCCCATGTCTGTGATTTTGACTGAGTAAAGCTCTGAGCAGGGTCTTACTAATGGCTCCCTCTCTCTCCTCTCTAGATTTCCTTTGAGTTCCGCTCACTGCTACACTCTCAGTTGGCCACAGTTTTCTTTGATGAGGTGGTGAAGCAGATGGTGTCAGCTTTCGAGCGCCGTGCGAAGAAACTCTACGGTCAAGAGACGGCCATTCCCCGTGAGCTGATGTTCCATGAGATCCACCACACGTAGCGCACGCCCTCAGGCACGTGGAAAAGAGGCGGGGCTAAAAGGTTGCCTGGGTGGGGTGGGGCTTGAGGTTGAAGCAAGCGGAAGGGGGGCCAGGATTTTAAGTGTGGGGTATAAAGGTGCCTAAAGACCATCTTTGCCTTTGTCAAAAAGACAATTGTTTTCTTTCTCTTTCTCTCTCTTGTTCTGTCACCCCCCAGCCTGTGGAGGGTTTTATGCTAGGCTGAAGTCTGCCCTATGGGCAGGTCCCTTTTTTTCTTTCTTTCTTTCCCCATATTCCCTCCTGAATGTCACCAAGCCCACTCTTGGCGCCATCTGCTCTGGCTGCTGATTGTTGAGGCTGTGTGAGGGGAAGTGATAATTCCACATCCACGCCAAAAAGGACAAAGACAAACTGCAGACTGGAATGTAGTCTGACGAGGGCTAATTTGATCAAATGAACACATTTCAGACTGGAAAAAAACAAACAAAAAAAAATACATCAGGGAGACAGAGACGGTAGCGTAAGATTTAAGATTCAGATGAATTCCCTTTATGGCATTCGCATAATGCTTAGAATGCCAATGCTGCCAAAAAACAAGTGGTTTTGTTTGAAAGCAGGCATGAATTATGGACTTCCGATAAGTGATCAGTATTTCAATCAGGAAGGGACTAGAGCGATGTCAGCCACAGGCTCCAGAAGGGTAAACGTGCTCGGTGCAGGAGGAGGCAGAACAGATGTACTACAATGATGGAACAGTCAAACAGCAAGCACACAGTAAGAGTTCTACCTGTTCACAGACTCCTGAAAGGTGCTACATTCTTCTATGCCAACGCAGCACAAGGGATGTCAGGTTGGTAGATACTTCCAAAGCCTTGTCCGTGATGCGGGGGATAGGGTGCGCCTTATCAGGGTTTGTGAACAGAACGATGGCTAGAGTGTAAAAATGCCGTAGATTTATGACGCTTCTCTTGTGGCGGTGACGACAACGCCTCAGATTGACCGTAGCTTTTTTCTTTGTTATTAAGACGTGTTACAGTGTGCAATAGCGTTTGTGAAATTTTGGATTTGAATGCTGGTAGCGATTGCAAACTGTGGATGCCCACTGCTTCGAAAAAGGGCCCAAACTGCTGTCGGGGTGCAGTGAAGGATCGCCTCTGGTGTTGTGGTGGCGACTCTTCTCTTGCACGCCCCAGCAGATTGCAGCAGTAGTGAGGCATCAGTATCGGCCACCCCAAACCCCCAGTCTCTGGACTATTCCAAATCACCAGTGCAGTTCTGTTGCATTTGTGTTAAGTTACAGCATTTATTTATCATTATCTTTTAAAAAAAATTATACATTTGTCATTATCTATTTATTTAGGTTATGGGAAGAACACACTGTACAGAACATACTGACTTAAGACCACAGATCAGTGCTCATTGTAGAGAACACAATGTCTTTGTTGTGATGTGGTTGTTTTTTTAGTGTAAATTAAGAATATTTTAATTTCAGTGTTTGGGTGAAATGTATACAGACTGCATGGTTCATAAAGTATTTTTATATTTAAGAAAACTTGTCTGTGGCTTGATTTGTCATGTCTTTCCAACAGGTTCTGACTAGTTTAACTTGTGGTTGCAACGCTGCAAATAGATGGGTCATGTGAATGATAATAATAGTCTCACAAACTATGTGGACTGGTCGTGACCCCTAGAGGATTGTATTCATGTTCTAGGCCTAAAACTCGGCATTGGTTTCAATCTTGGAATTACACAATCACCTCATTTTCGTGTTTCAGGAAATTATAGCAACATTCCATTTATTGAATCATAACACTGACACTGAATTCACAATGTCTTATGCCATTAAAAGCAAAACTCATTTTTTGGACATTAATTTTATTTAAATAAAAAAGTCACAGAATCAATGAATTAATACAAAAACACTGAGCGATCACTGCTGAATGTATGTGTAAGAGAAAAAACATCCCAGCTCTAGAGCTACTCGACGGTGACAGTCCTACCACACAGCATTTTGGACCACTGACAAACATAAACAGTGATGTGGATGTTAGAAAAACATACCTGATCGCACAAGATGATTGGCTGGAGATATGAAACATTTGATTGGTCCAAACTGCTGTGCCAGTTATTACGCCATAGCAGTGCAAGCCACACATTCCACAAAGACCAACAAGCCCTCCCACCCCGTTTTCTCTACTGACCACAGGGCGTATGACATGGTGGCAATCACAAGGGTAAACGAGGCACTCATGTCCAGTTTGAACAGGCCAAAAGGCCCTAACTTTAGTGTAAAACTTTCAGATGGCAGGCTTAGATATTAAGATACTTAAATGACCCATTTGAGTTTTTCTTTCTGCTTTGAAACCTCCATTCTTCTACCTCTACATCTCCTTCAGACTGCCTGACAAGCTCGTAGTATCTGGTTTTAAAAGCTCTGCATCAGTGTCATTGACCCTGCGGTGTGTGCGATACACTGAAAACCCCAATGCACAAACACCAAGGTAACAGCATCAAAAATAACAAACCATTACAGTCTTATTTTGTCACTAGAGAGGACCATGTACATTTCTTCCAATGCTTTATCAAACTCTGCATATGTGCGTTTCAAAGGGACAAGGCAGCCAATGGGCCACAGTCATTTCTAGGTGCTTGTCTTCCAGCCATAGAGTAGGGTTAGGGTAGGGACTTCATCTCAGTGTGAGTAAGAGTGGAATAGTGGCTAAACTTTGGAGGAGGGATAACAGGAAGGGTTGAAAGAAGAAGACATAAAGGGCGGCTGAAAAGGGTCATCCTTTGGGCAGCTCCTTCTGACACTTGCAGCAGGTGAGTGGGGTGGGGGGGGGGCAAATCGTGTCCCTCTGTCTCTCTTATCCCACTACTTAAGTCTATCTGGGGCTCAGGGCAACGAGGCGCTTAGAACATGTCGCCTCCCATTCCGCCCATGCCTCCCATACCACCCATGGCTGGAGCCTTGTCCTCCTTGGGCATCTCTGTGACTACGGCTTCGGCCGTCGACAGCAAGGACGCCACGCCGGCGGCGTCCATCAGGGCCGTCCTCACAACCTGCATGGAAAGAAAAAATTACATTACAAGATTATCAGGTGCATCCTTCAAATGTGGAGAAAGTCATGCAATTTTGTTTTTTTATTTTTAAGATGTAGAGATAAAACACTGAGGTCACTTATTTGGCTATCCTGTTGTTGACACATTACTTGGTTTGCTCTATTAAAGGCTAGAGTTATGTGGAAATAATATTAGAGTATCCCTGCATTGTGGACAGTAATGGGCAAAATTGTCTTGTTGCATGTGAGAAGTAGTCATGTGTCTTACCTTGGTGGGGTCAATGATGCCCTTCTCCACCATGTTGACATATTCCCCGACTAGGGCATCATAGCCAATGTCAGCATCACTCTGCAGAATCTTCTCCACCACCAGAGAGCCTTCTACCCCAGCATTCTTAGCAATAGTCATGGCTGGAACGCGCAGAGCTCGACGGATAATATCAATACCTACAAATTGTAGAGAAGATCCAAAAGATGAGACCATCATAAAAAAAATCTCAAATATGCGACATGCCAGTGTAGGTTTTTCTTTTTAAATCACTCATGATAACCGACAGGTCACCTGGTAGTTCAGGCTTTCTGACTGTGGCTTATGTATTAGTAATCATGTCTTTTAGTTATGAGTCATCGAATGAGTCATCCATTACAAGTACTGACAAACGGTTAAAGTCATCTCTTATTCACAACATAAGAAACAAACAGGATGTGTGTGGGTTGCTTGTTTCACTGCTTTACACCAAGTAATGTAGGTTGGGACAGACGTACCAATCTTCTGGTCAGCATTAACAGGCTTGATGGTATCCAAAGCAGGGATGCAGCGCAGCAAGGCACAGCCACCCCCGGGCACAATGCCCTCCTCTACAGCCGCCCGAGTGGCATTCAGGGCATCTGTTACTCGATCCTTCTTTTCATTTACCTCAACATCGCTTGTGCCTCCAATCTGAAAACAAATAAACAAAAAAACACAACTGTGTTAAACCCTAGTAATTGAATAGGAAGAATACCAAGAATCCCCCCCCCTATTATTATTATTATAATACTGTTACTATAGATAAAGTAAATTAATCAAATCTCAGATCTCTCAGCTAGCCAGTGAATATACTAAGTAGTTCCTCTGATAACTATTTTTAAACTAAAAACTCCTCAGCATCTAATATATATATTAAAGGACAAGCAAGGCAAGCCATCATTGCTGCCCTGAGCGCCTTCAATTGAAAAACGTTCAACTCCAGTCAAAAAAGTGCCTGGCGGCATATCATTTGCATTTTTTTTAAAAATGAAAACATAGTCCACCTCACATTACCCATCACAACTGCCCCCTGTTTGCTCACACCCTTATGTGTTCATAAATGACTGGCATACCATGTAACTCAAACCCAAACTGTTCATAAGGCTGTGCATTCCTTCCTCGCTGTTCTCTGCCCCTCCCTCTCACCTTGAGGACAGCCACTCCATCGGACAGCTTGGCCAGTCGCTCGTTCAGCTTCTCCTTCTCATAGTCGCTGGTGGTGTCCTCAAGCTGCTCAGCGATCTCGTTGGCACGCTTCTCGATTGCTGCTGGGTCCCCTTTGCCCTTCAACATCATCGTGTCATCCTTAGTGACCACCACTTCGCCCACCTTTCCAAAGTGGTGTGGTTGAACATCCTCAAGGGCCAGGCCTGTAGCATCATCGCCAAAAACCTGCTCACAGAGGAAGGAAAACATAACTTAGGAAGACAAATCAACATAGTAAAGCAGAAACAGGAAAAGCAAGATAAGAGTTAACTAAAAGAAGTGAAAGGCTGTTTTGAGTGTGCTTACAGTGCCCCCGGTGGCAATGGCGATGTCCTGCAGCTGGTTCTTTCGATTATCCCCAAAGCCAGGAGCCTTCACAGCAACTACCTGCAGTCCCACCTTTAGCCTGTAGGTGGCATAGGAGACCAACAAACCATAAATGCTACAGACACTGACTTATAAACATTCCCATTTCTAGTCATTGCAGGGAAAAAAATAGCAACCACCTATTTCCTGACTAATGACTTTAAATGCAGTCTGTTAACTGCATAACTATAACTTGTACAAGGTATATGTAGTGCTGTAATGGATAGGTCACCCATGTGTCTAGACAGAGTGGGCAGCGTTTTGGGTCAGACCTGTTGAGGACCAGTGTGGTCAGTGCTTCCCCATCCACATCCTCAGCCATGATGACAAGAGGTTTACGTTGCTGGTTGGCCATCTCCAAAGCAGGGACTATGGCCTGAATGCTGGAGATCTTCTTCTCACTCAGGAGAACTAAGGCATCCTGGAACTCACACTTCTGACCTGCGGACAGGAGGAGAAATATACATGAAATGTACAGAAATGCCTGAATGTCAGAAGTGTTTGTGAAACTTTGTGAAAATATTATACTAATTACAATAAAAAAAAACTCAAAAAGTATATTAAATTATGACCAACTCACCCTTAGCTGTGTTGATGAAATAGGGAGAGATGTAGCCACGATCAAACTTAAGGCCTTCAATGATCTCCAACTCGTCATGCAGGGTTTTGCCATCCTGTCGGTAAATTGAAAGTTCCAAATGAAGCAACTGCTATTTCCATTGATGGGACCCATGTTATTATGCTGTGGACAAAGTTCATTCAGCCTTACCTTTACAGTGAGAACACCTTTTCTGCCCACTTTCTTCATTGCATCAGAGATGAGAGTACCAATCTCGCTGTCTCCATTAGCAGAAATAGTTGCCACCTGCCACAAGAGGGAGATGGTGTAACAACACGTTAGTAACAGCAAATAGCCAGTCATGAAATTAAGGGCTGTTTCTCAAAGTCAAGGCGGGATCCTTCAAGGCTGCTATTTGAAGGATGTTACATCCAGGGTTCTAAATTAACACCCGCCAACCCGCCAAATGCGGGTAAAAAAAATTTTTGGTGGGTGTTAATAAAAACGTACTAGCCAGTTTTGCCGGTGATGCATGAGGCATTACATGCATGATACATAAGGCTCTGTTCTCCGTCATATATACCACTTGCAGTACTTCCTACATTTGCCATGACCACTGTGCCGTAATGCTACGTGATGTGACGTTTCATACGGCCATTGGCTGCGTGCAGTTTGCAGTGAAACCAGCACGAGAGACCATGGAAACGAACGGAGCGTCTACCAGAAAACACAAGGAAGAACGAATGGAGCAGGGAGCATAGACTGAAAGAATAGGGAGTTAGCCAGTAAAGTAAAGTAAAAAGTACATAACACATTTACATAACACAAATACATAACACATTATGAAATATTAATGCAATTAACGCATTGTGTTAACCTATTTCCTTTTTGGGGGGCTGATGTCATATAACAGAGGTCGCAAAACCTGAAGCAGCTAGATCGTTTATTTTATTGTCTATGGAGTTAGCTGAAGATGAAGAGGAACGTGAGGAGCTTGTAGGCGAAAATGTTCAGTTTTAAAAAGTTGCCTGATCAGTGATTACCACCACAACACGCATCATGCACTGTGAGTAGGGCACCGAGAGACAGAGGGACCAACATTTAGCCAATAAATATCATAGTAGCTGTACTGCAAACTGTTTTTAACTGTTGTTAGATAATATAGTAAAAATAGTATACAATGTCAACATGCACCAACAGCATGTTACATAAAGATGATACTTTTCGGGTCCTAATAAAGATCCAACTTGAACATAGGCCCTATGTTACTCCATTTAATTGAGAACGCATCTGAGCATGCAGGAGAGGGAGAGAAAACAAGTGGCAGGTTCCAGCTGGCTTGCCATTGTTGATGATAATTGATATCTCCTTTTTATTAAATTAAGATTAAACTAAATGCGGCGGTGGTTGGGACAGACTTATGGGGGCGAGAAGAGGAATGAAGCAGGGGGATATCGACAGAGAAATAGATAGATAGATAGATAGCCTAGATCCCAAACATGAAATGAAGTGTTTGAAATGAAGTGTTTGCACTTTCTGTGTATATTTTGTGGTATGTATTCATGCCAACAATGTTAATAAAATGTTCAAATGCATTCAGTGACACTCATCTAATAAACTCATAATTCTCCTATTTTCACCGGAAAAAAAATTGGCTAGTAGAAATTCTGATTGGCTAGTAACTTTAGAAAGTTACCAGCCACATTGGCTGGTGATCAAAAAATTTAATTAAGAACCCTGGTTACATCATCAAGTCCCGCCGAAGTACTGTTCCAATGTCAAGTATCCATCAAAGTCTACCAAATTCTACCAAGGCCGAAGTCCTTCGTTTTGCCGAATTTTCGAGGATGCATGTGTTTATCCTCTGCGTGCTCGGAACACCCACAATCCTGTGCGCACATTTATTTAAAATCTGTACTAAACAAGGCAGTTCATGTATCATGTATTTGAAATGTAAACATCATCTTATTGTCATTACCTAAAGTAGCCTAAATGAAATATAAGCTCAGTTCATTTTGAGAACTTTGAACTCTCACACCGTAATCGTGTAAAGAAGGCATTTAGGAAGGGTATTTAAACCTTTTCCGATGAGAGTGATTGCAAGCTAAATAGTACAGTTTTCTCTTTATGATTTTGCTTAATGGTTGCTTCTCTGTGGTTTATTTTGGCAATTTAATCAAAAACATATCATTTAATTCATTGACGTGGGAGAATGGCAGTGATGCATTCATTGTTTTTCAAAGAGAAGCGGGCAGGAGACATGATTTTCAGTAACGCACACCTGCAACGTTTTGCATAATCGCTAGTCTGTTCCATTGTTTGTTTTCCAAATGCGAAGAAGCAGCCTTGCCTTGTCTTTGAAGGATTTGACTCGGCAGGGCTCAGTTCTACCAGGCATGAATCCTTGAGGATCCTCGACTTTGAGAAACAGCTAAAGTCTTCCATTAATTTCACTCCAGCACAACAGCGCTTACCTGCGCAATCTCCTCTGGTGTAGTGACTGGCCTGGACAGCTTCTTCAGCTCGTTGATGACCGTCTCTACAGCCTGCATTACACCGCGTCGGATCTCTACTGGGTTGGCGCCTTTGCTGATGGTGTCAAAGCCCTCCTTGGCAATGGCGCGAGCCAAGACGGTGGCCGTGGTGGTCCCGTCTCCAGCTTCCTCATTTGTGTTGTTGGCTACGTCCTGAACCAGCCTGGCCCCAATGTTCTTGAATTTGTCCTTCAGTTCGATGCTCTTGGCCACAGTGACGCCATCCTTGGTGACCTTTGGGCTTCCCCAGCTTTGCTCAATGATGACTGTGCGGCCCTGCGGGACAGCCAAGGACTTCACCGTTTAAACACTGATACAGCACTTCCATGAACAGTCATGTCTACTTAGCTCACATCTACATAATTATGGGTATGTCGGTACAGACCTGGCTGAAAATGATAAAGAAATGTTCAGGAATATCCTGTAATGATGCTATTGGGATGGCAGCCGCTAAAATATACTATGAAAGAAGTTGGCTTTACTGAAGTTTGTGAGACTCTTCCTGCATCTCTTAAAAAGGTGGCATTCTAAATGACCCTTGGTGCTGCAACTACTCCTGTTTTTCAACCTCTGGGAATTCTGATATACCTTGGGTCCCATGGTGACGGCCACAGCATCAGCCAGCAGGTCCACGCCTTGCAGCATGAGGGCACGGGCATCGGCCCCGAACTTCACATCCTTGGCATAAGCTCGGGTGAGGTGTGGGGCCAGAGCTCTGCACACAGGGCGCATCTGTCTCATCACAGTGGGGAGGCGGAACATGTCTGTGGACAAAGAGCCAGACAAAACACCATTGATCTATTAGCTCAAAGACATTTGCTTAAATATTCAGTTCAAAACTCATCAATGGTTAAACCTAGTCACATGTGTCAGCCAGTCCAAACACTGGGGTTTTACCATAAAGATAACACTTAACTAGATTTGATTTAATTTGCCCAGGGTCCATCAGGTAGGGAAATTAATAGTTTAGTAGTTACAAGTTTACAGAACATAAGTCTTTTGGCTTTCAGTATGCGGATAAATCAAAAGACAAGACGTGCGAAATAAACCACGCATTTAAGCCTCAAATTGTTATATCGATGTTATATAAGGGTTTAAATTAAATAGACAATGGAGAATAAATTAGATGACGAAAGACAGTTGCTTCCTTTCAACACCGGACGCAGTACTGCGAAGAACCCACGTGTGCTGAGGTCATGCGTCACAAGGTCAGAATCTCCCTAGACCTCCTGCGTTCAAATGAAGTGCGCAAAAGATACCGGCATTTTACATGGGTTTTAGTCATAGATATATACACTCGCTCATTTTGCACAGTATCATTATTATCTCTCTTAAAAATGTAGTAAAATGGAGTCAGGAACAGCTGGTAACGATACCCAGGAAATTCTGAAAATTGAGATGTTACATTAAAAAGTGAAAAGTGAGATGTTACATTAATTAATTTGCCACAAAAAAAGTAATTCCGGTGCTTAATGTTTGGCTAGTTAGCTTGGCAAATGGTCATATAAGCAAATTGTATAATATTAATTTATAAACAACTTCGTTATTATGAACACATGGTCTCATTTCAACCAAAAGACTGCAAGATGTCAAAAACCCACTTGTGTTTTGCGTTACAAAAAAATGGGGGAAAAAATCAAACAAATACAGATCAAGTAACTACTATCATTACGGCAAAGCGCTTGTGTAGCAGACAAGTTATCGTTATTATGGTTTAAAGTTGCCTTACATGATACTGTCTATGACAATTCGTGCGTTAAATTAATACAAACGTTAGCGCTGTGAGTCATTCGTTTTCCATAAAGCTTAAGATTAATTAGCTCCTTTGTGGCAAATTGTACATAACGTTAACTGCAACATGACATAAATTAAGACTAAACTGTCAGGTAGCGTTAGCGTTAAATTGCCTTGTATCGTTAAAAGAAGCAAGCTCGTCCGTGATCTGGCAATGTAATTAGTAATTTAGCATTATGTTATTGTCATCATAAAAATAAAATCATGATCTATGTTTAACGTGTATCTTCTGTTCACAAGTGTATACATCAAGGCAATACAAGTAGTTGATACTTACTTGTCGTTCGAGTAAAAGTTAGATTTGACGTGTGAAGAGCCTACTTGATGGTCCAGAGGAGGACACGGAATAATATAATTTGGAGGTACCGAGTTTCAGTACAACCTTCAAACCATGCACATGTTTTACTTCATCCGGGTAACATACCGGCATTCCCCTAAACATGAATATAATGCATAAAGGTGTACTTTCATACGTACTCTTAAGTCTTTTCTTATTGATTTCTACATAAATGCCCTTGCCATTCGCAAATAAAACAACAGTGTAAAATAATAGGAGAAAATCAGTAATACAGAAAAAGATTTAAGACTTAATCTGTGATTATTTCTGTTATCCACGTTCCGGGGCACCTAGTTCCAGAATTTTCCCAGTTTATGATTGGAGAAAAAAACATGAGGTCAGAGGTTAAAATTCCGCAAATCTGCTGCAATAATTAAACCACATAAATGTTATTTTGAATTAACCTGAACTGTAACACATGTATATCCTTAGAGTTGTGTTTTTACTTAATTGGAACCAACTGGCATCGTGTTTTGTTGGCTACTTTGCCAAAGAATATTCCAGATCGAATGCTGTGACGCATGCGCAGTGACATTCTAGATATTTCTTCCTTCACGTGGGTAGTCATTCAGTGCTCAGCGTGTCCATTCTTACGTTAAGATATCTGGGTGCTTGAACAGGACTCGCTGACTGCCCAACAACCGACCGAAATGGTAAGACTTCATAACACTTCATCAACTATGTTGTATTATACATAACTGTCCAATTATTTCTGTACTTTTGGTTATGACTGAAGATCAGACTTTTCATCATATTCAAGAGAAGAGACCTGTCATGTAAGCTAGGATAGCTAGTTAGCTAACTTGGTCCATGTTACTCTCCTTAGCAAGGTCAGACACTTAACTGACCGAATGCAATTAATGCACACACAAGCTGATGATGGCAGCAGGTCTGTTAACATTTGTAGACATCTTGCAAATAATCTTCCATAACATGTATATCAGAGATTTAGTTCTGAGCTTGCATGCTGTTCGACCATGTTGCGGCTAACGTAAGGATGGTAAACTAAGACATGGAAATCAATAGCTAACATTAGGAAGCAACATAGAGCAAATATGAGGTAAGTATGAGATAAGAAAAAAAAATGTTAGTCGATCTACTCTTTAATCGTCACCTAGGGTGCGAGATGATGTAATCGCCACAATTGGCCTAACGTTACTGTATAAATATGAGGTGAGGTGCCATCCATAGAAGAACTCTCGTGTGGCTGGCCAACGAGTCCTCATGGTTTTCTCACAAGAATGTTTCAGCTGGAAATGTAATTTCGTAATATTACGGATGTTTTGGAGAATCATGATGTGACAGCACAGCTTCCTTCATTATTCTATTTAAATGTTTGGGAATTTTGTCGGCCTCGTGTGTTTCCGGGTCATCCCCCCATTCAAACTCATCTTGGCACTTTTCTCCTGTCACCTTGGGGGTGGCCTGCTGAGACTTAACATAAAACATTTACAAAACAGTTACAATGTAACCGACTGTGATGTATTATTTCTTTTCTATTTCTCAAGCAATGTCTATCTCCCCTCCCAACCACACACACACATACGCTCCCCTTTGATGTCCCTTGTGATCTATATACACAAGCTAAAATCCTTTTGTGATTGGGGGGTGAGAATCGCTGAGTAATTCCCAATACAAGTTTTCCCAATTACGATACATTGGACCACAATAAGAATGTCACCATACAGCGCAATATCTGTTACATTCATAGACATCATAGTATCTATCAGAAACGAAGGAACTTGTACCCTTAAGCAAAAGACAGGGTAAGAATTGTACATTTATGCACTGCATGTGTTGTCTTTGTCACAGTTAGACAACTGAGGTGAAATTATTTGAAGAAAGAGTATTGACTCAACCCTGGACATAAGATTGAGGTTATTGTTTTTCTGGAAAGACAGACAGGTTGTAGATAAAGTAACCTAGGTTCTAATAAGTAATTGAATTATTGTTAGGCAGTTTCGTTTGTCTTCACCCTGTTTGAGTTTCCTATAGACCAGTCACCGGAGTTGATCTCTGTAGTGTCTGCCCTTAGTTCTAGGCTGCAATGATACATATTAACAGAAGCTCTTCCTCTGTCTACACCATAACCCACCCCCACTGGGATAAAACTGGCCTGAACCTGTATGTCCTCCATCCCCCCCCTCTGTTTCATGACCTTCATCCAAGGTCAATAGGCTGCTGTTGCAACAAATTCTTATCTTGATTTGTCTAGCTTTCTCATGTCCACGGAACTTAGTAAAATTTGGTTTTAGTTTTGAGCCATTGCGAAATTACTTTTTAAGACTTTTCCAGACCAAATTCTTTGACAGACCCACATTGAAACAGGCAAAGCACAAGTTTGTAACTGAGAGGAGGAGGATGTTCATCCTTGCAACAATGCTTAGCCTGTGTGTTTCTTATTACAACAATAATCATTTAGTTTATTAATCAACATTATTGTAATTAATAGGGTGTGTGTACTGGTATGACTAGATTTTTGATCACATATCTTGTCTCTCTTCACATGTTGTAATTACACTGTAGAGTAGTATAATGTAAAATGTAGTATCTTTGGTTGATACACTTTATTGATACACTTGCATTTTTTACATCTGGAATAAGATTGTGTGCTTGCTAACTCAAAACTTTGTATTTGTACGCATTGATAATGGCTGTGTGATTATGTGCCATACAGTATCATTATAGTGTAACTAGTGTGCTGCAGTATTAACTATTTAGAACAATACAGGGGGTCAAAATTTGGTTAAGAAGGAGATAACCCTGAGACTTGAGCTTTGCAGCCAAATGTTAAGTAAGTCAGTTGCGAAACCAATGCCTAATACCATACGGCTCTGCCTAATACCAATAACCATTGCCCTCTAGTGCTAGTCAAGGATATTGCACAATGAATTCATAACCCCTTGTGCACTCTGCTCTCCTTCTACAGGCTTTCCGGAAATTTCTGCCTATGTTTGACCGTGTGTTGGTGGAGCGGCTAGCTGCAGAAACTGTGACAAAGGGTGGCATCATGTTGCCAGAGAAGTCACAAGCCAAAGTGTTACAGGCCACAGTGGTGGCTGTGGGCCCCGGCTCTGTCAACAAGGTGATTAGAAGACCCCTGCACACAGACATGTCAAGGCTTAATTAATCACTCTGTTGTCATGTAGTTGATTGCACTGTAAACTGTTGTTATTTACATTTGAGTCTTTTGTGACTTGGGTAAACGGTTTCTTTGTTTTTTAACTTAAAAAAACGTAATTAAATTTTCTGTTTATTTTAGAAAGGGGACATGCAGCCTGTCTGTGTGAAAGTTGGTGAGAAAGTGCTATTACCGGAATATGGAGGAACCAAGGTTATTCTTGATAACCAGGTAATGGTTTAAACCAATAAATGTATTTCTTGTTACCAGTTGATCATGGATTAATGTTGCATTATCAGTATGCTCTCAGTAATCCTGAGATACAGTATCAATGTAGAAGGCAATTTATAAATTGAGAAGTGATACGGATCATTTTATGGTATTATGCTACGGAAATATAATCTTTCAAATTCTTTTTTTTCCACTACTTGATAGTTGAAATACTTTTCTCCAAGAATTTTGGAGAATATTTGGATTAAAATGCTCTCATTCTCATTAGGATGTATTGAAGAAATACCCTTTTGTTTGTGCTCTTTGTAACTGCTGTAACACATCGTTAATTATAATTAATAATTATAATTAATCTGTCCCCTAGGATTACTTCCTGTTCCGAGATGCTGATATCCTGGGCAAATATGTGGACTGAAGTCTGTCGTTCCTCCTCATTTCCATCCTCATTCTAGAAAAGAAGAAAAATGGTTGTTCTTTCATATATTTGTTCTTTTTCTATGTTCAATTGTAAATAATTATGATCATGTTTTGTTTAATAATAAAGTGACCTAGGCCCATCCTGATGCTGTGCCTTTCCTCACTTAATAACCAATACATACACTTCTGTTCATTACTTGGATTGAAACATGACACTATCCTGTTGTCTTTTCAAAATGTGTGAGGCTTTTATTGACTGCTACATTTTTACATTCAACCATATTTTTACACCATTAAATGTAGTGAAAACAATAAGCAAATTTGATTATACTCTGAGACACATGTGAATTCACTGTGTTTTAATTTCCTCAAATATATTTAAAGGCTAGAATGGTAGGCACAATAAATGAGAAAAAAATCCTAGCTTTTGCTACTGGTTTGTACAGAGAGGTGTGATGTGTAAAAAGGCACTCGTAATATCGACCTGATGACCTGACTAATTATTTTTCTTACTCGTTTTTGCTCTGACATTTCTATGTCTAGAAGACTCTTAATTATAATAAATGGACAACTGCTGGATAGCTCATTGGTCACTTCTATGCTCAGGCCTCTTAATGAATGCCTTACAGATGTGTAAAGTGTTAAATGTGTCTGAACCTGTGTAGCGTCTTTCAATACGACATTACCATTGTAAAGGTGCAGTGGGTAGTTTGTTATATCTGTGTCTGTAATTGTGCAGTTAGACAAAAGTTAGCTGTAGTACATTTGAAAGGTTTTATATGAACTTACATTTAAACCAGAGTAACTACAGGAGGGCAAACACTATTATTAAGTGTTTCCTTTTGCAATCAAAATGACAACCTTTAATGCTTGAGGAGCATCTTTGACATCTGGCCAGACGATGGCAGTAGTGAGACACAGAATGCTCCCCATGGATATTTCATTGACATAAAACATCTTTGAACGTGTGGTTGCTTTTGCATTAACAAATAAACAATAAGGATGAAAGCTTGATTGCATGGGTCATAATTAGAAATGTGAGCGGAGGAAAAGTAAATAAGGCAAGTTTGCATAGACAGTGACTGAAAAAGGACAAAAGAGTTTACAAGAGATCATAAACATTCAGGTGAATGGACATATTTATAGGGAAAGCCAACAACGATACATAGCACACAGACTATTGCTGCCTGCTTTCTCATGAATTAGGCATAGGCTAATGAATTAGGTTAGCTACACTTCCTTGAACTTCCTTTATTATGCCTTGATTATGTTACACATGACACTGGTGAAAGCTATGTTCACATTACTGAGGTCTCATGATTAGTTGTACTTGTATATGATAGCAATGATAGCTGAAATGATGCATGCAGAAATATAAGGCTTCATTTTCTGTTGATAGCATGTTTTCACAACAGAATGACTGACTGACATTTCTAGCTTTATAGTTGGGCTTGGTTTTGGTAACATCAGATCCCAAATGAATAGACTGGTCCAATGAAAGTATGGGGGTATAAGGAAGCATCCCTCCCACCGAATACTCTTTGAGAAGCCTAGTTACACAGGGGAAATGATCACTGATCCCTCTCATGTCTCACTCAGAATACAAACATCAGGCAAATGCCCCAGGCTCCAGTTAAAAAGGAAGCAATCGATAAAAGCTCCTCCGTCACTCTCTCATGGAACCTCAGAAAGTAGGACGTAATATTAAGAGGGTGTAAAATTAGGAGCAGTTTTCCATGTACTTGATTGTACGTTTGTGTTACTACTACTGTATTAACACAAATTAGTATTAGCAATATGATCTTTATTGGCCCTGTAATTGATAAGTATGCACTGTAAAAAATCGGCCCGGCCTACAAATATATTTTTAAAGGGATCGCATATTAATCTTTACTGAAATTCAATCTTAAAATATAGCTGCAAGCAGCAATGAGGGGGCCAAGCAGTCAGTTCTGCAGTCCAGATTTGCCATGCAACTCAATGCCGTTGCATCAGGCATATAGCATTAAGCACAGCAAGATCCATGCCAAACAACCCAAGATTGGCTGAGTTACAAGGTCAAGTTTTACATCATAACTGATTTTGTGGGGCTGAACCAGGGCTGAGTGTCGCCGCCCCCTCCCCACTAATCGCCCCTGCCCGTCCCGCCCCGCCCTTGCACGTACACATTAGAATGAACTGGATGGAACTTGCTGTCATCAGTTTCACATCAAAAATAAAAGATTGACTGAGATATGATCACACTTGCTGTGATTTAAACATAGAGGTCAAACATTGATGTCATAGGGTGCATTGAAATCTGCTTGGTCCAAGGATTCCAACGATAGTTCATTTTGATAATCGGGTCAACGGGTCAAAAGTTACGTCCGTGAACACACATCCAACTTTGGCCTGTTGGTGGCACTAGAGCGCTCGAGGTGCCGGCATGAAACTTGGTGAAATTAATTATTGGACTGTCCCCAATCAGTGTGCCAAATTGTACAACTTTTACCAGACGGTTCTGTGGGCTGCCATTGACTTCCATTGCAGAATAATCAGCAACTACAGGCCAAAATGCATTTTTGCCAATTACAGAGCCCCCTAGAGGTCAAAGGTCCCCAGATTTCTTGAGCGTCCTCCCGATGGGGTCTGAGGAACATGTACTAAGTTTGGTTTTGATACATGAAAGCGTTGCTGAGATATGAGCTCACCTCCTGTTTGGCGGCTTTGCCGCAAATTTCGATTGGCTGTTACAGGCGAACGCTTCTGTCAATTGTTCCAGAAAAAAATGCACTGATAAGGCATTGTCTCTGCCAATTTTGGTGAGGATCAGCTGGACTTTGTGACCTGCGAAACCTTGTTAGTGATTTTGATTAAATCCATTAAGACCGTAGAGCATTTTGGGGCTATATCAGGGTATATTACTGGTTAATACAGTTATGTACTGGATGCGCGTAGCACCTGACGACTCCCCTGCTTGGTGTCTAATGGAGTCCCTGTCATACACACCTGCCTCTCTGTCTGCGCTGGTTGCATCCTCCCTTGTTTTAAATAGATTTAAGCCTGTAAAAAACAGAATTGCCTCATCTACCCTGCGTATTTGAAACCAACTCTGTAAACATCTGAAAATTAATACACCACCACTGTGTATGCCACTCAGCAATAACCCCCTATTCCCCCCCTCAATGCAGGACGGTGCTTTTAGACCGTGGCTGCAGAGTGGTTTGTGCTCAGTAAAAGACCTGTTTATAGAGGGTGTCTTTGCATCCTTTCAGCAGTTAGTAGAGAAATTCCATCTTCCCCACAGTCACTTCTTCAGATACTTACAAGTAAGAGATTTTTATAGAAAGACGTATAAAGATTTTCCACGCATCCCAGCCACCACTCCTATTGATAGAATCTTGAACGTCCCCCTGACAATGAAGGCATGGTGTCCACACTGTATGGTGTTATACTCTCCTGAATACTCTCCTTCAAATGACACACTTCTAGCTCTCTGGTCACAAGATCGGCATAGATTTGACACTGGTTTGGGGATCAATTCTTGGACGTGTGCATGGCTCCTCAATATGTGCGAGACATGGAGTTATTCAATGTAAGCTTCTACATCGTGTGTATTGGACGAAGGTCCGACTGTCCCGTGTCTATCCAAATACTGACCCACTCTGTGACAGATGTTGGCAGCACCATGGTACACTTTTGCATATGTTCTGGACTTGCCCCTCCCTACATACATACTGGATGTCTATATTCTCTTCTATCTCAGATGTTTTGCAGACACCCCAGGACCCAAGCCCACTCACCGCTCTATTTGGAGTCTTACCGGATACCATCAAGCTATCCAGCTCCAAATCAGACTTTGTTGCATTTGTTTTTCTTATTGCTAGGCGTTTAATTTTGATACACTGGAAAGACTGCCACCCACCCTTACATACACTTTGGATAAGGGATGTGCTAATGTTCTCAAAGCTGGAGAGGATGCGGTACTTAAGGCGAGGCTCTATATCCAAATTCAATAAGATATGGCAGCCCTTCCTTCTGCATGTTGAAACACTGAACTTGCAACTCCCAGATCCCTCATGAGCTATACCTTATTTACACAAGGATGCTAGGGTATCCCTGACATTTGCACTCACCTGATTGTGCTGGGGACTTGCTTGGAGATGCTATACGCATAATATGAGACCCCCACCCCTCTCCCCCCTTCTTCTTCTTCTTATTTTTATTTATTTATTTTTTATTTAGTTAGGTTTTTTATGTTTTTTTTATTATTATTATTATTTAAATATTTTAATTTGTATCCCCTGGTGTCATGTCTTAGTTTCAGTTTTCTCTGTGTTTGTAGAACAGTACAGCCTGGGTGGGTGGGTTAGGGTGTGGAGGGCGGGTGGTATTGCGGGTGGGGTGGAGGGTGGGATTGAGGGGAGGGGAGGGGGGTTGGGTGGGGTGGGTATCCCTGTATTGTGTTTGTCAGCTTTGCAATGTCATTGTGGAATGGAATTTACTGTTTCATGTACTCTGTATTGAAAAAAAAACTAAAAACTTTAATAAATAAACCATGGAAAAAAAAAAATCCAATATGGCGGCCGAATCAATTACATTGATGTCACAAGTTGTCCTCTGTATACCTAAGGGCCTTCCACAGTATTGCCAGACACCACTAGTGCGTTTTAATTCTAAGCACAACAGCAGCTACAGGCCAAAAGGCATGTTTCTTAATTGCAGCGCCCCCTAGAGGTCAAAGGTCACCAATATTTTTGAGCGTCCTCCTGATTGGGTCAGATATACTAAGTTTGGTTATGATACATGAAAGGGTTGCTGAAATATGAGCTCACTTCCTGTTTGGCGGCATCGCGGCAAATTTTGATTGGCTGTTACGGGCGAACGGTTTTAGTTCCCAAGACAAAAAATAATGCATTAATGAAGCATGGTCAGTAGATAATGTGTGTGAAGTTTGGTGTCGATCGGACAAAATGTGTGACCTGTCAAACCTTTTAAGTGTTTTGATAAAATCCAAAATGGCGGAAAATCCATCATGGCAGAAATTGATGCGTTGAACTCGGCTTGGTCCAAGGATTCCAACGATACCTCATTTTTGACAATCGGGTCAACGGGTCAAAAGTTACGTGCGTGAAATTTGGCCAGTTGGTAGCGCTAGAGCGCTCGGGGTGCCGGCATGAAACTTGGTGAAATTAATTATTGGACTGTCCCCAATCAGTGTGCCAAATTTTACAACTTTTGACCTGACTGTTCTATGGGCTACCATAGACTTCCATGGCGGAATAATAATAATAGCCCTTATCCCTTAACCCTTATCTATAGTTATGGAAGTTACAGTTATGGTTATGGTTATGGGATTTGGCAGATGCCTTTGTGGTATAAGGTGTCGTGGCACTCTATTTTACACTTATAATTTGGAAGATCTACTGGCCTGAGCATAAATTAACAAAAGGAAGCTTATTCAGTGGTCTTAAAAGGCCATTACCCTGAAGGTTTTACTTGAGAGGAAAAAAACAAAAACGTTTTTTCATGAATATTATTCTTTAAGTGATTTGACTGGCTGAAATCATTCAGGAGGTCCTAAAGAAGCTTCATGTAAAATGTGGTGCTTTTATCACCTCGTTAACGGTATGCTTTAATATGTGCATTACCCAACTGGACTAAATGTGTCATTCTTGTTTTTGTATGTGTTGTATAGGATACTAATAAAATAGCTATCTATCTATATAGCTAGCTAGCTACCGTTTTCATTTCTCTATTTCAGTCATGAGGGAAAACGCTTTGCAGCTAGTGCTGCCTACTTCTAATCAAAGATTCTAGTTCTAGAATCTTTGCTTCTAATGCTCTGTGGGCATGGAGTTCCATTCCCCCCGGAGTTCATTTCTGTATCAGTGTCTAGCTGTGTTCATTACTGCCATGCGGTGGCTTTAATCCCATGATGGAAATCCCCTCCCTGTCATATCAGCTTCCCTCATCCACCCTGCTTTCTCGGGAACGTTCTGCGTCTGTCACTCTTGTTTGCATGCGTGCGTGTGTGTGGGAGTTCACGTTTGCCTGGCCCGCTCTACTTGATTGAGTGTGTTTGTGTGTGTGTTTGACGTGTGTGGAGTCAGTCTGACAATGGCCCATCTCTCGCAGGCGCTCCGCCTGACCCCTTCCTCCTCGTGACCCATGTGGTTCCACTTAGCCTCTGATGGTGTGGTCGCTGCTCCAGCGTCTCGGAAGGTAACTCCGACCCGTCTGGAGATCACATGATGATATGATACGCCCTGACTGTTGAGGGTGGTCCTATACAGACCGTCTGCTCAGCAGGGCTGGTTTGGCAGAGAACACAGAAAGGTTTCTGTTTGTGTGGTTATTTTATGGTGTGGTTATTTGTGTGTGTGTGTGTGTGTGTGTGTGTGTGTGTGTGTGTGTGGGGTGGGGGGGGGGGGAGTTAGTGTTATGTAGATATGTAGTCGTATAATTTCAAGCAAGAGTATAATGCCTGTGTGTGGCAGGCTCTTAGTTGGTGTGGCAGGATAGGCTCTTAGTTTGTGAGTTTGTTAGTAGACAAATTTGAGCAAGAGCATCAGCAAGCAAGAGCTGTGTGTGTGTGGGTGTGTGTGTGTGTGTGCGTGTACATGCACGTGCATGTGTGTGTCTGTGTGCATGTGTGTGTGCTCAGCATCCCTTTGTGCAGCTGTTTATCTAGTTGGGGATCCTCATCTCCATCTGGACATGTGCGCTCCTTCAGACATTCCTGCATCCCCAAGGCAAACCCACAGACGTCTCTGCCTCCGCCTGGTTCTGATGTCCCCTCTATTAAGGCCTTCTCTCCTCTTCCTCCCCTGAGCTTCAAACATTAACACACCCACACACACCCCATCACATTTATAGGGGTCTGATAATGATGGTGATGACAGGGATAATAGCACAAGCAAGCAACTTGTGTGTGTGCCTGTGTGTGTGAGTGTGTGTGTGTGTGTGTGTGTGTGTGTGTGTGTGTGTGTGTGTGTGTTGCCTCTTTCTGTAACGTTGGTGGCCCACCGCAGTCGTTAACGTAGTGGGTGTCTCACCTCTTCTCCTACTCACGCACACACACAGTCACATACACACACACACACCGGAGTAGAGTGCATCTACTGAGGCTTGATGTTCTCCCGTGTCACGCTCTAACTCAACTATAACTGCTGGCACTGAAACTGTTATGGCAGAGCTCTCCTGAAGCCCCACACCAGTGCTCTTTGTCTGGATAATCACACAACACAATGCACCTCATCTGTCTCAGTGGAAAAACACATACAGATTGGGATATAAACTGTTATGGTACCTATCTGTAGAGAAAACTGTTTATCTCATGACCTAGAAGTTAAGCATCTCAAAGTTCACTCAGGCATTGGTGTGCACAAGCCATATTATAAGAATAAATGTACTGTATCTGTCCTTGCTCTGGAATTATGGGGCTGAAGACATCTTTTATAGAGGTATATGTGACTTATGCAGATAGCATCTAGTGTTATTTATTTACCTCCAAACATCTCTTGAAAGTTTTCAAAACTTCCCTTTTAGGATACAAGACAGTTTACTGTGCACTAATGTACTTATCTGTGGTGTTTCAGCTATTTGATTTGATATGTTATCAATACAGGAAAATGAAGAGGATGAAACTCTGTCTCACAAACCACCACATTAGATGGTAACAGCTTGATATAGTTGAAGTCCATTTTCAAAAATCAACCTCAACCATCTTCCTGGAAGTGTTATTCACTCATGCTGACTTTAACAATCATAAAAACATAGGTAAGGGTATATCAAGTAGGGCAAACAAAACAGAAAAGCATCAGTTCAATCTTTTCCCAAAGCAACACTGTCTAACAACCTAGTGAAAAGACAGACACACATATTTCCTCCCTTAATCACCACATGAGGGCAGCATCGCCTCACATCTAGAGATGGAACACTGGAAGATACAGGTGTAGGGAGGAGTCATCAATAAGAACCGATATCTCTGCAAGTAAGATGAGAGAGAGAGGTTTTAATTGCAGCAAAGTTACTTTACAGTGTGTTGGCTAAGCATTTGAAGAGTTGGGGTTGATTAAAGTTAAGGCAAAACATGTGTGTATGTATGGGCTCTTATTTGTGTAGACATTGGATACATTAAGAACCTCCTCAGGTGTAGGTGTGTGCTGTTGTATTTGTGTAAATACTGTCATGGTGGATTATCCTGTTTCAGGATCCTCAGCTCTGCTCAGTCATGAATGTAATACAGCAAATGCTAACATGGCTTTTCATTTCTTAGTACACAAAAACACAGTCCTATCCTTCTTCTTGTACAATGCGTTCACTTTCCAGTTGCAATTCTACAAAATCAAAAGAGCCACTGATGGCTGAAATGTTTGTTTGTTACTCCTGTCGCTACTATAGGAAATATTTAAAGAAAATAAATGGTTTTGGAGTGTGACATTTTCATTTCTTTTCTAAATCAGAATTTTAGACATAAACACCAAAGATGTGTTTGTGTACCACCAGAACCTACCAGCCTTGCCCACTCCAGACGAAGGAAATGGAAGTTTATACATATTTGTGTTTTTGATGTAGAAATGTTATATGTGTGTGTCTGTGTGTGTGTGTGTGTGTATCATCTAATATAGGTGTCTCATCCCAGCCTGATGATCAGCACACCACCAACAGACTCCAAAGCCAAGAGAGACAGAGAGAGCAAAAACATACTGAACGCAACTGCATGCAAACACAAACACAAAAAAACAGCCTTGATGGACAAATCCTGCTATTTTGCGGTCTAGGAGCATGAAACAAACAAAAGGCAGTCCTTGTGTGTAGAATAATGTCTATCAGCCGTGTCCCTCTCCTCTGCATGCTGCTGCTTTGAAGGCGTCCAGCGACGGCCGGCACAGTCCCAGTGTGTAGAGTGGTGGGGCTGTGCTCGGTGTGTGTGTGTGTGTGTGTGTGTGTGTGTGTGTGTGTTTGTGTATGTGTATGTGTGTGAGTGGTGGGGGGTGGATGGGGGGTGGTTGCAGACTGTGTGTGTCGTACTGCTATATACAATGCCGTCAATTCAAAGGCAGAAAAAACCTCAACTATTTAACAGTGAATTGCGGGTTCTAATTATGGGAAGCGTAGGCAGGAAAGAGTGGCTTGGGGTTCTTCAATCCGGCGACTAAGCCC
>NW_027468718.1:29928516-29946016 GCF_046254945.1 Alosa pseudoharengus | reverse complement strand
CATGCATACATTCAACATCAAACAATTATACAGCTATATCTGATCAATACATTTCATCTGCACTTTCCACAATCACTAATAATTCAGTCAATCTAAAACGGCTGTCCTAGATTCTCTCGAGATACTAAACCAAATGACTGGAATGACATTCGGTGTCCTCTCAAAGTAAAAACATTCCTCTCAAATTAAAAACAATGAAAGTCTTTGCATTTAGCCATTATTAATCTTTTGGGTGAGTATCAACTATCTCTTTAAGACGAGCATTCAAAGTGGTTGCCCAACCAGCAATCTCTATGTCACCCCACCCATCATATTTGTATCTCTGCTGTCTAAATGACTGCAGTGTTATCACGTTAATTAATGACACATGGAGAGCCGGAGGATCACCCACGTCTTGGCTCGTGTCAGAATTTTTATCTCCTCTTAAACGGACCCCGCTGTTGTTTCTCCTCCACTTCGCTCGGCACTGCTACAACGTCTCCCCTCCCCAACGCTGCCATGCACATTTAGCCATAGAAAGCCACAGTTGGTGATGATGATGACAGTGATGATGAAGATTTGGCTTCACCTTAAAAAGAAAAAAAAACACACAACTCTGAGGGTGTTCCATTTGAATACTTTATTGAGTGCTGATGATAATCGCCACTCTTACTATGATGGTTGTCATTACCAGATTTTTCCCTCCTCCTCCTCCTCCTCCTCCTCCTCCTCCTCCAGTCCAGCCCAGCAGAAGCTCTCCTCTGGCTGGCTCTCCTCCTTACGCTGATATATCTTTGCCCTTAGCCAGTACTTACGGTGCGCCTCATTTCTCCTGTGCTATTCAGTGAGAGTTGTCATTCATCTGCACCCCTCAGATCTGCTACCACAAACCACCCCTTTCTTATTCTACCACCCCCCCTCCCCCAACCCCAACCCCAACCCAACCCTCCGCCACCCTCTGCCCCCTGCCCCAGTTCCTGCCCATTTGCGGACACACTGAGGCTGGCATCCTGCCGGTGGTTGTGACTTCAGTGTGCGCTGCCAAGAATATGTTGGGTGGTGTGTGTGTGTGTGTGTGGTGTGGGTGGTGTGTGTGTGTTTGTTTGTGTGTGTGTGTGTGTGTGTGTGTGTGTGTGTGTGTGTGTGGTGTGGGTGGTGTGTGTGTGTTTGTGTGTGTGTGTGTGTGGTGTGTGTGTGTTTGTGTGTGTGTGTGTGTGTGTGTGTGTGTTTGTGTGTGTGTGTGTGTGTGTGTGTGTGTGTGGTGTGGGTGGTGTGTGTGTGTTTGTGTGTGTGTGTGTGTGTGTGTGTGTGGGGGGGGTGTAAGCCACAGAGACTGACGAGGAGAGGATGGGGTTTAGAGAAAGGGGAGGAATATGAATGAGACAAGCAGAGAGACATATTGTGCGAGGACAACGAAGTGACAGGTACAGGAAAAGAGAATGAAATGTGTTAAAGGTACAGAAAGAGACAGAATGGAAGAAATGGAGAGAGAGAGAGAGAGAGAGAGAGAGAGAGAGAGAGAGAGAGAGGTGGATATAGGGGGGATGGAGCTGTGTGGGCCTGATAGGGGGTGTAGAGGTTACTCTGGTTTGTGCTCTGATGAATATATCTGTATGTGATTATTTTGACAGCAGTTATAAACCCATAAGGTCTGGCCCCAGTTCCTGCTCTTGTTGATTTAAACCACCAAGTCCCATAAATAATGGCTGATTAAGTGGCTGTGCCGGGTCTCTCAGCCCAATTTGCTTCTGCCTGGGTCTGGCCAATGGTCCTCAATGTGGTCTGCATTAGTATTATTGTGGAGGACATGGAATGGAAGGGGGTGGGAGGTGCTGTTTGGGCGGTGGTGGTAATGGTGGAGGGTAGAGGGGGCAAATCCCATGGGACTGGAGACGCCCCCATTCAAAAGGGATTTAATAGATCAAAACATCTTTCATTACAACCATGAGAGGGGACCTCCGAAGTCACGTTCCTCACTTCTCAATGGTGGCGACCGACCGGCCTCACTCACCAGAATGTCACGTCACAAACGTGCACTAAGCAAACTCATTACAACGTCCTGTATTTATGGATAGCGATGCATTTACATTACTGCACTAACGGGCCTGTGTTTAGTTTAGGCCACTTATAATGCAATGCATTAGGTCTGCACCTGGCATTAGTGACGTAGACAGCGGCCAAATTAATTATTATTCTTGTATAAACTTACATAGGTGACTTATTCTGTATACATATCTCTCTGCATTGGGTTTTATAGGTATTTATGGTTATTTCGGGACTGTTAAGAATCACAGTTTTTGACAGTTTTTCTTTTCAAGTGTGTTTATTTTCACTAGACCTCAAGTTTCTGAACTTGACAATTCTGAACAGGACGGTTGGTCTCGTACATCTAGACTATCTGCAACACATTTATGGACGAGCGTTCTTTCAATCCCATGTTAGATAAGGTGTGAAAATAAATTCTTATGGTTTTAGTCCTAATCATTTAAAAGGTACAATGTGCCTTTCTCTTGCTGATAAATTTGCCAAGAGCAGTGAAGGGCTGTGAAAAGTGTGGTTTCATTTTTAAACTGATGTAATGTTAGTCCAACTTCATGCTTTTTTGTCCTACAGAACTTTCCATTTGGTATAATATGTCTGGCCTTACATATGCAATTATTCCATTGTTTCATTTCAACTTTTGCCAACACATTATTAGTATAATTCTTCCTTCCTAATGTCTTCATAAAAATGTCGGCCTATTCTTTGTGGAAATGTAAAATATGTTTGATATTCTAGAGACAAAAATCCACCTTTATATTCAAAGCAGAACAGTGGCAAACCATCCTGTGTTAAGGCAACGTTCCTTGACCATGACATAAAAAAGGAAAAGGCCTACTTGGTTATATTTCCTCCCTTTTTAGTGGGATAACATTTCAGCACTTTAGATTAGTGACCCCCCGCGTCCCGCGTCAAACCCCCCCACCACTCTCTCCAGCCCACCATACCAGCCCCCCTTCAGTGAGACTCTGGAGGGGCGGCTGTGCTGTGGTAACCTGTCCAAGGGCAACATAGCAATAACAAACACAAGATCACAGCCCTGCCGCGACCTATGACCTCTCGCTTTGCTCGCTGTGACAGAGATGACTATCTGCAGGAACTACTATGCTCTACTGCTAGGAGGTAAGAAACCTCGTAAAACACACACACACACACACAAGTACACAAGCACACACACCCATACACTTTGCTTTTCAGGAAATGCTACTTAATTTCATGCATTAGTAAAATAAAGCAACATTGGGTTAGATCTCTGTGTTTGATGGCTGTATGCTGATTCTCACCCCTGACCTAAAGCATTTCCCATTAAGATAATGAAGTTGGACTTCACTTGAAGTTTTGTTTATTTTCACTGACGTCCTTTTGTGGAAGAGGCTCGTTGTATTCAACTATGATTTCATTCTTAAAATGGTCCTATGCCATGGTAAACTTTACCATGTCTTTTCTGGTCTGTTTATTTATTTTAAAATGAGTGCTTTCTAAGAGTAGAATACATTTCATATCAGTGGCAAATTAAGGCAAATTCAATCCACTTACTTGATTAATTTTTGTTTGTGTTGGATATGAACCAAACTATAAAACAAACGACAGTGACTTTCTGACAGAGACCATTGTTTTCTTTTCTCTGCGAGGTGCTCATGCTGGACTGGCTATTAATGGATGATGGTGGTGTGTGTGTGTGTGTGTGTGTTGGGGTGGGGGGGGGGGTATTTTTTTTCCAGATCTCAGTTTCTGTTCTGCGTTTGTTCAATCCAAGTTCCCTCAAACCAGTGGAACATGCTTGTTAATAATGTCATCATGGGGTACTTAAAAAATGACTAGTCTGTGATGCCACAAATTGCTATGTGAATGCTATTTCTGCAGTATCCCCTGTATTCTACTTGAATTGTGCATAGAAGAGCGGAAGGGAATTAAAGATAGATATGTCTTCTTTATTTGACTTATTTAGAGGCTTTTCTGAACAAAACATTGTGACAAAAACTAATACTCATGTCAATGGTTCACTGAGTTAGGCAAATCAGGGAATTATGGGCATTTTGCTGCTTCCTCATTGGTGAGCAGCAGTCAATTATTGACAATGCACTCAGCTATTCCACCCAATCGCGAAGCCACCCTTATGCCCACCACTATCAATTACCCACCATGCTTTGGGTTTTCATGTCCACTTTATTGAGGTTCGTACGAGGTGTGCAATTCAGAAAAAAATGCGAGAGACACAACAGAGCCAACAGACACATGGCTCATCAGCCCCTAGAGAGAATGTGTGACGTGGTAAGATGCATTCGGTCACATGACCTGACTTCTCCAATCTTTTTGCTGTCATCTTGCTGAACATCATTGATCAGGTACATGATACTAAAAATAATGACTTATGAATAATCACAAACACACTTTTACAGGTTAATTTTCCTCAATCAGAAGAGAAACAATTCTTGCAATTATGGTTTCCATCTTTATTCCATCTCATGTTATTTTGACAGCATTACTTGCAATGGTGTATCCACAAAATGTGCATGACCAATATGACAAAGTCTTTGGAACTTTTGCCAAAATATTGCACAATATCGTTTTTCCCTAAAAAGCATTACAACATGATGGCAAAATGTTTCCACAATGAACATAGTAGTGTCATATCCAAAGTCATTGTAGTTGACAGAAGTAGTTAGATGTGCTGGGCGAATTGTGGTGCACTTTGTGTATCTTTGTGTGACTCTCTGTCGGTTTTAAGTACGCTGTTTGCATGTTGTGCTGGTTTCCTGGACCAGGGGAGTGGACTTCGAGCCCTATTAGTTTGCTTGTAACACTACAAATGGCTGAAGCATCAGTAGCTATAAACGAGAGCCCTCTCCAATCTCCCACTTAAATGATCTACTGATAAGGGCTCTCACATTTCTTCCTACCCCTCCTCTCTCTCTCTCTCCCTCTCTCTCTCTCTCTCTCTCTCTCTCTCTCTTCTGACACACACACACACACACACACACACATGCATACACACACACATGCACACACACAAACATGCACGCACACTATCTTCTGTCTATATCAACATTGATCCTCAGTCTGGAAACCAGGCTGACTAGCTTCTTCTCAGGCTTTCCTGCATTAAATGTTTAAGTATGCGCTCCCTGTCACAGCGCAGAAATATCAAAATTAGTCAACAAGGTTGGGGCCAGCGAGCCACAGAATTACTGACTGAGAGGGAAAGAAAGTGTTTTTTTTTTTGTTTTTTTTATTATTGCACGTCTCTGAATAAGTGTTATATAGACAGATGTTTTGGTTACACCTCTCGTTGGTATCTGAGGATTAGTGGGGACAATATATGTAAGGTGTCCCATTTTAGTACTTTCGTACATTTTTAACTCATGCCTTCGATGTACACATTTTTATGGTTGTATGTGGAATTTGCACATACCTTTTATGCATAAATATTATGGTGATTTATACCTTGCCGGCACATTATAATATATGTGCAGGAAAGAGACTGAGAATATCGCTACATTTTCTACTCTTAATTATTGTCAATGGCTGGTAGCTGAACTTCACAGTCCACATCATGGACTAGCTCCACAAGTATGTGTTTGCGCTTTGTAATGTACATTTTATTTAATGGGCATGTTTACAGAAGATAAAGAAATGAATGAGCCGTGTGCCATGCATGATATATCTTATGGGCAATATGAAAGTTTAGTTGTCCCTGAAGTATAATTTTGACTGAAAATACATTCCCTCATCTTACAGCCATGTTCTTCCCTGTCTGTGCAGTTGTATACATCTCTATTGACTCTTTTTGTTGGGCAGGGTGGCCTATGTACGATTTAGGAAATTAAACTTAAGCAGCGAGGATGTGTATGTGATTGGTTAGTTGCCTGTTGCCATTCCTTATAGTAAATAACACAGTGTCTCATTTCATACCTCCTCCTGTTGAACTTGATAGCTGCAGCAGAGGTCTGTGTTTGACGACTTGCCACTAGAGCCCACTCATTTGTCGGAGCCTGGGACAATTCACATGGTGGGTCAAATAAGTCCTGGCCCAAACACTGGGCCTCCCATATTTTCTGATGCTAAGTGGGCCGATCGAATTCTTAAGAACCCCTCCTCCTCTTTCAAACGCGCCTTGAATTTCTTTTGAGTCTGTTTATGTTATCATTTGTAAATCTTACCAGAAGTGGACCGTGGTGAGGCACAAGGGGTAACTCATACACAGTCTAATGAAGTATTTACAGATAATTCCAACTGTCAAATACTCCTGCCCAATGACATAGAGCAGAGTGCTGACGCTAACAACTCACTTTCTCAAACTCCCCGGCTCTGCTGCTCAGGTCAGGGGGATTTGATTTCAGGTAAGAACGAGACTGAGGGCCAGTGGTGCCCTGGTTGCTAGTCCTGCAACATTTACCAGAATTTGGAAGAATGAAAACAATAGCTCTGACGGCATGTCATAAGCCTGCAGTGCTGCACTCTCAATGAAGAGATGAAGGTAGCCTATAAGATACCTCATGATGGGACATTAGCTATAAACCCAACTGAAGGCTCAGTAGGAAATATTTGACACTTTCCACTTTATATTGCAATTTCCCAAATTCATTTGTTTTTTTTACCTCACCACTCCCTGGAAACAGGTGCCTCAACACAACACTTTATTAAGCTTTATAATTGTAATATATGCAGCAAGCGCAGAAGGTCTTGCGCTTGCGCACCTTTTTTCTCACTGATTCCATTCCAAATTAAAGTAGTCTATGTTTCAGAACCATACACTTGAACCGTGGTCATAATGCGAGGGGATACGTTAATGTTTATTTTTAGAAGCACTCTGGGAAGAGAGTCGGACGGATAATTTAGGCGTTCTCTGCACTTCCTTACTGAGTGAATTGACCTCTCCTGGCTGCCGTTGCTAATGGTGGGAATGGAGAGTCGATGGCTAAATCACGCAGTAGGCTATAGTCATTAGTAAAAATGGCGAAGTGGTGTAGTAAAGGACTCCGAGTCGTGACCTCTGTCTGGAAACAATTATGAGAGGACTGAAGGTGCGTCTGAGTCGCCTGAACGGGCTATTAGAGTCTCGTTTAAAATACAAATGAATCTGTACCGGCAACAAGATACATCCTCTGAAAACAAGCCATTAGACTCAGCTCCCCGTCCACTTCTAATTGAAATCGCGACGGACCAAATACACACTTTATTTTAGGTTACAGTAGGCTTACAGGCAATCAGGAAGAGAACCACAATCATTTGACATTGCTTTTAGGTGTAGCATACATGTTAGTTTAGGTTAGTTATGACGTTTTCATTGAGTCGTGGTCTAGGCCTATATCCACTCACAGGTAACGTCGGAATTAGTGAGGCAGTTTTCGCAAAGAATATATTAGCCTATAGGCTATGAATGCACATTGTATTTCCCTGCACTGCATAATTTACAATTTAAGATTTCTGTCTGCTAACTAACTCTACCTAATATCGTCATTGTCATTAGGCCTATTATTATATCACAATGATTTTATTCCATAGGCTACACATTAATAATATTTTATTATTTTGCATTTTTACATGTATTCCGATTTGATATTTTGAAGAAGGAGCAATTAAAATTAAACCTGAATCGAAAAAAGTTTAAATATTTTCCCAGAACAATTGTAGGAAAACAAAAAAATGCTGTTATATCTCCGAAATTAGCCTATAGGCCCCGCTATGACTATTTTTGAAAATTATGTCATGCTATTTTCTATTCAATTAAAAAATGAAATGGGACATCGATGTGTGCAAACGTCTCTTTATTTTTGTTTTAGCCTAATTTAGCCTACTATTTTATTTATTTTTTGTAAAAGCTCCACATTCGTTTCGGGTTAGTCGACTTCGTCTCTAATTAGAAGTGATTCAAGCCATGTTCCATCGCTCATTTACTTTCGTTGATTATTTAAGCAAAAGATTAACTGCTCATATTGTCACTGATAAATAATTATTGATGTAGCTCTAAACGATATGGGCAAAAGTATCTTACTCGAAATGCATTAAGTCAATATTGTAGCCTATGCTATTTGCAATGGTATAAATAAATGTAGGCTACACCTGTGTATTCCAGTCTACACGCTCTAGAACTCTTTCAGGAAAATTGAATATCTTTGATGATTGGCAAATCTGTAGCCAAATTATTTTTTAAGCACTCGCGGGCAGCTCACATTTATAGTGGCATTTTCACTTGCACTCTCTGCGAGTTATGTGAGGCCTATCCAAAGGACAGTGTCAGTCTCCCCTCTCCAAACCTCGTCCCACACCACCATATTAGATCGCCCTTGATGGTCGACTTGACTACTCTACTCTTGCTCTTACTTTTGTAAACCGATATTTTCCTGTCAGCCATTCCACTTTCAGTAAGGAGCGTTCTTCAGTGCCATAGGTTGCCACTATCGGGGCTAGGTTTTCCCGGCCTCGGTGACAACCCTCTCAATGGTGTAGGCCTAAGTCAGAGTCAAGGGCTTTAGGGTTGTCTCATAGCAAGGCTACACACTAAAAGTAGGTTTGCAAGCTGAGTTAAGGTTTGAATCTTAATGATTGTCCGATACTTAGACTGGTAGGCCTAATTATCAAGTAGCCTAATGTAACATCAGGTAGGCCTAGGCTATTTTGTGTAGTATCTCAAAGAAACGTGTTAGTGGAAGGGTGAATAGGCTCATGTAATAGGCAGACAAAACGGCATCATTTATATAGCTAACTCCTAAAAACGTATGCTATATAGGCTAAAAGACTTCGATTACATTATGTGTAGCCCAGTACAGGCAACTATAATCACCAAAGAGAAGTGGACTGACTCAAACGGTATGAGTCCTCATCATTTCAACTATAGGCGCTGCCCGCGCACGCACACTTTAATTGACTGAGATCAGTTATAGAATAGATAACACACTTCATGGCATGAGTCCAAGCTGCACAAATTAGACCTAGGCCTATCAGTGCACCTTTTATCGTATTATATATGACTACTAGGCGAATAAACGTTTTGAGTTTCACTGAAAATAACTGTATAGTCTTTGTTTCTGAACTCCTAGTTCTAAGAGTTAATTCCATAAAAGGCCACAAGGTTGTGCTGTTCATTCGCGTTGTGCCATTTCTCACCCAATTGGCCTGCGTGTTTGGTGTGTGGTCTACACTTACAGGACAAGTGTGACATACGATACAAATTTGTGCGACATACGCTACAAATTTGAGGCATAGGTTGCAGAGGTTGCGCATACAGAGAGCACATTTTCACTCCGAACCACGCAGGAAATGGCAAACCGTGGTCCGATTTGGGAAAGGAAAAGCAAGGCATATGCGTACTATATCTATTACCACACCTTTTCGACACAATATTATTGATTTATGTGGTTGCTAAAAGAAGGCGTTCGTTTAAAATGTGGGTCTACTTCGCCTACTACTGTTATCACTTTTACAATTGTGATAGGCTACGTTCATTTTAATATTATATCCAGATTTAAAAAAAATTATAGTCTATCCATATTTTTGGGAAGGGGAGAACAGTTAAGGGTATCAACTGTTTTGGATGTCCCCGTAGTTTGTCTCTACATTCTATCCAGTGCTTTGCTGCGGATAATTCAATGAATTTCAGGCGTGTTCATTGTCTATTTACCTTGAGATATTTGTATATCTTGTTGTAAACTGCCACATAATTATTGTCATGTTTTGCAAAAGCTGTGGGGACATTTCGTCATTTGAATTATTCACCGTCTACCCTTGAATTGTTTCCCCTGCTTTGGATATATTGAGTGGATGAATTTTTAATTCATTCACGGCGCTCTCAAGTTGCGCCCTTGTGTGCAAATGTTGGATATTTTTGCTGCTTCTCCCTGTTTTGACTTGAAGTATTGTGCTAATTTTAGATTCCCAGTTACCCAAGAAATGGAAAATAGAGTGCGCCCAAGAGACACAAGGGCACTAGGGCCATCTAACTGGAGCTCAATAATTCAGGAGTGCCCGATCCACCGAGGAATGGTCTCATATGTTGCAATGAGAAAAGCATATTTTTCACAACATTTGCACTTGAAATAGGCTATGTGTAGACCCCTATAGATATAATTCAAAAACCCAAATATCAAGATTGTTGCCTATTTTAGAACGTTTTTGCCTCTGAATAATATATAATTTAATAAAAGGAGAAAGATACAATGAGGATGTTAATAATAGTTGAAAATAACGATTCGACTAATAGCCAGAGTTATATTAAAGCTAGAGTGGATATTAGTTATTTTCATAAGGCCTATGTCGTTTTCGTTGCCCTTTCTTAAGTTCATAGGTGTTTTGAAGTGTTCTAAACTTGCTTGATGATTATCAATTTCTGTGAATGTTACAAAAAACAGTTGTATTCTGAATGCCTGTCTTCACACATAACCTTTCAAATTCTCAATTGTCTTTTACCAGTGGTGATCATGTACAAGTTGACACATATAGGCTACTGTCAAAAATGTGTGACTATGCGATTGGATATCAGCATTAATTTGTAATTTGTATTAATTCGGTCATTGTATAGGCTACTTATTAGGGGGGGAAATCAATATTTGCGTATGCAACAACTATACAATTATAAAACACACCTAATACACAATAAACAATAATTAACATAAGAAGTGAATAATAATAAATAACTGACTGTTATTAATAATAACCTTCCCTTATTATCTTAAATTGTATTTAGCTTAACAATTGCATGGACATAAACAGCAGCAACAACAACAACAATATTATAATTATTATAATTATTATTTGTATTATTATTACTACTACTAATAATAAGCTAATATATATATAGATTAGATTATAATATTAGACATATTAGGCTATAGCCTAACCAATTTTAGTAAGCTAATAGCACGTGCAAGGGGCATAGACAAAAACATGTTGTTTGGATATGGAATAACTTAGGCTACATGTAACAGATAACAGATGCTTTTAGAAACCTGCCATGGCGGGAAGTGAATAATAACTGATTACAAGCGATACTTTCCTTTTACCATGACCAACAAACGTGTCGGTTTTAACGGCTCCTTTGGGGGGGGGGGGGGATAAGGGCAGTGCCCCTAATTTGCGTTTTGAAAGACGATAATTTTTAGCCTAGAAATCTAGATGGCCTGCCAGACTAGATAATTTTAGCTTCAGTAAAAGTCTTAGTTGGTGTTACAAATTATACGGGAGAGATTCACATTGGCCACAGTCTGAACTTCGGGAGCAATCCAAACGCATTAATTGTGCCAGGGCTCTCACATACATGAACTAAATGTAACATTTGGATATTTCGCACCTTAAAATATACTTTTGGAAATGAAGGCTGTCATTTGCAGCGATAAATGCATTTAATGACAATCTCTCTCTCTCTCTCTCTCTCTCTCTCTCTCTCTCTCTCTCTCTCTCTCTCTCTCTCTCTCTCACACACACACACACACACACACACACACACACTAGAAGAAGTTGACTGTACACCCCATTCATAGAGCAAGCATAATACCACATTCATGTTTTAAGTAACACCATTGAACAATGGACCAGCATGTCGCCTAGTTTTAACCTGAAATATGATGTTTTATCATTGCCATCATCTTCACACCAGTATTATCATCCTCCTCCTCCTTATCCTATAGCTGTAATGGAGATTGGTGATTGGTAATGTTGGAGAATAACAAGGGCGACTCCAAAACATCCATACTCCGTACCGTATATTCAGTATCCCACAGTCAAGGAGGTGTCAAGTGCCCCGGCTCTGTTCCATCAAATGCAGCCATTACAAGAAAATTAGGGGAGATTCGTGTACTTTCTTAATAAACTCTTAGACATAAATGGGCATTATAGGTTAGCCTACTATGAGGATATGGTGATATTATCGACGTTTCTTGGGGAGCTACAATAACTTTATTTTTATGGGATATTAACTTCAAAGCGTTTTGAATCGGTTGTCAAACATCTGATTAAATTTGCCTGGCTTTCTTAGTCCATTCGCTTATACAAAATTAAAGCCTCTAGCCTACTTTCTATCACTCATTTAGAAAGATTGGAATGTCAGTTTCGAGGCCATGTAGTTTCTGCACAAAGCTGCATTTTTTTGATCCACAAACTTTGCTAACCTTTCACTGACATCCAAATACAAAAGTGTTGCCTGATACATCCACACGGTGTGAATGAAACTGGAATGGGACTGGTCAAGTATTCCAAGCCTTCCAGACCTCAGTGCGCACCTGCCAGCAAATGGCCCTATGGTTATCCGTAATTACGCATTTGGGTGCAAACAATTTTCAGGCTGCCTCCTTAGACTTTTCCCTCAGTGAGTCTCGTTTAGGTCACATTTGATTAAGTTCAAGTGATTAAGATATTTAAACACTCTTACAGACTATAGGAACCTCCCCATGTGTGGTTGTGCTAGTGGTGTTCAGTTGAGAAACCATTTTTCATGTTGTCCTAACCTTGGTCCATGAGTTTTGTCAGAAAAGGCCCTGAGCGCTTGGAGGCTCTGCATCAACTACTGTTAGTATAAGGTGATGACCGTGTTCGGCCAGCTTGGGGACAGCACAACGCACAACATTAAAAATTCAGACCGGGGGGATTTCGTGAGGGTTTTACCTAGGCGCAAGCAGTAGTCTAATGGCGTGGGAATTTCGGTTAAAGCCGATCTTATTATTTATTTAAAGGCAGTTACTGTACATCTGTCTATCAAGAATGTGGTTTATTATTAACTGATTTCCCCCTGACTAATGTGCACGTGTATTGCATTTACACAGGACATCTAACAAAACTGGTAAAGGAGCAACTGAGACCGACTCATTTTATCCGAAAAGTATGAATCATTAACATGACCGTGTGTAAGTAATCAAAGTTGGACTTGGACACATGCAGAAATATTCATGTTCACAATAATGTATATTATACTGCATGATTAGGCTATAGAATCAACATTTGATAGCCCATATAGGACACATGCGCTTTTTTATCAGGGCAGTTAGTCACTATGTTTAACCTCTCGTACCTTTCTTGGCAGACTACATCAGCTGTCCATAATTTGCCAAAGTGGCAGTCAGTCGTGGAGAACATCACAGAAAAGGGGAATAGGTAGCTCATTCCCGACCAACATGGTCAGAGGCTGATCCGTAAGGTATTTGAAAAAGACGATATTCAGATAACAAATGATCGTGTTTGACGCCCCCTTCTTCCCTCTCACGTATCCACGCGCGCTTCCCGCCCCCTTCTCTTGCCTCTCGCGCCCTCTCTCGTGAGTTCTCTGTCAGTCAGCTCTCCTTTGGCAGGGAAACGATTGAAAGTGACACGGAATGATAGTTCTGTTCTCGTCGACATTTTTCAGACGTTAGAGAGACAAACTGTATGCAACACACGTGTTACCACAACAATTTGAGTCTTCTTTTGGCTGCTCAGTCACAGGCGTATTTGATGCTTTATCCGTGTTCCAGTTTGTGACGATTCGAGTGAGACTCAGAGGACACTGAGCTTTGCTCAAACGGACTAGTTAAATGCTGTAACGCTGCGGAGAAAGGACAGAGTAAACCACCGGCTTCGTGCTTGGTTGCTGAAGACGTGTGCCTCGCGAGAAAGTCCTGCTTCGTTCTCTATCTCTATCTCTGTCTCTCTTCCTCCCTCTCTTCCTTTCACCACCCTCAGATATTATCAGAGACACATGCTGTCTGTCCTCTGCTATCTCTTTTCTCTTGGACACGCTCTTTCACCCACGCTCCTTAACAGCGCCTAGTTCAGAGAAGTGTCAGCCAGCGTCAAAGTCAGCCGATTTGAGCCTGCCGCGGAGCAGCAAGAAACCCAGCCCTGGATTCAATACTTTTGATCAATGGACAGAGTCCTCTCAACGGCCAGTCGAGGTACAGGCACGCCATAAACAGTAAGTTCCCTCAAGTTTTTATTCCCCTCTCCCACTTCTGCTGGGCTTAAGAGGTTTAATGTTTTCATGGGATGTGTGGGATACAACACAAACACAAACATTAGCCTTTTCATACTGCATTGCGCAGACTTCATTATCTTCAAAGTGTGCATTTCTTTGGCTATGTGATCCGGAACAGTGGCTCATATCTTAAAGCCATACAATTAGGCAATGCCATAGATAAATAATCGGTTGTAGGTCAGTTCACCAGGCGAGGATGTATTGACCTTGCAATGTAGAAGGTGTACGGCAATTGGATACATTTATAAAAGTCTGCCGTATCACAACCAACATATAAACATCAAATTAGTTTAAACTATTTTAGCGCAGGCTAGTAGTCCATTTGTTGTGAAAGCTTGTTTTGAGACAGTGGTGGACATACGTGTGGACATATTGTCTGATTAATATAGCATTATATGCATTCATCAACGACATCAAGTTAAATCTTTGGGTCACAAATATGTAGTCTTAACTGCATTGTAGCCCAATTGCCAACATCAAAGAAGTTTAATCAGAACTCCAACTTTAATCGAAGAGAAGCATGTTAAATAGGCCTAGCTTATACATTATAATTATAATTATTATTGTGAATATTATTATGTTTATTATTAGTATTATTATTATTATCATCATCATCATTGTGTTATTAATAGCTAATAGCCTATTACTAAATGTTAAACGGTTTTGTGACTAAAATATTAGCTTACTAATCGACAAGTTGTTGTTTGTTTTACAACTATATTGCTACTATGGATGCTGTCCTTGCTATATAAACTCATTTTTATAAATTATTATTCAAAATGTGTTTGCTTACCCCTTCCGGCAGCTGTGGACGAAATGGCAATTGTAAACTCCAAAAGTCAGCATTCGCACCCACATAAATTACTGAAGATTGTGGGTGACATTTTTTGTCTTTGCATACCATGCAAAAAGAAACTGATGAGGACAACAGGCTATTGTTGACCTCACGACTCATAAGGCAGTCTTGAATTTAACTTGTGGCCTAATACTGGGCCTAAATATGTCCAGGTCCATGGAAAGTTCAGGTCACGCGTTATTCCAGTGTCTGTTAGATTTACGGGACACACGTAATACTGCTTGTTTTCAATATGTGTAGCCTGCTGGCCTTTACTGGCATTAGGCACCTGGCTTAAGGATAGATTATTTGGTTGATATTTTCTCAATAGGTTATTAGCTGCAGTAGCGCAAAGTAAAATGTAACGTTTCGGGCTCTTACGGCTGTGTATTTGTCTGCCACCTCTGTTTCTTAGCTTGCACTGTGCAGTGATAGACCTCTACGTCTAAGTTTGCAGCACCTGAGAAATTATTTCACGGGGCTCCCACCTTTATTTCTAGTTTTAGTTTTAGTCACACCAAAGGCTTGATAATTGATGTTGGTGCTACTTTGCGTGGTTTTAGAAATCACTTCAGAAAGACCCCCCATCCCCTCTCTCCCTCTCTCTTGATGTGTGCGTGTATGTATGTGCATGTTTGTGTTCGTAGGAAAACTTTAATGACAGTGTCCTAGTGTTGGGTTTATTTATTGCCCCAGTCTCTAAATGTCACTGATTTCCAAGAGATTAAACCCTCCACCTTTTCATAATGTTGCAACACCTGAGGAAGGGTGAATGTTACATGAAATTGTGTCGTTGTGTCCATGCCAGCCTATTCTATCTGTTTTCTTTTCAATCAATTATTGATGCGTATTTCCAAAGTGGCTGAGGGCGAGTTAGGATTTAACACTCCCGTTTGTTGCTTTTTTTTAACCCCTGTGTTTTCATAGACATAACGGGGTTTAAACTCAACTACGCTCCTGTCAGTGGTAATGCTAGCCACCCATGTTTAGAAGTTTGGTTAATTGAAAAGCTAGGATTGGTAGAAAAATGTAAAAAACAACTAAATTTAAATCATTTTTATTAAGAAACAATACTCTGATAATTAATAGCCCACCCGTATTGCTGTCTCTTTTGTCACATATATTCAAATGGGTATGTTATTAGCCTACTTATTAAATATTATTAAAGCCAACGCCAAGGCCAAGTGAACCTGCATTTTGGTTTATGAAATAAATGGTTCGTTCAGCACTAGTCAGGACATATTACCTACAGATCGTAGGCCTACAACATGAAAAGAAAAATGCATGAGTTTACAAAGGCTGATGTTTTGACGTTTTTCTGTTCAACAACTTCCTCGATGGACCCCATATCTGTGCTGTGAATATGTCTGAAGTTAACGGACAACATTTCAGAATCATATTCAGAAGGAAAAGATTCCCGTGACAGTAAGACCTTCCCCACACAGAGACAATAAAAAAATGACGGTGAGCTTTGACAGAGTGCACAATTATGCAGGCCTATTATTTTGTCTGCTTTGGATTGCTTTGGTCAAATATCGGCCACCTGAGTATTTTTTTCATTAGCAAATCACTTGTTCTTTGCAGATCACAACTGACCCCTAAATGGCAGTTCTATATCAAATCAAAATGGATGTGTTAGGCTATTTGCGTTTGTATCCTATATTATTTGAAATTTTGCCAACTTTGCCAAGGTAATGACTTTGGCGTCAGGGAAAGGATCTCGAGGTAGTGATGCCTATGTAGAACTGGGGGATGTGTGTTTTTTTGAGTAAATGAGACAATTATTGAAGTCATGACGTACCCCACAACAGAAAGTTAAGATTAACCAAAAGAAAACACAGCCGTACCATTGTCAAAAGTAATACCGAGGGTAGAAGATGTAGCGAAATACTACCAAGACCATGGCCCGGTTTCTTATAAAAATCTAAACTCCCAAGTAAATACGTAAATTAAAAAAGGAAAAACATATGTCCCGTGCAGATTATTTGGTATTAAGTTACATGTGAGATTTTTCCCTTTTAGTTCAGGCTTCAGTTTGTGTATACAATAAACGTTTACAGAAGTAAATTGCATTTGAGTCGCTATAGCAAAAGTGTTCTTGAAAAAGGGATGCTGGTTGTTTTGTTGCCATCACAGACTGGACTGAAATTCTTTTTACCCTTCTAAAATATGTCATCATGGTGTACTTTAAAGTCACATTAATGTGTCCATTATTCATTTGTGTATACTTGGCACCAGTTTATTGAACGTGTTTTGCCAAGCTGAAAGGAAAACGAATTCGTTTCAGCAGAAAGAGAGTGTGTGAGTGAGAGAGAGAGAGAGACAGAGAGAGGGAGGAAGGAAGAGAGGAGAGAGAGAGAAAGAGAGAGAGAGAGAATGCTTCCAGTAACATTTGACTTGATATTTAGATTTGGCATCCTGGTGCGTCTTCTCGGGATTTCTGTGGAATTGATCTTGCGCTCACAGGAGCATAACAAAATAGATAAAATCCCGTCATTATTCACGGTGCTTTTTCAGCTACTCGCATTTCGACTGGCATCCTCGTGAATAAACCGTGAGCTCTTCTGGAAGTCTGTATTTAACTGTCGTTGACCCAAAGTTAACCAGACTGTCTCCGCAAAAGTTGCTGCACCGCTGTATTCAATTATCTCGGATATCTCAGGCCATGTTGAGTCGGTCTGAAAAGCCGAGGGAACGGTTCAGTTCCA
>NW_027468718.1:29918516-29923516 GCF_046254945.1 Alosa pseudoharengus | reverse complement strand
ATGTCTTTAGGATTCTCACTGGAACTTAATTTATTGGCATCCTTTCACTTGTACAGATTCAATTTGATGTAGCTTATCTGGATGCTGTGTATAAATAAACAGAACATAGCCTGCGGCTTCAATATTATACAGCATAACACATTCATCATGCACAAATTTTTTTCAGAGCAACAATTAACAAGACAGCATAACTGAAGAAGTTGTTTTTTCTTAATGCAAGCAAAATGTTCTGTAGATTCTCTCAAAGATGTCCAATATGTGTCTATTGCCAGGAATCTTATTCTTGCTCCTTCCGTCCAGATGTACAGTATGTCTCCTTAGTCCTTACAGTCTAAAAAATCTAATTTATGTAAATTCTACTTTTCCCCCCTTTAAACAATTCATGTAGTCTGGGTTAAATATGTGTTATTGATTTATTTAACATATTTTTTTGCCATCATGTGTATATGCAAACTATAGACTAGCATCATTAATCTATGGATTGCTACTGTTATCAACCTGATGACTAATGTGTCTATAAAGTTAGCATAGAGTATGATTGATTATCTCAGTATCAGTTTGCTGTAATTAAAAGACATAGAAACTGCTGTTCATGCTGACTCGGCAGTACACATTTAAACAAGTAAATTTGGCAGTATAATAACAGTAGACAACTAAAACATCTGTTTTTAATCCAAAGGTTGGAGGCTATCAGTAAAAGTAAAATTACCAAAACGGGTACAGACGGTATTGGTCCAGTGTGTGTGTGTGTGTGTGTGTGTCTGTCTGTCTGTCTGTCTGTCTGTGTGTGTGTGTGTGTGTGTGTGTGTGTGTGTGTTTGTATTTAGAGACTTGAAGAGGGTATATTGCAGGAACTAGTTTTATCTCCTCAGTCAAATATTTGCGGCGGCAGGAGTAGAGTGGCTATGATGGGTTTTGGGTGGGTGGGTGGGATCGTGAGGTGTGGTGGTGTGGTGTGGTGGTGTGAGGTGTGGTGGTGTGGTGTGGTGGTGTGAGGTGTGGTGGTGTGGTGGTGTGAGGTGTGGTGGTGTGGTGGTGTGGTGGTGTGAGGTGTGATAGTGTGGTGGTGTGGTGGTGAGGAGGGCAGCAGTGCTCATGTGGGGAGACGGTCTAGTGATCAGTGGCACCATCAGACACAGGTCAGGCTGGGACCTGTGCAGATGAGGGGCAGAGGGAAACACAGAGACACTGAGTCGCTGACTCTGAGTCTGATTAGCATGGTAAACCGAGGGAGAGAAAGACAGGCAGAGAGAGAGGGGGGTGGAGAGAGGGAGAAGAGAGAGAGAGAAAGAAAGAGAGAGAAACAGATACAGAGAGATAAAGGAGGGGGGTTTGATCTCTAATGCCTTCTTGTTTTGGCCACTTTCTGCCGCTCTTTGCATTTGGGAGTTGTAATGTCCCACTCCGTATGTTTTTAAGAGCCTGTTTGTGTTCAGCTAATCAGTCAATCCCACAATGAAATTCCACTGCTCAAAACACAGCTGAACTCACTGAATACTTCTCAGTGGGGTTTCTCAGTGGCCCGGGGCAAGTAGAAGAGGATGTCGGGGAAGTTTGGTTGGCAAGTTGGTCAGTTTTCCCGCCAGTCAACCATCACGAGTCAGCTCAGATCACCTGTGATGCTAACTGGTTGAAGCATGTGAGGCTACTAAAATAAAGAAGGAGCTTATTACAGTGTAATAAATTAGCAGTTTTAGGGCTTTTCGTCCCAGTGGGGGGAAAATGCTACGTTGGACACTGCTTCTCAGAATGTGAGATGCGTGATGTCCCGGAACGCAGAATCTTTTATGTGAAAAGTGAATAACCTCTGCATGTATATGGGGCATCATGGACAGATCCAAAGTTGCAGTGCTTTCTGTAAGTTCGGGGTAATCTGAGACCCTCTCAGCACTTCTGCACCCTCACCCTCTATGGTCAGCGAGTGGAATTCTCAACTTGTGTGTACCACTTCTCACCTATGGCTGTCAGTCTGTGAATCATCCTATCCCATGAGTCACAAGACTGTCCACTACACAGCATCAACCTCCACTGTCAGCTCACAAAGATGTATGTATGAAGCATGAACCAGACAAAAAAAAAAAAAAATCCCCCAGCATTTGAATACACTACTACTCATAGTACTCTTTCCACTTGTGGATCAAACTACTTCAGCTCAACTCAATTCTGCACAGTATCTTTCGCTGTCCTAAGGCTAATCTTTGTGAATGGGAATGCCAGACAGGCTCTTGTTGAGAAGGACCTTGGAGAGGCTAGTGTTTAAACCACTGGGCTGTGTAGTTTATGTTGGCCTGGCATGTTTAATAGACGTCATTAATGGTATACTGTATACATATATGAGTGTGTTATTGTAATCATGTACTTGTGTTGTTCTGGAGGGTTGTCAACACTCCCGTCCAATTAAACCGACCAAAAGCCCTACGCTCCCCTCTGTCTGTGGTTCACTGTTCTCACTATTTGGGTTTAAATCCTTCTCTCTCCCTCTTTCTCTCTTTCTCTCCCACTCGGTCTCTCTCTCTTTCCCTCTTTCTTTCTCTCTTGCTCTCCCTTTCTCTCTCTCTCTCTTTGTCTGTATGTCTCTCTCTTTTCGTTTAAGTGTTTGTGAAAAACGAAACAGTTCAACTTACATTTTGACAGCTATTGTAAACAGCTGTTTAAATATGTATTGGTTTTGTTAATTTTGCCGTTAGGCACATTATTTCTTTGTGGTTTCTCTGTTGTTTTCTTCTTCTTCTTATATTTATTTCTCATTTCTACTTGGGCAATGAAAAGAAATTGGCTGTATTAAAAAAAATAATAAAATAAATTTGACTACGTGGGTGCAGGTAAAACCCATATTCCTTGGACAAAGAACATCAATTCTCTCCCCTCATTGGCTGTAGTTATTGATTGGGCTTCTCTTTATTGCTTGGCTCTCTGTTTTCTGTGCTCATTTTCTCTCTTCATCTTGGGTCACTTTGCCTCTTTCATACATCCTGGGAGTCATACGTTACATCAATATGTTTGGTCTCTCGGAGGGGGTTGTAGTACGGCCTCACTTGATACTTGGCAGAGCCTTCTCACATTACCTGGCACGGATTCTGACGGGCATTACCAATATTAAAGGTTTGGCTGGAAAACAGGAGGCGTCCTCTCGAAACACTGGACACTGGCCTAATAAAGCACTTTGCCCCTGAGTAAACACACATGCACATGCACACACACACACACACACACACACACACACACACACACACACACACACACAAACACACACACACACACGCTCTTTCACTTACATACATATATACACATATGCAGAGAGAGAGAGAGAGAGAGAGAGAGAGAGAGAGAGAGAGAGAGAGAGAGCCATAGAAAAAAATCATGCATACAGATGGTGCCAGTCCAGGCCTCAGAATGAAAGCACATATTCCGCAGTGTATATTTTACCACCACTACATAACTGGCACAGATGTCTGTGTGCCATTTTGTTAGTATTTTGATATGCCATGCCTTGCCATGCCACTCCCCCCCCCGAATCTAGTTTACATTCCCCACAGACAGTGAGGCAGAACGATGCTCGGAGGCTCCCTGTTTGTTGATGCCATTGATAAGCCCCTCCATCTTAATACAGTTGATGGCTAATGGACGGCTGCCTCGTACACATGCTTAACCCAGCATAAGATGTGAAAGAATGGCCTTAGATTTAACTATGTTCGCCATTTTTTACGTTTTGATAACTTTGTGGGTAATGGTATGTTTATTTGATGGGTCAACTTATGCAATTACAAGAATCGGACCATGAAATGCACTAATATGTATGTAATGTAATATTAACTGAATTCTGCATAGTCATATGTCTAAGAGTCTGGGTTCAAATGAAGCATGATACATGTTTGGTGAATTTAAAAGGGTAAAGAGACATTATTTGGATCTGTGTATTTTGAAGGTGTAGAAACTTCTTCTCTTCTTTGTAGCAATATAGATATCAGAAAAAAATATGACTGTCTCTTCCCTTGTCCTTCTGCAGACCCCTATCCTCTGGCTGGAGTGCCCCCTGGAGTGTGGAGGGGGATGGAGCGCGGCAGCGAGAGTCCCTGCCTGCGGGACAGTCCTGAGCGGAGGGGGGGCAGCAGCCCTGACCTCAGCGGCCCCCCGCCAGTGAAGATGGGGCGCCTGGAGCTCAACGGGAGCCCCACAGGGCCCCGCAGCCGCCACAACGGCGCCTCCCAAAGGCCTCTTGGAGGTAGGGCACGCTGCCCATCCAATTCACTCACACACGCACAGACATCTAACCCTGTGGTTTATCTACATACATAGTGTAGTTAGAATTTACATAGGCTTTACATAGGCTGTCAAATAGCTGAAATGGTAACATGAGAGAAACATCCCCATATGGCAAGTGAATGGCAGGTGTCTCTCCTTACCAAATAATGTTTTCAGTTTTACAGACTGAAATGGCAGTAGGGGTTCAGTTAGAATGCTTCATATGTGTTTGCATTTCAATTCTGTTATATGTCATTGTCACTATGTAAAGGATAATGTATAGAACTTCGGTCATTATTGGGGACCCCGACACGCCAGTGGAGGGGTCTTGCTTCGCCCTGAAGGGACTTATTTTCCCAATAATGACCGGCGTTCTATACATTATCCCGCTTATTATACGGCTACTTGCCAAAACGGAAAAATAAACTCCACGATATGTCTCTTTACATTTATTTGTTACCGTTTTGTTTTGTTGTTTTGTTTGTGGCTTTTGCTGAGAAACAAATAGTTCGCAAAACACACTGAACTTGAATCAAATGTTTAGAACACAGCTGATCAACCGTCTGCCTTCACTTTTGAATGAGATCCGTTGCCATTGACAGCAGTATTATTTAGAGGTCCTTAGGCGAAAATAATGACCGGTAGAACTTTGGGAAATCCTATTCAAGTCAATGGAGCGTTCTACCTGCATCGTGAAGAGCCGTATAATAAGAGGGAGATAATAGTATGATTATTAAATAAGGTATAAATAATTAATT
>NW_027468718.1:29911016-29913516 GCF_046254945.1 Alosa pseudoharengus | reverse complement strand
ATACACACATGCATACACACACAGGCATACACACACAGGCATACACACACATGCATACACACACAGGCATACACACACATGCATACACATACAGGCATACACACACAGGCATACACACACATGCATACACACACAGGCATATACACACAGGCATATACACTGTCTCTCCAGGCGCTTGTCAGCGAAAATAAAGCTTTCCTCCCATCTGTCTTTTCTTTCGTTTGTTCTTTCTTCCCTTCTTTCTTTCTTTCTTTCTTTCTTTCTTTCTTTCTTTCTTTCTTTCTTTCTTAATGCTCCCCATTGAATCGTTTAAATTCCAAGGTCTCCTCCTTGACACACAGTGTCTGATTGAGGGCTTAAGGTTGAGGGCTTATGAAAAGCAAAGACTGTCAAACTAGTCTTAAATGACCCCTTTATAAGGGAAATGTAAGGAAACATTTATAACATTCTTCAAAGACAATCTTTAGAATCCTTAAACCCTCATTTATACCTTTACAGCAAACTACCATCTTCCAGTTATTCACAGATATTTTTGATTTGTGATTTTTTTTTGTGGCTGGCCATGCACACTTAAAAAATGTGTGAAAAGGATTAGTGAAAAAAAAAATACAAATAATCGTCAAATTCTCCATATCGCATGTTTTTCTATGAATGTACTTATACCAAATTGAGCCTTTCTTCCAGAGTATTCCGTTCACTCATTTAGAGAAACATAGCTGTAGGCATTTAGTGGTGTCTGAAGGAGCTATTTAGTATTTACTCACTCCACGTCGAAGTGAACATTAAAACCTCTTCATTTGCTATGAGTCGACAAAAAAGAAAACTTTCTCCAAGATTGACATTTGCCCGTTCCAAATGTACTTGATACAGTACTTCACTGAGTGGAACTGTCTTCAAACGAGTCAGAGGAGGACGCCCACACTGTTGCTGACAGGAGGAAGAGGCATGATGTAGTAGAGACTGCCGGCGACTCCACTGTAGGGGGAGAGCAGGGCCATTTGTTAAACACCACTGAATCACAGACAGTCTGAAAAAGTCATTAAAGAACAAAAGGACAGGGCCAACTGGAGGAGGAAAGAATGCAATACTTTGATGGAGCAAATAATTGTGTATTTTTGTGTCTGCTCTTAATGCCCTTTATGCGATTGTACAGTATGTGTGTGTGTGTGTGTGTGTGTGTGTGTGTGTGTGTGTAAGAGAGAGAAAGAGAGAAAGAGAGAGAGAGAATGTTTATGAGAAAGCAGCCTTGAGAAGGAACATAATAAGTCTGTAATTTATTGTTGTACACATGGTTGTCATCTCTGGAAAGACCAAGGAGTTTGCTTGTATCCAACAAAATATGCAGACCATTTGAAACAGCCAATTGCTTCAAGTGGATCCACAGAAACAAAACAAAAGACCACTCGGCCTACCTCACAAGTCGGTGCAAATGGAGTTTGTTTATCGATGCACTCATTTTCGTTATTTGTTTTCTACTTGTGTTTTGAGGTAAAATTTAGGTCATGCTGAATCGACTCCCTCTGAGAAAATCCATAAAATTGTATCTCAGCTCTCAGCTAAGCTAACATATTTTCATAAACACGTTTTTTATGTGCATACCATCAGTGGCTTGTAGTGAAAATCACCTGCTTAGCATGAAATAAGCCTTGATTATGTGTCTCATAATAGTCATGTTATAGTTGGATGTAAATCTGGGTAACTCTTAAATAACTCTATGGCATATGATGTGACTGTTCCTCATCTCGCTCCAGTGCCCCAGACTTTACTAGTTTCTTGAGGTCAGAGCCACAAACCCAAGACATTTTTTTTTTCGCTTTGGCTGTCGTTTCAACATTTTAAGTAACAAAATATTCAAATTAATTTCCAAATCGTTCCTTTGAAGATATCTCAGTTACCATTTACCCTAATGATATCATATCATTTCCCCACTAACCTCCATGATAAGAGTCTCATTAATTTATGAAAGTAGATTAGTTATTAATAAACCACATAAAAATTAATTACTCATTCATCATAAAACCCTCAGGGCCACACGGTGTGATAGCCATACCTTTATGGGTGGTTTAAAAAGCCATGAAAACACAATTGCAGTCACAAGGAAGCGAGTACTCTGAACCCTTAACAGGCTTTGTAACCACACAGGGGAAATAAAAGCTGTCTGTAGCCCACCCATCGGCGCCTAGCGTTGGCGCTCTCAGCCGACCGAGGCTGCTCAGCAGCGGCCAGGTCAGCCAGGTCCCCCTGTCTGCACGGCAAAGCTTCACAGCGAGACCCCCCGAAAGCCTCCGAACCCACAGAGGCACGCAGACTAAACAACACAGCGCAAAACAAGAAAACAAACGGCAGAGAGCCGCCGCGGAGAAAGACAGAAAGAGAGAGAAAGAGAGAAAGACAGAAAGAGAAAGAGAGAGAGAGAAAGAGAGAGAGAAAGAGAGACACTCCTGTGTGCCACAGGTCAGCGGAGAGAAAGCTGAGATTGTTATCAAACAACACTAGAGGA
>NW_027468718.1:29898516-29906016 GCF_046254945.1 Alosa pseudoharengus | reverse complement strand
AGAGAGAGAGAGAGAGAGATATCTATTGTTTAAGTTCTCATTCAAAGATAACTCCATCATCTGGCCCTTATCGTCTAAATTTTGATTTGAATAGTGCGTCAGGGCCACACATGAGCATATTTGTTGAGCACAGGAACTTGGTACTACCTGTTTTTTTTATGTCTCTTTGAACATCTTTCTTTCTGTTTGGCGTGTGTTCACGCGCTGCTGGGATGGAGGCCTCTCCCCGTCTCTGCACGTCTCTCCTCCTTCATTCAGATGCTTGTGCAGGGTTGGATGAATGGGATGAATGAGCTTCCTTGCGGCTGTGTGTGTGTGTGTGTGCGTGTGTATGCATGTGTGTGTGTGTGTGTGTGTGTGTGTGTGTGTGTGTGTGTGTGTGTGTGTGTGTGTGTGTGTATGCATGTGTGTGTGTGTGTGTGTGTGTGTTTTGTGTGTGTGTGTGTGTGTGTGTGTGTGTGTGTGTGTGTGTGTGTGTGTGTGTGTGTGTGTGTGTGTGTGTGTGCATGTGTGTCTGTTTGTGTGTGTATGTGTGCTTGTGTGTGTGTGTGTGTGTGTGTGTGTGTGTGTGTGTGTGTGTGTGTGTGTGTGTGTGTGTGTGTGTGTGTGTGTGTGTGTGTGTGTGTGTCTGTGTGTGTATGTGTGTCTGTGTGTGTGTGTGTGTGTGTGTGTATGTGTGATGAGGTCTGGGCACTGGACTCATGATGTAATGGAATCACAGATCGAGTTAGGAAAGACGCAGGAGACACAAATTGGGGATAATGAAGTTCTCTCCCTTAGCTGTTCTCTCTCTCTCTCTCTCTCTCTCTCTCACTCTTTCACTCTCTCATTCATTGTCATTTCCTCCCTCTCCCTCTCTCCCTTTCTCTCTCTCCTAATCTACTTTGTATTTGGTGCTTCCCTGTCTTGCCTTGTCTATTTATGTCTCTTCCTTTCCTCTCCTCGGTCATCAATGAAGTTCCCCCTCTTATTTTCCTTCTCAATTTCCTTCTCTCTACCTCTTTCATACCATTCTGTTCCTCCCTCCCTTCCTCTCTATCCCTCTTCCTCTCTCCAAACCTATTTCATATATGATAATATTCCATTCCCTTTTCTGTCTGTGTATCTCTCTTCCCTGCTCATTAATTCTCTGCCCCCCCCCCTTGCAGGCATTATAAAGGTGGGCCGCTGGAACCCCCTCCCCATACACTACCTGACGGACGCCCCTGAGGCCACTGTGGCCGACATGCTACTGGACGTCTACCACATGGTCACGCTGCGCATTCAGCTGCAGAGGTCAGTGTCCCTGCTGACAGCCACCGGAGAGTAGTAACCAAAGATTCTAGAACAGAGCTCCGCTCAAGAATTTGTAGTAGTAACCCACAACTTCACTCATCACATCAGTTAAAGCCATTGCCACATTTTCCAAATTATTGTGTTTAAACATTTGGAAAGGTCAGAGGTCAGTGTCCCCACTGGCAGGCACTGGGTAGTAACGTTGGTAACCCACAATCGCGCATATCAGTTAATAGTTAATGCAGATGGTGACTTTGGTGACTTTATGTATAAAAATACAGTCTAGTAATATGCACTTAATTACCCTTTATAACTTCTACTTGATGGTAGTAGGATCATATGAGTACTGGTATAGGTGTGTAAAGGTACTAGAAATGCTGAGGCTTTTGGTCTATTAGTATGACATGAGGCAACACAAGTATGAAATGAGGCAACACATTTTTCCCCCAACATAAAAGGCATGTAGTACTTTATCTTAGATCAATATGACATTTAGCTTCACTTCCACTTCCATCGTTCACTGGCGTGCAGTTCAGGTCAGCTGTAGTCTTTCACTAGGTGAGCAACACTAAAGTGGCACTAGCTTGGCATGGCGCCAGGCAGGCAGTATAGAGTGCAGCACTTTTATCTGAGATCCTCAAAGCGCCCTTTCATGGCCACTGATTGCAGTTTACCCGCGAGTCACGGGCAGAGAGATAAACAACGGGGCATCAGATGAGAGGGGGATGGTTGCACGTTATTGTGTTGCCACATGTCATTCATGTTTGTTTACCCTCGTCGCCATGACGGGCATACAAACCGGTTTACTTAAGGTGGGGGGGGGGGGGGGTTGCTGAGTACGAGCTGTTGCGAGCTGTTGATCAGGGAGTGTTGTTGATCAGGAAGTGTGTTGTGTTGTACTGTGTGTGGGCACAAAGCATTGTGGGAAGGGAAGGTAGTGATAGTGTGTGTATGTGTCCGAAGCTTTGCCAAGCTAGAGGACCTGCCATCAGAGCAGTGGAACCATGCCACAGTGAGGAACGCCCTCAAGGAGCTGCTGAAGGAGATGAACCAGAGCACACTGGCCAAGGAGTGCCCTCTCTCACAGGTAACACCAGCCCACACACATACCTACTAGGGGTGAGCGTGTGTGTGTGTGTGTGTGTGTGTGTGTGTGTGTGTGTGTGTGTGTGTGTGTGTGTGTGTGTGTGTGTGTGTGTGTAGACACCTTGTTTGTGTGTGTGTGTTTGTGTGTGTGCGTGTGTATGTGTGTGTCTGCGTGCGTATGTAGGCACCTTGTTTATTTGTGTGAGTGTGTGTGTGTTTGTTTGTGTGTGTGTGCGTGTGTAGGCACCTTGTTTATGCCATATGTCTGTGTGTGTGTGCCCATGTGTGCCTTGCCTTATGGCAAGTGTTCCATTCCATCTAAGGGTGCACTTTGTGAGATTTATGCACGTGTACGTGTTGTGTTTCAGTGGGGCTGTGTGTGTGTGTGTGTGTGTGTGTGTGTGGGTGTTGATCCTTATATGAATTGCAAGCATATGTGTGTGGCTTTCGGTTTCTCCTTGTGTGTGTGCTTGTGCATGTTTTGTGAATCTTATTTTTTTTTCAGAGATACTTGTATATTCCATTTTGTTTGTTAGCCATTAATAACATTCCTCTTACCCCCCTCTCTCTCAACAGAGTATGATTTCCTCCATTGTGAATAGTTCTTATTATGCCAACGTCTCCACCGCAAAGTGCCAAGAGTTTGGCCGTTGGTATAAGAAATACAAGAAGATCAAAGGTAAGATTTTTAACCTCTAAACTAGTAGAATTAGGGTTACCTTGATTCAGTTTAGATGCAGCTCTTTTCAGTTCAACTTTAGACTCAATGTAAGTGATATGAAACGGTGGTCAGTGCAATACCACACAAGGCAGTCACTTCTGAGGCTATACAGCAATGGTGTTGAGAATGATACTTTTTTTATAATGAAAGGCTAGGGGCTTCATGCTTTGTGTGACTAGTTATCTTTGTATATCCCGACTCTTTAAACAGTACAGTGCAAAGAAATCACTGCTATGGCTTTAATGGAAACCACCTATCCTGCCCAGCAGAACCCCAGGGGGTCCAAGAAAACAGGGCCCTTGCAGATGGCAGTCTCAGAGTTCGTCTGTTTAAGCCGCTTAGCTTCAAAATGCCTATGACAATTTCCTCGTCTTTTTTGCCCCCCGAAAGCGACATAATTACACAGTAGGCCAGATCAAAGTGGCCCCCAAACCCCAAGCGCAGTCAAAGAGAGAGAGAGAGAGAGAGAGGCAGAGAGAGAGAGAGGCAGTGAGAGAGAGAGAGAGAGAGAGAGGCAGAGAGAAAGAAAGAGAGAGAAAGAGAAAGAGAGAGAGAGAGAGAAAGCTGCGGGAGAATAAAGAGATCCTCGGCACGCTGACAGAGTAAGCAGTGTTAAGTTACACCAGCGCCTCCACTATTAGTTCTGCTCCATGCATCTCTGTGGAAAACAGACAGAGAGGGTGCGTGTGGGGGCCTCCAGATGTGATTGCCCCCCAAGTGTGGTGGATCTTATTGGGTCTTTAGTGTGTCAATCAAAGTTTTGAGTGCATGATGGGGTTATGAGTTTAAGGTCTTCTCCACATGTGCCATGGAGAAAAGTGACTGTGTGTATTCATTGTGTGCCATGTGGATGTTGTCTTGTGTGAAGCAGGGGATTACCTGGAGAAGATTTGGTCAGGACGAGAGAACTCTGAAATCAAAGGTGAGTTGTTTTGCTGGTTACGATGTGTCATCAGGACAGGACAGCTGTGTGTGTGTTCCCCATCAGTTCTTTGATTGAACAGAAATGATGGTTTTGTGTGGATGACCACAGCCTGAGACCTCTCTCTCTCTCTCTCTCTCTCTCTCTCTCTCTTTCTCTCTCACACTCTTTCTCTTTCTCTCTCTTCCCATTTCTCTTCTGTCCCTTTCTCTCTATCTCTTTGTATCTCTCTCTCCCTCTCACTCTCTCTCTCTCTCTCTGCAGTGGAGCGTGACAGCCTGGCTGATTTCTGCATCCTGGGCCAGCGCCCTCCTCCTCACCTGGCCGGCCTGGCTCAGCTCGGCCCCCTGGGTGGCCCCGGCGGCCTCCTAAAAGGCACGTCCCTCTCCGAGCCCCCAAACTCATCCCAACCGCCCTCCTCCCACCAGCAGCACCAGCAGCAGCACCAGCAGCAGCAGCAGCAGCAGCAGCCATCGTCCCAGCAGCAGCAGCAGCAGCACCAGCAGCAGCCTCAGCAGCCGTCGCCCCACGGGCCGCTCCACCACAGCCCCCCGCTGCGCACCCAGGTGCCCCCGCCACCCCCGCCGCCCTCCGCGCTGCAGCCCCTGCTGGGCCCCGGCGGTCTGCTCTCGCCCCAGCTCAGCCCGCAGCTGGTGCGGCAGCAGCTGGCCATGGCCCACCTCATCAACCAGCAGCTGGCCGTCAGCCGCCTGCTGGCCCACCAGCACCCGCAGGCGCTCAACCAGCAGTTCCTCAACCACCCGCCGCTGCCGCGCTCCTCCAAGGCCGGCAACGGAGGGCCCGGCGACCCCGGCTGCAACCCGTCCGCCTCCGAAGTGTCCGGCGATATCTACCAGAGGGTCAGGGACGAGCTGAAGAGGGCCAGCGTGTCACAGGCGGTGTTCGCACGAGTGGCTTTTAACCGCACACAGGTTAGCACAAGAGAAGGGAGGCTTGTCCAGCACTGGGGGAACTGAGTGAATGTTATGCTTTTAAAAGATTTCAACTTTGTAATTAAAAATGAATTAAATTTCTTGATTCAGTTCCATTGCAAGCATCTCTTTGGTTACATTGACTACAACAAGTGTTATGATTTATGGGGAGCTGTGGGAGTCTTTCCAAGTCAAGTGCCGACAGATCAAACGTCACTGCTATCAACAAACAATTTCCACAAACAAAGTCGGTTATAAGCTGACATGAGGCCATTCAAACTGTCATGTCAGCTTATAACCGACACATCAAACTCAAATCAAAAAGCAAAATACAGAAGTTTGCACGCACTCGACACACACACACACATACACACACCCACACACATCCACGCACACACACACACACACACACACACACACACACACACACACACACACACACACACACACACACACACACACACACACACACACTCTTACACATACAAATGGCTGTAATAGACAGCTCCTGAAGCCAGAAATGGCTCTTTGATTCTGATGTGGGGCTCAGGGGGGGGCAGTGGGCCCCTGGGATGGGTCTGGTCTCCCATCCCGCCCTCCCAGCAGCACACACACCTGGCCCATTCAGGCTCGGCAGGCCAGCCTCACGCTCCATTAGAGCCCTCACGGCGCTCCCCTCAGTGGGTGGAACACGCTGAGGCACAGGTGAAGGGCATGTGGGTGGTGGTCCACATGAGTGTGTGTGTGTGTGTGTGTGTGTGTGTGTGTGTGTGAGAGAGATAGAGACTGACTGAGTGAATGAGTTAGTGCATGAATGTTGTCAGAAAGTCTGAAGAGTGTGGATGTGAAGGGCTAATGTGTGGGGGCTTCACTCTTGTTGTGTGTGTGTGTATTTATGTGTGTGTGTGTGTGTGTGTGTGTTCATACTCTCAGGGCTTGCTCTCAGAGATCTTACGAAAAGAAGAGGACCCCCGCTCAGCCTCCCAATCGCTCCTGGTCAACCTGAAGGCCATGCAAAACTTCCTCAACCTGCCCGAGGGCGAGCGTGACCGCATCTACCAGGAGGAGCGCGAGCGCACCATGAACCCGCCTGTTGGCCTGCCGCCCACCCCACCCTCAGGTGGCGGTGGGGGTCGCCTCTCTCAGGTACTGACCTCGACACTCGCTGCCCCCTCACTCTGATGTCTTCCCATAGGCTTGTCCAAATTGCTAACTATGAAGACAAAATGTAATGATATGAACATCCAGACTGACGAAAACACAATAAAGGACGTTTCAGGAATAATTGAATGTCTAAAATTTGACTGATTCCAATTGGCTGTTCACTTTACTATCGCTCCGAAAGTGATGCCTGACGATATCATTCACCATGTTGTTGTTATAGTATGCAGTGTGGACATTGTTGTCCTTAGTGACTAGAGCAGTTTCGAAAACTTTTTTAGCGTTATCATTATAGTTATCGCTGGCAGTGTGGACAGGGTGTTACACCCTAACCTACAGCAGAGTCTGTGTACAGGGGGGGACTGACTGACTCTGGATCTGGCGTCTGATCTGCTAGCTCCATACCAGATCAGATTCAGGGCTGTTCCACGGTCAGCTCAGAGATTGTTTTGTCTGTCTTCGTGTTTCTGGCTGCTCTCTGAGACAGTTTTTTTTACCCTTCTTTTTTTTGTCTGTCTTGTTTAGTTTTGGGGTTAGGCATATTTTTTGTGTTATCTGTATCGAATGTGCAAGAGTCTTGAAGTGCCAGTCAGTCAATCATTTGGTATTCAACTGTTGCATGGGCAGTTTCATATGACTGAGTGAAAGTTTCTTCTGTGAAAATGAAGTTCTGGTCTCAAATGTTGTGACACGAAGTGGCAATGTGGCTGGCTGATAAGAAAACAAAGGGCATTGTCTGGCTAGCGTGTTGCTGGAAGTTCTGCGCTCTTTGCCGAGCCATAAATGCTTAAGAGCACACAGCCGCAAGATTGAGGGCCAACACTTTTCATGTGATACTTCATTAAGTGTGTCACGACACATGAGTTTGGCAAAAGCGCAAAATAGTTGAATTAGTGCAATTTTGTTGTGAAATATCTTTAAACGGTGCTTGTCATGAGCAGACGCACACTGGTTTGGGATTGTGTGGGTAGCATGTACTGTGTAAGACAAATTCTCCATGTGTTTCACACTGCAAACTTCAGTCAAGTTTGCTATGCATGTAGTGTGTGGAAAAAAACAAGTGTTTCATGCATTAATTTGACAATGGATATTTGAAGAAGAATGTGAATGTGTCCACTTATCAGGAGTTTTTCTGGCCTGTGCAGAAAGTGTGGGAGCGTTCCATAGATGAACAGTTGACCCCTGATGCCTGGGCATCCATCTGGAAGAACAAGAACAAAATCTCAAATTCGGTAAGGATGGCTAGCTCTGATTTGTTTGCTTTGAATGATGCAAGATCCTAGACAGATTTGCCCGTACCCAGTCTCTACAGAAAAAAAGCATATACTTAGATTAAAAGTATTAATTTTCTGCACGTTATAAAAGTATATACTTAGATTAAAAGTATTAATTTGCACATTATT
>NW_027468718.1:29881016-29888516 GCF_046254945.1 Alosa pseudoharengus | reverse complement strand
AGTTCTTTTTCCCCCGTCAGGTTCTGCACCGGCACCCGCCACAGCCCCTGAAGGACCACTCCCCCATGCACGAGGAGCCCCTGCCCAGCTCCGCAGTGGACGAGACATCACAGAACAGCGCCTCCTCGTCCGCTGCTGCCGCCGCCGCCGCCGCAGCAGCAGGCTGTCCCAGCGGGGCCGGCGCCGGGCCCAAGAAGCCGCGCTCGCGCACCAAGATCTCCCTGGAGGCGCTGGGCATCTTGCAGAGCTTCATCCAGGACGTGGGGCTCTACCCGGACCAGGAGGCCATCCACACGCTCTCGGCCCAGCTGGACCTGCCCAAGCACACCATCATCAAGTTCTTCCAGAACCAGCGCTACCACGTCAAGCACCACGGGCGACTGAAGGAGCTCGGAGCCGAGAGCGCGGCTGGCGGCGGAGTGGACGTGTCCGAGTACCGCGACGAGGAGCTGCTCTCGGGCTCCGAGGACGCCGAGTCCAGCGAGGACGGCCACGAGGAGATCTACGGTGGCCAGGAGGGCGCCGGCGGACCCGGAGCCGCATCCTCCTCCGCGGCAGGCGGGTCGTCCGCCACCTCAACCCCGACCCCCAGCTGCGGCGGCGGCCCGGACGAGGGCAAGGACAAGGGCCACTCCAGGCCCAGCTCCCTGCCCCCCAGCGGCTCGTCCTCCAGCCCCCGCGAGCAGGCCGACTACCACAGATAAGACCCCCAACACACGGCCACGACGAGGGCAGGGGAGGGGGGTAGCAGGCCGGGACGGGGAGGGACAGGGGGAGGGAGAGGAAGAGGTGGTCACACACTAAAACTGTCCAACGGCAAAGGCTCGCAGCGGTCTGCCCTGACCTCTGACCTCTGAACTGACTGACAGGCACCGTAGGGGATTGATTGCCAGTAGGCTCCCATGAACAGGCAGCCACACACTTATAAAGCGACTCATATAGGTTACTAAATCACTACGTTTTGTTGAGCGCTGACAAAGAGATATCAGTACCAAAGGATGGTGGATGAGATTTTGAACAGACAGCGAGTGTGTGCCTGTGCTTCAAGAGTCCCATGTCATCTCACTGTGGTGATCATGAGTTTACTGATTTGCTTGTGATGCAGTTCAACTGCAGAATCACCCAAACACTTATGTTTTAAAATACTATCACCCAATAGACAACACTTATCCATTAACACTAAATGGAATCTTTAAATGACAAATAAAATTGCAATTTTATGCCCAACACTCATGGGGGCGTGTAGAGAACTGAGAGAGGAGAGATGCCCCCCCCCCCCCCCCCCCCCTTAAGTTGAGTCAAATCGCCCCCTCCACCTTAACAGCAAGAGGGACAATGGAGCTTTGGACCTCTCAAAGGACAGGCGAGGATGTACTCCTGCCTGATCAAGCAGCTGTGTGGGCGGTTGTGGCTTGCCTCTTCCTCCCTGCGTCCCTTCGACAAGGCATTCCTGGCGGTGTCTGATGGGGGGAGGTCGGGGCATGTGGGGGGTAACCGTGCGAGACTGTTTAAGAGTAGGGTGGAGACTGGAGGTGGTGGAGAGAGAGAGAGAGAGAGAGAGAGAGAGGAGGGAGTGGGCTGTGGGGTGTATACAACAGCTCAGCCCATCAATCCAATTATAAACATGTGTGGTCTGTGCCGAGCCCGACAGCCACTTTGAGGAGAGAGGAGAGGCGTCCCTCCCTCAGCCTCCCCCACACGCCACCCCCACATCCACCCCCACATCCACCCCCACCCCCACCCCAACCCCAACCCCTCGCCCGACCAGCCACATTGGTCCCATCAGTCTGTGTGGTACCCCCCCCCCTCCCCCACCTCCTCTCCTCTTCTTCCCCACCTTGATAAGCACCACCCCAAAGCCTGTCTGTTTGTCAGCCTGTCTCCGACACTCATCTGTTCTTCTTAGGTTTCTGAGTGTTTGTTAACAACAACATCATCAACAACAACAACTTTGTGTAATCCTCTGCTGCCTCGGCTGTCATCTGATTACACGCTGGCCACCAAGCAAGCAGAAGCAATCAGAGAAAAAGACTTTGAGGACACCGGGGCACAGAGGGCTAGAACAGCCAAAACAAAGGGGGAGCTTCAGAAACATGGACTAATGCCACTGCAGTCGGCCAGCCTCTCCCTACCTTTAACCCACACAAGAGTCGGAAAAAAACACAGAAAAGACATGCAGCAAATGTCAACAATCAAGCACTTTATGTGCGGTAGCCCACCCCTCATACTTATCCAACATTTCCCTCCCCCCAGACTGGTACTCCGTGTGCCACTTCACCAACCCTACCCACATAAACTCCATGACTCTATTTATTACTATCTTTATCCATGATTATTGTTATTATTATTGTTGTTGTTATGGCTGTTATTGCAGTCATCGCTGTTATTTTTAGTTGTATTTGTCATGGTCCAATGTCAGCTTTTGGCTCGTGGTGGTTGTTTTGGTAATGAGAGACTTTATGAAAGGGGACAGCACTGCCAAAAAATTGGAATGAGAGAATAAGAAGCAGTTACTGATGTTATTGAGCAAAACCCTGAGATGTTGTGTACTGCCAGCTCTGTCTGTCTATCATATGGACTTTTCTAAAGTTGGCATTTGTCAGACCAGGAGCTGTATCCAAACTAATTATAAGAAAAACATAAGAATTGAAATGTACCTTTTTTTGCTGCAGATGTTGACAATCCTATTATTTTTGTTTGTTTGTTTGTTTGTTTGTTTGTTTGTTTGAGCCAGTCATAACTCACTGGCCGTGAACTCTGAATTCTGTATGGACATGTTTGTGTTCACGAAACAGTACCTGGAAATGAACTCCGACGTAAAGGCGACAAGTTCGAAATGCCACAATAGGGTTGCTGTGGCAACGTGTCGATCCAGGGCTCCAATTGGCTGCCTTGAGTCAGCTGCTCCCTCTCTCCTGAGTATTCCGGTTTAACAGACTCTGTGTCTGACCAGAGGTTGACCTTTCATCTATTTTAATTCAGTTAGGTAATATTAATGGTCTGTGTTTGTTGTTTTGTCTTCATGATGTAAAGCAGTTTTATGTCGTCCTGTTTTGGAGCTTAGATGGTATCACCCCCTCTCCCCTTCCTCCTTGTCCTCCACCTGCTCTTTTTCTTTGTACACTGATGTGTGTTTGTTCCACTGTTTAGCTTTTGTGATGAGATTTAAATATAAAAAAACGAATTGATGTTTTCAGAAAGAAAGTTACATCCTCAATGGTCAGGGTGCACTTTTTAAATGAATATTTGTGACTAAGTCATGACCGCCACTTCTGGGGCAAATCTGGAAGACTGTACATAGTGTATGCAAGGTGGAGATGCCGTTGTCGAAGAAACAATGAGCATGTGTTAAAAACCCACTCATAGACATCCTCAACACACTGCACACGTTCATCCGGAGAAAAGTGACTTTGAGATTTACTCCTCACTAATCGTCAAATGCTTTATTATGTCTGAGAAATAAAAGTTAAACACAGTTTAAAACCCACCTCATAATCTCTCCCTCTCTCTCTCCCTCTCTCCTCCCTCCCTCCCCTTTGTCCACTGCTCTGAACACTGGCTCAGTATCTGGCCGTGGCTGCTCTGCATTTCTCAGTCCCGTTCGATTAGAGGCCTCCCTAAAGCCACGAGGGCCAGCGTCCTCTAATAAGACACGTGCGGCGAGTGACAGTAATTCGCATGGAAGCGCCAGCGTGCACAGGGGCGGTCCACGGGGGTTGTCCCACGGGAGCCTGCAGCGCCTCACCCGGAACGAGGGCTGACACCAGGAGCCTCCGAGGGGCCCCCTTTAGTCTCCGGTCATTGGGGTGTCGTAGGAGCCCCCTCTAGTAGAGTCCCCACATTCCCCTCTCGCAGCTCCAAGACACATTGATAGGGTCTAGTGCAATCTCTCCACTGTAGGAGGGGACAGCCTGCTTGGAATCAGGGATTAGTGGGTTCGATACGTAGTTTTCTGTCAAAGAGGTAATTCTATCTACTTGTCACTTTCTCCACTTCAGGAAGAATCATCCGAAGATGAGCATGCGTCTGTTTACTATTTCGCATCTCTTGTTTTATTTGTTTGTTTGTTTGGTTTCAGTCAGCTGTGCAAAAACCTTGTTCTTAGTCCCTCTGTGGACACTGTATAAGACAGCCCAAATACCCCATGAAGCCCCCCATCCCCCCTCCCTCCACTCCCTTAGAGTGTCAACTGTCTGGAGGCTCCGAACAGGGCATCTAATGACATGGCTCTGATGGTCAACCACATCCACACCACAGTTAAGCCTGTCAGTCAGCTCCCACCCAGTGAGGCCCAGACCTGCCCCAGTTATTACCCCTGCAGCTCTCCTCAGAGCCCCCTTCCCCCAGGCCCACACCCACCCACCCCTCCTGTGGAGCCTAGATCAGCCAAAGACAAGTGATGCTGATGAGCCAATCCCTCATTCAACCACTCCCCCCCCCCCCCTCAAAAATACACCTCACCACCACCTCTCTCAAATTACCCCTGTGTGTGTGTGTGTGTGTGTGTGTGTGTGTGTGTGTGTGTGTGTGTGTGATGAGCGAGGGAGTGCGGTGTGTGTGTTGGAGGCTGGTGTTTAACCTGCCCTGGCGGGGAGTCTGGTCCTCAGCGTGAGGCAGGAGCATTCACCAGCCTGCTATCGCTCGCCCTACGTCCCCCAGAGAGACACTAAATCAGGTGAAGAATAGACAGAGCGGATGAATGAGTGAATGAGTGAGTGAATAAATGAAAGAAAGACAGAGAGAGAAAAAAGAAACAAAGATGGGCTCTTTGGGATCCTGATGAGCAGCAGGTTAAGGTCAGTTGCCAATTATCCCACTACTTTTCTGCCTTTCACTCTCTCGCATTCCTCATTCTCTCCTTCGAACAGACAATCACTCGCTCTCACGCTGTGGTGTCATGCTTAATTGGGGTTGATCGTCTCAACTTATGGAGGTGGCAGTCACTCAGTGAACAGCAGCAGCGTCATGAGACTGCAACTCCTCGTAGGAGGCCATCTCGACTCTTTCATGATCCTGTCCAAGTCACAATCATTTTTATATTGTCAGGATTAGAATCTACTAGTAAAGTGGTCATGACACTTTACTAATGCTACATAATGCTCTTATGCTGACAAGAGGAAAGTCAACTCTATTTGATGGTGTCACCAAATATAGTATATATATATATATATATATATATATATATACTGTATATACATACTGATAAAAGCCCCCACACTTAAACTCTATAGAGCTACTTTCACTGTATATGCCTGATGGTTTCATGTGTACGTGATTTTAAGTTTCTTGAGCTGATAACATGGAGCGATAATTGTTTTTCTTGCAGTGCCTCTTGACTAAGCACAATGTCCCACCTAATTGTTGAGAACAATCCATTATAACATTCAAGTTGATCTTCAGGTTTGCCACCGCTGCCAACACTTTCATCTCGATTTTCTATTTCACCTACAATGTGAATCAGGATTGCCATTCCTGGATTGGTATTTTTCATATTCCATGTAAATCAAGTCATAGTCATTATCACTAAGTGATAATTAACTCTCTAACTTATGTGCATTGCTTTTTTGTGTATTTTTTTGTTTTTCATATTTTATTTTTCAAATTGCTGTCGTTTAAATAAAGTGCATCCATTGAAAAGGGAACGATTGTTTCTGCCTCTCTCTCTCTCTCTCTCTCTCTCTCTCTCTCTCTCTCTCTCTATCTCTCTCTCTCTCTCTCTCTGTAAATGCAGCATATGTTTTATATGGGTTTCTATTTAACTGGGGATGGGAGCAAGAGGGGCTAATGCATTCAACCAAACCCCCACAGCCGTCATTATTTTATCCTTATTCTTCTAAGGCCGCCCCAGTGTTTCAAAGAGCATAGCACCCCGCCTTCAGAACAATGCGATGTTGTCTTTTTTTCTGGGGGGGGGGGGGGGGGGGCCGGGACCGTGGGCATTCGAGTGGTGTGGCCACAGGAACCAAATACTGTTTCATTTGTACATAAAAAGCAATCAAAATAAACCATAATAGGAAAAACAGACCGTGGCGCACTTGGTCTGCCTTACTGGAAACAGTCAATGACGATGTAACTTTTGTGTGTGCGACTGTGTGTTTATCCTTTAAAAAAAAAAAAACATTTTAAAAAACAATCACAATCATTGGATGACCAGCATGGGTGATCCACTGAATAATAAACAACTGTAGGTTTTTTGGAGGTTGTTGTTGTTATGTGTGTGTGTGGGTATCTGTTTGTGAGGCGAAGCGGGTCCCAGCTATGTTATGGTCAGCGAATAATGTGTCGAAGCCACATTCATCAACATAAACTAAAAAAAAACCTGCTCATTAGGCAAAACAGGCCACAAAATACTTCAAATCACTTCAACATCTCCTTTTATCCCCAAACACCAAAATGGCCTCCAGCTTACTCTCTATACGAACTGGGCAGGTTGATTAGAAGTCATTTGCATCAGTTATAGTCTCTTAAAAGCTCTTAAAATCTCATAGTGCCTCATCTGTCTTCATCACCTTCATCTATCTAACACTGTTTTTATCTGATACGGTCTTTTGACTTTACGCTCTATGAGTGGTGAGATGCAAGCTTACACAAGCCCCTTAAGTGATTTTCCAAGTCTTCCTGCAGCATTTCTCACTTTGCTCTTTCTCTGAATGGTGACGAAAAAAGGACACATCCATCTCTTTAAGAACCCACAGTGATTCCCACAACTGAAATTACTCAGACGAGGACGAGAGCCCCCAACCTTTCATTTATACGCTCTCTCCCGGCCTGGTGAGCGGTCCCATCACACGAAGGCCAACTCCTCTCCGCTTCTTACCCCAGTTGGAAGCCTTTTGACTGGACTGGCCACCTGCCAGGCCAGCCTCCCTGCCGTGGCCCCCCCACTCTTCTTGCCCCCTCCTCCGTCCTTCCCCGAGCAGCTTGCGGCGTTGTCCTCTGGTTTCCATTCAGTGCCAGGCCCCCAATCTCCTAATTGAACTTATTATTCGCTCAATTGGCTGGCTTGAACCCCCTTTGCCTCCCCCTCAGCCTCTCTCCAAGCCCCCCCATCCCCCCCCCCCCCCCCCGACACACACACACCACCAACACACCCCTCCAGGTCTGAAGCTGGTTGTCATTAGCAGGGGGTGACGGGATTGGGGGATGTGTGTGTGTGTGTGTCGGGGGGGTTCCTATCGGAGCAGTGAGAGCAGCGTTTAGGGGTGTCGAAATAAAACCATTGGCCCTGGCAGAATTTGCTGCTGCATCCGTTAGCTCTTGGATGCGAGTCAGCCCTCATTCCACAACGGCAGCTAGGCCAGACCACCCAGACTGGGGTGTAGCTAGGTTTATGTCCTGCCTGACGGCTCTTAATTCAGCGCCATGATTTGGGGTTTTTTTCAACAGAGGTTTCATCCCGCTATCCTCTGTCTATGAATAAAACAAAATGTTTATATGATAGCAACACACATACATTCATTGGGGCTTATGGTTACATTTCTGGTTTTGGTTCTGGTTATG
>NW_027468718.1:29871016-29873516 GCF_046254945.1 Alosa pseudoharengus | reverse complement strand
TGGTGCCTTTACAATCTGTGGGCACCAGTGATTGTTGGTCATCGGCGGTTTATGTAAAAATAGAGAATAATGATGGCTTTGGTGCTCATTGTGCCTCCTCATGGTATTAAAGATCTTAGCCGCACTTGGGACAACATTCAGCGGCGCTTGGTGAACTAGGGCTGCCTAGAATAGCCGTCTGCGCATACCAACACAGCAGCATTGTCAGCCTCATCTTCCTCATCTGTCTGAGGAACTTGTCTCTGAACTGGTGTCACAAGCAAGCTACAGGTGTTCAAATAAGTTTTCCATGTTTAGAGACGACAAAACAGCCAGTGTGAATACGTCCTATGAAACGGAACATTTTCCTATTGCTCTCTTCTGCTCCATTTCTCTCTCAGTCCGTGATCCCTTCTTTCATGACCTCCTTAATGCCTAATATGACATTTTCTATCCTACTTTGTCCCCAGGACAGTCCTCATTAACTCGGACAGAATCTTCCACCAACACCTCTGGCTCTTCTAATCCTACGTCAGTGTCTGTCTCCACGTCCCTCTTCGGGGATTAATGACTGACAGGAGGTCATCATCTTCACGGCCTGGAGCTGTTTTAAATGCCGCTGACCTTTCACCCCGCCGCAGTTAATGATTGGATTTCAGCCATTAAGACAACCGGTGCTGCCATTATTAACTTCAAGCGCATCATCAAGGTGAGAGGGGGGAAAATGGGAACAAAGCACACACACACACACACACACACACACACACACACACACACACACACACACATACACACACACACTCTCTCTCTCTCTCACACACACACACACACACACACACACACACACACACACGCATGCTGTCATGGTAGGAGTCAGACCATAGATATTAGATTGCTTACCGATTAAAAATACAGGTTTTCAGGGTTTTCATGTGAATTGGTGCATGCTGTGTAGACCCAGCACTGCATGTGTGTGTTTGTGTGTGTGTGTGTGTGTATGTGTTTATGTGTTTGTGTCCGAGTGTGTTCATGTGTGTGTGTGTTCATGTGTGTGTGTGTGTGTGTGTGTATGTGTTTATGTGTGTTTGTGTGCGAGTGTGTTCATGTGTGTGTGTGTTCATGTGTGTGTGTGTGTGTGTGTGTGTGTGTGTATTTAACCGAAACCTGTGTGGGCAGCTGTATTAGCTCACCTGTGCAGCACAATACTCCTGCGTCCCCTCTGTCAAGCTCAATTAACCGCTACTGAGCGCGTGCAGAGCGGGAGACCAACCCCCCCCCCACACACACACTCCACCCCACTCCCCCAATCAAACTCTCTCCTTCCCCTCTCCTCCTCCTCAGCCTCAACCTCCTGCCTTGCGTCTGCCATTGGCCGATGGCCTGGGTGATAGCATTGAGCCTCTGTCTCCCCCACGGCCCCGGCATGCAGCACTCTGTCTGTAGATGGCCGTGCTGATAGCATTCATGGCCGCGCCAGCCTGCTTTCATCTCCAGCACATCTGTCGGCCCGGTGCCAGCCACTGGGCAAGAGCGGGCATGCACCGGGCACAGCCACCCACGCTGCCCACAACCAACAGTGGCACAGGTTGCGTTCCAAAGATCTGGTTGTATTCAATAATGACCATGTAATAACTACTGTCCATACATATTGAGATGAATGTATTAATATATCTTTGCTTGCTAAACGATACTGTTAATTCACCACTGTAGTTTATGTGTGCAAAAAGTCCATATTCCCATGTCCATTAGGTGTTTATTAATAGTTTATCTCATGAGTGATTCTTTAACTCTTGGACAACAGTGTATGTCTGCTCTGATAGTTCCTGTACAACCAAATAATCGGGCTTTCGCTTTAGCAATTACGCTTGCTTCCTGTGCAGGTTAAGGCGAGTGAGGCAGTGAACATGTGTTAATAATGAATCGGCCTTAACACCTGCGACTTGTTGGAGTGGAAAAAAACCCTCTGACCCTCTCCCACTGTGGGAGCCTTCTCAACAGAAGTCATTATCTGTCAATCAATCATTAATCTGTTAAATAATCACCCTTCTCTGGCACGGCACGGCATGGTAGGACAGGCCAATCCCAGATCTCAGATCAGTTGAAGTCACCCTCATTTTGCTCCTGTTCCACATACTGAATGCAAAGAAATGAGTTGACATAGAAGAAATGCGGAGAAAATGAGAAAATGCATCCGATTGTTTACCGATTATAGTCTATCTTATATTCTTACATGTCTGACATGGCCCTTGACTGAGATCTCCTGTCCAGTCGATGATGAGGTCCAGCCGTGGCTGATGTTAGTGTTCTTTAGTGGAGCTTTTGCTCTACTGTATCTATCACTCTCATACCAGACTGGGTCTCCTCACCCTCTCACCACACCCTGTCCTTCCCTCCCTCCTCAAATGTGTAATTATGCACTAATGGCTCATGTTTGAAGCCGATCTTGTGCATAAACAGGCGAAGGAAGTTTTTAAAGAGCTGTAATCACTCGCTCACTCCCTCCCTTCGCTCTCCTCTTCAG
>NW_027468718.1:29858516-29863516 GCF_046254945.1 Alosa pseudoharengus | reverse complement strand
GTGTCTGGGGCATTATTAGTAATTGTGTGTGCAAACTGTTTCACTTTCCTCCTGCCCTGCTCGCAGCTGCCCCACCATCACAGCAGCTGATCAGATGAGTGTGTGTGTGTGTGTGTGTGTGTGTGTGTGTGTGTGTGTGTGTGTGTGTGTGTGTGTGTGTGTTTGTTTGTTTGTGTGTGTGTGTGTGTGTGTGTGTGTGTGTGTGTGTGTGTGTGTGTGTGTGTGTGTGTGTGTGTGTGTGTGTGTGTGTGTGTGTGTGTGTGCATACGTGTGTGTCTGTGTGAGTGTGTGTGTGTGTGTTTCTGTGTGCATGTGTGTGTCTTGCTCAAATATAGGCAACTGACCCATTCTGTGCATGGTGTGACTGTACTATGGGAACAAGCCAGTCAGTTCCTCTGATTCTCACTGCTATTCTCCTCACTCTGAATAACACGAAAGACAAATTAGTAAAATTGAGGTACGAACACATGAGATGGACCAGAAGCGTCTCTCAGGCAAATGGAAGTCAGACTTCCCTCAGACGAATGGAAAAACAGAGAGAATGGGAGAAAAAATATGAAGAAAGAGAGAGAGAGAAAAAGAGAGAGAGAAAAAGACAGTAATGATATTGATGGTGCATGTAGAGACGCGGTGACCTTGCAGTCCAGAGTTGATGACACAGGGCGCTGACCACAGAGAGCCACTAATGAGCAGTGTGACATCCCAAGCGCCTGTGTGACTGACATCCATGTGTACCCGAGTCCACCACTCAGCCCCGTCCTAGTCCGTTGAGATCCCGCTGTTTTAGTGGACTCACCCACTCGAAAATAGAAATATTTTTTGATTGTTGCATGATGTGTTTGCCTGTGCGTCTAGGGCCCTTTCTGCTCTAATTCAACAGCAAGCTCACAGTGACCTCAAATGAGCACGGCAAAGTGAAAACTGCTAATGCTTATGCCTACTATTAAAGATGTAGTTCGCATTTACAACACAAAGTTAGCCCTACAGAGCTGATGTTGTGTGTTAAGTCCAAGACCATTTCAAGAAGAACACAAGGAAAGGAATTAAAGAATACTATTTGACAGTTGTTTTCTATTCACCCCAGATGTTGAATAACTCTCCTTTCTAAACCCTGATAAACATGTAGTGTTCTAAACATGTAGTAATCTAAACATAAGTAAGTATACTGTAAGTATATACTCTTTTGATCCCGTGAGGGAAATTTGGTCTCTGCATTTATCCCAATCTGTAAATTAGTGAAACACACTCAGCGAACACGCAGTGAGGTGAAGCAAACACTAATCCCGTCGCACTGAGCTGCCTGCTACAACAGCGGCGCTCTGGGAGCAGTGAGGGGTTAGGTGCCTTGCTCAAGGGCACTTCAGTCGTTCCCAATGGTCGGGGCTCGAACCGGCAACCCTCCGGTTAGAGGTCTGGAGTGCTAACCAGTGGGCCACGGCTGCCCATGTACTGTAGTGTTCTAAACATGTAGTGCTCTAAACATGCTCAAACGTGCTCTAAACGTAGTGTTCTAAACATGTAGTGCTCTAAACATGTAGTGTTCTAAACATGTAGTGCTCTAAACATGTAGTGTTCTAAACATGTACAGTAGTGCTCTAAACATGTAGTGCTTTGAACAGGTCTCCTCTTCACTGTGTCTTATATGTTATTTTCTTGCTGTGAGTCACTTAAATAAATAAAAGCGTCTGCCAAATGAATACATGTAAATGTGCATGTGAACGCTGAACATCTAAAAGGGGATTCCTCGTTCAGCGACAGCTCTGGTCAGTGGGCACAGATACTACAGCAGCATGTGTGAACCAGAGAGTAAACAACAGTTTACGGCAACAGAGTCCAGGCTTTTATGAAGAGGTCCAGAGACTCCTCTACCTCTGTCCAGTGTTTATAAACTCCTCAAGTGGTTGTACTGGGGCTGTAGCACAGACTTAACAAAAGACGCTGCTTCCTTCTCTGACCCCGAGTCACTTTATGGCAACACTTGGGCAAACACTGCTTTCAGTTGAATTGTGCTGTTATTTGAGGAATGACTTGTGTAAGCAAGTCAGCGTGTTCAGTAAATACACTGGATTTGTCACATTTTTACTTGCACAATGTTAATAGAATATTTATTGCCAACACAATGGGGTGTCTGTCTACACAAGTACAGTAATGCCAGAAAGGGAAATCCAAGATGTGAATTGGACATTGGGTGTCTGGCTTTCTCGTCTGTTCTGTACTGTGCTCCTGATGACCAAACCTGTGATCATTTAGACAACATGGCCTTCCAAATGGAGAGAACTGGAACAGATTAGAATGTATTCTAATCCAATTAATCACACTCACGAGGCAATGTCCTCCTTTCTTGTGATACAGTTGTGTTTATATACATGTGCAATTTTCAATGTGATTGAACTGGTGACGAGACAGAAATCTGTTGTTTCAGAACAACAAATCTAGTTCCACAACTCTACATCAACATCTAGTTCCACTACTCAATCATATGAGGAGGCCGCGATATCCTTTGAGTCTGGGGTTTCTGCACTGTCACATCAAATCATCTCTGCCGCTCCTCGGCCCTCTTTGTAGCAGCAGTAGATGTCAGCTCGTCGCCCACACTAAAGAATCCACGCAAATAATGTTCTTGTAGGCCTTAAATAGAAGAACCCCTCCATTGGGCCTTCAGTGGGGGCCATATTGTCTGAAGGTCTTGATAGGTTTCATCTTATGAACTACGGGGTGGTTTTACACAGAGTGGTTTGTAGGAATGTCTTCAGTTTAAATTACAACCTATTTTGCACGGAGTTGACAACGGTTGTAACCAGATGCAAATCTCTCCCAGAAACCTTGAGGAACCTTTTCCGTAGGGGTGCATTTCTGCTCTCTGTCCTTGTCCATTACCTAACATTACTGTCATAAAGCGTTATTATTAAAGGTGAAACTTGTGTATAGTGTTGAGCATCGCGGAAGGAAACATAATGACATTGCATTCTTCCATTTGTGTATTTTCTTAATGCTGTAATGTGACCCTGGGAGCTGTGTATATGGTGGCTGACAATGTGGGGTATGGTTTCATGGGACAGCCAGGTCCTCCTGCATTTGTTTATGTAAGGCAGGCTCTGGGGTTTGTTCATAAGTTCCTCATGGCACTAAATTACCTTATGTCATTTATCTGGAGTACTGTATGAATGTGTGTGTGTGTGTGTGTGTGTGTGTGTGTGTGTGTGTGTGTGTGTGTGTGTGTGTGTGTGTGTGTGTGTGTGTGTGTGTGTGTGAGAGAGAGAGAGAGAGAGAGAGAGAGAGAAAGCATTGTGTGAGAGAGAAACAGAGAGAGAGAGACAGAGAGTTTGTGTGTGTGTGTGTGTGTGAGTGTGTGTGTGGTATGGAAAGTGTGTTTTTTGAGAGAAAAAAGATAGTGTGTACTGTACACACATATGCATGTATGCATATTTCTGTGTCATCACAAGTGCAGGCCTCTCTTTACTGCACAGCAATTACAGAGGTCATGGGAGAGAGGGGCTTCCTGTGTAGACAACATATGTTTACAGCAGGGCTTTGAATACAGTCAAACCCATCGCAACATAGATACATACAACGTACTGTACATACATATTATATTGTGTATGTGCACTGTATGTGTTCTTGTCTCATCATACAAGTTCATAAACAAGTCAACGTGGACACTTGCTACTCTGCAATTAGAGCAGCTTAGATGTTATGAAATACATTCTTTTTAGTAATCATTTTGTTATTAATGACAGGACTACACCTAGTGTACACACACACACACACACACACACACACACACACACACACACACACATACAGATTATAGTGGTCCATGACTCTTGTCATTCCCTCCAAGTGCAGTCACCAGGGTGAGGCCACAGAAATTGTCCCCATGCCAGCAGTTAGTCCCATACCCGTAAACACACACACACACACACACACACACACACACACACACACACACACACACACACACACACACACACACACACACACACACACACACACACACACACACACACACAGCACCACCCACAGATGGGCGATTGTGTCCCGGTCGTCCCAGACGTCCAATGATCATGTGTGATGTTGTCTTGCACTGTCTCTCTCTCTCTCTCTCTCTCTCTCTCGCTCTTTCTTTTCTCTCCCCCCTATTCCATCGCTCCATGTTTAGTTTTCTTGCATTTTTGTTTGTGAGCCTGTGTGTGGAGAAGTATTTCATTGGCCTCATGCGTGATTGCACTGTCGGGCAGCAACACCCATTTATTACCTCCAGAAAAGCCCTCTATTACGGCTTATTCTATGGCTGCTATATTTACACTGGCATGTCTTGCGCCGGCCAGAGCCAAGAAGCTCACTTTACTGTTCACAGGCTGCGTCTTTACACATTCCACTCTGACCATAATGCCTGCTTTCGCGCTGCCAAAGGATGCACCGACTCTTTAAATCAGTGAGACAGAGTGAGTGAAAGAGAGAGAGAGAGTAATTATTATGAGTATAAAATAGTCATGATTTTTAAAGTGACTGTATTTCTTTTGATTAGTGACTGTTCGTGAGAATAACCACTCAATAAACTCAGACATTTAGTGAATGTATGGTGTATGCCGTAAACCTTGTTGTCATCTTGTCCTGGGTTAAGGAGTTTGAGCATCTTCCCAGGCCCAAAACGCCCATGCCACACATGCACACACAACACAAACACACTCCAACCATCCACATAAACAACTGCAATTGCTTAATGACACCCTGGCAATGATTCCCATATCTACTATTGAGAAGACAAGGCCATAGTCTTCTAAATTTCTGTGTTAGGGGGTAGTGTGTGTGTGTGTGTGTGTGTGTGTGTGTGTGTGTGTGTGTGTGTGTGTGTGCGTGTGGAGGGGGGGGGGGGGGGCTGTACTGGCAACAAATCAATGTAGAGACCGCAGAGAGACAGAATAGTTCCTGACAACCCAACAAAGTCATATTTACCGTGTTTGCAGGCGCCGATTCAATGAATAATACATTCTCCACCT
>NW_027468718.1:29836016-29853516 GCF_046254945.1 Alosa pseudoharengus | reverse complement strand
AGTGAGTGAGTGAGTGAGTGAGTGAGTGAGTGAGTGGGTGAGTGAGTGAGTGAGTGAGTGAGTGAGTGAGTGAGTGCGTGCGTGAGTGAGTGAGTGAGTGGGGGAGTGAGTGAGTGAGTGAGTGAGTGAGTGAGTGAGTGGGTGAGTGAGTGACTGAGTGAGTGGGGGAGTGAGTGAGTGAGTGGGTGAGTGAGTGAGTGAGTGAGTGGGGGAGTGGGGGAGTGAGTGAGTGAGTGAGTGAGTGAGTGAGTGAGTGAGTGAGTGGGGGAGTGAGTGAGTGAGTGAGTGGGGGAGTGAGTGAGTGGGTGAGTGAGTGAGTGAGTGAGTGAGTGAGTGAGTGAGGGCCTTTCCAATACCAGTCTCTACCCACTCCACTCCCCATCGATTACGGAGTGCACTCGGGTGGGAATCACCCCTCACAACTAAATGGGGTTCCCTTGATTTAAGCAATAAGCCCCAAGAGGCCGCAGGTTACATTGATTTTACAACAGCTAAGGAGCGTTGTTAGGCACGACGTGCAAGCGGAGACGCAGCTACTCCCAACTTTTATATCAAGTTTTGGTAGCGCAGTAATATAGAACGAAATGTGGTCAAGGCATTTTACAACGGCATCGAACGTGATTCAGCCAATCACAATCAAGAACCGGAACTATCAGTTTTAGAATAGAGCATAGGGTATACCACCACACTCAGTTTTGGGATGGATTTCAGTCTGCCTAGTGTAAACAGGTTATGACAGAAGCCTAGATCTGTTTACAGGTTTTCCTGTTATGGAAATATGGAATTTGTATAAAACATTCTCCATGACATTCAAAACACACTATCACTTACTGTATCGGTAATTGGTTTTGGATAGCCCTTAGGTAATATGGTGGACCCTCCATGTTACAGTAACACACAAGAGAGACGGAGAGCAAGTGGCCAGGGGGAGAGGGCGAAGTAACTCATTTCGGAAAGGGCCACAGTGAGTCAATGAGTGAGTGAGTGTGTGAGTCAATGAGTGAGTGAGTGAGTGTGTGAGTGAGTGAGTGAGTGACTGAGTGTGATCATACTCAAATCACACTCACAACTACCTGCTTTGTTTTGTTCAAAGCCTCTCTCTCTCTCTCTCTCTCTCTCCATTTCTTCCTTTATGTCCCTGTCACTATTTATTTCTCTGTATCTCTGCATCTTTCTCACTCATTTTCATCTTTTTCATTTTTAGATATTTGTGGTAAGATTTTTGAGATAATTGTAATTTCTGATAATACACCAATCTACACTATCACCCTTCTGCACATTTTTCTATTGTACTCTCTCTTTCTGTGTCACACACACACACACACACACACACACACACACACACACACACACACACACACACACACACACACAGATCTGTGGGGGGTCTGGCAGCCAGTCAGACAGTGGGTCTCTATGAGGGAGAGATGGAGGGAGGGAGAGAAAGAGGGAGGGGTGGATAGAGGGATGTGGTTGAGTGTCACCAGGTTGTCATTACCCCAGCATCTGCTCCCATCACACATTCCATTATGTCGCTGCGCTAAGCGGGGGCGCCACATATATCGGCCCTCTTAATTAAACCACGCAGGCAATAACCGCGGACGCCCCAGTCACGTGCGCCCAGAGGGCCCGTGTCTCACTAGGCTGGGGACTGTCCTTTTGGTGTGGCCTGCACTGTGATGCTACAACTCCCTGTTTCCTGCCGTCACCACCACTGTAAACAATATGTCGTCTCACATACAATTGCAGGGAACAGCGTGCAGTGAAATATTAATGTAACAAAAGAAACATGAAATGGACTTCCACACAGTGATGCTTTTAAACAGAAGTTTCCAGACAAAGAAAAAAAGACAGATTGAAAGATCTAAACACTGCGTGAGAACTCACAGACACACACATGTGAAGACAAGATGGCGTCTTGTACTCTGGACTAGAGCAGTGCTAAGACAGAGGAAGATGTGTTTGTATTATCTCTGATCTCAGACATATGGTTTGAGCTCTCCCATCCAGCGATGGCATTAGTGTTGGTGATTGAGAGAGTGCCGCAGCAGAAACCCACTATAGTGTTGGCGCACAGGACGCTGGTCCAACACACAGTGAGACCCAAGTCTGATATGTCTCTGCCAACAACAAGGTTTAAAAATGGCAGCCACTTGTGCAAGATTCATGCTATCCAACTTTACTGTTTACAACTTGCTATGACTCAAGTTTCAGTGGGTTAGCTGATGTATTTTTGGGCAATGTGGTATAAGATTTATTTTCTTGTTTTATTTTAAGTTTAAGGGAAAACGTAGTGTTTGTTCCCCATTAATTAGCAATAGCTGTAATTGTAATGGTAGCTGGATGTGCAACACTGCAGTCAGTAATTAGTCAATCTACTAATGAGAGTATGGTGTTGGACCACACAGGACATTATAGAGGAATCAAACTCACGCAATGACGTTTACTTCTTTTAAAAGATAAAAAGAACATCATAGATATGTAATTTACTGACTAATTTGCCTGTTTTTCCCCTTTGTGTTTATTTCACAATCACCTAGATGAGAATAATAAATGAAATAGCCGTTATCCTCCTCTGCGGCCCCAAAATGATACAACCAGCATAGTTCCTTCTTATCACAAATCGTAAAGTCATCTTTTTCGTATACACTTCCTATTATGTGAACCAAGGCCGTAGCCATAGAGTCAACATATACAAATTCATGAACAGATGCCATTATGTTAACATATGTTTTCTTTTTTTAAAACAATAGTGTTCCATAGCCCTGTTCTTCCCCTCTTTGTGTTATTCCACCACCATGCCACCTTCTCTCACTGCCCAATTGGCATCATCATTGAAACTCTCCTAAACGTGCATCTCGGCGGTGATTGGCCGAAACAGTTTGTTACTGTATGTTTTTACGGTCCAGGCTGGACCAAGTTGTTTTTGTTGCCATTTTTGGAGCCTGGGCTGTCCACAGAGACCGCACTTTTTTTACACTGTATTCAGGGCACAGGCAGCTAGCGGATGGTGAGGTGATGTTTGCTGTATGTGACAAAAATGTTTTAGCTTAGAAACACGTAACATTGAGGGGGGCAGCCGTGGCCTACTGGTTAGCGCCTTGGACTTGTAACCGGAGGGTTTCCGGTTCGAACCCCGACCAGTAGGCACGGCTGAAGTGCCCTTGAGCAAGGCACCTAACCCCTCACTGCTCCCCGTTAGAGTTCTCAACGGGCCTGAAAATTACAACCCGACCCGACCCGGCCCGTGGCTTTTAAAGCCCGGACCCGATGTAACCCGACACATCAACATGAATTATCTGCCCGAACCTGGCCCGCGGCCCGACGTAAAACATAGGCTACGTTTCGACTGTTAAACTCTGACTTTATTTAGGTGAAGATTCAACACGAGCAATTTAGCCTACTTAAAACAGTGATTTTCTCCTCTTCTGGCGTATCGTGACGGAAGAACCATGCCAACTTTGGATGCGGTTATCTTAGCGATAGCCTACTTTTTGCAATACCCTCGATATACATATACAAGCTTAGTTTATGGCCGTTATGAGCACAATAACTTAATTTTGAAAATTTTACCAAAGCGACTGGTTTCGCCTTGCAGGGTCACATATTTCATCAGCACCTTGCATTTTGAGCATTGCACAGAATCCAGCACCACTCCAAACACTTTCCAGACCTCTGATTTTCCCATTCCTGTAGTAGCGACGGTGAATTCACCTGTGGCAAGTTTAGCCTACTTTTCACCAACTCCATCTTCTTCTCCAGGCTAAAGGCGTGCACACAGCGGCAGGTCTGCCCCTGCCCCTCATGATGCACGTTGCACGCAGCAGCAGACTTTCTTTTAAGCCCGAGGTCCGACCCGACCCGAGTCATTGCTTATATTTTCGACCCGAACCTGCGGGTCCCGTCGGGTTTGTCGGGCCGACCCGACCCGTTGAGAACTCTACTCCCCGTGCGCCGCTGTTGTTGCAGGCAGCTCACTGCGCCGGGATTAGTGTGTGCTTCACCTCAATGTGTGTTCACTGTGTGCCGAGTGTGGGATCAAAAGAGTATATATACTTATACTTATACATCGCTTAGAGCACCTTTAAGGTCAAACATATTAGAGCACCTTTAAGGTCAAACATATTATTTGTCTGCACAATTACAGTTCCAGCGCATTTTAAGACGATGTTGTTGGTAGCGTAATGGTTGCTAGCATGCAGTGGCCTAAAAAGTTGTGGTTCAATTCCCGGCTTCCACCATAGTGTCCTTTAGCAAGGCACTTAACCCCAAGTTACTTCGGGGACAGTGAAGTCCCTTGTAATAGAATTGACATATGTAAGGCACTTTGGATGAAAAGTGTCTGCTAAATGAATAAATGTAAAGACTAGATGTTATTGTTAGCCTTAAAGTCAGACATGCAGGGCATTACCCTATCCATATACCACACACTGCTTGTATGAAAACATTTAATGACATGGGACCTGGACATCGCCTTAGGTTATCCATGAATAAACCTGCCTATCATATTTTGTGTTGGTTTTTGTCAGAAATGCCAACACCCAAGTCCACTTGTAAGTGTGTGTGTGTGTGTGTACGTGTGTGTGTTAGTTGTGACAGAAACAATGGCATCCCATTCAAGCCACAGACTGCTAGGACAGAACAAAGTACTCCTAGTCACACCTTTTTAGCTAAATATTTGTATCTAAAAAATTTCTGTGAAAAGCTTTTCAAAAATCTGCTGAGACTTACTTTTCGTACGGAAAAATGACAAATTAAATGATAAGAGAAAGGCTCTTCCTATGGCTCTTCCTATGGTCGACATTGATTCTCAAGCAAAAGTTTGCTTGCAGTGACCACAGTGACTGGCTGATGAGCGGCAGATCTACAGTATGCTGATGAGTAGGCATGCTGCACTAAATGACTACTGCAAAGGACAAGAGACAAACACATCAAAAAAAGTAGACAGGCTACAAACAGATGCCTTACCTATTGACAGAGTATGGTTGCAATTTTTTTAAAAAATGCATCAATATGATGACACCTTAGCATTGACAGGAAAGTTAATTTACAATAAAATGTTGCAAATACAGTAGTTAACACTGATTAGGTTTTGCTTGTTGGTGTGTGTGTGTGTGTGTGTGTGTGTGTGTGTGTGTGTGTGTGTGTATGTGGATGCTTTTGCTGGTGTGTTAAATTATGACCGCCGCGCAGCGAAGCGGCGGTCATATAGGTTTAGTCAGATTGTTTTTTCGCATGTCCAAATTTCCGTCGAGGATTCCCGGGACACTGAAAGACCGGGGTAGACGAAACTTGGTGGGCATGTAACCCCATATGGATAGCATGGAACCATCGTTTTTCATTTTGATCTGTAGCCCTCCCACTGGACTGTACCCCCCGAAAGGAGGGTAGGGCAGACACAGTTTTCTGTGAATATCTCGAGAACCGTAAGGTTTAGGAGGACCATTTTTTTTTATGTGGATGTATGTTGATCTCAAGGGGCCATGTCAACCCATTCCATAACCACTCATTTCATGTAAAGCCACCTAGTTAAACACAAAAAAGTAAAAATGAGGTGTTGTAATCGCAGGTATCTGTGACCTAACATAGTCAAAACTGCACAAAGTTTCGTGGATTTCCGTTCATGGGGGGCCACACAATAAATGAATTTATGTTACTATACACCAACTGGCCTGTAGGTGGCCGGAGACAGTTTTCTGTGAATATCTCGAGAACCGTAGGGCCTAGGAGGTCCACCTTTTTTTTGTATGTTGGTCTTAAGGGGGCATGTCAACCCATCCCATTACCACTTATTTCATGTATAGCACCACCTAGTTAAAAATTAAAAAGCAAAAAATTAGGTGTTTTCATCACAATATCTCTGGCTGACATGGTCAAAACTGCACAAAATTGAAAGTGTAGGATCATTATGACACCCTCCGAATGCATGCCAAGTTTTGTGAACTTTCGTTCATGGGGGGCCTTACAATAAAACAATTTATGTGTACATTTAGTGACCGTACACCAACAAGGATTCCCGGGACACTGAAAGACCGGGGTACACGAAACCTGGTGGGCATGTAACCCCACATGGATAGCATTGAACCATCATTTTTGGTTTTGATCTATACCCCCCCCCCCCCCCCGCTGTACTGGACCCCCCGAAAGGAGGGTAGGGCAGACACAGTTTTCTGTGAATATCTTGAGAACCGTAGGGCCTAGGATGACCATTTTTTTCCGTATGTTTGCCTCCAGGGGTCATGTTAACCCATTCCATGTGCACACATGTGCATAAACAGATACACACACACACATACATTCACAGTAATCATACGTATGACACATACTCAGACAGTAGACATATGTACGCATGCATGCACATGCACAAACACACATACGCAGGCAAACACACAAGCACGCACACACACACACACACACACACACACACACACAAACATAAACGTGTATATGCACACATGCACACAATTCAAGAATTTCTCAGAATTATGAACAGGCAAGATAGGGGTGGGGTTGTATAAAATGAATTTTACATGTGAAATCTATGAACTAATCATGTTTTGGTACTTGTTGTCTAGCAGATACCAGTGAGAATTGAGTGTGGATAATGCAATTTAGTGAGACAGTTAGAATCATATAGGCCTTTCAGCGTGATTTATTTTTGTGGAAAAAATGTGCTGGACTGGGCGGCGTTCATATTTTGTACCGCTCTGCGGTACATCTAGTTGTTTAATTGTGCCTGTCTGTTATCTGTCATCTCCTCAGTATCAATAGAAGTTTCTAGAGTATGACTGACTCATGTGCATGACAGAGATGATGAGCCAGTGGCTGATAGGCCAGCTGGTGCGTCTGTGAACCTCACAGACAAAAGGCAGGGACATTCATTCAGAGCCCAGGAGTTTGATAATCAGTTACTGTGTTTTTATTTCTTTAAAAATGGCAACACCCTAGGCTAACTGTAAATGTGTGTGTGTGTGTGTGTGTGTGTGTGTGTGTGTGTGTGTGTGTGTGTGTGTGTGTGTGTAGGAGGGGGCAGTTATGACAAAGGATTCCCTGGTAGTCCCTTTATAGAACAAAGTCTGTTTTGTAACCTTGAATGTTGTTCTTAGTTTCAACCACATCCTTGCTGAACATGGCTCTCAAGTTTCAAGTCTCTCAACTTCTTTGATTTCTTGAATGTAATGTTAGAATTTGATTATGAAATAAGAAATGAACTGATGATGGAATACATTCAGTTTGTACATTTACTTTGCATAGACTGTATAAGTAGTGTTGGTATGGTTTTACAACATTAAATGTCCCATCAACAATTAATGGGAACATTAACAGATCCTAAATTTACGTGATGGGCCAATGGCTAGTTATGTACATGTAGGTCTTTAGAATTTATTCTAGTTAGCGGCAAGTGTGTGCATGTGTGTGTGTATGTGAGGGGTTAACATTCATATGTTATGATTATGGCCTTGATGTGAACTCAGAACTAGACAGCACCCAACCTTTCATACCAGTTTAACCAATACCTTTTGACTCTTTTCACACAGAACAGACTGCTTGAGTCTGGCTTAGAGATCATCAAGTACATAAGGGACATGTTTCAGGGCATTAATGACTTGATGAGGAATTTCAAAACACAGTATTATAGCAGAACTGGCAGGAGATGCTGTGCAGAAGTCAAATAGTCAATGGCCAAATAACATGTGGTAAGCATGGCCATTGTACAGCTTATAAACATTGTCCTTGGAACCGGCAGAGTGACACCACGTAGCACCGACAGTTAACGTAAGTATCTCCCTTAACTCTCACTTTAACAACCTATATCTTGCACCTGCATCAGTATGATATTTCAGCATTGATTAGGTCACGTTTCCCCTCACTTGCATTGTTTGCAGAAGTACACCGTGATATGCTTATGAACCAAGTTCACCTCTTCACTCGTACAGTACAGTATGTTAGTGTACATCTGAGCATTCAGAAAACATGTCATTCCATATATTATAAAGCATTGGGGTTTCTACCTTTTTCTATTGACCATGTAGATTTCTGTTTAATGATATTTACATTGCAATATAGGAAACTTTAATGATAAGTTGTGAATGAGAAAGAAATGCTCATCCAATAATATCCCACAGAATATGCACAACATCCACATTTAATCAATACACTGGTTGCCTGTGCTTATACTGAGGACCAACATCAGAGGCTGCATGTCTCATGCAGGAACAAAATATACCATCAACCAACACAGATGCATGAGAGAGCAACTCCTCAGTTAACCAAATAAATTAGTTTAAAAATATAATTTCAGATGCCAATAGGACAGAGACCATGTGTGCTTATAAGGCGGAAGAGTACAAGAGCTGCTGGCGGGCTCTGTGTGGAGAGGAAGGGGTGACAGAAAGGTGAAATGAGGAAGAATGTAGCGCTGTTTGGTGCCCTCTCTGTTTATGTCAGCTTCCTGAATGTTCTGAATGAATAACTGACCCTTGGTGACCTATGATGAGGTCATGATCAGGTAAACAGGAGTCAGTTTGGAAACTATAATATCCATTCCACTGCGGTGTCAATAGTCCTAAACAAATTTGTCAGTATCAATAGATACAACAAAATTATTCTCTTTTTCAAAATGCATGGAGACCATCTTTGCTAACCATCATTATCAGCAAAGACAAGCTCCTTACTTACACAATATGCATACCTACCAAACACAATTTGAATTGATTCAGGAAGTAACTGCTTATTGTTAATGTTAGTTATGTCCATGCTGACAGAACTTGATTTAATCATCATGTTAAGCTGTTTGATACAGCAGGCAGGCAGTGGCTCAAACAGCAGAAGACATCCCCTCAAATCACCTGCCATTATCGCAGGAAATGAAGATAAAGGCCAAAGTTCAGTCGTATTAAAAACCCAACCCTGGGGTTTAAGGGGGATTTTTATTAGACGAATAAGCCTCGAAAAAAAGAAAACAATCTTGTAAAATATGTCCCTGCTGATGCCACCTGTATGATTTGTCTAGCTTTATTGTCGGTTCAAAGTTTGCCTTCTGTAATGGCTGTTGAGCCAATGCAGCTTTCCGTTTATTACCAAGCAGTGTATTGGTGAAGGACACCTCACTTAATAAACATCCTGTTTTATGGGTTGTTAAATGTCACTGGATACAGAGTCAGTGACTTTTACACTGTCCTCCATCACCTCACGGTCACAGACACTAATGCTCATCCAACCCACAACCACTGGAAGCTACAGTACCAAAAGGGCCAATGAACTAGCAATCATGGAGACTGAAAGATTGTATTTGGGAAAATAATCTGTGTACTTTTGTTACTCATTTAATTGTTACATCTCTTATGTTACAAGAAAACTTTTGCTGTCAATATCAACAACGCCAGGCAGCAGGTTAAATTTAGCTCCACATTGCCCATAATGAACCCATTACCCAGAGTGACATGAGCTAACATTTATGTAATGTCTATACAGTGGCTGTGATGAATGAATGTGAATACAACATTATGGCTCCATAATCACTTAACTCACATTTGAATGATCTGTTTCTGGTCAGTTAATGAAGTACACATTAGCGTACTTGTTATTAAGACATGCGCCATTACAGGCTGACCAGGCCGCCTAATCTTCTAATTGCATTCATATTGACCAGGCGTCCAGTCATGTCAGCCTATCCGTGTAATTTTACAATGCGGGCTAATGCACGGAGGAGACAGTTAATGAAAATCTATGTTCTCATCTTCCAAGATGCTTTAGTGTCTGTTTGCCTGTTTCACCATAGTACCCGCTGTTTAATACCCAATTAACCCATCTCTCTCTCTCTCTCTCTCTCTGTGTGTGTTTCGGTCTGTTTGTGTACGTGTGTATCTTAGTCAGTGTGTGATCATTGATAGCAGTTGATGGCCATAATCCATGTGTTTATGTGCGTGGGTGAGTTTGAGCACATCATGTGAACTGTCCTTTCCCCCTCTTTCTAATGATGACAGTCATATGTCTACATGTCTATAAACCAGCGGCACCATTAAACAATGGAGTCCGCCCTCGTTGCATTTACCGGGAGAGGGTCTGGCTCTCTTTAACGGCAATCGTAAAAAGCAGCAAGCGTTTTACGGCATTATTGTTCTTAAATGGCTAGTAAAACAGTAATGATAAAGGTGAGGACAATATTTTATGGGGACCATTTTTAAGATAATTTACTTGTTATATAAAAGAGTGTTCTCACGATAGGGCTGTCAGAAATTGTTGATGAGTTGTGCTTTTAGTGATCTCAACAGCCAATCTGCAGGATCATTTAGGGACGGTGATAAACGACAAGGGCCATATTAGATTCATATAGTGATAATCCTAAAGCTTCACAACAACGTCTCTGTCAAATTATAATCAAAAGCTGTAAAACAAAAGAAGTGTAATGCCATGCTAATTGCATGAACAAAAGTGATATACAGTAGTGATTCAGCAAAATCGACTGACAATTTACCTAAGAGGTACTGCAAGAGTCACTATGCCATAGTTGTGACCGCAATCTGATAGGATTAAAGAACTCAATTGGAATGGAGTTTATATAATTAAACCAGTTATAGATTTATGTATCCTTAGCCATATTAATACATGTATACTCTATAAATATGCCATGCATGTTTATTAGAGTTAAATGAGCTTCTCTCAGATGTGGTCACTTGAGTGGCCTGTCAATACTCACTCTGATTGACCAGCCTGCTTGTCAAAAGGAATGGGATAGCAGCATCTCATTAATGATATTAGTGTGTGTGTGTGTGTGTGTGTGTGTGTGTGTGTCTGTGTGTGTGTGTGGTGTGTGTGTGGGTTTGTTGCATTGAAGTAAATAAGTGCAAATTGGAAAGACATAAATTAATGACCAGCACCAATGATCAAATATGGCCTTTCAAAAGGAATACATTAATTGATATTAAGTAATTTACAGTATATTCATTCAAAATGTATTGAACAAAAAAGAAGCAACTAACAAATGACTCCTTGTAGAAGGAGATGGACAGGATTCCGAAGAAGACAGATTATAGTCTTTATAGACCTTGTGGTCTCGTTTTTACCGTATTTCTCCATTAAAATAAATGGAATATTAAGGAGTAGTTCATTATTGGACCGGCTTCCTTGGCAGCTTTCATTGCTTGCTGAGATGTCCTCGGCAGATATTGGGACCAATGTGAAGTTCATCGGATGTGGAACAGACGCGTCAGGTTAAAAGGGTTCTCATCGCTCCCCTCTCTAGCTCCCTGTTATCTTGATGGATCAGGCCAGGTATTTATGACACTCTCATAAACATGTCCTCTCACAGTGACCCTCCTCACCCCCCGATGGAATACATACACACACACACACACACACAAACACACACACACACACACAAACACAACTACACGCGCACACACGTAAAACCCTCCGAATAGACAACGGTCGGCCAACAATGACCGCCCCAGTGGGCGGCGCGTGATGCAGGGTCACCTGGTCCTGGTTATGTGCCAGGTGGCCAACGGAGGCTCTGCCCTCCTCGTTCCAGTTCCTGGCGAACCGGTCAGTTACTGTCATCGAAAGCCCTTTTCCCCTCCACCACATTTTCATTGAAACACTGACTGTTTGTTAGTAAACGCAAACAGAGCTATTCAGTGGCACATACACACAGCGTTCATGATCACACAGCTGTAACTTGCAAGACTTGCACACTGAAGTCATTCGTTGATCTCATGTCTTCATTTGAGGTCAGTGTTATTTTCTGAGAACCATTTTCTCTCTCTCCCTCTCTCTTAATCTTTCAAGTTTTCCATCTCTGTCTCTCTCTCTTTCTCTCTCTCTCTCTCTCACTCTCCCCCAGCAGTTCCTTTTCACTCTCTATCTTCTCCAAAGTCTCCAGTGGCAACAGAACAGAGCTGTGGCAGGTGCCACAATGGCGTTCCCGTGGTGATTTAAAGCAACACAGGCCTGTCAGCTCCCTTGTCATTACAGAGTGATATAGTGAGGCCTCACTGCCGCCGTGGCTTGGCCCAGCGCAGATACAGCCCCTGGGTCTGGAGTGACAGACAGAACCAACACCCCAGAACATGCAAATGAATTCGCTTTGGAGGGGCCTGTTAATCAAATCAAATTAAAGAAGTTTGTTGGACTAGCTTTTTGATGTGTTTGACTTCTGCAAAACTGAGTGATGGTAGGCTCACATTTTTTCTTTCTCAAACACATATACACACACACACACAAAATAAATCCCAATTAGACAATTAGAACAAGTTCAAGTATTTTTTTCATGATGTAAATTGCATATCGGTACCACACTTCATTACATTTTGCACTTGTGACTTATTGAATTCTTGGCTTCCTTTAATTTCACAGTTTGTAAACGTAACGAATGAGTTGGTTCTATGAATTTGCCTCCCATAGAAAAACATACCTCAGTACACAGACACAATTCATGAAATAAAATTCAAAAATAGCTAAAAAATACAATCAAGAGTAATAATAATAGAGCTGACATTGATATCTTGATGTAATGTAGATACACTACATGGTACCTGACATTTGATTTTTCTTTTTATGTAGAATTATTTTAGAATATTGGTATTCTTTATAGTAATAACTTATAAGATGACACTAGACTGATACAGAATGGCCATATACACATACACATTCAGACACAAGCTAACATTGTCTTTAAGTATATAGTCTAATGTCTATATTTATGTGTGTGCATATGTGTTTATAAACGTGAATAGGGCCCTTTGTGGGTGTCCTTATATGTTAGTGTGTCCTCATGAGCGTATGTGTGTGTGTGTCTACGTGTGCATGTGTATGTCCCTGTGTCTTTGTGTCTGTATGTGTGTATGTCTTTGTGTCTGTGTGTACCAATGTGCGTTTATCCCTGTGTCTATGTGTGCGTATGTGCGTTTGTCTTTGTGTGTGTGTGTGTGTGTGTGTGTGTGTGTGTGTGCATGTCCCTGCATGTGTGTCCAGTGTGTTTGACCCGCGGTGGCCCGGAGCGTTGGCGCCGGGGCAGAGCCCGGTCCAGCGGCGGCGTGTCCTGCTCCTGACCACTCGCGCGGGGCCACACCCGGCCGTCCCAGCCCCGCTCCGTCCAGCTCCAGTCGTGGGCTCAGACAATCAGGGGCCGCGGCTCCATGTCAGTGAGGCGGGACGACCACACTAGCCAGGGGGTGCATGCCTGCGGGGAGCCCTCTGCAGCCCCACCGTTTATTTGTGTCCTGCTGTCAGGCCTCGCCGCACATTCCATCTCTTTCTCTCTCTCCCTTTCTTTCTCTGTCTCTGCCTCTCTCCATCTCTCTTTTTTCTTTGTATCTCTATTGTCACCCATTTCTGTGACTTTTTGTTTTCTCCCCCTCATCTGTTCTTCCTTTGTGGTTGCTGTTTTTGTTGTTGTTTTGTAACCGCCCCTTCCCTGCCCATTCCCTTAAATTTGTACTGAGGCTGTTTTTATTTCAAATGACAAGCTCTCTCTCTCTCTCTCTCCCTCGCTCTCCCTTCATTTGTTCAAGATTCCCATATGTAGCAGGTGACTTATCTCACATGTTGTACTCATTGCCTGCTGGGCTTCCATTTATGATGGTCACCCTCCACTAATAAAAGATGGAGGCAAGATAATAGGGACAGAAAGTAGCCATCTACCCTCTAACAACTGACCTGGAGCCGGCCTGAAGCTGCATCACCCCATGTCTGTCTATTAGCAACTCTGGCTCTCATATGTAATATATAATCATATTAGTATGTCTCTGTTCACATGTTTTTATTTCATTTGTGCGTTTTAATGATAATTACACAAGGCTGGTTTTGCATTCAGGTTAAGCACGGCCACGCTGTGTGCACCAGTGAGGGCTCCAGTCATTGGCCTGAAAATAAGATATCAGGACTAACAGCTATTCCACTCATACACACCCTCAAGCATGGACACACTGCACACTGTCATACACGCACACACACACAGACACAGTCACACACACATACACACACACACACAGACACACACACATACCAACACAGCGCTACCCTTGGGGAGACATTTTCAACACGCTTGTCTGGTCATAAAGACTAAGTCCTGAAGATCTTCCTATACTTAGGGAGGTAATTGCTGGTGCTAGTCTCCATTCTATATTTTGATTAGTCTATAATTTGGCAGCTCGTCGGCTCCCTGTGGCTGTCAACCGGGCCATGCAGCGTCGGGGTGGAGAGGGACGGCAGTGTTGGGTGGGGAGGCGGGTGTGTGTGTGTGTGTGTGTGTGTGGGGGGGGGGGGGGTGTGGTGGGTAGGGGGTAGTTGGAGCAACAGGGCGGCTGCCATTGTTTCAGTAACTTAAGAGCGGCCGCAACTGCCCCTGCTAGGGAGCTGAAGGAGGGTCAGGCTCCATGAACAGGGGCAGTTCCACCACTGAAGGGCAAACCAGAGCTTCCACCTGCTACTGGCCCCTGCTGTTTGCTTTAAATGGGAGAGTCACACTTTACTCTCTGTGCTCATAGATGGGAGAGTCACTCTTTACTCTCTGTGCTTGTAGATGCTTTACTGTTTGTGTCATTGAAGGAATTTGTATGCAGTTGGATTGGCACAGAAACAAACCATTGGCGAACTTGGATGTCAAGCCAGTTTAGTCTGTGAATGTGTAGGCGCTCTTTTCACATGTGGCCATACATTCACACACACACACACACACATACACACACACACACACACACACACACACACACACACACACACACACACACACACACATTGTTTGTTCTCATCAGTCATTGGCATGTGTATGAAATCTGGTTTTCTGTAGGCAAAGCCGTTGATGGATACCTTACAGCACGACAACTCCAGCCCCTTTAGGTGTACCACTAGGATTGTTCACACTGCAAACTCAGCACACACACACACACACACACACACACACACACACACACAAACACACACACATACACACACACACACACACACACACACACAAACACACACACACCTACTTGGGTTACATTCATTGTCACACACTCTCAAGCCTCTAGCTCCCTCTAATGGTGACGGAGGGAACTGTACATTTGCATAGCTTACTAAAGATCAGTCACATCCTTTTACTCCCAGCCTCACAACTCCACTGTAACTGAAACCTACAGGCCAGAGAGAAGTCAAGGCCTCTCATTAGAGAGCAGTTTACAGTGTCACGTTTCAGTGGGTTCAACAGGATTACACTACCCATAAACCACTGACCCCTCCTGCCACACACACACACACAGAGAAAAGAGAGAGAGAGAGAGAGAGAGAGAGAGAGAGAGAGAGAGAGAGAGAGAGAGAGAGAAATTCATGTACACACAGAGAGACACACACAAAACATGAGTCTCTAATACCCACCAGATCCACTCTCAATTATGATTTCCTTTAGAGCGGGGCTGTTACATGAACCTCTGTCGTGTAAACAGGCATGTCAGCCTCCCAGCTCTTGCCATTTCTGTTCCTGCTGTTTCTTTTGGAAGAAGACACTGAGGAAACAAAGTCCAATGGTCTGCTCTGACAGGGGGAAAGAGACATTTTGTCGAGGGCACATTCTAAGTTGGCAGTCTGGAGGGATAAAGCAATGATACACACACACACACACACACACACACAAATACAAAACTGCAGATATATGCAGATATATCATAGAGACATGCACACACACACACAAACACACACACACACAGACACACACATACAGATTATAGTGGTCCACACACACACAGCACGTCTCTGTTTAATCAGTGCATGCCAGTCGTTGGCAGCATCTTCCTGCCTGTGGCTCACTCCCTTCTCACGGACGTCAGTGTAACTCAGCTCAAGAGTAGCTCTATTAGCATGACCCTGCTGCCATGCCAGGGTAATGAGCAGGCACTCAATAACGCAGCCATGGGAAGCAACCAAAAGTAAACAAAAGGGGCTTGAGTTTTTCCCCCTCCATAATGTCTCCCTGTACGGTGACCAAAACCTGACGCAGATTTGTTTTGCCAGAGTCAGTCATGTGCCGTCTTCTCTCATGTGTTTCTTATGTTCTTTAAGTGTTCTTTATATTTTGACCATGCCAAAGTAATACTGTAACACAAACCACAAAGTCTTTCTCACATAGGCAGTTTTGTGGATGACTATGATATGTTTATCCTGTGGAATTATTAGCAGGCATAAGATGCATATGCACATACTTACTCCATAGTGTTTGTCAATTTCCCTGCTGTGTATATGACTACACTTGATTGACAATGTATTTCTATTTACAGATTTTCAACTTTGGCCAGTCTGGCTACATATACTAGCATGTCCATGGGCTCTAGATACACTAACCAAACACATAGTGCTACCTTGAGGTCAGGGCTCCCTTGAAAAAGAGATGTAAGATCTCAATGGGACTCACCTGGTAAAATAAGGATAAATAAATGAATAAAATAATAAACCATTCCTCCATGACGTCGTCAGACACTACAACGGTCTCGCGGATCCACTTGTGGAACTTAACATTGTTTCACATCTTCCCATCATGTTGCTGCTGGAGCAGATTAAAGAAGGTTTCAGATGGAGAGAGGAGAGGAGAGGAGACAGTCTCGGGCACAGTCTCTGTGGGTTGGGTGCGACGGCGCGCCTGTCTGGCACGTGGTGATGGTGATGGCGCGATGCGGTGTAGCGTGCAGTTATGGCACACATGCACACAGACATGGAGGAGGAGGAGGAGCGGAGGCCTTATCTGTCTCTCTATCTGTGTGATCAGTGGTGTCACGGAGCGGAGCGAGGGAGATGGAGAGGGAGCGTGGAGGAGAGGAAAGAGGGAGCGAGAGTGAGGGCAGGAGGAGAGATGGAAGGAATGACACATGGGGCATTTGTCTGGTGAACGCGGAGTTCTGTTACCAATGAGAGGAGACACGGAAAGAGCGTGAGTGAATAAAAGAAAGGAGAGAGGCAGAGATGGAGAGAGAGAAAGAAAGAGAATGAGAGAAAGAGAGGGAGAGAGGTGTGTGTGTGTGTGTGTGTGTGTGTGTGTGTGCGCGTGTTTGTGTATGTTTGTGTGTGTGTGTATGTGTGTGTGTGTGTCTGTGTGTGTATGTGTGTGTGTGCATTTGTGTGGTGTGTTTGTAAGCATGTTTTTCAAATGTGATCAAATGTGCACTCCACAGTAAATTCAAACAAGTCAATTAGAGAATGCATAACTGAGGAGACAGAGTACTACCTACATAAATAGATTGGTAAATAAATAAAACAGATGATTGTAAAATGAGAAGAAGAACAGAAAGGTAAGAAAGGGGAGGTGTGTCTGAAAGGTCCTCATTGAGAAAGAGAGAGAGAGAGAGTGAAGGAGAGAAAGAGAGAGAGAGAGAGAGAGAGAGAGAGAGAGAGAGAGAGAGAGAATGAGGAGGCAGAAACACATGTGTTATTTATTTGGTGAGTAAACAGAGTTCACAGCAGACATAATCAATAGGAAACTCCAGATTGTAAATAGGCTCCTCTAATAGCCTAAACACTGGGCACTATAGTT
>NW_027468718.1:29811016-29826016 GCF_046254945.1 Alosa pseudoharengus | reverse complement strand
TTAACAGGGCTCCTATTAGCACAGTACGGCGCTACCACGTGCTAGCACCTAAACGGCACTCGGCAGCGCTGAGAGAGCCAACGCCTCAGCGCTAACTTGGGCACAGGCTCAAGGTGATAATGGCCAGCTTGGTTAGCGCTGGCTGTGTTAGCACTTTGTCTGTGCTGGGTGAGTTTTTTAAAAACTCGGTGTCAGTGGGCATTCGTTCCAGGCAGGCAGGCACGAGGAAGGGAAAAGCACAGGGTTGGTTACTTAAAAGTGGCGAAAACGTGAAGGAGGAATGGATTTAGTAGCAAAACATAAATATAAAGAAGAAAAACATATATTCAAATGTAAATTCACAAACATACACAGATGCCTGATCACTAGGGTGTCATAGTCATCTTTGACCAACTCTGGCATCCTCTGTTGTTATCGGACACATCGGACAAGTTGGCATAGCATGCTGTGGCATTGTATTTAAAACGTAGAATCAAGATCAAGAAGTCTTCAAGTTTCATAAGCATCTTTTAAAATATGTTTGTCTGTGAGTGTGTGCGCACTGAGATATTGGAGTTGATGTGACTGACGGTGTATGTGTGTGTTCTTGCATATGTGTGTGTTAGAGTGCGAGTGTGCCTGCGTGTGTGATTCTCCCGGTGCCCCAAGGCCCCTGAGGACCTGCTGATGGCAGAGTGGCCGTGGGCAGGGCTGGCGGACGCAGATGGGCGTGCTGTGATGGCGCGGAACACTCGCCAGATGTTCAGCTGCATTAGGGGCTGGGAGGCTGTCATGTCATGGCCACTGTCACCCCTCAGTCCCATCAACTCACATATGCTGCCACCAGTCTACCGAGACACCACAGCGTGTGTCTGAGTGTGTGTGTGTGTGTGTGAGTGTGTGTGTGTGTGTGTGTGTGTGTGAGTGTGTGTGTGTGAGTGCTTGTAAGGAGATGATGTGTTCATGAATGATGTCTTTCAGCTGAAAGTGACATCTCACTACATCTTGGGGTAAATCCTGGTTTGAGGAGATTTTTTTCTCTGTCTGAAATGGGTGCCCACATTTTTTTTTATTTTTCAGATCTTACCACTGGTGCATATTTGAGGAGTTTTCTTACAAAACGCTTATCCTCCATTTTCATTAATATTTTTTTTAAATTTTGTTTTACAGGTAATTTTAGTGGATCTGTAATTGGGTTATTGACTGCTATTTGATTTTTTTTCACTAAATCAAAACAAACAAAATTATTGCAAAATTATTGATATTACCCGAGATACACAATTAAATAACATTACTTATTATTATTTTTTTTAAAAACGGATATATAGCGTTTTTGAACCCAACTCTTCATTTGTTATTTTATGTTTATTTGGTACATACTCTGATCGACTTTGCTGTTGCTTTGTGTATCCTATTTTACCTCAGGGAGGGACTGTGTACTGTGTAACATGGTTCACACTTCTAGGATAATGTCGCCATCCAAAGGAGATTTGAAGAACTGCAAGTGGGGCCTGCTGTGATGTGGTAACGTAAAATTAATACTTATCTTTACAAAAATAAACAGCATGTTTATTTTGTGATTTACAAGGACCCTCAGTGTGCCATAATTTTTGAAGGCACAAAATACTGTAACTGATATTCATATGACTGTCTATGTATCATGTGTCGTTACCTCTTCTGTGAATACTGTAGGTACAGTAAGCAATAATGTCAGAATGACGACAGTCACCTTCAAACAATCTGACTGGAACAGGTAAGAATGGCACTTAACTGCATAAACTCCTCTAATCTGTATTGCTAGATCCCATACTAAACTCCTTATCAGGCTATGTGACACACAGGCCTGTGGGCCGGGGTTTGAAGTATCATACTCACTCAATCATATTCACTTATGAGGAATAGTTAAGACACTGATACGATACAAATACGATCGGAGGCTTTGGGAACAGCTTGTGTCAGAAACAGAGGGTGAGACACAGAGTGGTCAGTACAAGATAGCTTTATTTAGTTTGCTCACCTGTCAACAGTTGTTAATCAAATAGAATACAAACGGGCTTTTCAAAATAAAAGCAAAAGACAGCTTTTTAAAGTTTGTTTTAAAACACAATCTTCCTTTTTCAATAAATATCATTTTTTATTTGTTATTTTTTGTGTTGTTTTTTTTTTTGTACACAGATAATAACAATATAGAGTCATAATAACATATCTTTGTAAAAGTTTACAAGAGGAAAAAAAAGCAGACAGACAAAACAAACACAAATAAATTGTGAGAATGGCATTTCCACACCAAGGATCTAGTTAAGACACATAGGTTAGTTATCAGAGAGTAAAAACCACTACTACACCACTGAGTACCATAGTACCTTTCTGAATGTTGACTAATACTGTAAAAGCCAAGCTCACTCGTCCAGAATGCCACTCAACGATCTGACCATGTGTCTAATGGTTTCCTGTTTCCTACGTAGTGCTCTAATAAAAATAATAATAAAACAACAACCACTGGACTGAAAACTCCAGCTTGAAAAAATATCCCTATATAGTGAAGTCCCTATATATATATAGTGATCCCTACAGTATATACTGAAGGGAAAAAAAGCCATTGGAAATTCAACCTTGATCCTGTATTATTATTCATATTAATATTATTTCTCAATTTTTTAAAGTGCAGCTCTGGGGACCTGCACCACCACCACGACCTGCCGTCTAACCAACAGCATCTCTAGTGAGTCAGGCTGATCCATGTGATAGTAGTCGTTCTGATCACCCTCGAGCTGGCGCGGGTTGACCCCTTTACCAGCGCAAAACAGGAAAACGGAAAGCTAATACTGTGATGTCACACAAACCCTCACCATGGATTATTTAGGGCTGGGCCCCTTTACAGGTAAGCAGATCTGGCGCGGATGTGTTAAGTGTCGGGTGAGGGTCGTGAAGGTGAGAACCATGAGGTCACAGGAAGGCAGCATCAGGGTGGTGCCCTACTTAGGGGGCTGGTTAGGGTGGTGCCCTATTTAGGGGGCTGGTTAGTCCCGGACGTAGGATAGTTAAAATATTCACAACTGCTATCATCGTAGGTCTTGGAATGCCTGGTCTAAGGGTTTAAGCAAAGCTTTGGTTTGCATTTTTTTTAAAGATAAAAGTTTCACTGTCTGCTAAGTAGCACTTCAGAGGTAAACACACATTCACACATGTATTATACAAACACAGCACAATTACACAATCCATCTCTGACCGTCAGATACACACACACATGCGCGCGCACACACACACACACACACACACACACACACACACACACACACACACACACACACACACACAGTTAATGTACAGAAACAGCTGGGCAGGCACTCATCACCTTCCCTGGGAGTTTTTATGCATTCAAGCACTCCTGCAACCCATCTCTCTTTCTCTCTCTTTTCTCTCTCCCTTTCTGAGAGACGACGTGACAACAGATCGGGTACACAGGAAAGTGTGTGGGACTTTGGCAATTTACATCCATTTCATCATCAAGGCCGAGAAGCACAGGAGACAAAAGACAGGAACTGAAAAGCTGAAGAGATGGATGGACAAAAAGCAAAAAAAAGCACACAAAAAAAATCCGCTGTGGAGGTGGAGGGTAGGAGAAAGCCATTTTTTGCCAAGTTCCATTGGCAGTGTTTCTAATGACACCATCCTGTTCCTCTCTCATCGCTTAGCACTTTTTGTGAAACAAAAAAAGGAAAAAGAACTCACTGTCTGAGAAGACTGAAGGGCAGAAGTGTGTGTGGCAAAAAGACTTGGAATAACTGACATAGTTTTTCATAAGAATAAGAGAAACAAAACAAAAAATAAAAACACAAAACAAAACAAAGCCCACCTCCAATTCCACTCATAAAGACATTGTCCCAGGCCATGGAGAAAACTCTTTACATTCACGTAGGCATCCCTTTTTAAATATACACATGCATGCTCTAAACACACAAACACAACTGCTAACAAGCCCCTGTGACCTTGTCAATAGACCATAAAGCCACAGAGAGACGCAGGGCTTACTGTTAATAGATAAACTCAGATGTATGTAGGCCTGTTTTTTTTTAGAAGAGAAAAACACACCACTGTTTCCTGAATAGCACACAATATTTAGGTGCTCTAAGAACTGGGCTAAGAGCAAGCTCTCAGATAGATCAGTAAAAGCACCCAAAGACGTTTCACTCTAATGACATTGTTCTTCAAAGATAAATATCAGTGATACACATTCATTTGCTTTTATAGTAAAGGGAATCGCTGCTTAAAATCACTATTGCTTAAACTTGACCGAGAAATTACAATATATGTTCATCTATTTTGACAAGACTAGAACTCGAACTAGAACTGAAGCCGAACAAAGAAGTACTGACTCCTCGCTCCGGAAAAATGATTTAATTCCACTCTGGACTATGCTGCTGTGGACTCAGCCTTGCATATCAGCAAAACTGGCCACACAATCACTGGCAGTACCCGCTCCTGTTAAAGTATCACCTGCGAAGTGGCTTGTCCTGGACACTCACCCGGGGCGTTAGCAAGAGGCTTTTTGACGCGGTCAGGTTATGCTACCTGACTGCGCCAGCCAACACACTACAGGTGCATGGACTCAATTACGCTCGCCCCTCTAAGATTACTGAGCCAGGGGGGATCCAGTGTTACTGGGCTGCTGTGGAGGAGAGGGGGAGAAGGGAGGTAGGGAAGAGAGAGAGAGAGAGAGAGAGAGAGGGGGGACGAGAGAGAAAGAGGGGAAGAGAGAGATGGAGGAACAGAGAGACACAGAGGACAATAGAGAGAGAGAAGTAAAAAATAGAGAAAGAAGGATAGAGAAACAGAGGAAGACAGAGAGAAAAAACAGAGAACATGTGTGAGTGAGGTACAGGAAAAGGAGAATAGAAGAGTTAGTGAGACAGAGAGAGCAAGGGAGAAGGAGAGAGGGAGACAAAAAGAGAGCAAAAGAGAGGGAGAGCTGAGGAGAGTCCCTGATGAGAGGAGACCGCGTGAGACACGACGAGAGGCTGGAGCCGGGGGGAGACATGAGGGACAGACAGGACTGCTGAGGGCACAGGCACCCGCATCCTCTGGGTGTGTGTGTGTGTGTGTGTGTGTGTGTGTGTGTGTGTTTGCGTGGGGGGGGGGGGGGGGATTAGTAAGTACATACAGAATATGTGGACAGAAAGGTAGTGGGAGAGGGAGGAAGTTGGGCAACACTGGATCCCAATATAACAATACCAGACTGTCCTTCTCAATGGAGCATATGTTAGAGCAATCTTCACCACATCTGTTCAAGCAGCAAAGCAACACACACACACACACACTTAATACGACTAAATTGGACAAAATGATACTGGACAACGGAACGACAAAGAGTCACGAGTAAGTCAAATATGAAACCAATCAAAGTAACTGTGGGGCTATAGTTTCCATTTCGCACACTTCTGGAGAATAGCATCAGGCGCTTCCTCAGAAATGGCCAACCCTTAGAATTCTGTGTTTACCCTGCACTCTTGAGAGAAAAAAAGGACTGGAGGATTATTTGACATTCTCCTCTGTCCTAATGGAATCAGTGGGCTCAAATGTTTACTGGATATTGCTATTTTCTTTTCTCAATCTTCTATTCAAGGACACCCTTCGGAAAATCTGTCTTCCAAAGGGCTGAGTCATTTTTTTTTTTAAAAGTGACCAATGACAATGACCCACTCTACCTCTTCTGTAGATACTGCCCAGTACGGATCAACTCATCTGGTACCTGAAGAGGGTGTAAGTGCCTCCTCTTACCTGCGCTCTAGCTCGTCTCGTTTATGTCTCGTTCATGTCTCATTCACGTCTCTTTTCTGTATAACATTCACAGTGCTGCACAGCGCAGCAGTGTACAAAAGTCCTGGGCTCATCGCTGTACTGTTCACTGAGTCTTATTGCACTGCCCAACGAAAAAAAGGCTGTATCCTCCACTCTACCCCTCCGCTATCTTCTCTCATTCCTTCAGTCACCTCTTCTGTCTCTCTTTCTCTCGCTGTGGGAGCCGTGGGGGGTGTGTGGGGTGTGGGGAGTGGGGGGTGTGGGTGTGTGTGTGTGTGTGTGTGGGGTGTGGGTGGGGAGTGGGGGGTGTGGGTGTGTGTGTGTGTGTGTGTGTGTGGGGAGTGGGGGTGTGTGGGGTGTGTGTGGGGAGTGGGGTGTGTGTGTGTGTGTGGGGAGTGGGGGGTGTGGGTGTGTGTGTGTGTGGGGGGTGTGTGTGTGTGTGTGGGGAGTGGGGGGTGTGGGTGTGTGTGTGTGTGTGGGGTGTGTGGGTGTGTGTGTGTGTGTGGGGTGTGTGTGTGTGTGTGGGGTGTGTGTGTGTGTGTGTGGGGAGTGGGGTGTGTGTGTGTGTGTGTGTGTGTGGGGTGTGTGTGTGTGTGTGGGGAGTGGGGGGTGTGGGGGTGTGTGTGTGTGTGTGTGTGTGGGGTGTGTGGGGTTTTCTCAGATGCGGCCGTTGCCGAAGGTGCTGCCTCGCCTGGAGAGGTTGGTGGGGGGCGTGTAGTGCAGGTCAGTGGTCGTGGCGGTCATCCCGCAGGCCTCACAGGCCAGGGTCACCTGCCGCAGAGCATCCAACGCCTCCACCTTAGCGCTGCGGAGCAGGTCACACTGGCCCTGAGGAGGGGGAGAGAGAGAGAGAGAGAGAGAGAGAGAGAGAGAGAGAGAGAGAGAGAGAGAGAGAGAGAGAGAGGGAGAGAGGGAGATAGAGACAGTAAGAGAGCAAAAGACAGAGTCTGTTTAAAGGATTCCTAGCTGTTACAGTGTTAAATTGAGTTTGTCATGCCAATTCTACTGGATTGAACTGGATTGAATTAGAGACAGAGAGGGACAGAGCCATTCATCTTCCTGTGGGAGGGTGAGTCCTCTATACTGTACATCCTCTTCATGTCCTTCAGTGTGTGCATGCTTCTTTCTATCAATGTGTGTGTACTCTCTGTACAGTACAGACACACATAAATACACACACCACTGCATACAAATATATGTGTTAATAAATATAGAAATTATGGGCATGGGCATGTGTGTGTGTATACAGCATATATGTCTGTCACTGAGTGTATGTGTGTGTGTGTGTGTGTGTGTGTGTGTGTGTGTGTGTGTGTGTGTGATACCTTGAGCACTGTGATGTTCCAGGTGAAGGCCTCCACAGCTTTGCTCTGCTTGCGGCCCTTCAGTGCTTCCTTCTCCCCCAGCTTGGACAGGTCCTCATGGAGCACCATGCCTGACCGCATGACAGGAGAGGATGGGGGGGGGACGTACGTTAACGCCACTTCAATGACCAGTGGTGAGTATTTTGAGTGTTATGTATTACAGTGTATGTATGTATGTATGTATGTATGTGTGTGTGTATTTGTGTGTATGCATGTGTGTGTGTGTGTGTGCGTGTGTGTGTGTGTGTGTGTTTCTTCACACCTTCTCTTTGCACATGTGCAATCCTCTCCTGTACGCCATCTGAGTTTTCTATCAGTTGTCTGTTGGCTGATATCATCTGGGGACAGACAGACCGATATGTGCGCACACACATACACCACATACACACACACACACACACACACACACACACACACACACACACACACACACACACACACACACACAGTGCATATAAAGACATGGAGAGAGAAATAAAAGGCAGATTTGGCACTCTTAATATCATGGCTCAAGTATGACACAAAAGGGCCCTCCACTGAAAAGAGCAACTTGTTTCAACACAATATATATTTGGGTATACGGGTGAAAGATAGCTAAACTAGAACCAGACTAGCACTTCAACACAGCCTTTATGCATCATTAACTGTCCATTTCACGCACAGAAAAGTTCTCTTGTGTATATTACATTGATCAAAGTTATGATTATATAAAAGGTTCTGTGGCTCCAGCCAAATGGACATATTGTACATCAGAGCGTGGAGAAGTGTGTGGAGAAAATGTCCCTCGGCAAAAAAAACACCTATGACCCAATCTTTCCAAGTTCAAGGTAAATCCAGCTCCCATTTAATGAAGGGATTGAATGTCTCCCCTATTATCTCCTCTGTGCCGCCACAGAGAGCTGAAGGGTCCACTCTCTCTCCCAGAGTACAAACCTGTTAGTCTGGACACACATAAAAGCCTGCAGCCTGATGAAGAGACTTCAGATACGGGAGTCAGCTGGCGGGTTTTGGGAGGGAGTTTAAGGACACTGTCCCCGCTGACCTGAGCACCTGTGTGCACGTCAGGATATTTATAACCTGCAGCTGCAGGGCTGCCAAACTCACCGCCAATCACGGGAAAGGTAGAAACACACACACACACACACACACACACACACACAGACACAGACACACACACACACACACACACACACACACACACACACACTAGAAACTGGGGGAGGCCAGAGGGAGAGGCTGACAACATGATATCTTGTCATGTGTATGTCAGGAGGACTGCAAGCCTTTGGTTAAACATCCACTAGGAAAAACTACTCAGTCGACTGGGGCAGACAGTGTGCCAGAAATGGGTCCAAAATCTTCAGTCACCTGGTTGACAAAATAGGGAAGAACGGTGTGCCTTGCTTTCCAGAGCTGACACAGAGTATCGAATCATGTAAATGTGTGTTGTGTGTGTGCATTTGTGTGTGCTTGTGTGTAACAGACAGTACAGTACATAAGTATGCTTGTAAGTGTGGTTGTTAGTGTGCTTGTAAGTATGCTTGTTAGTTTACTCATAAGTGTGCTTGTAAATGTAGTTGTTAGTGTGCATGTTAGTGTGCATGTTAGTGTGCTTGTAAATGTAGTTGTTAGTGTGCATGTTAGTGTGCTTGTAAGTGTGCTTGTAAATGTAGTTGTTAGTGTGCATGTTAGTGTGCTTGTAAGTGTGCTTGTAAGTGTGCTTCTCTCACCACGTCGTAGGCACTTAGCAGCTTGCGCGTGGCGTCGGTGAGGCTGCCCAGCGGCTCCAGGCAGGGGTAGCCGTCCTTCAGGAGCAGCAGGGCCCCGGGCGGGCCGTCGGAGCCTTGCAGCCGCATGGCCAGACTCTGCATGCACTGCTTCAGCTTGGCCACCGGGGGGAGCCCACACTGCTCTTTGAAAGCCACCGTTGCACTCTGAGACAAACGGGAAGAGAAGCAAGCGCGGGTAAGAGGACTTCTCTGTAATTCACTCTGAACACTGAACACGGTACCTCGTTATAAAACACTCAATAAACAAGGTGTGATCGGTACAAACACATCAACAGGTATACAAAATGGTGGCGACGTTTAAAATGCACACTCATTTTAAACGTCTGAATGTGGGCAGCAAAAGATGACAGATGAGACCACAGAGGAGAAAACCTGGACACAGAGTGCCATGAGACATTTTACATTTTAATTCACTGCAATACCATGCATGAGGTTGCCTCAGACTGGCGTCCATATTAACTGACTATAAAAAGCCCTGAGTTCACTCGGTGCCAGGGCTGGTGTCTGTGAGCTGTCACCGCTTCTGTGCGATTTGAAACACGTCTCTGCCGTGTTCCACTGCTCACTGACAGCTGGAGACATTTTCTATTTTCCACCTGCCAAACGCCCATGAGTGCTCTCTCTCTCTCTCTCTCTCTCTCTTTCTCACTATCTCTCTCTGTTTGTATGCCTGTCTGTCTGTCTCTCTCTCTCTCTCTCTCTCTCTCTCTCTCACACACACTCACACACTGGTGATTACCAGTGCACATCTGAGGACCTGCTGCTGGGGGGCTGTGAATCTAGTTTGCTAGGTGTGACCAGCGCTTTTGTTTCTCTCTTTCTTCTGCTGGGTTCATAGATTTCTTTTTAGATCCTTATTTTTCTTTCTGTCTGGCACACACACACACACACACACACACACACACACACACACACACACACACACACACACACACACACACACACACACTTTCTATCTCTCCCCTTCTCTGTCACTCTTTGTTGCTAAGCTCCAGCAAAAAGAGGGCGACGCACAGGGTGGCATGTGATCCCAACACTGCCATTCAATCCCACACTTATCAGACCAGATGACCCACATCAGGACAGGAGTCCAGACACACCACCTGAGCGCGCCGCCCGCTAACCAACAGCTCTGCTACACGGCCTAACACACACAAGGCCAGCGGTCTGCAGAGAGAAAGAGAGAGAGAGAGAGAGAGCAGGAGAAAGAAAGTGTCCCCTTCTGCTCTACAGTATTCTCAGAAGCCACAAAGCCCAGCGAGGCCTGTATCAATGCCACATTTATCAACATGGAGCGAGGCTGCCGCCCACCCACAGGCCCAGCCATGAAATCCCTTGGGAGAAGTGTGAGATGTGATTGTTACAGAGCTTCTATTCCAGGAGATGGGCTATGACTCATGAGGCTCCTTGCAAAGTGCATTAGCGAGTTGTCCAACATCTTGAGATTGGTAAATATGGACAGATTTCTGAGTGGTGGCGCAGGAATATGCTAACCACTCTTCTGACTCACACACACTGACGCCACAGCAGAAGTCCTCAAGTACATAAATAAGGCCATCACGGCTCACAACGCCAGCACACATCCAACGCAAACCACTCTGATTCACCAAATTCCATATTTGTGACGAAACCCTTTAGAGACTCATGATTCTCAATGAGGAAGTCCCTCGGCCTCAGTTCTCTCTCTCTGTGCATCTCTGGGGTCAGACACTTTAACGACCAGTCAGTGTGTCATCGGGGGTCATTTTTCACACAAACAATTAGCTCACAATATGCCACCCATCTCCAAACAACGCTGTGAGTGATGACAGTGAAGATGTGTGTGTGGGAGTGGAGCAGTGACTGTGTGTGTGTGTGTGTAGTGTGTGTGTGGGTAGGTGGGGGCAGTGTGCTGTAAGTATGTAGAGGATGTGTGTTGGAGAAGATCCTGAAGACAATGTGCTGTGTATGTAGGGAGGTGGGGGGGGGGGGCAGTGTGCAGCAAGTATGTAGAGGAGGCTTACTGTAGCAAGCAATGTGCTGTATATATGTGAGGTGATGACAGTGATGATGTAAGTGTGTGTGTTTTGTGTGTGTGTGTTGGGGATGGGGGTGGGGTAGGGGGTAGGGGGGGGCAGAAAGGCTAGGCAATCAAGGACATGGGTAGATAGATGGAGGAGAAATCAAAAATAATAAATAAAAAGTTCTATGGAGATGTGCAAAAGTTCAGATATATGTGTGTGTGTGTGTGTGTGTGTGTGTGTGTGTGTGTGTGTGTGTTTTGACGTGTGATGAAATAAGAAAATAAATAAAAGGTCTGTAGCATAGGGAGAGGAATGTAAAAGTGCTAAAAGTCATGTAGGTGTAGGTGTGTGTGTGTGGGGGGGGGGGGGGTCATGAGTGCTGAGGAGTGAATGAGTGCAAATTCAGTATAGTGTGAGTTCAGAGTTCGGATGGCCTGGGGATAAAAACTTCTCCTGAGTCTCTCAGTCCCCCCCACACACACACACACCTACATGACTGTTATTGGTGTAACCAATCCTGTGACAATTGCTTAGACCATTGACAATCGGTGACCTTTCACCCCCCCCCCTCCCACCATGTAGTGCATGTAGGTTATGTGAGTGTGTCTGTGTGTGTGTGCACATTCTTTTCCTTCCCCTTAAAGCAACACCAAATAATTTTTTGTACCTTAAAATAATGTTTCCAAAATTGTTTCCGTGGTTCATCAACTCGTAACAGGGTGAACGGCACTTCTGCATTCGCTTCGCGGCCCTCTATTGGCTATAACCGCACTATGTAAGTTTGCCAGATCGGGTAGCGGGCTTGTAGTTCGATGGAATGAGACATAAAAAACTACACATTTGACTTGCATGATGTTGCAATACATAATACTTTCATAAAATCATGCAACATATTCTACCTTGTCTATGGACATCGTAATTTGCAAAGCCGTTGCTGGATAAACAAATAGCGTGCGTGCAACAGAGGAAAAGTTCTTTGGTGTTGCTTTAATATGCGTTTCAGGTACATGTGAGCCTGTTTTACTATCTAAGGCAGGGCCTCTCCTCACCATGGCGTCCTCGCGCAGGTCGGTGGCCTCCTTGATGGGTGCGGCGGCTGGCTTGAAGGTCTCCTCCAGCACCTTAATGCCGGTGTGGCGCAGACTGACGTACTCGCGGCCGCGCCGCACCGCCCGCCGGACCGAGATGCCCCGTCGTTGCGCCTTGCCCCCGCCGCGGCGGTTGGTCACGGCCACGTGCACGAAGAGGGCGGCGTGGGGCAGCAGCTCGCCCGCCAGGTCCAGCAGAGGCACGGCGCGGTAGCCCGGCTGCAAGCACTCGAAGGGCACGCTGTACTGACCGATGAAGTCGTCGCCGATGTAGTCGTCGTCCAGCACCACGAAGCGCAGGAGTGCCAGCTCGGGCATGTTGACCTAAGAGAGAGAGGGAGAAAGAGAGTGAGAAAAAGAGAGAGAGAGAGAGAGAGAGAGAGAGGTTAGTTGTATGGTAGGATGATTTCCATCACATCTATATAAAATCACACATATACTGTAGTGTCACATATACATACACCTTACAAATGTGTGCATCTCTCTCTCTATCCAGCTCTCTCTCTCTCTCTCTCCAGCTCTCTAATTGTTTGAATATTCAGTGCAGAGTTTATTTATTTTTTGTATTCGCAGAGGTTAATAATTTCAGATGGAAATAAACTGCGAACTGTCCCCCCCAGTTGATGCCCATGCCTCACCACACACACCTGGCCTGTTTACCTGGAGCACGCACATTTATATTCCGCTCACTCCCATGCATGACTCCTGCACAGAGCTACCCACTCTGTACATGAGCAGGAGCCTGAGTGGGGGGTTTGGAGGCAGGCAGGCAGGCAGGCAGGCATACATTACTGAGCCCGCAGTGACACTTTAGCCCTGCATGTTCACAATTAGGGCCACACATGACAGAGTGCTCACCTAGGGGAGAGCACAAACTAGGACACACCACAGAGGCAGGAATACACACACACACGCACAAACACACAAACACGCACACACGTACACATGCACACGTACACTCACACACACCAACAAACATACAAATATACGCATGCACTCCATCATTTATGGATATGTTCATAATTAATCACACTATCTGTCTGGAGCACACACACACACACACACACACACACACACACACACACACACGTATATTGTATCTCCCACACACACCTGTGCCATTTTAGTACGTATTGAGCTCTTACCCCTACACTCATACCCACACACAGATTTACACAGAGCTGACTTCATAACAGCTAGGCATAAGAACACGTGGACTCACACATACACTGTACTACACTCTCTGTGGAGAATACTTCTCAGTTCACACACACACACACACCTCATCCACATCTGTAAAAAAAGAGCTGAGGTTTTTCCCTTACAGAGAGCTAAACACAGATATTCTGGCTTTGCCTGGTCCGCTGAAATTCCTGGGTGATGTGATTTAAAGGAGTTAACGTAATTGGAATCGGAGATGGAATATTGCGGAGCAGATGGTGAGTGACTGGTAAGGATGCGGTGACAGAGGACAAGCACTGTAGCGCTGCTCAAAGTACTGTAGCTGGTTCCCACAACATCAACATCAACATACACACACACACACACCCCACACACACACTGAAATGTAAAAAGAGGAGGTAAAGAGTGACATAACAGATGCCCGCCTGGTTTGCTGGCACATTTGACCCCGAGAGTATTTATAGAGGAACAGAAACTCAGTTATAACAACTGAGTGCACGCGTGCATGCTTAGACACACACACACAAACACAGAGACACACACACAAATGCACACACACATACTCTTGCATAGACCATAGACAGAGAGCAAAAGAAAGACACACACACACACTCATGTGAATAGACCAATTAAACTTCTCAAACACACAGAGAGAGACACAAACACCCATTAACATCCAAACACACTCACGCTCACACACACATACACTGATTAAACCAGACAAACAGGTGCGATAACACAACAGACATGCTCAGGAATACATTAGCTTGCTCACTGCTTTCTTGCATTCTCTCTCTCTCTCTCTCTCTCTCACACACACACACACACACACACACACAAACACACTATCATGTGTCCTTTGACAGAGAAGGTGTGCGTGTGTGTGTCTGTGTGTGTGTGAGCATTCATACAGAGCAGAAGAAGACACTTTAGAAAGGATGGTCAGCTTATCAGAGGATGAGCAACACACACTCATGTAAAGAGAAAAGTGAACAATCATCTGACGGATCTCTAATAAGGACACATGCAGAACAACAAAAACAGGGTCAGACACACACACACACACACACACACACACACACACACACACCCTTAAACAGATGGGGAATCATTAGGTGGGCAGAGGTAGCCATGATGAATATATTTAATCGAAAGGACAGCAGCAGCAAGTCCATGAGTCCCCATCTATTACAGTCTCCCAGAAACCCAGATATGGACCTTCCTGTGTGCATAATTCGTGTGTGTGTGTGTATGTGTGTGTGTGTGTGTGTGTGTGTGTGTGTTTATGTTTTATGTTTTTTTCTTGTATGTGTATGTGAGTTTGTTGTTGAGAACCTGTGGGGTTACAGTATGTATGTGTGTGCATGTGTGTGTGCATGTGTGTGTGTGTGTGTGTGTGTGTGTGTGTGTGCATGTGGGTGTGTGTGTGTGTGTGTATGTGTGTGTGTGTGTGTGTGTGTGTGTGTGTGTGTGTGTGTGTGCATGTGTGTGTGTGTGTGTGTGTGTGTGCGTGCATGCGTGTGTGTGTGTGTGTGTGTGTGTGTGTGCATGTGGGTGTGTGTGTGTGTGTGTGTGTGTGTGTGTGTGTGTGTGTGTGTGTGCATGTGTGTGTGTGTGTGTGTGTGTGTGTGTGCATGTGGGTGTGTGTGTGTGTGTGTGTATTAGGGGTGTAACGGTTCATGTATTCGTATTGAACCGAAACGGTACGGGCGTCACGGTTCGGTGCATGAATTTACACGGAGAATACACGGTATAAAAATACATAAAACTCGTGTGCGGATTAATTAATGTCATG